>NC_139233.1:48976379-49718379 GCF_977018435.1 Lepisma saccharinum
CCATTTAGAATCTGTTTTAGAGACTAAAGAATTGGAGCAATGTACAAATCATATTTCGCCAGTGTTATACCAAATCGGTTCTTCGGGATTGTATTCAGGAAGCGGAAGTGTGCAGACAGGTAGGCGGTGGCGATGATGCAGTGTTACATCATGTTGAAGTTATAGAAGAGTCAAGAAGGTGTTACCAAAGATTCAGTATGGAAGGACGAATGGTGCGTGCTCGGTTGCGGGGGGGCACCACACAATGAGAATCCGGTGATATGTGTTCAGGAGGGATTGCAAGAACTGATCCAATATCTTCTACGTGATGTGGCCGAGCATGACCAAGTTGGTATTACTATCAGGAATGAAGATCACCCTGATCTCCCTTTTTGGTTATCTTTTCGGGAAGCACAGGCGATAAATATGGAGATATTGTGGGCAGCATTGGAAAAAGCATTGCAGAGCAATACAACATTTCTTTCTGACAACAATTTCTATGTATATCTCCATCATGTCCAAATGCCACGAGGGGGAGGACGTGTTCGCCAAAATGCAATGAATGGGGAACAATTCTGTAAACTAAAAAAAGGAATTATAACTATTAAAAATTCCGATAGCAGGTGTTTGGCTTATGCGTTGGTTGTGGCAAGAGGTATTAATGTTTACAAAAATGAACCTAAATAACGTTATCAGTATGTTAGACAACATAAATGTGTTATGGAAGAAGAAGTGGATAAACTGTGCAGAGAAGCTGGGGAAAATTTGAGTGGTGGTGGAGGAACTACCGAAATTCAAAAATGTCAGGACTATTTATCTGATTTTAAAATTACCGTATATAATGGATTTTCCGGGAGTGATGTGATATATGAAGGTCCTTTATTACCTAGGCGCGAAACTTTAAATTTGGTGTACATAAACAACCATTTTAATGTTATAACATCTCTTACAGCTGCATTCTCCGCTAATTTCTATTGTGAAACTTGCCATAAGAAATATGATCATGTTTCTAGACACCTAGGATCCTGTACAGCTGTTTGTTCACAATGCCAAGAAAAGCCCAAATGTACTGTTTCAGAAACCAAAATAAAGTGCACTGATTGTAACAGATTTTTCTATGGTCAAAAGTGTTACAATAATCATAAAACATGTTACAATAGAAAAAACTCTCTTTGTCAGACAGTAAAATGTTGTGAAAAATGCATGAAAGCGTATGCTATCCGTACAAACAGAAATCCTCATATATGTGGGGAGAAATTCTGTTTCAGCTGTAAAAATATGGTACCATCTGAACATCTATGTCACATCCAAAAAAATTATGGCAAACAAATATCTTCTCTTATATAAAAAAAAAGAAGCAATGCTTGTTTTCTACGATATTGAATCGAGGCAGGACACAAAACTAGAAGGCACTGAAAACAATTTTCTGCATATTCCAAATCTTTTGGTATGCCAAAATGTATGCTACAATTGCATTGAGAACAAAGATATGTCTCAATGGTGCAGTGTATGCGGGAAAAAACAGCACATTTTTGATAGTACAGAACCTGTTTACAATTTTCTGCAATTTGTTTCAGCTCACCGCACCAAAATTAACAATATTGTGTGTATTGCACACAATAGTAGAGGGTATGATTCGCACTTTGTACTGCAAACTATGATCGAAAAAATGAAATGGACACCGTCTGTTATCATGAATGGAGCCAAAATATTATCTTTGAAGATGCATAATATCCATTTCATAGATTCTCTCAACTTTATTCCAATGGCGCTCAACAAATTACCGAAAGCATTTGATCTCTCAATGTCCAAAGGGTATTTTCCTCATTTTTTTAATACTTTGAAAAATAAAGAATATGTCGGATGTGTCCGTGGTACTGAATTTTACGCTGTTGATTCTATGATGAAGAATCAGAGAACCAGTTTTTTGGAATGGCATAGTGAACAACAGAAAACAGGGGTAGTTTTCGATATGCAGAAGGAGTTGAGAAATTACTGTGTAGAAGATGTTAATGTACTACGTGCTGCCTGTTTGAAATTCATGACCACCTTTGAAAAAGAAACAACAGTGAACCCATTATTGGAAGCCATCACCATCGCTTCAGCTTGTAATAAAGTATTCCGTAAAATATTTTTGAAAGCAGAACATATAGGAATTATTCCTAAAAACGGATACAGATGGTGTGATATTCAGTCTATAGAGGCTATTCAATGGTTGGTATGGGAGGAAAAAAACATAAAATCGATATCCAACATGCAGCCAGAGGACCAGAAGTAAAAGTTGGAGGAAACTTGAAAGTAGATGGATATTTTAAAGATCAAAAGGGGCAAGAGCATGTATTGGAATATCAAGGATGCAGAACACATGGTTGTGTCAAATGTTTCCCTACTTCACGTACAGAACCTCTTCATGATGACCCATATGATACTTTGTCTTTTCGGTATGAAAGAACAGAAAATAAAATTACCAGATTAAAAGCACTTAACTACATTGTCCATGAGATGTGGGGGTGCGAATTTCATCAGCAGTTGAGAAATAACAAAACCATGAAACATTATGTTGAAAAACATCCGTTATCAATTAAAGCTCCCATAATTCCCCGGGAGGCGTTTTATGGTGGTAGAACTAATGCTACCAAACTACATTACACTGTGAAAGAAAATGAAACAATTCAATATAAGGATGTATGTAGCCTGTACCCTTATTGTTGAAAAGTTAAAAAGTTTCCAGTTGGCCATCCGGTGAACATTTATGTGGGGGAAGAATGCCCCGATATTTATTCTTTTGAAGGGCTTGTCAAAGCAACAATACTTCCACCGAGAGATCTGTACCATCCTGTGTTACCATATCGAACCAATTCAAAATTAACTTTCCCTCTATGTAGAACTTGTGCCGATGAAATAAACCAGGCGGAATGTAACCATACTGCTAGGGAAAGAGCTATAACTGGAACCTGGGTTGTGGATGAAGTTCAGAAGACAGTTCAAAAGAAATACAAAATTTTAGAATTACATGAGGTTTGGGAATATAATGTTGAACAATATGATCCTGCAAAAAAATCAGGTGGTGTTTTTGCAGAGTACATCAATACATTTCTCAAAGCAAAAGTTGAAGCAAGCGGCTGGCCATTGTGGTGTATTGATGAAGAATCCAAAAAAAAAAAATACATAGCTGACTATTTTGAAAAGGAGGGTGTGTTGTTGGATGAAAACAGAATATGTGCTAATCCTGGATTTCGAAGCTTAGCAAAACTTATGCTGAATTCATTTTGGGGTAAATTTGGACAGAGAGAAAACCCTGGTCAAGTTAGTATTATCAACAATCCTAAGGATTTTTTCGATAAACTAGAAAGTCCCAATGTTGAAGTACATCAAGTTATACCTATAAATGAAGATATGTTGATAGTTCACTGGCAATATCTCGAAGAATCTGCACTTCCATTATCGACTGTAAATGTAGTTATTGCAGCATACACTACAACCCATGCACGATTAGAGCTTTATAAATATTTGGATACATTAGGCGAAAATGTATTGTACTATGATACCGATAGTGTCATTTATATTCAAAGGCCAGGTGATGTTGATCTGCCTGTTGGAGACTACCTAGGGGAGTTAACAAATGAACTGGGACTCTATGGGAAAAATGCTTATATCAGAGCATTTTCATCCAGTGGGCCGAAAAGTTATGCATTTGAGGTAGTAAATCCAGACAATACTAATGTTACTACTGTTTGCAAGGTGTAAGGCATATGTCTAAACGATAAAAACAGCAGCACAATCAATTTCGAATCACTCACCAATGCTATTCTCAACAACACCTCCTCTTTAACTTTACTCAACTCGAACAAAATCGTACGCACAAAAAGACATTCCGTTGTTAGTAAGCCGGAAATAAGGGTTTTTCAGGTGGTATATACCAAAAGAAAAAGATGTACATCAAGTTTCGAGACTTTACCATATGGATTCAAACAACAGAAAACAGAATGAGTTAATTTTGTAATGCACTGGAATATATTTTTATTAGATTAAGTTAATGCTATCCTTAGTAATAGTATATCTGTGATTTGGTCAACATACAAACTGGATACCAAAAGAAATCTCATATTATATGCAAATGTTAAAGCTTTTCATTACCAAATCTGTTACTTAGTAAAAAATAAAATGAAAACCATTCATTTGAAACCATTTGCTGTCATTGAAATATAATTATGCAGCCGCTATAATTCTTTGCTTATTATCAGTGCAAATCTGATATTATGTTGTGCACTTTAATGATGGAGTGAGTGACTAGTTGACAAGTTGGTTCTTCGGTGCAAGGTTGTATGGTACAAGCGGCCTTGTGCCCCTCTCCAACTTAAAAAAAAGAGGCCCCCACAGATGGTAGCCACGTTGATGCCGTTGTGGGGCTTTCTACAAAAAGCTACCTGTACCAAGCCCAAAAACTTATTTTGAGATGGCGAGTAAAAACTTTCCATGCCTGTTGACCTTTAGTTTCCTCAACACACATACCCAGTTGGAATCGAACCCTCGACCCCATTGGTTTCAAAACATATCTCTTTGTGCATGATGTCTAATCGAGAGTGGTAACGCATCTTTTAAAAAATTCGATACTATTATTTATTTTTGGTTTTAAAACATAGCATACATTAGTGGTAAAATCTTTGCATTGTAATCAAAAGGTTCCAGGTTCGATATTCGTTGAAACAGCTTTATGCATTACGGTTAATCGGGACTGCGTAAAAAAACGCCAACATTAGCCCCTAGTGAAAATCGAACCATCGACCCCCGTTGGTTGCAAAACTCCAAAATCACCCCATTTTCTATTTGTGTATCAAGGATAATCGGAAATAGTAACTCACTTTTTAAACAAATCAATGTTATTCTGCAATTTGCCAGCATTGGAACCCAAAACCTTTTGAATACTAAACAACAATATCAGCTATTTTGTTTTGTTTTTGAATATCTGTTCGTGCTAATCGGGACTGATATCACACTTTTTTTAATTTAAACAGAAAATCATTATTAGGCACTTTGACAACAATTTCTATGTATATCTCCATCATATCCAAATGCCACAAAGGGGGGGGGGACATGTTCGCCAAAATGCAATAAATGGGGAAGAATTCTGTAAACTAAAAAAAAATTATAACTATTAAATTAAAAATTTGCCAACATTTGGACTCGAACCTGGAACCTTTCGAATACTAAACACCAGTTACAGCCATTTTGTTTTAATTTTTAATATCTGTTCCTGCATAAATACTAATGGGGACTCAACACACTTTTTTTTATTTTAAAAACAACATCATTATCAGCCAATTTGACATTGTGAATCGAACCCGTTGACCTTTTCATTACAGCATAAACATCCTATTTCCAATTAGTTCATTTTCTCTTTGTGCACAAAAAGCTAATCGGAACTTTTAAACAAATACAATTGAATATCCAATTTTCACCAACATTTGGGAATCGAACCCTCAACCACTTGGTTAAAACATCTCGCGGAATAAAAAACACCCCCCCCCCGCGCCGCGCCGAGCCGCTCAGCTCCGCCCCGCGCCGCGCCCCGTCGCCGCCGCCGCTAAACACAAAACGCGGCCGCCATATTGATTTTATTCAAATACTATTTATGCACAGATGGACTAATCGGGAACTATAATGGCGGGACAAAACAATTGGCCTCATTTAACTACCTAGAAAATCGAACCCGCGACCTCTTCATTACCAGGCGACAACATTAACCACTAACCCAAGGCCGCCATATTGATTTTATTCAAACACTATTTATGCACAGATGGACTAATCGGGGACCTATAATGGCGGGACTAAACAATTGGCCTAATTTAACTACCTAGAGAATCGAACCCGCGACCTCTTCATTGCCAGGTGACAACATTAACCACTAAACCAACTCGATTTTCGAACTCAACCATTTTGTTGCCTTTATTTACACACAGGCTAATCGAGACCATTCAATATTGACATCGTCGCCTTGTAATCAAGGGGTCCCAGGTTCGATACTCGGTGGAGGCACATAGTGGTCCGAATCACCACTTTTCAACTGTAGCTCCAATCCTGATTAGTTTTGCCGTGCATAAAACGGACTTAAAAAAACTAACTCAATCTATCAATCAATCAATATTGACTCTACCAGGAATCGAACCCTCGACGCCTCTTGTTTTACAGAGCAATAACCTTAGCCGCTAAGCTTTCGGGGTACAGCACCTTCGGCGCCATCTTTAAATCATTTCTTCATGTCTTTGCATCATACGCAATGGTTGCGCGCGCATTTCCTCCACACACACACACACACACACACACACACACACACACACACACACAAACATACGCACGTGTTAGGTTAGCATACCTCAAAAACAACGTGACAAATCCATTGACCCCCTCCCCCACCGCTTCCGATGTCTTCAACGTGATCAGACACTTTCTGCTGACTCAACAATAAAACCGCTCGTGCCCCGCTACAACAGGATGTAACATAACACCAGTCGCATCGAATTTTTGCTGACGCGTAGGAACGAAATGCTGTCATTCTACTAGGTTGTTTCCATTAGCCGCGGCGCATGTTGTGCGTCTTAATTGTTGGGGCAATTTTGTCCCCGGCACTTGCGCCGCGGCATGTTGCAGACAGTTTCCATTTCAACAAATGCTTGGCACATGCAGCGTCGCATGCCCCGCGTCATGTTGCACGGCAAATTTGTGGTAATAGAAACGAGGCTTTACATAGTTTTTTTTTTTTACTGGTCAACTACAGTGCGGGGAAGGAACAATGGATGCTACTTCCTGACTACATTTGTTACCAGTAGCTGTATTGGTCCCTGACTGAAGTACGAGAAAAATGGGTAACAAAAACAAAAATACAACATTTGACGAACGACAGCTATTTATTTTTACCGTACCTAACCAAAGGGTACAGGGAAATTGAAAATGTTAAGTAGTACATGTAAGCGTACCTTGGGTGATGCAATAAAACGTAACGAAAAGCAAAATGAGGTAGATTCCGTATCTCAGAAAATTCAACCAAGAGAAATAGGAGAACGAAATGAACGAGCTTCAGTATAAAAAATCAAGACCCTTTCCTCATCCCCACCCCCTTCCCAAACCAAGGGCTCCGAAAGCAGCTGTGCAACTTGGAGCAGGCATTGGGACTGCTGTACGGTTCAGTAGCGTTTCGTCCGAAAGCGAAATTTCTAGAAAAATGCTACAGTTCGTCTGCGACGGTTTAATGAGTTGCGTTTCGTTCGAGCCTGGCTGATGATGAGTCACACCTTGACTAACCACTGGCAGCGATGGAATTGGTGACTAGTATACCTCGGTTTACAACTTTTAAAACTACATTGCATAGACAGCGGAGTGCAGACTCAAGACAAATTGTCGAGAGAGAGGTCCCGGATTCGATACCCGGTGGACGCACAAGTGGTTCGGATCCCACTTTAAACTGTAGGTCCAATCCCTATTAGCCTTAATGTGCATAAAGTGGACTTAAAACAACAAATCAAATCAAAACAAATCGTCGAGAGGAAGTGAACTTGGATCTAGAAATTTTAGTCATGGCAGATGGCAACACTTTCTTACTATCTGACAACTACGAAGGTGAGATTTGCAATTTCCAGAGGGAAAGAAATATTAAAACAAAAAAAATATATTTTCTTCGATGGAGCATTTAAGAGTGTCAGCAAGAGTTTGCTTCATTAAACACTATTAGGATGGTAGCCCTCGGACGAAACGCTACTTGGTCAGGTAACCGTAAGTTGCCTGTTCCTGGAATTCGGACGCGAGACGCTACGCCACGTGCTGTACACTAGGGATGGCCAAACGGATCCGGATCCGAAAAATCCGGATCCAAAAGTTACGGATCTGGATCCGGATCCGAAAATTCTGGATCCGGATCCGAAAATTCCGGATCCGGATCTGAAAGTTTCGGATCTGGATCCGGATCCGAGAGTTCCGGATCCGAAAGTTCCGGATCTGGATTCGGATCCGGGTCTGAAAGTTTCGGATCTGGATCCGGATCCGAAAATCCGGATCCGGATCCGAGAGTTTCGTATCTCAATCCCATTATAATATTACCACACCTTAGTCCTACAAGAATTTTTTTCAAGTGTTGTTCCTAAAATACTTTGCTACGCATCGGCTAACACACTCGTGCACAAATGTCCGAAGTGATTTTGTAAATGCCATTGAAACGAATATGTATTCATTCGAATGTATTGGAAATGAAAACACACATAAATGTGAGACATTCCATTCCAGGATGAAACCTTTAACACATATAACAAGATAGAAATGTTATACAAAAATTATACAATTGTTCTACAGTTACAGTTTTACAAATTAAAATAAAACATTATAATATGTGCAGTGTTAAATAATTACAAAGTGTAAGACTAACAAGGGAGGTTATCTAAAGGTCCCCCTCCGATTTCCATGAAACTTGGCAGTATAGTGGGGCCCAAAGGAAGAATTACGTGTTTTTTTGTTTCAGCTAAAAAACGGTTTTAGGGGGCAAAACCCCCTCAAATGTCAAGATGAGGACAAATTGAAGTGAGGATCTGACCCCTGTGTCTTTCCGATTTCCATGAAACTTGGCAGGTGTATAGTGGGGCCCAATGGAAGAAATACGTGTTTTTTTGTTTCAGATAAAAAACGGTTTTAGGGGGCAAAACCCCCTCAAATGTCAAGATGAGGACAAATTGAAGTGAGGATCGGACTCCTGTGTCCCCCTCCGATTTCCATGATAATTGGTAGGTGTGTGTATAAACGGGCCCAAATGAAGAAATACGTGTTTTTTTTGTTTCGGCTAAAAAACGATTTTAGGGGGCAACCCCCCCTCAAATGTCAATATGAGGACAAATTTAAGTGGGCATTTGATTTGTGTGTCTCCCTCCGATTTCCATGAAACTTGGCAGGTGTATAGTGGGGCCCAAAGGAAGAAATACATGTTTTTTTTTTTTGTTTCAGCTAAAAAACGGTTTTACAGGGCGAAACCCACTGAATTGTCAAGATGAGGACAAATTGAAGTGGGGATCTGACACCTGTGTCCCCCTCAGATTTCCATGAAACTTGGCAGGTGTGTGTATAAACGGGCCCAAATGAAGAAATCCGTGTTTTTTTGTTTCGGAAAAAAAATTGTTCTAGGGGGCAACCTCTTCTCAAATGTCAAGATGAGGACAAATTGAAGTGGGGATCTGACCCCTGAGTTCCCCTCCGATTTCCATGAAACGTGGCAGGTGTATAGAGGGGCCCGAAGGAAGAATTACGTGTTTTTTTGTTTGAGCTAAAAACTGTTTCAGGGGGCAAAATCCCCTCAAATGTCAAGATGAGGACAAATTGAAGAAAGGATCTGACCCCTGTGTTCCCCTCCGATTTTCATGAAACTTCGCAGGTGTATAGAGGGGCCCAAAGGAAGAAATACGTGTTTTTTTGTTTCGGCTAAAATACTGTTTTAGGGGGCAAAACCCGCCTCAAATGTCAAGATTAGGACAAATTGCCGTGGGAATCATCTGACCCCTGTGTCCCCTTCCGATTCCCATGAAATTTGACAGGTGTATAGAGAGGCCGTATGCCCCCTGTTTCTTCCTATGCCATATTTACGTGGTTTCGGGGACAGATCCCCACTTCAATTTCTCCTCATCTTGACATTTGGGGGGGGGGGGGGCTCTATACACCTGCCAAGTTTCATGGAAATCGGAGGGGGAGACTTAGACCTCCCTAGTAAGTAAGTGTATTAATTAATTACAAATCGCGCACGCGAGCACACACACTATATATATATATATGTGTATGTATATTATATATATATGTATATTAGCAGGTAACAATACGTTATAAGCACATTCTTACTTTCCAAAGAAGCGCATGTGGGATGGCAAAACGGATCCGGATCCGAAAATTCCGGATCCGGATCCAAAAGTACCGGATCCGGATCCGAAAGTACCTGATCCGGATCTGAAAGTACCGGATCCGAAAGTTTTGGATCCGGATCCGAAAATTCTGGATCCGGATCCGAAAGTTCTGAATCCGGATCCGAAAGTTCTGGATCCGGATCCGAAAGTTCTGGATCCGGATCCGGATCTGAAAATTCCGGATCCGCGGATCCGGATCCGAAAAATTTTAGGATCCGGATCCTAAGGATCCGGAACCAACCGGATCCGGATTTCGGATCCGCCAGGATCCGGATCTGGCCACCCCTACTGTACACCTGGCGGTTCAGAAAGCGAAGATGAGCATGAGCGATGAATGCTGAAACTGATGAAGGAGCACTCACAGAGAACACTCATGCGCAGGTCGGGATTCGAAACCGGGACCCCTGGCGTCGTAGTGCCCTGTGCTAACCACTCTGCCACGTAATATTTTTTATTTACTCATTTTTAGCTACTTCCTTTTAAACTAACTAACTAACTAACTAACTCTCTAGCTTTCTTAAACCCGAAGGTTTATGGCTGCAGCAACACAGGCCTTCCATCTGTCCCTTTATTGAGCAAGATCTATATACTCTTTTCCATCCCTACCGATTTCCTTTAGGTCCATCTCAACGTTGTCCCTCCATCTTCATCTTGGCCTTCCTATAGGTCTCTTATCATCAGATTTCCCAACAAGAATCCTATAAACTCCTCTTTCCTCTCCCATTCCTGCCACATGGCCTGCCCACCTAAGTCTTCTTGATTTAATTAGTCTAATAACATCTGGACATGAATACAAATTATGTAGTTCTAAATTATGTAACCTTCTCCACTCACCTGTCTCCTCATCCCTTTTAGGTTCAAATATTTTCCTAAGAACCTTATTTTCAAATACTCTCAATTTATGTTCCTCTTTCAATGTAAGGGACCAAGTTTCACACCCATATAATACGAGCACTACATACAAAATTACTGTTTTGTATATTTCAACTTTTAGTTTCTTAGTTATTAAACTAGAAGACAAAAGTTTATGAAGAGAAAAGTAACATGCATTTCCTGAATTGAGCCTACTTTTTATTTCCTCTTTAATATAATTTTCATTTGTTAATATTACTCCTAAGTATTTGAATTTGGAAACTGGTTCAAACGAGTTGTTATAAATAATTAGATTTTGATTATTACCTAACACTTGGTTTCGGCCTGTAAGCATATATTTAGTTTTCTCTTTGATAACTTCCAAACCTATGTCTTTAGCAGTTTTGAAAAGTATTTTAGCATTATTCTTAATTGTATTTATATCATCCCCTAATAAGTCTACATCATCTGCATATGCTAACAACTGAGTCACACCATTTAATTTTAGTCCTTCGTTAGTTTCTGTTACCTTCCTAACAGCATATTGTAAGGCAAAATTAAAGAGCAATGGATATAATGCATCTCCTTGTTTTAACCCATCATGAATTGTAAATTTGTCAGACACATAAATACCCACAAGAATTTTACTTTCTGTTTCGCTGGTGCATACTTTTATCATATTAACGAACTTCTTAGGTATTCCAAATTCAACTAATATATTATATAATTTATCTCTTTTGACTGAATCATATGCTTTTTTGAAATCAATGAATAGCTGATGGACATTTTGATTATATTCCCACTTTTTTCAAGTGACTTCCTTTTACCTACACTAAAAAAAGAAATTTAAAAAAATGAATATTAGTCTTTTTTTCAACATGTCCATTGAGAATGTAAATGATCTGTCCATTTTTTATTTTGTCAGGAAACCTTTAAAGTTTGACATTATATTGGACCTTTGTCGCCATTGCACTGAAAGTTTACATCATTGCAAAGGTTGATATATCTATCTATCAGATAGAACACTGAAATTGAATGAGATTAGGTAGTTGTTCTGTAATGGAGATAACACAATTCCATTATAACTTTGTCATTCGGTAAAATAATCGATTACTTTGATTTCACTATTATTCAAAATGTATCTATCTGTTAAAAGCAAAAGTAAGAACCGAAGTCCACCATGCCAGCAACACTACTACTTCTAAGCAGCTCCCACAATTGACTGAGGTTAGAATGAAAGTTTGTCTTGTTTTAAGTTAACTTGTATGCACAGATAGGCTAATTGGGAGTGGACCTACAGTTTAAAGTGGGAAATGAACCACTGTGCCTCCACCAGGAATCGAACCCGGTTAGAATGCAAGTGGTTTCTCATACTCAGATGGCAATTGTAGTTGATTGAGGGAAATTGTAGGCTGCAATTGTTTCATCTCTTATCGTCTGATGTCTACATACAAGCAATTTGGTATATTGAGTGTGTTTTTCGTTCATCTACGCAATATGGCAGCAGCCACGAGAATGCAAACTCAAGACAGGCACACAAATTTGGAAGTAGTAAATACTGTATAGATGAATGAACAGGGCAAAATTTAAATTAACACACAAGTATTGCTTTCGAAAATCTTAGTATTATGCTGTGGAGCAAATTGTGGTTTTGCATTAAAGGGAAGACACGCGAATACCACTACTCACTCGTGCATGCAGTGATCGAAGTGGTAGTTTGTAGCTAGGGTGAAACGAGCCTTGGAAATCGGTCGGGTAGTTGTTTGTTATTGTTTCACATAATTTGTAGGTAGGCACACGTAGTCTGAGAAACAGAAAAGTCACACATACAAGAACCTTGCTTGCAGGCCACGGATAATAATCCTGGGGAAGTGGCGCTACAAGCTCCTATTTTCCAAAATTTGGCACGTTAGGTATTACACCAGATGTGTCATTTGGGTATGATACATTTTTATTATATTCCTGTGGAGATTCGAACAGTGTTCTTGGCTTGCGAGCCAGCTTAAATCGGCCTTAGTGTCCAATGTTTCGAGCGCATACATTGCTCCCATCATAAGGTAGAGAGCATCCTGCTTAGAACAATGTATGCACTCCGTTAGTTTGAGAAAATCTAAAATAAGAGGAATTCCTATCCCTGTTCTCGTGTTGATATTTCCTGGCAAATAAGAGGCTGCCGCGGTCTATTGCCGCGCTATACATTGAAGAAACAATGCTTTCTAACGACCGCCATGTTGGGCAGATTTCAGTTGTATATTGGCATTTATCTTATTCGTATATTTTCAAGTTAAGAACTTGGATTAAATTATTTATAGTTAATTGTTTTTATAATTCATGTATATATTACGTTTCTTTATATTTTATAATATTATTCGCGTATTTTTTTTACTTTCTTTTTCGCGTATTTTTGCAACGTTTATTCAGAATTTATAGGATCCCAAATAATATACGCAACGATTTTATTGTTTTTGAAGCACAAGTTAAATACATTTCTTCTTAATATCGATTTTTGTTCAACAATGTACAAGATTGAAGTAATTTGTCTTCCTTATAAACTAAATCTTTATTTAATCATTTTTTTATGTACAAGGGCAAATATGATTTATTTGATAAAATCAGTTTAGTTATTTCTATATAGTTTAATATTGTAATATTATAGCAAAGTATTTCTCCCTCGTTTTCAATAAAATATCCTATTCCTATTGGCTGTTTATGTTAGGAGTAGGGGAACCACACTTCGTGTTCTTGGCGATGTAAAAACTTCCACGTTGGCATTTTTAATGGTTGCCAACCTTAACTTTAGCTTACTATCGCTAATTAACATTGATGTGTTATATAAATTATCAGTTTTTCTTGTGTTATTTTATGTTATGAGTTTGTATTGTAAGTTAGAACAATCTGTTATGCTGCGCCTCGCGCTTGAGGTAGCAGTTGAGGTCTTGCTATTAACTGTGAAGGCGGTGCGCGGGCTCTCGTGTTAAATAAATTGCTTATGACTGCCTGCGAGCGTGCATGACCCAATAAATTATAACTTTCAACTTGTGCGAATCAGTATGTACGCGCGCGATTCGTGATTAAAGATTTTGAACATTTGAATTATAAAGTATTTGGAATTTTATTTACTGTCACGTGTCGCAATTCGGTGGTTTCCTTCCTGGAGGAAGGGTGGATCATCTTAATCCCGATCCCTGGGTGAGAACTGGTGCTCCCAACTGACCAGCCGGAGCAAGAGCGGTGTGTTGCCAATTCGGCATACCCTGGAGTTACGAGTGGTGGCAAGTTGCAGCTTTATACTCCGAAGTCGATACCAAAGGTTCATGGACGTCTGCAGGATTTTTTTTCCAGGGAGGGGTAAGCAAGGTAGTTTTTTTCCAGGGGGGGCAAACAAAGTGCATGTTCCCCCATAACAGTGTTGTCTCCTCAAAAACCATTGCTTTAATTTGAAGTTATCATGTTCATGCAATAATTAACATATATTATTATAGCTAAAATGCAATTGCGTGATATATATAATTTTTGGTTGACTTTCCTTTTCCAGGTGGGTCGTGCCCTTGCCTCTTTTTCGGACATTCATGCAAAGGTTCTATTTTTATTTCGCGTCTAGCACTTTCGGTTAATCGCGATGATAAAGGATGTGATAGGTGATGGAAGTGGTATAAAGACAAATGACCCATCCATATTTTCTAATCCGACATTAGACTTCGCAGTGTATTACGCTAACTAATTTGCCACGGGATCGGCTTCTCCGTGTTTGTCTGCTCATCAAATGATTGATTAGTTATTCGAACTATATAGGTAGCAAAGCTATATAAAATACCGAAACAGAAAAAAAAATCCACTTGGCGTCTTGTAGTACTATCATCAATCTACAATTTCATGCTCTCAAATCCACACAGAAAACTTCTTGTGGCATTAGTTTTACGGAATGGCCTTCGGGAATAAAGATCGCCATTTCCTGGTTCAGCTCGAAACAATTCAGGTGCCTTATCGAAGCTGCTCTTGAGCACGCAGCGTTTCTAACCTACTTCGCCGTAATTCAGTTGTTGTATCTTCTTTAATATGATGTATTGTAGAGCCAACCGCAGATTAAATAGGAGGAAAAAGATTTTTCCGACGGAAAATAAGTTGGCAATGCTGCTAACACCGAGGCATTCTTGATAAGACACCTGAGGAGGGTCGAGAAAACTTTCCTGAAAAAGCGCAACCCCAGTATCGAAGGTCATGCTACACGTGGATTGGCAACTTTCGGGAGCATGCTGTCTGTCTACACAATTCTACCCAAATACCTGTTTGAAAATGAATCTTCTGCTCGCATTTTATTTTTCAAATGTAGTTCTGACATTGTAGTCATTTTGCAATTATTTTTATTTGTTCTTATTTTGCTTTGCTTTTATGTCACTTTTATAATTAATCGAAACTATGAAGATGGATGATAAATAGATGAGATTGATGAAGAGACACCTAAAAAGATATTTACAGACCAGGACTCGAACCCGGAACCTACAGCGGATAGGTTGGGGGGGGGGGGAGACCGTCAATAACTCCCGGTCACGAACTGGCTTATAATTTTTGTAATTTCTCACGAGTATTTTTTGTTCTGTTCATGCATAATGCCTGCTTTCGGAAACTTAATTTATAAGTGACACACTTCGTTCGGTGGGGACAAGCCACGAATTGTTTGAGAGGAGGCACACATCTATTTCGTATACTAGATACGATCATGGACTATACTTGAAATGGCCTCCCCGATGGCGCAGTGGTTGCATCGTCGCCTAGTAATCAAGGGGTCCCGGGTTCGATACCCGGTGGAGGCACAAGTGGTTCGGATTCCACTTCAAACTGAAGGCCCAGTCCCGATTAGCCTTACTGTGCATAAAGTGGACTCAAAACACCAAATCAATCAATCATATACTTGAAATGTGACGTGCTAAACACTACTTTCGGAGATCAGATGGACATGGCAATTTTGATATACAAGTTGCATTTTCTCTACTTAGATTATTTATGTCCAAATTTTATCCTAATAGATAATCTCGCAACAACGGAAAATGTTTAAATTGACTCGAATTCACAATGACTCATATACAGTGTGTTTATAAATGAACAATAATAATAAATCTATTTATTACCTTACACGGGCAAAACTTACACCGTAAGCAGCAGCAACTGTCCAAGTTTATATAACTTTATTTAAATTTGTATAAAGATAGAAATCGAGAGGGGGCTATTGCCCCGCTGTGCCCCCTTGCAGGTGCTCTTGGCCGTCTGGAAGAAATAGTGCACGAAAGACGTGAAAACTAAATCCATCTTGAGTATCCTTTTGTCTTGCTACTCTTAGATTCTGCAACCTTTCTTTCTATAGTCCAATGTTTGCCTTCCTTACCTCCCAGAATTGATTTCTGTACAAGTTTGAGGGCTAATCTCCCCTGCCCCCTGTGGTTGTGCCACTGCATCTTCTTCCACCGTTGTTGCTTTGTGAACTTTCATCGGCTTCAAAATACTTCATTTTCTTCAAGAGCACAATATCGTTTAATAACCGGCGATATGTTTCCTCTACCCTAAATTTCTGGATTAAAGTATATTAATATAGGGGCATGGAAATCTGGAAGGGGGGGGGGCGAGGATGGCCACCTCTCCCCTTTAGAAAACGAATGTCAGCTAAAAGTATATATTTCACACGTATAATTTGATTTGTAATAGTAATTTACATTAATTATTATAATGGGGATGCAGGAATGCGATAATTTCGAATACAAGTGGTGTTTCTTGAGGGGGCAACACTATTATCGGGTTAATATGCCCCATGGCATATTTCCCTGCTTCTAAAATATCGACAGATGTCCATGCTTATGGGGGGGCATTGCCCCCCCCCCTTGCACCCCGTTCGCACGCCTATTGCTACTCATTTCTACACTAGTTGGACGCTTTATTCAATTTCGAGCCAAAAATGTAATTTAATATCAAATCAGGGTTGTTAAAAGTAGTACAGTGTCCCGGGTTCTGCAACCGAAAATGAGGCTCGGTGAGGCTTGCCTTAATGGATTTCTCTCGTAAGGCATGAGCCTCATTTTCTCGCAGTGTTGCCAGCTCACCCCAAGAATATTTCACCATGTGATATTTTACAGGCGAAGCTAACCTACAAATGGGAGTTGGCAACACTGGCAACATCAATTGCGGTTCAGTGTTGCCAACTCACCTCAAGAATATTTCACCATGTGATATTTTACAGGCGAAGCTAACTTACAGAGTAGTACAGTGTCCCCGGTTCAACGCCCGAAAATGGCGCTCGGTGGCGCTCGCAGTGTTGCCAACGCCTCACTCGAAAAAATCACCAAGGTTTTTGTGTTTGGGTCTAACCTAACCTCAAGCAAGGAGCTGGCAACACTGCGAGCCTTATTTTCGGGGCGCAGTGTTGCCAACTCACCCCAAGAAAATTTCACCATGTGATATTTCACAGGCGAAGCTAACCTACAAATGGGAGTTGCCAACACTGATTAGTGGAGGTGCACGGGTTCTGCGCTATTATTTGTGATTCAGTGTTGCCAACTCACCCCAAGAATATTTCACCATGTGATATTTTACAGGCGAAGCTAACCTACAAATGGGAGTTGGCAACACTGACTAGTGGAGGTGCACGGGTTCTGCGCTATTATTTGCGATTCAGTGTTGCCAACTCACCCCAAGAATATTTCACCACATGTTATTTTACAGGCGAAGCTAACCTACGAATGGGAGTTGGCAACACTGGCAACATCAATTGCGGTTCAGTGTTGCCAACTCACCTCAAGAATATTTCACCATGTGATATTTTACAGGCGAAGCTAACCTACAAATAGAAGTTGACAACACTGGTAACATCAATTGCGGTTCAATGTTGCCAACTCACCTGAAGAATATTTCACCATGTGATATTTTACAGGCGAAACTAACCTACAAATAGAAGTTGACAACACTGGTAACATCAATTGCGGTTCAATGTTGCCAACTTACCTGAAGAATATTTCATCATGTGATATTTTACAGGCGAAGCTAACCTACAAATAGGAGTTGGCAACACTGACTAATAGAAGTGGCCAGGGCTGCGTCCGAATCAGCAGCAGATGTCACCTAGAGCGCTGTTCCATCCGGGACTCAGCCAATCTCTGTTGTCCGAATTTGCGGTAGACGTGGAGTCGGAGGGAAGAGCAGAGAGGCGCGACAGATGCACGCTTGAACTCGCTGTGACGCTGCGCTTGGCAGCCATATTCTAACTTTCACTTTGTACAGACAACATTTACTGATTAGAGGATGTAAAACTCAGTTATATTTTAATATTTTATCGATAATACTGAATGCAGAAAACGTAAATGATGAAATAGCGTGTTATATTTTTAATGTGAGTAGTTAGGTGGAAATCATTGTCATGTTTGTTTGCGCCCCAGAGCGCGGTGGGTGAAGTTCGGGCTGACACCTGGCGGGAAAAGTGACAGCCGTACTACAAGGGGACATGCAGATTCGGACGACTTGGACGCGACTTCGAGTGCACGCGAGAGCAACGGGAGAGAACAGGATGGAGCGCTTGCCAATCCGGACACGGCTTTTGTAAACCTCTCTCGGGAACGATGTGCCACACACGCGCGCGCGCGCCTATCGGTAGATTACGTTTCGCGCATTTATTCGTTGCGCTGACACAGCGTGATGAGTAAATAATGCATTTTCTCATTTTTGAAGTACGAATGCATTTTATCGTAATCTTCCAAGTCCCGGGGACACCAATGTTTGTATATCGTGACTTTTGTAAACCTCTCTCGGGAACGATGTGCCACACACGCGCGCGCGCGCCTCTTATTATTTCTGTATTATGGCGCAAACACATCTAGAAAAACTACAATTTTGCTCCCTCTCCTCTCTGCGTGTGCTATCAACAATACGTAGGCCTTGGGACGACGAAAGTTACACAACGGTGAGCCTCGTCAGTACACCCACCCCGCAACATCTGGAGCGTGCAAGTACATAATAGCGGGTCGCTTGGGTGTATACAATTTGTTTTGTTTATATTTTGTTTCAGAGCGAGCGAGATAACCGGAGCATGCAGGCACACAACAGCGAGCTGGGATGGAAGATCGTCAGCACATCCGGAGCGTGCAGGTACATAATAGCGAGCTGCTTGGGCGTTAGCGTGGCTTCGCCGGATGCAATACACACGATGCTTAGGTTACAACAGGTTGTTAACATTAGCTTTGGGGAAGAATGTTCTAGAGAAGATTGTCTCAGAACATTTTCATAGTTTCACACCTCTATTAGATTGGTAGAAAAATATATTAGTGGGCAATAAAATCTGAAGAAGATTTGTGTCTAGCAAAAATAAGCTAAATAGAATTACACATGCATACAATATTTATTTTTTTTCTATCTACAATCATATTTTTCTTATATATTTTTTTAATTTTTTTATAGGGTTGATTAAAGCACATATTTGAGGAAGACAACACTCTACCACCAACCGATCACATATAAATAAACATACCCCGAAAAAAATGCGCTCCATGAAAAGTTGCCCTGTGTGCAAAACAACCATATCAAGCAAAAATTTTGCAAGACATTGTCGCACCTGCGTGCCAGGCAAGCATTTGGCTGCCACCGAACTGTGTTCCGGATGCAATAAACACATTACAATTGCGTATGCCAAGAAGCATAAGCTTATTTGTCTAAGCAAAAATACATCTGGGGCCCAGCCTTCGACCTCCACCAAGAGGAAGGCAGAAGCAGCCTCCATCAATGCACCACCCGCCAAACGCGTCAAGCCTGCGATAAAAGCGAGCCAGTCTGCTTTCGAGCGCTTGTTAGAGGACTTTCCCCTTACTTCGGAGGACTCATGCGACGTGCGTAGCTTTTTGGAGAACGTGCAAGCCCAAATTATTTCCATCCTCGGCGATGCGCTTGCAACGCACTCCATCAAATTCTACGCATCGCTACGTTGCCGGTACAAGAAGCCGTCTGACGAAATTTACAGCTTCTGCCACAACACCAAGGCGAAGACGCTGCATCTGGCGGATGTCGAAAACCTAGAGGTCATCTACAACAAGTTTGTCGAGGAGCTGGTGGCAAAGCAAGAAGAACATCAAGCCAAGGGCTCGGGGGGTTCGCTGTGTGGTGAGCCTCACGAACTGCGCGTCAAACTTTGCAAGTTTGTGCCTCTCTCCGCCTCCAGCTACGTCCCCTTACCAAAAGCTATTGAGGCAAAGAAGGCCGTCCTGAATATTCAGAACAGTGACGCCAAGTGCTTCGTCTGGTCGGTGCTTGCAGCATTACACCCTGTCGACCGGAAAAAACAACCACACCGAGTTAACCACTACCTACCCTACGAGCCAGAGCTGGAAGATGCGATGGCTGGGATCGACTACCCGGTGGCGCTTTCGGACATTCGTAAGTTCGAGGTCCGCACACACAACCCTCGGTTGGCTATCAATGTTTATGGCCTCACCGGCAAAGATGTGGTGTACCCTATTCGGGTGAGCGACGTAGACGACGACGGTGCGCAGGAAATTCACCTTCTGCTCATCAAGGATGAAACTCGCTATCACTACACCCTCATCCGTTCCCTTTCTAGACTTGTTTCAAGCCAACGGAGCAAAGACAAAACCCACATAGAAGTTTGTCCCAGGTGCTTGTCTATATTTCGTAATCGAGAACGGCAGGATTACCAGCGCATCAGAGGTCACAACATCGCTGCCGAGAAGCTCGCTCGCCACAAACTTTATTGCAATGCCAACGAACCGGGGGTGGCAGTTTTGCCCAAACCTGGCACCGTGGAGCATTTCCACATGCACAGTGCCATGGTAGAGCACCCTGCTATCATCATCGCGGATTTCGAGGCCTTCCTCAAACCCCTGTCCACTTGCGATCCCGATCCCGAAGTTTCCTCCACCACCCCTTACCAACTTCACGAGGCATCCAGTTTCGCATACGTTGTGGTGCGACGAGACCAACACATCATCGCCGAGCCCTACGTGTACTGTGGTTCCAACGCAGCCAAACACTTCCTCGTGAGGATGGTTGTCGAGGCCATCGAGATAGGGAAGGTACTGTTGGCCCCCAAGTCTATGCTCCCACTGTCCCCCGACGATCAACGTAGACACGACGAGGCCATCGCTTGCCCTGTCTGCGTTAAGGAGTACACAGCCAACAACCGTAAAGTCCATCACCACGATCCCTTTAACGGTAGGTATGTAGGTCCTTGGTGCAACGGATGCAACCTCATGGCCCGGGACCCGTACTTTATCCCTGTGTTTTTTCACAATGGCTCGGGATACGACTTTCACCACCTGATCAAGCATCTTGGGTACGACGACATGCGAATTAACGTCCTGGCCCAGAACGAGGAGCGTTACATCAGTGTGAGCAAGCGAGTGTCGATCCCAGAATCCGGCTCTACCGTCGAGCTTCGCTTCCTCGACTCCCTGAGGTTCCTCCCGGCCAGCCTCGATGCCCTGACGAAAAAGCTGAGCAACGAACAAATGCGCATCACCTCTGCGAATTTTCCAAACTTGGACCCCGGTCTCTTCACGCGTAAGGGGGTCTACCCCTACGAATACGTCACCGACTCTACCAAGTTTGCGGAGACGTCGCTACCTCCCCAGGCGAAGTTCTACAGTCAGCTACGAGGCTCAAACATCACCGACGAAGAATATCATCACGCCCAGTCCATGTGGCGCGAGCTAGGT
Source organism: Lepisma saccharinum (assembly GCF_977018435.1). Lineage (NCBI taxonomy): Eukaryota > Metazoa > Arthropoda > Insecta > Zygentoma > Lepismatidae > Lepisma > Lepisma saccharinum. The sequence goes on from NC_139233.1 coordinate 48,997,837, forward strand.
TGTCGAACTTTCGAGGACTACCACAATGCCTACCTCAGACTTGATGTGACGCTCCTCGCCGACGTGTTCCAGACGTTCCGTGCGACTGCAATGAAAATCTACCACCTGGATCCCGCCTACTTCTATAGTCTCCCCGGACTGGCGTGGTCGGCCATGTTTCTGGTGACGAAAATCGAGCTGGAGCTTCTTTCGGACGTGGACATGGTACTGTTTGTGGAACGTACCGTGCGGGGTGGCATGGTCCAGGTGTCGCAACGGCACGCGCGCGCCAACAACCATCACATGGCTACTGGCTACGACTCCACCCAACCGTCAAGCTACATCATGCACACGGACGTGAATAACTTGTACGGGCACTCCATGATGCAGCCACTCCCCTTTAGAGGGTTCGAGTGGGCTGACCCTTCCAACTTCGACGTTAAAGGTTTCGACGATTCGGAACATGGGTTCTTCGCCGAGGTGGACCTTGAGTTCTCCGAGAAGCTGCAGGATTTGTTCTGCGATCTCCCCCCTGCACCCGAGTTCAAGTGTCCACCCGATTCCAACCAGACGAAGCTCGTCATGGATTTCGAACCCAAGAAGAATTACGTTCTGCACTACCAGAATCTCCGGTGGTTGATGCAGCGAGGGGTCACGGTCCACGCAGTTCACCGCATCCTCAAGTTCGAGCATTCTCCGTGGTTGCGTCCATATATTGATGTCAACACTGAACACCGCAAAAAAGCCGAGTCCGAGCTTGATAAGGATTTCTTCAAGCTCATGAATAATGCGGTGTTTGGCAAGACCATGGAGAATGTACGGAATCGCGTGGACATAAAATTGGTGACGAGGAAAGAGCTATGTCGTCAGCTTGTCGCGAGTCCATTGTTCAAGTCTCGAACAATCTACAACGAGCAGCTGGCTCTGATTCACATGAGGCAAGGTGTGGTGAGGCTCACCAAGCCCATCTACGTCGGAGCCACTGTTCTGGATCTGAGCAAGCTCCACATGTTCGAGACGTACTACGATATATTACGTCCACACTACGGCCACAACATCTCGCTTCTCTACACGGACACGGACAGCTTGGTGTACCACGTTCGCACAGCCGACGCATACGGGGATATAGCCAGAGTTCCATCTTTGGTTAACCTCTTCGACACCTCGGGCTATCCCCAGCCGAACCAGTACGGCATCCTGGCCCGCAACAAAAAAGAGCCTGGCAAACTCAAAGATGAGAAGGACGGAGACGTGATTCTCGAGTTTGCAGGTCTTCGCGCCAAGGCCTATACCATCAAAGCCGAGGGCAGCGTTACCAAAAAGGCCAAGGGTGTCGGCAGACAGGTGGTTCGGGAGCATCTCACATTCGAGGACTTCGTGGATTGCCTCAAAACCAGGTCGTCGGTTCTAAGAGCAGAACAGCGCATCCAGAGCGTCGACCATGTGTTGACCACCAACAAGGTGAGGAAGATTGCCCTGGATCCCAACGACGACAAGAGGTGCGTCCTCGAGTGTGGAATCCACACATTGCCTTGGGGACATCGTCGTTTAGAAATAAATAAGAATTGCACACAGTGCAAATAAACCAGCATGCCTATGAACTTGTTCGGTTTCAAAAAAAAAATCATCATGGAAACTGCACCGTCCATACCAGATCATGAAGTCTTACCTTCCGTGTTACCTAAACTCAACGGTCTGTTGATTATTCATCTCAACAGCATTTGGACGAAATTGGATGAAGACGTCGGCAAAACTTTTTACATCTTCAACAACAATTTACATTTTTACGAAATTCCGATCGGTGGGAAACTTCAAATCACCGTGAATCCGGAAAACGTAGGCGAAATCAAAATATCTACCGGCAAAAACATTTTTCGAATCAAGCACGACAAGATGCTTTCTAACATTACGTACGATGTTTCCGCAGGAGATTATCTTTACGTTCAACTCCTGGGAGATTACGACAAACTCGTTCCTCTCTTTGTAGAATTACGAATCGTCTATCCTATTATAAATAACCGTTAACCAAAATGCCTAACGATATTTTCGGCAACACCAAGCGTGTAGACCACGCAGAAGAGATTCTCATGTTGGACGTCCGAATTAAAAAGTTGAGGAGCGATTTGATCGCTTTGCAGGAGACCTTAAACAAAAGTTTAGAGTCCGAGATCGCTACGCTCCAAACGCAATGTCTCGACCCTATTCTGAAAATCGATTCCGAACTGAAAACGCTCATAAAAAATTATGTCGACGTACCTTCTTACGACAGCGTTCAAAATATACAGTTGAGCGTGGATTCGCTTCAAAATGATTTGGCCAAATTACAGCAATTTCAATCGAAAAATGAAGATTTGGAAAAATTGAAACTCGAAATCGAAGAACGAACTTCCGCAATCGAAAAGAATTTCTCTGAACTTCAAACTGTCGTGAAGGATATTGATGTAGAACACTTGCATGTCATCGTTTCCAAATTACAAGAAGATTTCACCAGCACGTTGGAAGAAATTAAATCCAAGTTACAGACTTTGGAAGATACCATGACGAACCTACCATCGTCAGACGAACTGCAGGTCATCGGCAAAAGTGTTGCGAACATAAAAATTCAATTGGAGGCTTATCAAGATTTCGAACACATTCAAACCACCATCGCTACGCTTCAGGCGTCTCTGGAGTTGATCAACGAAGAAATTAAAAATATTCATGCTGAAGCGAACGCGTTAACGAGCATTCAAGACACGTTAAGCACGGTTCAGCAGAAGATCGAATATTTAGAAAATTTGAACGTCGAATCCAATCTTGCTCATTTTCATCACGTGCTGGACAACATACAGGGTGACTTGGAATCGTTACGGACGAGCGTGCCTTCGAGCGAAGATTTGGAAAAATTGAAAACGGCGGTGACGGCACTATCCGAATCGAGCGACATCAAAAGTTCGTTGAGCGATCTCGAGAGTAGGGTGGCCAATCTCCCCACCTCCAAAGAATTACACGCTTTAAAAAGGAACATATCACGTATGCTGAAACGACTAGAAACGGAAACGGCGAACGTGGAACAGATTCGAGACGAACTTGCTTCGCTGGTGTCGACGTTGCCCACTTCGCAGAGCGTCGCCGATCTTCACACGCAGTTTACCGAGATGCGAAGCATCGTGAACGATCTCACCGAGAAAAGTTCGAAATTGAATCAAGTCGAGAACCTTCAGAGTATTGTCGTCAACATCAGGGATCAAGTTGGAGTGCTGGAATCCACGCAGGAATCGACGCTGGCCTCTTTCGGTGCCAAGTTACAAAAACTCAACGAAAACTACAAGCAGTTGAACGTGGAAGTGAAAATCAAACCGTCGTTTTCTACAGTAACGGATACTATCGTCGAACATTTGTTGCCCATACAAAATACACTGGGACAGCTTCACAGCAACCTCGTTAGCGTCGATACTAAATTCGCTAAACTGCATTCTCTGCAAGCCATCGAAATCAACAGCGTACCCAATCAACAAAGAATCTCCACGTTCGTCGAAGGTAACAAACTGTACATGTTGCATCCTTATCATCCGTACTACAAGTTTCTCCTCGATGGCACGATTCAGATAAATGAATTTTCATACTGGTCTCACGGCAGAAAAGCTAGCGTTCCCACCATGACCTTGATATCGAATCGTGGTGTCCAGAAAGCAGGAAATATTCCTCTGGCACGTTGGAACGAAACGCGCAACGTATATGAAATACACGAAGACGAAGATCTTACCGTTTTTGACGTGAGTGCCGGCGATAAGTTGATCATTCAAAACACGAGCGAAGTGCCACCCTCTTTGAATCCCATCACGCTGGTGCTTCTCTTCAAACGTAATCTCTAAAAAAATGTCTAGGCAAGCCATCGTCCAAGAATTGCATAAACCTGCACGCCGCAACTACGAACGTTTGGCGGTGGTAACCAAGGGCATCGATGACCTCTGGCAAAGTGACCTCGTGGAGATGAGCAGCGGCAATCTAAAAAACATACATAAATTGAACAAGGGCAACAAGTTTCTCCTCACAGTCATAGACACATTTTCGAAATTCGCATGGGCTCTACCTTTGAAGGCGAAAACGGGGATGTGCGTCACGGAAGCATTCAAGACAATTTTTCGTGAAAGCGGCGGCAGACGACCACGGTTTTTGCAAACAGACAACGGTAAAGAATTTTACAATGCCGTATTCCAAAAGTTTATTCAAAAACATGACATTCGACATTATTCGACTTTCAGTCACATCAAAGCCAGCATCGTGGAAAGATTTAATCGAACCTTGAAAACACACATGTGGAAACGATTCACGCTTCGGGGAAATTACAAATGGGTCGACATTCTGCCGGAACTCGTCGATACCTATAATGATACGGTACACAGAACGATAGGCATGAAGCCAGTTGACGTTACCAAGTCCGACGAGCAGCGTTTAATTTCTACAGTTTACTGTCCAAAGTACACTCCCACGACTACCAAGAAATCAAAATACAAAATTGGAGACCAGGTGAGGGTCAGTAAATTGAAGCGAACGTTCGACAGGGGTTTCACACGAAACTGGAGCACGGAACTTTTTACCGTGGTTCGAGTTCTACCCGGAAACCGTCACACGTATATAATAAAGGACAGTGGCGGTGAAATTTTATTGGGGCGCTTCTACGAGGAGGAACTCTCTAAAACGAAATACCCCGACACGTACCTTATCGAAAAAGTTTTGCGTAAGAGAGGCGACAAACTTTTGGTGAAATGGCTGGGACTTCCGGACACGAGTTGGATCGATTCAAACGAAGTGATTTTATGAGTGCGTGGAATGTCGTGAAACGTCTACCTGATTCGGAAAATCGAAAAAAGAAAAGAAACGGCGAGTTGCTTCCCGACAGCATCCGCTGTCTGATCGTAGGTCCTTCGGGGTGTGGGAAAACGACACTGCTCGTGGATAATTTTCTCCTCGCACCGAATTGGTTAGATTGGAAGAACAGGCACCTGTACGTGTTCTCGAAAAGTTTGGAGCAATCCAAATACCAGCAACTGATGAAACTGTACGATGGTCTGGACATTGCAACGTTTGCTTTGGAAATAAAGCCACTCGACGATTGTCGTGAAAATTCAGTCGTTGTGTTCGACGATGTCATCCTGGAAAATCAAAATGAAATTCGTAATTTTTTCACGCAAGGTCGTCACAAAGGAATAGATTGCTTCTTCCTAGCTCAAACGTTTTCCAAAATTCCAAAACAGTTAGTACGCGACAACGCTAATTTCATATGTTTGTTTCGTCAAGATCACACCAACCTCAAGCACGCGTACGATGACTACGTAAGCGGAGACATGAACTACAATCAATTTTCGGAACGCTGCTGCTCCCACTGTTGGAACAGTGACGATTTCGGATTCGCAACGATCGACATGACGAGAAAACCCAACGACGGAAAATACAGAAACAAAATCAACGACTTTCTAAACGTTGCAACGTTGTGAGAAACGACGTGTATAAATAACGTTATGACGAAACGAAAAATCGAAGACGAAAATCTCAAGCTTCGCGATTACCTCGCGAAACGCTTCAAAGGTTGGAAATCCGAGAATCGCGGATTCTACGAAGAGAAGAAACGTCAAGATCAACCTGTGATCGACGCCATCAGCGATCTAGGTAAAGAAATTAAAGGCGTCACGGAACAAAATAAAAATTTGATCAACGAACTCGTACCACTTGCAGCTAAAATTTACGCCGTACCCACGCCCATTTCGAGCATTCCTTCGACGCCGTTCGAACTGAAGGACGTACCGGCACAACGTCGAGCCATAGGTAGCACGTCGTCGTCTTTGGATAAGATCGAGTTGGGACCTTTGGCACGAGACTACCTGAGCACGGGGAAATTCGACAAGGATGAAGTGTTCGGATTGTATCCGAGCATGGAGAGCAACGAAGGCGGCGGTGTGGTTTGGAAGATTGGAAAATCGAAGGTGACCTTCGAAGGCAACGACATTAAAGTTAATTTAGGCGAGAAGGATAGTTGGAACAGGTATCCGGGTACGGTGGGACTGTGGGAACTCGTTGCCAAAAAGCAGCCGAAAGATTACACCGACGAAGATTACCAAAGTTACAAGGAAATTTTGATCATGACGGATGCCTTGTACCAGAACAACGACGCCTCGCAGAATAGGGTGAAATCGAGCAGCGGTGAGAAGTACAGAAATCTCATCAAACCGATTTGGAACCAGGTCAAAACAGGCAGCGGCGTCAAACTGTACAACACCCTGCCTAAAGAGTTTGTGTGGGTGGACGACGTGCGCAAGCTCATAGACAGGTTGTTGGTTATTGCAGGAGAGGAGAATGCAGGCAATCGTAATTTCTACAACGAGAAGGTAGGAATTGTGGACATGATCAGCACAAAACTTTCCAACTTCATCGTGAACAACGACAAGGGCATAGGTTACCTCATTAAAATTATCAACACGCTGCCTCCGAGATTCTGGAACGTGGCCGAAGGAAAAGGACTCGTGAACAACATCATCAACAAGTTACCTTTCGAGATGCATTTACCCGGCTACCAGTACTGCGGACCGGGTACCAAACTCGAGAAAAGATTGGAGAGAGGAGACAAGGGTGTAAATCCGTTGGACGCCGCATGCAAAGATCACGACATCGCCTACAACACCACTCGCACCGATCTAGATGCACGTCACGAAGCAGACAGAAAATTAGAGCACGCAGCTTTCGAAAGATTCGTCAGCAGAGACGCATCGCTGGGAGAAAGAGTTGCGGCACTGGGCACCACCATAGCCATGAACACAAAACAAAAACTTGGGTGGGGTATATAAATAACATACAGTAAAAAAAAAACATCATGTCTGGTATAACCGACTTGCCACACGAACTACTGTGTAAAATATTCAAACATGCAGTAAACGGAGATTGTGAGGATATAAGAAAATTTTTGATCATAGCGAGATCAACGCCGGAATTTCGCATCCCTTGTGAAATGGCTGTCAAGGATTATCTTCGGGAAATTAGCGGCATGAGGTGCGACGATCTCGACACTCTTTTTTCGGCCGCAGGGGAAAAATTAAACAATAGGTTAGATGAACTGCATGAGGCGAGGCAGTGGAGAAGACGATTCACAGATGATTGGCATAAGTCGAAACAAGAGACGGAAGATATCATCACGCACATCATCGCATTTTCCGAAGCACAAACTTTCTTCCTCTAACACAGACAAAAAAAAATCTTCGATACAAAAATCTCGTGAAAAAAAAAATATATATATAAAATAACACACATCGTGAAAAAAAATAATCTTCAGTGTATATATAAATAACACACATTGTGAAAAAAAATTAAATTTCTCTAACACACACACTGAAAATTTCTCTTCAATATGACGACTGAAAAAATGAGTGACCTCCAAGCATTAAAACAAATGCTAAATTTGTCAGTAGAGTATGTAAAAATTCAGGAATTGGAAGTGGACAAACCTTACACGATAACTTCCGGTTCAATTGTTTCTACCCAGTATGGTCCCAAGGCGCGTCTGTTGCTCAACGCACAATACAGTCTATTTTTACCAGATCGATACGCTAACATGTTATCCGACGAGAAGCTAGCTATTTTAATCGAGAACAAAACTCAAATCGTGTACAAGGGTACAAAGGAACTTCTTGGTAAGAAAACAAAGCACGTAATAGAATTTGTGTAAGGGCTCTGCGTGGAGTATATCCTTGAAAAAAAAATTACACGGAACAAAAAAAATCTCAGAACATTTATATATAAATAACATACCGAAAAAAATTACACAAAAAAAAAAAATCTCAGAACATATATATAAATAACATACCGTGAAGATAACATATAGAGCATCAACATGAAGCCCAAGGGTGTCGTGTACCAGATACCATACTCCAATCTGAAAAATCTAGGTGCCCTCGATGGGTTACTCACCAAGAAACAACGCGAGAAGAAACGTTCTTGCTTGACGAAAGGACACGGAATGAAATTACTTCTCAGCACACCTCAATTGAGACGCTTGCAGCGTTCGCGGAAACAGCAAAAGATCGGAGGTTTCATATTCAGCATCCCGGCCATCCTGGCAGCATTGGGGGCCGTTGGAAGTTTGGCCGGCGGAAGCGCCGCCATCGCGAAAACCGTCATCGACTCGAAGAAGAACAAGGCGGAGTTGGAAGAACAAAAACGTCATAACCTGGCTATGGAGAAGAAGGGGAAAGGTATAACCAAAAAGCAAAAAAGCAACCTCGATGCTTTGAAGAAATATAAAAAAAAGAAGCCCTGTCCAACTTCGATATTGAATCTCTGATCGAACTGTTGGGAATAAGAAACTTCAGGGGTGTTTTCATGTCCGATTCTCTACCCTCTGCTGTGAAGAAAAAAGAGTATGGCGTGGTCAACCTGGACAGTTACAAAAATCCTGGTACACATTGGATATGCTACCTCAAAATTGACGATAACAATGCATTTGTTTTCGATTCGTTCGGTGGCACACCGCCTGCCAGGTTGGTGAAGTATCTCAGTGTTGCCAACCTCTACTACAATGACAAACGCATCCAGGGTTTCACCGATGTTAACTGCGGCCACCTATGCCTTTCTGTTCTCGCATACATGTCTAAAATAAATAACCCGTCGGTGGAACATTTTCAGAAAGCATTGTGGAATCTTAAATACGATGGGCGTGTTCCATCTCACGAGCGAATCTTCGATCTTGAAACTCACGCTGCACGACGACATCGTCTATCCTAAATCCGTAGCTTTGCGTGCATTCTACAGCATGTACCTCATACCTAACGTCACGCATCACAACAACAAAATTAGCGTCGGAAGCGAACACATCGTCGTCACGCCAGGTCAATACAATCTTTCCACTTTGCAAGCTCAGTTACCCAAAGGCACGTACCTTTCTGAAAATTCGGTCACGCACAGAGTGGAAATCGTGTCGGCGACGGAGACCGTGGACCTGGGCACCATGGGAGAACTTTTAGGTTTCGAGAACAACACAAAACTCGAAGCTGGCATCAAGCACACGGCAGTCAATATTCCTAAATTTCTGGCCATAGAGACTCTGAACGTTCACTGTAACGTGGCGGAAGGAATGATCACTAAATCTTCGGACGGGGGGTTGCTGGGAAGTCACAAGCAGACGGGAATCATCGCCACATTCAAACCCAATTCCGAATTCATGGAACCGATCATCTACACGCCCTCTTCGCCGATCTATTTTCCAGTATGTCGCAACCGCATAGACGACATAGAGTTGGTAGTGACGAACGAGAAAGAAGAGGTGGTGGATTTCGCAGGTGCCACTACGACGGCCATCGTGGAGATCAACGTATAGTAAATAACACGCATAGTGAAAATGGAACAAATCGAAAGTTACGAATTGCAATCTTTCCCTCCGAACCGTCGCACGTTCGCTAATCTCAACGAAGCGAACAGGGAGATCGAATACGACGTGGACGTAGGGGACGGGTTTGTTCATCCTCACAGAGCGGACCTCTACCTTCAATTCGACGTGGTGAAGAAAGAAAGCGGAGAAGCGTTTCCGCCCAATGCAAATTTGAAACTCGTGGACAACTTCGTACCTCACCTGTTCTCGCAGGTGGAGGTGAGGAAACACAACACCGTCATCGACAGAATAGAGTATCCAGGCATCACGTCGACGGCAGTGGGAACATTAAAATTATCCAAAACGGATGCGGCATACTACCAGGCGGGAGGATTCGAAGCGGGAACGAAAATATCGACGAGAAGTCACACGGTGCTCTTTCCCATGCGTCTGCTACCGGGATTCTTCTCCGACTACAAAGAAATCATGTGGAAGGGAGGATTGCGCGTCACGTTTCGAAGAGCAGCCAACGACAACGACGCACTGATGCGATACACCAACTTGAACGCCGACAGCACGCCGATAGCCAACACATTACCCGAAGCAGCCAAGTGCGTCATCCGGAGCATGGAGTTGAGAATGCCGATCGTGGAATACGAAACAAACTACGCCCTCAAGTACAAAGCGGAGATCTTGAAGAGTCCGCAGGTGCCGATTCGCTTTCACGGTTACCAGTGCGTGCAGAAGTTGGCGTCGGGAAGTCACATGGAATTCGACGTGACGACTCAGTTCAACAACATACAGTTCGACATGCCAGATTTCGTCGTAGTGCTCTTTCAGACCGGGCGCGATAACAACCAGGAAAAAGATTCCAGCAAGTTCGACGACTGCAAGATCAAAAATGTTTACCTGAAGAACGGTAGGAACGAAGTGTTCCCGCGCGAGAATTACAACCTCGACATGACCAAAGACGATTACCTAAAACTTTACGAAGCTTACACGGCTTACAAGCGCGTGACCGAGGGAAACGTGGACGTGTACTACACGCCCAGCGAATTCAAAATCCGCAGGCCGATGTTCGTCATCAATACGACGAAGAGGAAGCAGGTGGTGGTCAACGATCGCACCAACATCAAGATCGTCTGCGAGTTCCACGACGCGCTGCCCGATGATACCGTGTGCAGTGTGATCCTGATTGCAGAGAAGTCTTTCGCGTACGACGTGAAGAACGAGAGGGTTACAGAGCAGTTTTAACAGGTTTAACATCTTTTTCTTGCACAAATAATAAGAGGCGCCAGCGCGCGCGTGTGTATATGGCACATCGTTCCCAAGAGAGGTAGGTTTACAAAAATCACGATATATAAACATTGGTGTCCCCGGGACTTGGAAAATTACGATAAGGTACATTCATCCTTCAAGGATGAGAGAGAATACATTATTTACTCATCACGCTGTGTCAGCACAACAAATAAATACGCGAAACGTGGAGAAAAAATGAGTTTTTATTTTTTTATTTTTGAGGTTTTGGTAATCGCCAAATGAATAAAATAAATTTTTGATGTTTTGGTGCTGGACGCCAGCGCGCGCGCGCGTGTGTGGCACATCGTTCCCGAGAGAGGTTTACAAAAGCCGTGTCCGGATTGGCAAGCGCTCCATCCTGTTCTCTCCCGTTGCTCTCGCGTGCACTCGAAGTCGCGTCCAAGTCGTCCGAATCTGCATGTCCCCTTGTAGTACGGCTGTCACTTTTCCCGCCAGGTGTCAGCCCGAACTTCACCCACCGCGCTCTGGGGCGCAAACAAACATGACAATGATTTCCACCTAACTACTCACATTAAAAATATAACACGCTATTTCATCATTTACGTTTTCTGCATTCAGTATTATCGATAAAATATTAAAATATAACTGAGTTTTACATCCTCTAATCAGTAAATGTTGTCTGTACAAAGTGAAAGTTAGAATATGGCTGCCAAGCGCAGCGTCACAGCGAGTTCAAGCGTGCATCTGTCGCGCCTCTCTGCTCTTCCCTCCGACTCCACGTCTACCGCAAATTCGGACAACAGAGATTGGCTGAGTCCCGGATGGAACAGCGCTCTAGGTGACATCTGCTGCTGATTCGGACGCAGCCCTGGCCACTTCTATTAGTCAGTGTTGCCAACTCCTATTTGTAGGTTAGCTTCGCCTGTAAAATATCACATGATGAAATATTCTTCAGGTAAGTTGGCAACATTGAACCGCAATTGATGTTACCAGTGTTGTCAACTTCTATTTGTAGGTTAGTTTCGCCTGTAAAATATCACATGGTGAAATATTCTTCAGGTGAGTTGGCAACATTGAACCGCAATTGATGTTACCAGTGTTGTCAACTTCTATTTGTAGGTTAGCTTCGCCTGTAAAATATCACATGGTGAAATATTCTTGAGGTGAGTTGGCAACACTGAACCGCAATTGATGTTGCCAGTGTTGCCAACTCCCATTCGTAGGTTAGCTTCGCCTGTAAAATAACATGTGGTGAAATATTCTTGGGGTGAGTTGGCAACACTGAATCGCAAATAATAGCGCAGAACCCGTGCACCTCCACTAGTCAGTGTTGCCAACTCCCATTTGTAGGTTAGCTTCGCCTGTAAAATATCACATGGTGAAATATTCTTGGGGTGAGTTGGCAACACTGAATCACAAATAATAGCGCAGAACCCGTGCACCTCCACTAATCAGTGTTGGCAACTCCCATTTGTAGGTTAGCTTCGCCTGTGAAATATCACATGGTGAAATTTTCTTGGGGTGAGTTGGCAACACTGCGCCCGAAAATAAGGCTCGCAGTGTTGCCAGCTCCTTGCTTGAGGTTAGGTTAGACCCAAACACAAAAACCTTGGTGATTTTTTCGAGTGAGGCGTTGGCAACACTGCGAGCGCCACCGAGCGCCATTTTCGGGCGTTGAACCGGGGACACTGTACTACTCTGTAAGTTAGCTTCGCCTGTAAAATATCACATGGTGAAATATTCTTGAGGTGAGTTGGCAACACTGAACCGCAATTGATGTTGCCAGTGTTGCCAACTCCCATTTGTAGGTTAGCTTCGCCTGTAAAATATCACATGGTGAAATATTCTTGGGGTGAGCTGGCAACACTGCGAGAAAATGCGGCTCATGCCTTACGAGAGAAATCCATTAAGGCAAGCCTCACCGAGCCTCATTTTCGGTTGCAGAACCCGGGACACTGTACTACTGTTAAACGTCCACGAACCCATAAATTCTAATGGGTTCTATTGGGTTCCGCAACAAGACCGGAATCTTTTTTATCGCACAGTTTAAATTCGGTCCAAGTTGCGTATTCTTTAATTTCAATATGGAACTTAGACCGTCTTTAAATTGATCCGGAAAGAAGGTCCCTGTGCCGTATTTCAATTGATCCGGAGAAAAGGTTCCTGGAACGAATTGAAATATTTTAAACATAAAAAGGTTCTTTACGGTCCAGATCCATTTATGCTTGCTAATATTCCCTGCTGAACCGGAATTGAATTGATTTAAAATTCCTGACCTTTTAACAACCCTGGTTGAAATTCATTATTTTTACAAACAACCATATTTTTAACGGCTATTTCACATTAATCCCATACGATATACTGAGTTATTTTTCGCAATGTTCAAAAGAAAGGTAAGAGATTTTGGCTTTTTCTTCCTTGATGTTAAATAGATTATATTTGTCACGCGCCTATAACGTTACTAGCTAACATTTGTGAATTGTTCTTTCCTTGTAACGTTAACATCTACCATACTGAATTTATTTACGTTCCTTATGCAGATGGTATGTACCCAACTGCATTTTGTTCCGTTCCGTAACAGTGGTTTACATGTTGCTACATTCCTATGTAACGTTAATTAACATTTTGCCTTTCACTTCATTCCGTTACGGAGGATTGCATTCATTACGTTCCTATGTACCGTTATTTACTACCATGTTGCATTTCGTTACGTTTTTGTAACGCTAGTATATACCATATTGCATATCGTTACTACGCTCCTTGTAACGGTAGTATATACCATATTGCATATTACGTTATGTTCCAATGTGCTCATTTCGTTCCGTTCCTTTATAACATTAATATCTACCATAATACATTTTGTTACGTTCCTTGTAACGTCAATCTATAACATATTGTATTTCGTTACGTTACATGGGTACCAGCAGTGGAACCATACTCTTCCTCCTACAAAATGGAACGTACCGTGTAACGCAAATTGGGTACGTTACGACTCCCTGGTTGAAAACAACCTATTTCCATATATTGCATGCAGCTCTACTTTTTCTGCAATGTGGATCAAAAACTGGGGACGTGGAGAAGCCCAACACTCCACAATAGTCACGTCCTTTTGCCTTCCTGTCATGCTGACCTTCGCGTGGAAGACGTTTTACGGTGTTAAGACATGCAATATCACCAGAACATCGAAGAGTGCAATATGTGTTGCCTACCCTCCTGCATTACTTGCTCCTATTAAAGCCTTATGGGGAAGAATTTGTTTCCATAACTGCACATGGCACAGTGGTTCGGATCCCACTTTAAACTGTAGGACCAGTCACTATTAGCCTTTCTGTGCGTAAAGTGGACTTAATACCACAAATCCATCAAACAATTTTAAAACTTATTTTCATTTAGATAGCTCGGCATCCAGGGCCATCATCCGCAGCCCCTAGCTACGATTCTGAACTTGATAAGAGTAAGAAAATCAGGTATTGCGAGCGAAACGATCAATAAAATTTTACTAAAGGTACTTTTATTTGCATAAAATTTGAAGTTGTGGGTCGTAATTGTCCCCTGCAAGAACACTTGGCGGTCAATGTTTGCCCTTCCTTGCCCTCCCCCCCCCCCCCGTCAGAACTTATATCCGTACAAGGTACAGTGGGCATGCCCCATGGTTGCGCCCTTGCTGACACCGTCTTGAAAAAATATATTTTATAGTTTTTCAATATAACTTGTTATTTATTTATTTATTTATTTGACTTCTACAGAGAAAGGATATCTTCAATTACAGAGGCATTAATATAACATAAATAATGTGAATATGAATATAAATGGGATTAAATAACATGCATACATATTACATAGTTATTAACTATAACATAAGTACACTTATATAACGTAGAGTAATGACGTGCTCGCACGCACGCACACACACACACACACACACACACACACACACACACACACACACACACACACACACACACACACACATATATATATATATATATATATATATATATATATATATATATATATATATATATACATATACATACACACATACAAACATATACACAACACACATAAATTATTCATATATCCTCAACCAATATTATCACCTTTCACATGAGGTGTACAGAATAAATATGACCATAATAGGATAGAAACAACAATGAAATAAATACATACACATATTAATGGGCACATATCCTTAAGCTTATCTACATACATAAATTTACATTATATATATACACACACACATTTATGTGGATATAGGTATATATATAGAACATATTCTGCAATAATTAATAAATACAATAAATAATCAACCATTTGTGAAAGTATCTCTGTTAAGTATGGTTTTTATAGCATTTTTATATTCCAAAATGTTAAGATTAAAGTCAATATTTGGATTTGTGGATGTTATTCTATTATACATACTACTCATTCTAATTAATGGTAATTGTTTGTACTTTTCAATTTTAGGGATATATTATATAGCAATAAATTTCTTTTTCTTAAATTACATGTGCTAGCATTGAAACATATTTGGTGAAGAAACTCTCTATTATCCAAGAATCCAGTTATAATTTTATAAAGAAATATCTGTTGTCCTAATTCTCTTCTATTGCTGAGTGTCATAAATGAGAATTCCTTCAGTAAAAGGACATATGAAACTCTGTTTGCGTATGCAGACATGTTGTACCTCTTGTAATATAGGTATCTCAAAAACCTTTTTTGCACTTGTTCTATTTGTTTTAATGTGGGTTTTGTAAAGTGGCGACCAAACAATAGATGTATATTCTAGTTTGCTTCTAACTAAGGCACTATACAGAAGCTTAATAGAAGTAGTACTGCTAAAATTGAGACAATTTCTTATTAGTAAACCCAAAGATCTATACGCATTATTTATTATATGAGATATATGTTCATGAAACTCTAGTTTACAATCAATTATTACTCCCAGATCTTTAATACTTTTAACTTGTTTCAGTTTTTCCTGATTAATGAAGTACTCATAATGTTTGGTATGTTCTATATTTGATATTATCATAAAACAGCATTTCTTGATATTGAGTCCAAGATTACTTTTAACACTCCACTCAAATAAGCTGTTTAAATCTGTTTGTAGTTTCATAACATCCTGGGGCCCATTAATTTGTTTATATAACTTTACATCATCAGCATACATTAAACAATATGAATGTTTAACATGTAACGGTAAATCATTTATGAAAAGAATGAAAAACAATGGTCCTAAGTTGGATCCTTGAGGTACCCCTGACTGTGCAGTATACGTATATGACTTAACATTTTTATATGTTACATACTGTTTCCTATGATTCAAATAAGACTCAATAAGAGATAAAAAATTATGTGTCAACCCAAAGCTTGAAAGTTTTTATAACAAGACATCATGATTAATTTTATCAAATGCTTTGGAGAAATGAGTGTAAATTACATGCATACTTGAACGATCATGCAGTATGTTGTGTGCATATTGGACAAAATTAATTAGATTTGTTGTTGTCGATCTACCAGTAAAAAATCCATGTTGACTTTCACTTATAAAACTCTTTACATGATTAAATATTCGCATATTAATATGTTCAAATACTTTTGCTGGTGCACATAAAATTGCAATGGGTCTATAATTTTCTATATTTCTAGAATCTCCTGTTTTTAAAATGGGGCAGACTTGCGTTAATTTCCATAGATTAGGGAAGTATTGATTTTTATTATTAAATTGAATATTGAACACAAAGGTTTTTCTAATATTTCTGCACATGCTTTTAATACGTAAGGAGGGATTCCATCCGGCCCAGTTGATTTTTTTGGTTTCAATTTTTTTATGGCTTCAAAATATTCTTTAGATGTTATTGTCCTAATTGATACTTCATAAGGGACTTCTGTTTTAGAATATTCTGATGGATTATAAACACCAGTACTATCTACATACACTGATTTAAAATAGGACGCAAAGCCATTAACAATATGTTGACTCGTTTCAAGTAATTTATTTCCAAAGACCATTGTAGGATTATAATTGGTTCTCTTGCCCCTTTTACTTTGCACAAATTCCTAGAATTCTTTGGTATCTTTCTGTATATTTTGTTCTATTTCTTTGATGTAGATTTTGTATGCTTTATCTATCAATATTTTAGTTATTTTTCTAAGCTTTTTATATTCTACCTCGCTATTTTTCTATTCTACCTCGCTATTCTACCTCGCTACACTATCTTTCTTTCGTTTTCTATGATATTCTTTTAGTTTTAATTTATTAATAATTTCTACGGTAAACCATCGTGGATATTTGCTGTGCATATTAGTTTTCTTATATGGAACAGTTTCATCAAATACTTTATTAATTACATTATAAAAATAAGTTATGGCCTCTTCTACATTACCCATTTTGTATAAATATGCCCAGTCTATACCTCGTAATAATTCGTACATGCGCATAAAGTTTGCTTTACAAAAGTTCCTTTTGAGAGTGATATTATTTTTAATACTCTTGAACTTTATTTCCATAGACACATTTATAATTAATGCAGGATGATGTATATCCTCCTTAACAAGAGGATATTCATCTCTAGATACTGTAATGTTACTATACACATTAGTAAGTATAAGATCTAAGGTTCTGTTAATGCCATTCTTAACATTGTTTATTGAATGTAAATCATAAAAACTTAAAAAGTTTTGCAACAATTTATAACAGGACCCACCTTCTTGTAGATTGTATGAACAGTCAGATATCAACGGTTAATTAAAGTCTCCAATTATAAATAGATTATTTTGTAACTCTTCTTTGCATTCAAACAAATTGCAAAATGATTTATAGATATCAATTTTGGAAGCAGAAGAGATATAGATCCCGATTATATAATACAATTTGTTACATATAGAGACTTTAATACATAACATATCAAGATTACTTTTTAGATCAACAACATCTGAAGGTATTTTATTTTTAACTGCAATAAGAGCACCACCTCCTTTATGATTACCAGTTTTATCATGACGAAAGACCCTATAATTATCATGAAATAATTCATTGCTTAGGACCCCATCATGTAACCATGTTTCTGTTAAGACAATAATATCATATCTACTTGCTATATTATTTACATAAAACTCATAAGTTTTTGTATTGAGACCCCTCACATTTTGATAGTAAACCATAATATCAGAAGAAGCCATTTATTACTTCAAGTTATCTATGTCATCAGTTATTACATATACATCCTTTTGTGAAGCCATTTCAAATTATACTAACTTATCAACATCTTCAATTGTTTTCAGAACAAAAATATCTCTATCACCTTCTCTTTTTCTTAATTTTATAGACCCTGAACCATCAACCCATAAGTATGCGTAGTTTTTCTCTCTTTTAACTTTCCTGGCATAGCCATAAATTTTCTTCCTGAGGGGAGTGATACTTTGATTAATATATACAACTTCGTTATTGGTGTAGCCCAGATGTGTACAGTTTAGATTTCTCTTAACTTTAAGTCTTTGAATTATCTTATCTCTAACTACACGTCTAACAAACTTAACAATAATGCCTGCCGATTTCTGTTGCGGAAGTTTTTTCATTCTGTGACATATGTCAATCATTTCATTTTCTACCTTTACATCTAGTACTTGTCCTACTTTTTTTACAGTTTCGTAGGGATCTTCATTCAAGTTTTCTGGTACACCATATATTTCAAGCGTATTTCTCCTACCATACGGTTCCAGATCGTCTACTTGAAGCTGTGTCTCCTTCAATTGCTTCTTTAATAACAGATTCTCAAATTCCAACACTTCTATCCGCCCTAAGCATGCACCTATACTCTCGGACTGTTTTTTATTAGTTCAGCGTTTTCATCTAATTTCTCGTGAGCAAGGTTTAGTGATTTTCCTAGTTCACGTTCCGTTTCTTCTTGCTGGTGCTTCAAGTTTTTAACTTCATTTGTAAGAGCTTGTAACAGTTCATATACGTCCGTTAGGGATGGATTCACTACCTTAGCTGGTTCCTCCGCACTTTCAAGAAGTAGACTACTGCGCCGTTCTTTCATGCATTTTGAACATCGCCATTCCCTGTTTTCAGATTTTAAATATTCCACATCACTTTCCTTTAACTGCACACATTTCATATGATACCAATTGCAGCAACCACTGCACTGTATTTTGGATGAGATATCCTGTCTTGATACAGGTTTAAAACATTCTGAGCAAGTACTCATATTTGGAGAAATCCGACACAAAGCTCCAACCGTGCTGTATAAAAAATAGATGCACTAATCGACTTGTATGCTGTTTGTTTACATTTGCAAGGACCACAAATTAGTTAATAAAGTACATAATGAACGTATTTCCTCCCCATATTTTTATCTAGTTACAAAGTTAAGTACTTACTGCATTGTTTCACACTATTATTTCATTTCAATAACGTGCACACACTGTAATATTTCACTAAATTTACGGAGCGATAACAGCCGTGATCCTACTCCATTTCTTCTTCTTCTTCTTATCTATTATTGTCACTTAATTCATTGTGCAAAATAACTCCTCAATTCACTTTCTTTAAAACTGTTCCTTTCCAAGAGTTCCAAAAGACGAAAGAAATAATGAGAATCAATGTCAGAGATGGCGCCACAATCAGCTTCATATATCGAAAATATAGGCGCCCAAATTGGAAGAAGAAAATATCAAAACTCTATTTGGGAAAAAAACAAAAACATATTGATCTTCAGTAAAATATTTACTAAAGCAGAAATCCAATCGTTAAAAATAATCGTTAAAAAAAATCTACAATTTTTATTTTCATTCATGGAAGTCCAGAAATGACTGTCTGTACATTGAAGGTAAGAAGACACCAGATCGAAAAATGTCAACCAAACGCTGAACGATGAAGTTGGATGATTAGTTTCGGTCATCAAGCCTCCGGCAGACTGTCGAAGACCAAGTTAGACGCTCCCTTGTCGTCGGGCGTCGAGCAACGTTTCAAACACAAAGTCGGACGCTCCCTCGTCGTCGGGCGTCGAGCAACGTTTCAAACACAAAGTCGGACGCTCTCTCGTCGTCGGGCGTCGAGCAACGTTTCAAACACAAAGTCGGACGCTCCCTTGTCGTCGGGCGTCGAGCAACGTTTCAAACACAAAGTCGGACGTTCCCTTGTCGTCGGGCGTCGAGCAACGTTTCAAACACAAAGTCGGAAGCTCCCTCGTCGTCGGGCGTCGAGCAACGTTTCAAAAACAAAGTCAGACGCTCACTCGTCGTCGGGCGTCGAGCAACGTTTCAAACACAAAGTCGGACGCTCCCTTGTCGTCGGGCGTCGAGCAACGTTTCAAACACAAAGTCGGACGCTCTCTCGTCGTCGGGCGTCGAGCAACGTTTCAAACACAAAGTCGGACGCTCCCTTGTCGTCGGGCGTCGAGCAACGTTTCAAACACAAAGTCGGACGCTCCCTTGTCGTCGGGCGTCGAGCAACGTTTCAAACACAAAGTCGGACGCTCCCTTGTCGTCGGGCGTCGAGCATTCTTTCAAACACAAAGTCGGACGCTCCCTTGTCGTCGGGCGTCGAGCAACGTTTCAAACACAAAGTCGGACGCTCCCTTGTCGTCGGGCGTCGAGCAACGTTTCAAACACAAAGTCGAACGCTCCCTCGTCGTCGGCCGCCGAGCAACGTTTCATACATAAAGTCGGACGCTCCCTCGTCGTCGGGCGTCGAGCAACGTTTCAAACACAAAGTCGGACGCTCCCTCGTCGTCGGGCGTCGAGCAACGTTTCAAACACAAAGTCGGACGCTCCCTCGTCGTCGGCAGCCGAGCAACGTTTCAAACACAAAGTCGGACGCTCCCTCGTCGTCGGGCGTCGAGCAACGTTTCAAACACAAAGTCGGACGCTCTCTCGTCGTCGGGCGTCGAGCAACGTTTCAAACACAAAGTCGGACGCTCCCTCGTCGTCGGGCGTCGAGCAACGTTTCAAACACAAAGTCGGACGCTCCCTCGTCGTTGGCCGTCGAGCAACGTTTCAAACACAAATTCGAACGTTCTCTCGTCGTCGTGTGTTGAGCAACGTTTCAAACACAAAGTCTGACGCTTTCTCGTCGTCGGGCGTCGAGCAACGTTTCAAACACAAAGTCGGACGCTCCCTCGTCGTGGGCCGTCGAGCAACGTTTCAAACACAAAGTCGGACGCTCCCTCGTCGTTGGCCGTCGACCAACGTTTCAAACACAAAGTCGGACGCTCTCTCGTCCTCGGGTGTCGAGCAACGTTTCAAACACAAACTCGGACGCTCCCTCGTCCACAGCCATGAAGTAAAATTTCAACGATGACCTTGATCGTCTGATTTTTCATGTTGAGGACCTCTGGTCCAATCATTGCCACTGGAGTGCAAGAACTGATAATTAATATCTACCTTATTTACATATTTAGATAATGTTTTTTGGGGGGGATCCACCTAACGTGGCGAAATTGTTATTGAAGTGCGCCACAAAGTCAGGGAGACCGGCTTCGACTTTCGGCATTTGATGGGGAGTCTTGGTGATTGCCCATCCATTTTTACTCATCCTCATCGTCGGGATTAATCAGAATTGGGAGAAAATCGAAAAAAATAAGAAAAAATAAAAAAGGAAAATCACATAATAAATGTAGGGGTGAGTTGGGCAGTTCCGGACAGTAACTGTTTCTCTGTATCCCCGCTAGATGTCATACACGTACAGCAATTAATAAGTAAGACACGCATGTGTGGTACTACTGTGCAACTGGAGTAATCAACTTCACAGATTACGCCACAACAGGCCACTCTGTTGCAGCTTCTGCACGTTGGAAGAAGAAACTGAACAATGTAAGATAATTTGCAGCAGATCCATCTATGCTGAAGGATGAGTTTCATGAATCGTAAGAGGTATTTACTTATTTATGATTAAGTAAGATCGAAAACCATTAAGAACCTTTGCTATCATTTTATCTGTTCGTCGTCTGGGAGCGAATTTCATAACATGTGTATGTGGCGCAATACCGGACAGTAGTTCTGCTCCCAGTATCGGACAGTTGAATGTAAATACCATTTGTCTTGGAATTAGAAAATTGGGCGTTTTTCATTATTTCAGTTAGAGTATCACATTATGAATGAAAAAGAGAAAGGGAAGTGGAATGAAGAAGACATGAAAAGTGCAATATAGAAAATCGGCACAAATGTATTGTCGATTAGGTTTGATTTGATTTAGTTTATTTTACTTCGCGTTTTGTGCCTCTTGGCTAATTTGCGAAGATGGGGATGAGTGATGAAATGATGAAATTGATGAATGGACATTCACAAACAACCAAGCCCGACCGGGATTCGAACCCGGGACCCTTGGCGTCGCAGCACGATGTGCTAACCACTCGGCCACAGGGTCGGGCTATTGTCGATTAGGAACACGTGAAGTTTCCTGACTGCATAGGCCTACCTGAGGTTCCTGCAGAGTCTGCACCTTTACCGTCGACAGTGTCTACTTCAGATCATCTTCAACTTGAAAGTGATGGTTCTCATAATGATCGACATTCATCTCCTCTGACAACACAAATCTATGACGATAGCCCTACTTCATTTAGACTCAACACCTCAGACACCTCACGGAAGAATCCAAGCACTCTATCAACCTCTTCCTACGTGCAACATGTCATCAACGAAATTTCTCCTTTTTCATTCAATTCTAATAGAAGGGTGACTGAAAGGAAGGAACGGTGTGAAATAAGTGAAATTTTGATGTCAATTCCCTACAAGAAAAAAAACAGAAATTAAAGCAGCCGAGGTCAAAGAGAAGAAAGCAAATTCTGAAACGAGAAGAACCCACAAAGATGCAAAGAGTGCAAAAAAGTGCCAACGTAGCAACCACACGGTAAAATTTTCGCACTAGACAAGGAAAAAGGGCAGGAACAAGACAACAAGTCTCAAGTGGAGTTCAACCAACACTACAGTTACATAGTGATGAAAAAATAGCTAGTACAAATCAAACTACATGCATCATTTGTCCAAGACTTTGGATGAGAACTGGAGTCAGTGTCTTAAGTCTGACGGGTGGGCCCATACTAAACATGTTTCCTTTTATATTTGGGACCAATGACAGGAGTCATTTTATAAGAAAACACAATTTGCTTACTCTTTATGTATCTTAATCTTGATAATAATAACATCGTTCTTGCTGTCCGGTACTGGGAGCCTCTTTTTAAATCTGTCAATTTTCACTTATTTTTGTCACTTCCTTTACGTCTAAACATTTGTGTTCATCATAGCTAATAAATAACTTGTGTATCTATCGTCCAGACATTTTTCTTTTTCAATAAACTACATTTTAGGTGTCCGGTACTGTGCTACCTTCACCTATCTTTTATCGAAATTTCTTATCAGAAACTAGTGATTTTAGCCTAGTTAGACAGTAGGAAGCATGGTTGGAAGAAGATATTAATTTTGGAGATATGTTGTACTAAAAACTGGTCCCTAACAGTGTAGGTGGTCAACTCAATTCTCATGAACTGGATCGAGCACTCTGTATCAAGCAGTGATCAATCGGGGCCGGTTAGTTACTCTGCTTCAGCCTCGCAAAGTTCCAACTTCCAGGGGATTAAGATGTCGTAGTTCTGCTGTACTCAGCCATGACCTTGCACTCAGATTTTCAACTTTTCCTTTCGCCAATCCACTTCTTGCAAGTTTTTCTCTTCAATTAAGAGGACAGGTCGAAATCAGCTAAGTGGTATTGCCGTGAAATTAGCAATGGACAGGAAGCTGAGTCTGGATTTTATCTAGTCAAGGCTTTTAGGGTCAAGAATGAGCCATTGTGTGTTTGATCCTCTTTTTGCTTTAAGTGTTTGGGTCTAAGAAGTTTAAGACCACTTTTATGGTTTTAGTAACTTTGTCCGACAAAATGGAATCGAGTCTTTTTTTTGGGTTGTGGTATGCATCACGTTCGTCGTTGCTGGTCGTTAATGGTTCCTAATCCAGAAATGTGTAATATGTTCATGCAAGATTCATTTATATAAGGTGACACAAAATTAACTTTATACTCCCCAAAACTAATGTCCGTGTAGAACCCATGTAGCATGTAACTGTTGGGCCAATGTCGTCAATGTTGGCTCCCAACCAACCATTACCCATTTGTGTGCCAACAATAATTGAATAATTTTGCCAACCATCTCCCAATGGTGCTGAAAATCTCCCAACGTTGGGCCAACAAGATGTGCTACATGGATGACGTCAAGTAAGTATCGCTTATGATTTGGCGCTAGTATCTTAGTATCTTGCAAGTGACATTGGTGTCACTGATAATGAAAGTTTTGTTTGTTGTTTATGGCATACAGATTGATGAGAAAACAAAAGACAAACTATAAAAGCCTGTCGCTGAGAGTAGCAGTTCAGTACTGTTGACGTGTGGTAGTGTTATTCTCCCTTTGTTTATACGATGTTAATAAAAAGAGAAGGAATTTTTGTTTTGAAAACTCTTTATCAAAATGGCATAACTACCGTTCGGAATATCTGAAAAGATCATTTCCACATTTAATCCATCGTGACGTCGTTTTATTTACAATCTACGAGGCAAATTTCAATCAGAAGATTTTACTACTATGAGACTCCACAGGACGACTACATGTCGAATTACCTGATATTTTACGTGGGTCAATGCAAAGGATGTTGCATGAGCAGAAGTTTTAAGCGTACATTCCTCACCTGTTACATGAGCTGTTGAGAGATTGTCTAGACACAATACTGCAATTTTGTGAGGCGACACTTTATCTGTATACAAGGTGGATTCAAACTCATTTCCGATGAAGCCACCTTTAACCCATCAGAACATGTAAACAACAATAACAATACTTACTTCTACGAAATCAGAATCGAAACATTAGAATGTCTTTTTTTCGGATCAAGCGCTCAATCAACCTGATATGAATGTTTGGGGTTGAATATCATCACGTGGAGTGAATACGCCGTACATTATTCAATTAGGTATTTGGATTTACTACGGCATCGTGTGGTGGACGTATGACATCTGTGAACAAATTTGACAAACTCTACTTAGAGCACGATGGAGCTTCTCCACATTATGTACTTGGAAGTTCTTAACCATAGAGTGAGAGAACGACATGCATCCATTCACACGCCACCACGTCCGCCGGATCTCACACCTTCCTCCTGTGGTGTGAAGATTCAGTGTATGGCAGGAAAGAGCAAAAAATTGAACGAGTCTCTATGTTTGTCTCTCTCTCTCTCTCTCCCTGCCCCACATTCTGGTTCTTTCTTTCTATCTCTCTCTCTGCCCCACTTTCTGGTTCTTTCGTTCTCTCTCTTTCTCTCTCTCTCTCTCTGTCCCACTTTCTGGTTCTTTCTTTCTCTCTTTCTGTGAGTATTTTCAGCTGGTTTACACAAGATGGAGCATATGTTCCAAAAACATGTGTATATGCAAGAAATAAATTTACTTCTTACAATTGTCCTGAAATGCAACACAATACATGTAAGGCTCATATCTCAGTTTTACGACGCTTTTTGTTAGGAGTGTGCTGTGAAATCATTGCGTCAATAAGTTCTAAAGTAATTTGTAATATTCATAAAAACTGTATTCATCACTAATGTATTTACATTTCACTGTACAAATTTGTTGAAAACATTTATGCATGTGCGCGTTCATAAAGACACAGTAGAAAGTTATCGGTTGGAACACAAGAAGTCACATTTGTACTCGTCACAATAAACACCCTCTGTTAGTGGCAATTTTCTGTATGAGACAGTTATTGAATATTTATGAAGTCAAGTCAGGTTACACAATATAACGAATTATAATTACATATTACGAGGCTTGTCAGGAAAGTAAAGATACAAACACATTTGCACGTTAGGGGGAAAATGTGTACCAAAGTTGACAACACTGGCCCGACCCTGTGGCCGAGTGGTTAGCACATCGCGCTGCGACGCCAAGGGTCCCGGGTTCGAATCCCGGTCGGGCTTGGTTGTTTGTGAATGTCCATTCATCATTTTCATCATTTCATCACTCATCCCCATCTTCGCAAATTAGCCAAGAGGCACAAAACGCGAAGTAAAATAAACTAAATCAAATCAAATCAAAATTGACAACACTGGAAGTAACCTTAATCCATTAACGCTGAAACCTACTGCCAGACTTTGAACACCTTCGATGTGCAATTCAAAACAAACGGAGGGCCAATTTGTCACGTGGAATCCACTTTATTCATGACGACGCCCGGCCCCATTCAGCGAATTTCACCAAGGATCTGCTTGCACATTTTCAAGGGGGCGTTCTTGAACATCCGCCATACAGTCCCGACCTCGCACCTAACTATTACCATCTGTTCCTGTACCTAAAGAAACATCTTGGTGGAAAACACTTTGACAACAACGATGAGGTCAGGGAAAAAGTCACAACTTGGTTCCACATGCAGGCGGCGGATTTGTACGATTTGTGCAAATGTTTGCACAATGGTGGTACTTATGTGGAGAAATAACCTCTGTACCAGTGTTTCCAGTGTAGCTTTAGTTGCGTGCAATACATTTCTTGTATATCTTATTTTTCGTTTGTATCTTTACTTTCCTGATAGGCCTGGTACTTCGACATAAATACAAACTTCAAATTCAAAAAGACATATTAAGACAATTGAAGTAAGGCATTGAAGCTTTCCTGGCGACGAATGATGAATAGATTCTACCCTGTTTGTGAGAGTGACGTTTGCTCTCGAAAGCTTGGGAAACCTTTTCAGAACTCACCTGGTCAAGGGAATATGCTCATCATAAGTATTAAGACAATATTTGCTTTCAGGCATATTTTATCTCTATAATGAGAATTTAACTTCGGTACTCACACATATTAAAGCAAATGTATTTCTTGCCTGACATAGAAGAAAAATACATAATTTATAATACATTAATCTATTAAAGTAACAAGAGAAATAACTAAATACAAAACAGAAAATATATCTAACTACATATTGAACATTATTTTCATTCAACAGCTCTTCTTCTGTACTGTTTAATAGGCCTATTATATTGGTAAGAGGAGTAAGGCAACTTCCGAATTCCCTATCGCCGAATATTTTGAAGGGAGGGAGTTTTCCCTCCGATAAGAAATTTCAGGTGTTCACGGCCAAAGTGTACATCATCATTTTTTAAAAAACAAACAAAAAATGAATCCCCTTCCCTGTGTTCGGCTTAATATTACGCCTTTGGTCACTATAGCTTATTCTGTGTTGGGCGTAATATGACGCCCGCGAACATCTCTGACTGAATTAACCTGTTGTTGAACGGAATAATACGTTTTTTGTTGGTGAAACATATGTTTTGCTATTGAAGAAACAATGTCCTTTTATTTAGTCACGAATTTCAGTGGCGACTAAGAAGAAGAAGACAATGAAGAAGAAGTTCAGAGGAATGTAAACTGTTTTTGTGTTATGCTGACAAAGTGCGAACGTGAGTTTGTTTGTGTGCCGCGTTTAGTCAGTTGCTTTATGTACATATTTTGGGTGTTGCGTTATTTGAACTGTTGGTGATTTGTTGTTGGTTTTGGAGTTTGAGAGTTTCTAATAGTATTGTCAAACAGGATTGCGAAATATTTTAAATTAAGTATAGACCATAGTATTTCTCAAGGTAGATTATAATCGGGTACCTATATCCCGGTCCGGTCCAGAGGGGCTCAAAATTACCAAAAGGGATTTTCGGAGGGAAATTTTCCGAATTATCCCCGATTTCAAGAACGTATGGCACCTATCAATAGGTATAGAAATTATTGTGTTTTATGCATAGGCGTAACTTTCAGGGGCAAGGGGGAAATTGTGCCCCTAAAAAAATCAGGTTACATAATTTAGAAGTGAAGGATAATTTTGCAAACCTCCTGGAACCTGACGAGTATAGTATTAAAGAGTATTTTTTATGATTGTACAAATGTAATTTACTTAGCAAAATAGTCCTGGATGCTATTTTTATGGGATGGAAAACTTGTTAATTCTGTTCCCCGAAGTTAAGTCCCAAGTTAGATTCAGACCCCAAAGAGTTAAGTCCCAACTTTCATTCTGCCCTACACAAAAATCAAGTTTAATTTTGCCTCCTCTCCCAAGTTAACTCACAAGTTTGCCCCCCCCCCCCCCCGAAAGTTGAACCCATGGGTTTATGGATATTTTAATATCACACCTCTCCTAGCAAGCTCCGGCCACCCCAAACGCACTCTTACATTTCACCTACTGGCGATGCTTATGTATGACGACCCACTAAATATTTCTCAGTTCCGAGTCAAGAATCTGTTGAACATAGGGTATCATGACTCAGAGTATAGGTGTGTTTCACCTACGTCACAAACTGTTGCATTGTGGTGGGATCGAGCAGCCATGATTGAGACCGGTTCTTGTAAGCATACGGAATTCAAGCGGCGGGCGGGATATTGGAACCTTCTTAATTATGGTATACTTTGTGATATATTAGGTTGTTTAACAGAAATTCACGTTTATCCTCGAATTTTTCTAGGAAGAACAGAAGGTGTGTTTCACAGCATGGAACTCGATAAGTGTTGATCAGAAGATTGGCGAGAATAAATCGCGCCAACATTAATGAACAGAGCTAACATTACAGAGTCCTCTCGGGTAAGTTTTCCTGTGTTTGTACATTTAGTACAAATGGATCAAACTGGAGTGTTTAATCATACTTGCAATAGTCTTTCCTTGTTTTTTTTTGTTTTGTTTTGTTTTTTGGTAGAAAGGTGCTGATACTTCCAATAAGTTTCACAATCAAAATGATAACATTCAAAGTTAAATTCATATTGATAATTGCACGTTTGTATTTGATTATTTATACTTCGTTCGTTAACACAAACTGTTATTAATTGTTATCCGATCCATGAGAAAAGGTGCCTGTAGAAGCCTTTGTGTAGTGTCAGAAAAAAAAAGTGTTGCGTCACGAAGACTGAGATATCGGAAATTGTTAAAGCACGGAGTGAAATTACTAATTAAATTACAGCGTTTGAACAAACCTTAAAGGGAAAAGAGACGATAATGGCAGAGACTTGAAAATCTTAGTTAATCTGTATTGGATATTCAAACAGAATCCGAACCACTATTAAGCATGAAATCAAATTGATTCCACGTAGCTGGGCCAAGTAGAGTCCAGCGCAGATAATTCTGCCGTGCAATGCGCGACAGAACTAAAGAAGCAGTGTTGCTAATGGAGAAGATAGAAAAATCGCTGCGGTGCGCCGATGCACAGCTGTTACGTACAACAATAAAATTAGAGAATTCAGGTCTATCTAACGTTGAGTTTTAAACGTCATGCATTATACCAGGACTAGGATTAATATGTACTAACAAGTGGCTTTGTATGTAGCTACATACATATGGACTAAAAATTCGCAAAATATGAACTAACACATAAGTACAATTACCAAAAATTCTGCAAAGAAGACTTCTTCATACGATTCCTTATTTGAGTGATTTCAAACAAAATTAAAAAAATATATACGTATATATTATTTTTCATTGCATTAATGCACTGGTGGCGTTCTAACTTTTCACTCCCAAAACCCGTATACACTGGTATGGAACTGCAACGGCAGATAATAACATGCCAACGTGTTAAACCGCTACAATTGCACCATAACACTCCTCCTCAAACAGTATTATTATTTCCTCTCTGAGATCTGCGACAGTCGGTTGCCTTTGTTGTACATTTACAAAGGATGCCGGCTTCGACAACAATAACAAGTACATATACTGCCACTAGATGATAAGCTGCGCGGCTTTTTCTTTTGTTATGAACCAGGGCCGGCGCTAGTCATTTTGCCTCCCTGGGAGGTGGCAGTAGATGCCGCTCTATTTCGACCCCCCCCCCCCCGGTCATTACGCAGCAACGGAAAATTGAAAATCAATATATTCCTAACTAAAACATCAAATATAAAATAAATAATGAGACTTCTTATGCTATTTCAATACTATTCAGCGCAAAAGAATATCTCGCTCGATCACAGTTTTCAATAGGCTTATTTTTTCTTCTCTTCAAATTTTGCCGCTCGGTTCGCCCTCCCCTTCCGCCGGCCCTGCTATGAACTTGGTCACCCATCAAAGCATGGCAATTTTAACACAGAAAACAATATGTATCGCATTAAGCAGCAAAAATGACAGCCTCCTCTATGCAATTTCTACAAGAACACCTGCCGGAGCCAGAGTTGAATTGCTTAGAATTTCCCGAGCTTGGCTATGCAAGGTTTTTGATTTCAACTTCGACAGAACTGGAGGCATTATGGAATTTAACGTTCATTAGCAAACACACACTTTTACATACACACACGCAATACCCGCACACAACGTCAAACCGGTCAAATACTTAGTATAAAATAAAAATATGGTGCTTCCAATCCAACAAAACTCACCGCCACTTAACCTGCTTTCCCCTTCCGTGACAGAAATAGTGCTTCATTATTACAGTTGGCAACACTAGTTACTAGCTAGCCAATGAACATGCACTGCATAAAAGAAGCAACGACTACGCCGTGCTATATTGCCACATTGCCGTCCCTGCTGACCGGTGGGAACCGCGAGCTGGAGCGCTGTTCAATTGTTTTCAATGAAGTTTGCGCGAGTGTGTCCAGGAATGGAATGACAATATGGCAACAATAGCGAAGGTTTTCGAGCAGGGTAGAACACGTGATGCTAAGAGAGAGGGAGACGAAACGAAAATTCGTTTCTACGCAACGGCAAATTTACGTGTGTGGCACTCTAAATAAACACAGGTGAACTAGAATTGGCCAAAGGTTTAGGCCCTTTTCATTTCGTTATCGTCCAGTTCATATGGATATACACCGCAAAACGTAGCTTTTATCCCGCATATCTTTTTCTATCGACTGCCCAAAAAGCTTGAACGGCTACAGCGGGATTCCGCACACTTTTCCGGTTTTATTAGTGGCATCTGATAAGCCACTGACAAGCTATCACAATGTACAGGATTGCGCACAAAAAAATGTTGTCAGATGTAAAATGTTCTCCAGCCGTTCTCACTTCTATTGTGTTTAACCTAACCTAACCTAACCTAACCTAACTTCTCTCTCTTTTCTTGTCTAAAAGAAAAACACAGTTTTGCACACAGACTTTAAAGCTATCAAAGTAGCAACGTTGGATCAAAATCACTGCGCAAAGCAGGTTAGTGAGATTTGTGAGCAATTCGGTTGCGGAAGCTGAAAACATGAAAACCACTGCTATTTCCAGATGGCACAACATTTTCATTAATTGTATGCAATGTTACCGACATTTTACACAGTACTAACAAACGTACAGTTGGCGCAGGTGTAACGAACGCTACGTGGTGGGTATTTCCTTGCAGACGACAATCAACTTGGTCGCAAACATGGCGGCGGTGCGAATCCTGACGTCACATGAAACCCACCTATTGATTGTTATCGTTACATATATCTTCTTGTGTGTCACTATCGAGTTACACTGAGCTAGGTAACCATGTAGGAAACAGTTAGGAATGTGTTAACCTCAACACTAAGCATTTGCCAGTTATTGCAGAGAAGAGTGTGGTGATATGAAAAGTAGGCGGAGCTTAGGTGAACAGGATGGAAGTTGAAACAGGACTATCGAAGTTTAGCTTAAAAAGGGGTTGGTCGAGACAGTCGCTTTGGGGATTCTGAAGTAAGGAGAGACAGTGAGGGTTGCGCTTGAAGTTTTAGAGAGAGAGAGAGAGAGAGAGAGAGAGAGAGAGAGAGAGAGAGAATATGGGATTTTGGGAGACGACAGGGAGTTTTGATTTGAAAGCAGTCGAGCTGGATTATGAAAAGTGAGCGTGAGATTTAGACACTTGTTTGGGAGTGAAGTGCTGAGAAGCTGAGAGACAATTTGAGAGACCAATAGAAGCTAGCATCTGAGAGGTAACTTGGAAACTCTTTGACCTACGCTTCAAGAACGAGACAGGTAATATGCTTCTCTCATGCCAACCTTGCCTTTGCTATCTTTAGGTCATTATAACCCAAATACAAGTGAGTTGCCATTCTTTATAAGGTTCTGTGGGTTAAGTTTATTAAGGTTCCTCCCGCAGTCCGAAGATGCAGCGAAGCGAGTCCATCATTGCTACCAGCTACCCCCCAATGGTAATAGGTACATTTATCTAAGGGTTCCTGGTTCGATCCCTGAACCTTAAATGTTCACAACAGTAAGTAAAAGTCTGTTACGATATGTTATGAACAGAGAATACCGAACGGAAGCGCCGCAAACCAAGTTGCAATGTCTTTGTGTTACGTAAAATATTATTGTACTGAAATATTATAATTGAAATTGGATCTAACGTTCAATGTGTTCAATATATATATCTGTATAAAGAGGACTTTGTTAGAAGGTTGAAACTTAACGTTTAATTTATATATTTCTTTTTAAATAAAATATATTCTGCCTTGGTGAGCATATTGAGTTTGTGTTTTCATGGAAACAAGGCTTAATGGTGTTATAATAGGTTAAATATGCCAATTTAAAGTGCTCTACGATATTCCCAGAAGTGTAGGACAAATATAAATTTTATTGTAACTAATTACGAATTACTTACTAATCCATGATTTTCTAATTAACGGTTGCTCATATAGGTAAACCTAAAATAACATTAAATATAGACATTTTAACCATATATTAAAAAACTAACACCGCAATAGAATAATTGGTTTCAGATATACAGCGTTTTTTTCATGGTCGTCATCCTCCTTTTTTTAATGGCTTCAATTTCTATTAGCTACAAGGTTCGCATGTCAACCATTGTTATTTGCTATTCTTACACACGCACATATAACTGTGACATAAAGGAAATTAGTACTCCAAAATTATATCAACATCTTGACTGGCCCTTGAACTAATCGATGTTTGTGAGTGTACTAGAGAGCTTCATGGGACCCTTTCTCTCACTTAAACTCGTTCGAGTCTCACACGCTCGAGCGTGCTTCGTTCGACCGTACCACACTCGTAGTGGAATGATTGACAACGTCCCGTATTTCAGAGCCTAATAAGCAACACTGTCAACCCAAAACCCACACATGGAAGTAAACCACTCTATGCAATTACAATTGTAAATCATAATTCCGTATATTATTATTATGTAAGGCTCAAATACAATATATATGAAACTATGTAATATCTACAGACCGAAATGTAAAATGGATGCACATGCTGTCGAACCTGCCTAAGCAATTACAAATATCGTATCATAGTGCAACAAATATGTGTATATCATTGTTTACTTACCGAAAAGGATAATCATATTTCTCGGAATAATAAAATGTAGTTATAACATTCTATCGAACATCATTTTAATGTAACAATAATGGTAAAAACATGAAATGTCAGCCTAAGCAGTTTCAGCCCATACTCATCTATTTCATTTTCACATACGGTAAGTCACATAATTATTCGGACAGATAAGGTTTCTGAATATTTA
This sequence comes from Lepisma saccharinum, assembly GCF_977018435.1. Classification (NCBI taxonomy): domain Eukaryota; kingdom Metazoa; phylum Arthropoda; class Insecta; order Zygentoma; family Lepismatidae; genus Lepisma; species Lepisma saccharinum. The sequence continues at coordinate 49,030,820 of NC_139233.1, forward strand.
CTGACGTAGTCGTGATATAATACGATGATAAATGTTTAATATTTATTTAACAAAGAAAACTCAATATGAGCACACTGTTAATTATCTTCAATTATGTTTAATATAATATATTAGTAAAATATTTTCATTAAACAAAACAAACATTTTTTGTGGGTTAAACAAACTTATTCAGACACATGGAAGGAGAAACAGGAAAACACGCTTGAAAAGCAACGAACAGAAATGTCAGTATCTGGTAGGCATCCCTTTCATTTTTAACACCTCGGATAAACGATTTGGCATACTTTCTATCAATTTTCTGGTGTACTCTGGCGATATGTTGGCCCATTCATGTTGAAGTCTCTCCTTGAGGTCTGCCTTCGAGGTTATAGGTGTTTTCCTCACTTCTTTCTCCAACTTACACCAGAGGTGCTCAATGACGTTCAAGTCTGGAGACTGCGGTGGAGGATGGAGCACTTTTGGGCAGTTGTACAATAACCATTCTTGTACTACGCGGGAAGTGTTCTTCGGGTCATTATCTTGATAAAACATAAAGTTACAAAGAATGCCCACCATTTCAGCACTAGTCTTTAGATTTGACTTCAGAATGTCAAGGAAACGGTACCTGTGCATTGTCTGTTCGATGATAGCCAATTTACCAACGCCTTGGGCCGACATGCAGCCCCAAACCATTACGTGACCACCCCCGTGCTTCACTGTTGCTTGCAAATTTTTCCCTCGGAGCTCCTCGTTTGGTTTACGCCACACTGTTACCCTCCCATCTGACTCACAAATATTGAATTTACTCTCGTCAGTGAAAATTACCCGATTCCACCATGTCTGATCCTTTCCTAAGTGTTCCTTTGCGAACACCAGTCTTTTTGTCCTGTTTGGCTTACTTACAAATGGCTTTCTCCTGGCTACACGGCCATGATAGTTTGCCCTTCTGAGCACTCTTCGTATAGTTTCAGGATGACTATGCTTTCCACACTCCTCAGCTACCTCAGCACACACCATTGGAGCACTCATCTTTGTTTTTTTTTTAAATTTTCCTCACGATTACTGTCTCTTCTCTGGGGGAAAAAATTCTTGATCTCCCTGTATGACCGTGGGACTCGATCCTGTCTTCATCTTTAAATCGCTTAATAATATCTGCAACTGTACTTTTTTTCATTTTCAACATTGAGGCTATTGCACGGTAAGTTTTACCCTTAGCGTGGTGCCATATCACTAACTGACGTTGTTCAAATGAACTTTCCTTTCCTCTTCGCCCCATTTCTACATAGATTTTATTTATTTACATTTTACTTGGGATTACCGCTAAGCAGTTTTTCCCATATCTATATACATATGTACTGTACACAAACTTACATTTTTTAGTACATTATTATTAAAGGATACTATGAACAATTTTTTTTCTATTAAATAGTTAAGCCACATTTTCTAAAAAAAGATAACAATATATATCCAACTGTAAGGTTAGGTTCACAAATCAAAGATTCCAAACACTGAGGAAAAGGAATTTCACAGTTTATAAGAGTTTTATAAAATGTCTCTCTTTCTTGTGTGTATCTATTACACTCAAATAGGATATGGTGTATATCTTCCTTGTTGCCACATGTACAGTTTGGGTTTTGTACAATCCGGATCTTTTGTAAATGACTTTTAGTAGTTGTATGTCCTGACCTAATACGATTTAGTAATACTATCACATTCCGTGAACCTTGAACTTTTGTAAACCAAGGTCTCATTCTATTGAAATTAGCTATCCTCTGATAAAAGCTGCCTGCATTTTGAAATTCACCTTTGCACCATTCCGTCCAGTTTTCCTTCAACTTTTTCTTCACCCTCGGTAGAAGGTCTGTGTACCAGGTTTTCAGCTCCAGAACAGGTTGAATTACCCTAGCTTGTTTTGCATACAAATCTGCCATATCATTTCCTAAATTTTGACAATGTGCTTTAACCCAGGTTAAATGAATTATCTTTCCCCTGCTCCTTAAATTTTGTAAAGTTTTTACACAGTTTATAATGTATGGGGAGCATTTAAATAATAATTGGACTGAATTGAATATAATACACTTTTGGAATCCGTTAATATTAATATACATAGAAAATGTTCTTATATCACAACTTTGTTAAACAAAACGCGATCGTAATTGCTACAGAAACCTACAGGAAACCAGAGTTAATATATATGAACAGAGTATCAATCAATTCGTAAATCGAAATTGTCACTGTATCGCAAACTTACGTTAACATTTACTATGTGTCCGAATAATTTTGTGGCACTATTTTTGCAACGGTAGGGATTCATACTTCGTTATATTGTCGCTGATGTTCGTTGTTTAATTTTATATCGTCCAATTTTGTCCTAAACATGACATTTTTTAAACGAAAATCAACTTCAACGCTGTACACAGATTTCACTCCCTTCCCGCTCTTAAACGTTAGAAATTTACTGTGTGTCCGAATAATTATGTGACTCACTGTATCTCGATATTTATAAAACCTTTTTACTCAGGTCACTTTATATCTCGGTAAAATACACAAAACTGAATTTTATCATGGATATGGCAACTATGTTCACTTATTTTTCAATTTCACTTCGTCTTTTACCTCTCACGATCCATATTTGAGAGCCCACTACACTACCATAGACAAATGACGGAAATATGTGTTCAGTTAGGGTACGAGAGTTTGAGTGCATTCCGCTCGTTCGAGCGTTTCTCGCTTGAGCGCAAGATCTATCAAATCTGTGTGCCATCTATCGTTTCCCGTGCAAACTAATAGCCGCTCGAGCGAAAAAACGCTCATTGCAGCGTAGAGTGTACACTCATCAACTTCATTCTCATCAGGAAATTAATCAATAGGTTGGGGACAAGCTAAGTATAAAAAGAAAATTGATAATACTTACAATTTCATTCTGCAACATTCATTACGAACTGATAATTCCAATCTATATTCTGATGAACCTTCAATTCTGGCTTGTTCATGTTCTATGTGAATTGACAATGTTGGTTGGTGTAGAAACCAAGTAACACACAAACGACAATCTACATTGTTGCGTATCGTACCCAAGGTATTGGGTAAGAAGTATAAAGTCTTAGAATAGCAGGAAGGAGAGAGAGGAATGAAGAATAAGCAATTAGGCAAACGTTAGGTGACTGACTTGGGAGACGGGTATGGGATGAGTGTTGGAATTGTCAGGAGGTGTGATCAGTTGGTGAGAATACGAGAGAGAGTAAGGACTGCGGATTGTGAGAGAGGAGCATATGGAGAACGATTACACTGATAAACAATGAAATACTCCTTTAAATAAAACTAAGTGATCTTTATGTATTCAGATGTGCTGATAACGAATATCGCATCCGTTTTCCTGTATCACCTAATTTTTTTGCAGAACACCCACATTTTATAGTTTTATGGTTTCAGTTCTCTGCACCCTGCTCCGCATCCGGCTTAACGTTTGGTTCCTAGCAAATGGATAAGAATTTTTCAGCGACCTTGTGTGTTTATGGCTGGCACTTAATATTTAGTGGAGGAAACATCTGGCAGTAGAGAAATTTCCTGTTTCTCTGTTAAAATTTGTTCTTTTGTGGGTTAGTCTAGTATTAACTTCCTTTCCGATAACTTCGCAAGTAGCCGTATTTTATGTTTGTGTATGTTCGTGAAATTGTGAATGTAATATTGTGTATAGTGAAGTGAAGTGTAAGTTGTATTTTAACAAAACGATAGGAGCATTCATAATTGTTGTTTTTTAAAGAAATATATTATAAGTCAATTAATGAGTTTGCCATGTCACGCAAATGTGTGAATAACCCGAACTTGTTTTGTTATGTTTGCGGGGAATTTACTCCGAAGTCACAGAGAAATACGATCACTCCTATAGTGAAAGAAGCATATGAGTTGTATTTTGGAAGTAAAGTAGAGGAGGAAGAAAGCTGGGCACCAGGTAAAATTTGTTGTAATCGTTCGCGAACTTTACGTGGTTGGCTTAATGGCACTCACAAATCAATGCCCTTCGGAAACCCTGTAATATGGACAGAACAGAAAGATCATACTACGAATTGTTACTTCTGTTTAACAAACATAGTGGGATATAGTTCTAAATCAAAACATTCTACATTTTATCCTGATGTTCCTTCAGCCAAGAAACCTACGAGTCATGATTTTATACCAATTCCTAAGCCTCCTAAAGAATGGACAGTGGATGAAACAGAACCAAGCAGTGCTTCTCCAGATGACGAACCTGGACCCTCATATTCAAACACCGATCCAAATTTTCCTGATCCAAATATACCTCACTTTATTTTTTACTTCCCAATCCGAATTAAATGGTCTAGTCAGAGACCTCAACCTTTCTAAAGTTCAAGCGGAATTATTAGGTTCTCGTCTCCGAGGGTGGAATTTATTACAAGATGGTGTTAAGGTGTCATATCGGAAACGCCAACAATCACTGACACATTTTTTTTTCTGTTAATAATGAGTTAACTTAATGCAATGATGTAGAAGGCCTTCCGCAAGAACTTGGAAGGAGTCACAACCCAAACGAGTGGAGACTATATTTAGATTCATCTAAGAATAGTTTAAAAGTAGTATTGTTGCATAATGTGAATATATACCCATCAGTACCCCTTGCCTATTCTTCCACCATGAAAGAAACATACAAAAGTATGGATACAATATTAAAAGTGATCAATTATGAAAAATATGGTTGGCAGATAAGCGAAGACCTCAAAATGATTGGTATACTGTTAGGCATGCAATCTGGGTTTACAAAATTTTGTTGCTTTCTTTGCGAATGGGACAGCCGGGCAGAAGATAAACATTACAACATTGTGGATTGGCCCATACGAAAAAACTTAAGTCCTGGAGAGAAGAGTGTTAGGAATCACCCTCTACTTGAGAAAGACAAGATTTTGTTATTACCGTTGCATATAAAGTTATGGCTGATGAAAAATTTTGTTAAGGCTTTGGATAAACACGGTGAGAGTTTTGGGTACTTGAGAAAAACATTTCCTAAACTCAGTGATAGTAAGTTAAAAGAAGGCATATTTATTGGGCCGCAAATCCGTGAGATCATTCATGATGACAACTTTGTAGAATTGCTAACAGAAAAAGATAAATGCGCATGGTTAGCTTTCAGACAAGTATGCTGTAATTTTCTTGGAAATGTGAAAGCTGACAACTACAAGGAACTTGTTAAGAACGTGTTGAAGTGTTATCAGCGCATGGGGTGGAATATGTCCTTGAAAATTCACTTTTTAAGATTCGCATTTGGACTTTTTCCCCCTTAACTTGGGCACGGTTAGTGACGAATGCGGCGAGAGATTTCAGCAGGATATTTCTGTCATGGAGAAACAATATGCAGAAAAATCGGTACAGAACATGTTAGCAGACTACTGTTAGAACCTCAAGGAAGAGGTTTCTGGTGGTAGTTACAAACGGCAGAGTTCAAGAAAGAAATTTTGAAAATGTGAGTAAAAATGTGTTTTTTTCCGGTTTTTTTGCATGAAATTTCTTCACTGAACAGTCAAAATCGGTCCTATACATATATTTTAATTTTTTTATATTTCATAGTTATTCACTTCAATATTTAAATCTTATTTCATGAACAAACAAACAAAAATAATTTCAAATTTCGATTTATTATTACAAAGGGAATAAAATTTTTATTAAAAACAAAAAATGAAAATCCAGGGAAAACGATAGGTGATACAGCATTTCTACTTTCAGATTTGGATTCAGCGGGGTCGAATTATAAATAATCACCTATTTTCGTTCAAAGGAGCAAAAAAAAGTTTGAATTTGTTCATCAGTGTTATTGGACGATGGTGTGTGATTGAATCGATGTCTGACAGGGAGGTCAGACAGTGCATTTGAGAGGACAAGCGAAGGAAGAATCTTCATCTATTTGTAAGGCAAGTAATATCCTTTTCTAAACCAATCCATATCGGTTCAGTCATGGAGAGTATAAAACCCACATCTAACCTAAGTTAATTTCTATCGCCATTCCTTTAAATGTAACCTCTTGCATTTATCACATTTAGGCCAAGCGAGTGATAACCATCTGAAAGAGGAATAGCTACATTACCCAATACAATCTAGAGGTTCTTGGTTCGATCACAAACGCAGCATGGGAGTTGCGTTACGATACTATGTGCTATCATGAGTTAACTGAAGGTTCACACCTGTTATGCAATAGCTATTTTGATTCTTCAATAAAATGTTTCACAGTTATTTTGAAAATTGTGCTTTGGGTGTCCGTTTGCCCCGTCCTTACCCCATATTTTTTATTTTGATAATAATAATTGCTAACACGTATAATTTAATTTACAAATATATTATTTTCTAAACATAGCGCTGAACTTTCAGTTCTGATAATTTAACATTAATTCAGAGATATGACGAACATTGCAACTTATAAAATTTAGAATTATGAAAAACAGCTGTTTTTTCTGATCTTAGAAGACAATAATATTTATTATTCTTTTTTTCAGAGTGGAAGAAAAGAAGCAAAAATGATGCTTGAAAGTATATTTCCAGATTCTTTGTAAAACAAGTAATTTGTCTTCCTTTGTCGGTAAGTATCCAACTCGCAACGACACTAAGGTTCAGGATTCGACTCCTGCTTTCCATAGATAAGCCTTTGCGAGCTCCTTTCGACCCTCTCCGATAGCGTAGTGGCAAAGTAATCAAGAGGACCATGCTTTGATATCTGGTAGAGACAGTCCAGAATTGTCGATCTGAGCATAAGGTGGACTTACAATATTTCGATTAGCATGAACAAGTAGAGAAGCGACGTCAAGTAACAAGAAGAGAAGTAAAGTATTGAGAGAAGCCGATACTCCTGCACAGTAAATATCGAATTCATCTTGATAACGAAATAACTTGAAAACTGTTTCAGAAACGGTTATACCATTGGCGAAACATTTCTTATTGAAATGCACAAGAAACATGCCTGAAAATTAAAACATTTAGTTTCTGTGACGTAAGAGCGAGTCAAATTGAAGTGTGCTAGTCTTCTCCTATGTCGATTTGTTTCGTCCAGTAATTTGGCAACACATGCAAATCACCCAATAACCCCAAAGTAGCATTCTGCTTTGCAAGAGAGCTACAGCGCGCCCTTCGTCACTACCTGTTAAACAGAGGCCTGTATCGCAATGAGCCCTCTACCAGAGACACCGCGTTATGTGGTTAGGTATTTAACTGCTGATGTGACTTTGCAAACTGTAAACACGTTCAATTGGGAAATCTTGTATCACCCTCTTTACAGTCCGGACCTATCAATATGTGACTTTCACTTGTTTAATTAACTAAGGAGGAAGCTGATAGGTTACCGATTTGCTTCTACTTGATTGAGTTTTTGTTTCAAGTTCACATTATCACATTATGCACATAGCTATAGTTAATCGGTACTGGGCCTACAGTTTAAAGTGGGATCCGAACCGATGTGAATTTCGCAATGCCTCCACAGAGGTTCGAAGCCACGACCCCTTGATTACAAAAGCAACGACACTACCAGATTTACTTCGAACGTTTACGTACAGGTGGCAGTCACAAAAATTCTATCCCATCTACCAAGGTAATTGTGTGAGTTCGGATTCAGCATACTCATTATCAAGCGGGACAAATATCCTAAATTGGGTTATTTTTCTAACATACAAATTCATTTTCCACGTAAACATTATCTTACTTTGTTTTCATTCGACTCATCTTTATACTTGCTGAAACTGTGATTTAAATGCATATAACATGTCGTCCAATTAAAGTTGTATACTACTTGAAGATAGGAACCGAGTAGAAGCACATGCTGTATCAGAAAATTTTGTCTTCAGGTCAACTTGAATTTAACTCTCTACTTCTAACCCAGTCGAGATTGGTGTGATCGAATTGCTACAGTATGGTTATGTGTGCCAACAAAATAACTTGTATACAGTATAACGAAGAATCAAGTATAAAGTATATAAAATAATTACGTAAACGGATAAAATATTGTAATCCGATGAAGAGAGCGTCAGCACAATATGGCAACAGCGCTCTGGTTACGCGTGACTTTGAAGCTCTTTTTTTCGTGTACCGCAGTATAGTAGGAAGAAACTGACATTAAATGCGAGAGGTTTGGATATCACCCGAAATATTATAATTATATATACGTGCCTGATTCGAAAGCTTTAATTGGTTTCCATAAAATTTTCATTTCATACTAGAGGTGAGATTGACGTGACGTCACTGTGCACGTTGCAACCACAACCACGTTCGAGAGCCCACTTGTGAACAAAGAGTAGGAAAATAAATAGGTGTGAATTACATTTGCAGAGCTTTGCTTTAGTGTAAATTGCATAGTCGTCTTAGTTGTGTATGCGAAGTCGGGAACGTTGATTGCAATCGGAAACAACGTTGTGCAGCCTGGAAATAGTGGTATCACTGACGGCACACTTCTCAACCACCTTTCTTGGTCAAGCCCCGCCTTCGTCTTCTGACGTCACGGTAAATGGTTTCGTTTTTAGTCTAAGCATGTTAGGGTCAAAGTATATGCTTTAATACATTGAATTTTTATGACGTCACAAGTCAAAGGACGGGCTTGACCAAAGAAGGTGGTTCATAAGTGTGCAATAATTTAGGTCTGCACCATCACCTCTACAAAAAAACTCTTAGCGCATGCGGTGGTGAAAAGGTGAAGTGTCGTGTGGTGTTGATCGTAAGAACTCGACGCTAAACAAAATTAAAATATTTGAATATTTAGCCAAATGTTGAAATGGCAGATCTATGCGATCATCTCGTCCATTCCAGTTGCTAAGTTTTATTATTATTATTATTATTGTAAATGGCCGTAGGCAGAAAAAAAAATCAGGGGGGTCCTTCATAATTGTTCTCACGGGCGTCGCCAGAAATTTGAATAATAGAAATAATGACAATCATTATATAATAATAATTAAAATATCATAATTATAAAGAAATTTTATACCAAAATAATAATAATAATAATTATTATTATTATTATAATTATTCTTGCTGTTTTTATTTCCTTTAGAAGGCTTACTCAGTCCAGCAGATGAGTGAATATCCGGCACAAGTTTTTTTATTTTTTTTATTTACGTTTCACACAGCATACAGTGTGTACTGAAATGCACAATTATTATACTTTGTTATTAAATTTTAAACACCTTCAAAGAAAAACGTTAAAAGTTAGATGGAAATTTTTGTCATAAAGTTTTTGTTTGACCTTGAAACTTAATTTTTGGAATGATGAAAACTATGTGACCAGTTATTCTTTTTAAAAACTTACCCCGGTGCATGTATTGTAGCCGCAATCGCAAACGTAAACAGCTACAAACCTGGTGATCCGAGGTTTCAACTCCTATCAAGGGGAATAATACTGGAAAGAGGACAGCAGAAGTGAAATTGAAGGGGTCGCGTGGGTGGGCTGCAATTCCGAGAAATAATACTGTTCCACTCAAGTTTCAGAATTACAAATGTATAAAATTCTAGATGGATCGTTTCAACATTGTCTCCTTGTTGTATTTCTTTGAAACTTCGAATACATTTTTGAAAATGAGTTCCAGATTTTGGTTTCTGAGCTTATTACAATCCGACATGGGAGAATTTTTGGGGGGAGTTTCAACCCTAGAAACCCCCCTCTAAATACAACCATGTTATTGTACTGTTATTGAAACGCTGTTTACGCATAGGCGGAGTTCTGGAGGGGCCAAGGAGGGCCTGCCCCCCAACTTAAAAAAGACTAAAAAATAACACATGACATTTTTGTTATGAAGCCATACCGCAAATCTTGACGTTTGGCATGATGGCATGTGAGGTAACATTAATTGCACCGCAATAGCGGGTCTTAGACGATTTGATTGATGTGTACAGTTTGAAGAACGAAAAAAGTAAAATGACTTTGTGTTGAGTCAACAGTTACTGCTGAGGCATCAAAAGAACTTTTCAATTTTATTTTTCTAAAATTTCTGAAGCTTACTGTTGTACAGTGGCTCTTAAAAGTTTTAGGACAACGACATTTTAAACTAGGCAACCAAACTTACCCAAGGCGTTGTTGGGTTGCGTGTAGAGTTAGGCTAAATTTCAGGGTTGCCACATGCACAATTGATATTTATAAAATACGCGAAAGAAAGAAATCCAAGTATTATTGTATAAAACTAGAAAAAATATCGGTATTAGATTTGTTGCAAATTAGAAATACTCTCTGAAAGAAAGAAAATCTATTTTCCAGTATTTCATAGCTGATGAGTCTACACAAAGGAAAAGATGAGAGATGAAACAGAAGGGGACAACAGAGAGGAGAAGAGAGAAAGCAAAAGGGGAAGAGGAAAAGCAAAGGAGGGAAGAAAATGAAGGACAGAAGTGGATAGGAGAAGTAATGACGAGAAAGGCAAAATATGCGAGAAGAGGTGAGGAAAATGGAGGAAAGAGGAGAGAAGAGAGAAAGGCAATCATGATGAGAGAAGAGGAGTTTGAAGAGGAGAGAAGGAGACGAGTATAGGGGAGTGGAGAATAAAGTGAAAGAGAGAAGAAGAGAAGAACTAAAAGAAGAGGAGAAGAGTGCAGTCGAGTCGGAAATATAAGACAAGAGAGGAGATAAGAGGAGTGGAGAAGTGTGGGATGGAGACAAGAGGGGAGAAATGGAGGGAGGGCAATATGAGATAAAGCAGAGGAGAAGGAGGGAAGAGAAGAAGGAGAAGAGAAGAATAGAAAAGACCGGAGACTAGAGGAGGGAAGATGTAGTTGCAGAGAATATCGTCTCAGCGTCAAGAATTGATGCATTGATCAAATTATCGACATGAAACATTCAATAACATTTTAAAATGTATTGGAGAATGTATTCGATAGGTGCGAAATGCTTTTTGGTTGAGTGAGAGCAAGATAAAATCTTCCACGTAAGATCTTTGATTTTACCTACGACTATACCACTAAAAACATGAATGTAATATTAATATTTATAAGAATTATGCAATTTTTCTCCACTTCTCGGTTAGTTGAAATAGAGATTTTGTTATTTCCCCTCCTCCCATCGTTAATTCCAAACTGAATCATTCCGTTTCACAAGGCGTGGACAATGAGCACAATGGGATATGTCTAAAACTTATAAAAATTTTCTGCCACCGGAAGGGGTTTAAACCCAAGACCGGCAGGTTGACAACCCTTAACGGTATCCACTACCCTACAAGCTTATTATCCTGAAAGCAGGTAGAGGCAGCTGACCAATGTGAAATGTAGATCAAACTCTCCTCCTTCATGTAATGTGCAAAGAATACTTGTTTGTAACAAAGAAAACGAAGGTAGTACGAATCGGCGAAAACATTTACTGGAGAATTGCACATGATGAAAACTGTTCATTCGATATTTGCGGAGGTATCCTTGCATTCAACTCGAGTGGGAAAAGGGGTAAAATTATAATATAATATGCTTCTCCCAGAGTCCGCCCCCCCAAGCAAAAACTCAAACTCCGCCCATGTGTTTACTTCCACCCAGTGGCGTATTCTGAAACTTTGAGGTGGTTTAAAGCAACAATTCTTATTTATTATATGTATATATTCATTATAAACTCCATCTAAATTAATTTGCTGCAATAGAAATAACACACCAATACATACACGAAGGGGTCAGTGGGAGGTAATAAAAAGCCACAAGTTTATTGGGATTAACATGCCGTCGTGTATCTAGGTTCAAAAAGCAACCTTCTGTACAGGCAGTGCAAGACATTGTCATATTTCCCATCGGATGGCAAAATAATGCATGACTGAATTTCCTTGCCCTCTGTGTAGTGATAAAGTCATAAGCCTCACGGAGATGGACTCACCCGCAACATCGGCTGTAGGAAAAATTGGATTTTGGTGTAAATAGTGACGGAATTTATGAGTCAGTTCTTTTTTATAGTGATAGTGAAGATTCCTGTCACCCGTCAACTAGCAGTTCAGGGTAGAAGGAACCGTCGGTTATTGTAATAATGAATAACAATTGTAGTTATGTTCACTGTGGCTTGTGACTATCTCCGTCGACAGTTAGTGTCCTGCATAAAACATTGATTGTTACAATTTCCTGATCACATTAACTTAATATGAGGTATCTGTCGTAAAAACCAAGTAAATATCTATGCGAAACTTGTTTCATTAAGTGAGAAGTGCCAGTGGGCGGTAGTATTGTAAAATTATTTCTTGTGACTTGTACCTGTCTCTCATGTCATCTGTTCATGCTGCGTTTTCTCACTCTTGCACCCAAAATTGGAAGACTATACTGAACGCAACTTCAACTGGCGGCTGGGAAACGGCGAATCAGCTATCAGTTGAATTTTCTTCGACCGAGATCGGACATTTTCGAGTCACGAGGTGCCGAACGTTGTTCGCGGGAAGAAACAAATGAGCGTTGGGTACACCACATGTTGCCAAACGTACTGTAATGCTAGAAAGAGTCTTCTCGGGTCAGCACCAGAAATCAGAAATCAGCGGGGGTTAATGGTACAACTGCACACGTGGTCCTGAACGATGAAGTTTCCGGAAGGACCACAAATAGGTCGTAATGCAGGCGGATACACAGTAATATAAAGAAAACTGGCAAAAACAGAAGTACGCTTGGCAACGTTGATTCGGGAGAGCGATGTGATCCCTTCAGCTTTTACTTCGCAACTGAGTCTGTTGACACCCATTGGACCACACACCCCCGAAAATGATTGGGCGAAAGAAAGCGCCAGAAATAGCCTTCGAGGTCAACCGCCAGTTGGAGTTGCGATCACTTTAGCTAAAATATCGCCACGAAATCCCAGACCTTCAAGGAAAAGGCAGCTGAAATGCCTACAGTAGCGCCGAGAGAAAACAAAATGGCTACGTAATGCGGGACGCCATTATGTATCTGACAAAACAAAGAAGATGCTGCAGCCTGTCACCTTAGGACCTTCCTACGCTTATCGATGGGAAAGGTTACCACAAATTTCTCGCAGAAATGAAAATATCTTTTACTCAGTTTGTGATCTGGGAGATTTTAATGCCCAGAATATTAAACTTATGGATGCCATGAAAATGACGCCAAAGGAAGATGGTGTATCCGAAAAAGAATGGAGAGCAGTCGACAAGATCAGTAACCTCTTCGTATTACGTACAGGTTCATGGAGTTGAAATTTCTATCTGCAAAGTAGCTTTATTAACTGTCCATGACTTGCAGAACCATGCACGCAAAATGAGAAATTTCAACATCAAATAAAGGAATGTTTAACAACACCAAAACAGGAAGGGAGAGGTAAACATGATGATCATGCACATAAGCATCAGATAACAACTTGGAATCTACGTAGAACTGTCTCCAGACACTGGTACACGCAGAGGGGGAGCTAAAGGAGCTACAGCCGCCCGAAATTTTTAGAGAAAAAATCAAACGAAGGCAGTAATGAAGTCGGGAAAACCCCTTAAAATGACTCCCGATAACCATTTTTATGTTTGAATAACTTTCAAAACGAAAGTTTAAAATGGCAATTGGGAGCTCATATTTCAGGGAAATAAAACATCACCAAAATTGATTTACGGCAATGCATTCTATGATCCAAGAAAATATTTAATCTCACTTTGTTCAGTAAAGGTTAGATTCATGTCACTCAACCCACGTTCATATTTAGCTGTAGATATTGGTACAATTTGAATTGAATTCACAGTCCTTGAGTGAGAATGAAAATGTGTTTTGGATTTTCTTTGCAGATGTGAACATTTTTACTAGTGACTCACACATGCTTTCGCTTACCTTAAAGTTCACCTGACATGCCACCATAAAACACACGTTCTTAATCATCTAAATGCCATGGGTGTGCATTTAATAGGACTACATGCGAAAATAAACCTAAGTCTTCAAACTGGCTATTCAAATTGTCCACCAAGGATTGAAACAAAATGCTTTCGAACGTATGGTTATCCTCTAAGTCCCAAACTACGGTGAATCAATAAATTATTTTCAATGTTTCAAGAGTAGCCATGTCAATTTCCTACTTTGCTCTAAGAACTGAAGGATTTCGGTTTTCCACATACAATGAAAGTACTTGAAGAGAGTCTTAAAATATTGCAAGTTCCATCACAAATAACTACTTTGTCAAATGTTTAACAAGTCCTCACACGAGTCGATCGGGGACCATCTCGACTTATATTTTTTAAGACACAAGAAACACTATAGATCTCAATAAGCGCTTCAAAAGGATTAAACGACAGCCAAGTGTTAGTATTCAGTACAAAAGTACTTGTAAAACACCAGAAGTCTGAAAAAATACCGAATACATGGCATCTAAGAGGCACACACCCAGGGGCGCCAACTTTTCAAAATCATTGATTGGGTGGGCTCAAACACTTGAATTATAAGTTCGCAAAAAATAGCATAAATTATTGGGTGGGCTTGGTCCCCATAGGTCACTGTGCACAGTCGCCATGAATCGTGTACCGACATTTTTTTATGTACCATGTAGCAATGGTGCGGTACACTTAATTGAATTGATTGATTGATGTGGTGTTTTAAGTCCACTTTATACATAGTAAGGCTAATCGGGACTGGACCTACAGTTTAAAGTGAGATCGGAACCACTATGTGCCTCCACCGGGTATCGAACCCGGAACCCTTTGAACTTAATTGAATTCAACTGGGGCACCGTAAGTCCGATGTAGTTTACAAGTGGGTTGGAAATTATGGTCCCAGGTTGAGATGTGTGATTCATAACCAGAGATTTGATGGTTCAAAACAGGGGAGGGGGTGAAATCCTCCTTTCGCCCCTTCAAATCGCACCCCGCATTAAAATGAATAAATGCATGTTTCTTCCCTACTTCTAAACAACAAACTTCTGATTTTCCGTTCCATCATATTCGAAATGAGCCTAAAACGGGGTCTAGAGTTTCATGTTTGGAAATTATCTGTTTTTATATAACCATAAATTTTAAGAAAATAAAGAAATAAAATTTCTTTTTGTAAACTTTCAATTAAAAAATAGGAAATCCATGTGTGCTCTTCTAAATTGGAATTTTCCATGCGCACCAACATTTTATTTATGTACACACACACACACACACACACACACACACACACACACACACACACACACACACATATATATATATATATATATATATATACACACACACACACACACACACACACACACACACACACACACACACACACACACACACACACATATATATATATATATATATATATATATATATATATATATATATATATATATATATATATATATATATATATATATATATATATACAGGGTGTTTCGTAAGTTCGTTTACAACGCTTGGGAGGTGATTGTACGAGTGAAAATAAGGTGGAAAGTTCATGTAACGAAATTCCGGAAACGGCTTTGTTGCCGAGTTATTGACGTTTGAAAACGTGGGAAAATGATTTTCCGAAGTGAATAATGGCAAAACGGGTGGAGAGAAGTCGTCCGTGTTGGGCGGTCCACTAAGAAATTGGGTACGCTCTTGTCAAAAAATAACGCGGCAATGTTGTGCAATGTCGGTGCTAGGGATTCCCCAAAGGACGCGAACGAAGATGTTGACGGGAGTGGGGTGGGTGTGCGTACTGCGTGAGCTGGTATCGACGAAAATTGGCATGTGTTGAATGGCACCAAAAAATAAAGAAAATTTCCTGAGCGAAGGGCACCATGACGTAAAAACGAAAAAATGAACTGTCATAGGTTGCATACCCTGAAGGGCACACAGTATGCTTAATGGAGATGTGAAGGGAACCTCATCACAGACGGTTTTCAAAGTGTCCACCATGTACTTCCAAGCAGAGGCGACAACGGCGAATCAAGGATTGTCTAGTGCGACCTAACAACCCCGGCGTTTCTGCTATCGATGCTGCAGCTACATTGATACGGGCAACGAGGTCCTCGGCTGACACGACAGGTGTTTCGTAAACGAGGCGTTTCATCTCTCCCCAGAGGAAGAAATACAGGGGCGTAATGTCAGGCGATCGAGGTGGCCATGGCACAGGCCCTCCCCTGCCAATGCACTGGTTCTGGAATGCGGTATTGAGGAAATGGCGCACATTCCGATCGAAATGTGGGGGTGCACATAGGCGAACAGAGAGAATGTACGGTCCAATCAAATGGTCATGCGGATACCACACATTCACTGCAAATCTGTGCTGATGATGTGCCACTAGCAGTGCATGTGGATTTTCATGTTCCCACACATGACTGTTTTTCCTATTGAACACACCAGTTTTCGTGAAGATAGCCTCATCAGTCCATAGTACCGTATTCTGAAAATTGGGGATAGTTTCAATTTGTTGAACAAACCATTGACAAAAGTCCTCACGTGGGCCAAAGTCACGAGGTAAAAGGTCTTGCACTTTCTTCAATTTGTACGGGTGCATCCCCTCTTCTGCCAGGACTCGCCACATTCACATGGGAGGTGATTCGTTCGTGGGCTAGTGCGCGCGTACTGGTGCCTGGATGATCCATCACTGCAGTTAGCACATCTTCCACAAACCGTCGTGTTCTCACACTTCGCGGTCGTCCAACTTCTCGACGAGGTGGCAACACTGATCCTGTTTCCCGAAGTCGAGTGTCTACAGTTTGAAATAAGGTGTGCGATGGTAACACCCTATTTGGAAAACGTGCCCCATACAGACGCCTTGCAGCACGGCTATTACCTCCAGCCTCCCCATTAATCAGATGCATGTCCGCCAGCTCTTGGGACGTGTATGCAGCCATCCCTTACACCGGGCTACAAGTGTTTATGGTCGTTAACACTAGTTCACTTCACAGAACACGATGGGCTGTGCCTAAGAATTAACACGTAACACTGCTGGGTCAAATGTTTGCCCAACACTACTGTCCAAGAATCACGTCTTTCCATTCAACAGTGAATGTTTAACAACCTGCTGCTGGCACAGCACCTGAAGCACGAATGGTACAGACACGTGTGCTCCTTCATGAGGAAACCTACACTGTTGGCGCCCCTAGCGGGAAATGTGGTACTTAACGTCAGATCACACGGACAGCCATCTGCCCTTCAGGGTATGCAACCTATGACAGTTCATTTTTTTCGTTTTTACGTCATGGTGCCCTTCGCTCAGGAAATTTTCTTTGTTCTTTGGTGCCATTCAACACATGCCAATTTTCGTCGATACCAGCTCACGCAGAACGCACACCCACCCCACTCCCGTCAACATCTTCGTTCGCGTCCTTTGGGAAATCCCTTGCGCCGACATTGCACAACATTGCCGTTTTATTTTTTGACAAGAGCGTACCCAATTTCTTAGTGGACCGCCCAACACGGACGACTTCTCTCCACCCGTTTTGCCATTATTCACTTCGGAAAATCATTTTCCCACGTTTTCAAACGTCAATAACTCGGCAACAAAGCCGTTTCCGGAATTTCGTTACATGAATTTTCCACCTTATTTTCACTCGTACAATCACCTCCCAAGCGTTGTAAACGAACTTACGAAACACCCTGTATAAAGGTTGTTCCGTATAGGACGCGAATTTGGATCGAGCGCTATTGTTTTGTTTCGAGGTTGGCAGACCTGTTCTTACCAATGTTGGCATCTGTTGTCATGCCGATTAATGTAGCCTCAATTGTTTTGACTCGTTTGTTGTGGTTTCCTTCCGAAAATCCTCGAATAATCCAGGAGCGAGAAATCCATCCATCCGCTGAGAACGACTGTGTGGTGTGGGTTTTGGCAGGTGGAGTGTGATCTTACACCCTGTAATTTTATTCTTATGGGGGCTTGTGAAATCACAGGTGTACGCCAACAAACCCTTTTGGAACTGAAGGCGGAAATCATACGGGTGACTGGAGGCATCGGGACAGACATCTGCGAGAGGGTTATCAATAATTTTGTGGAGCGTATAAATGCATGCAGACTCAGTAGGGGTGGATATGCCTGACATTGAAGAGAGAATAAATAAAGCACTCAACCTCTCTTTGCCAATTCGATTACGAAGATAACACCTGATTTGCAACAAACAGCCGTTGATGGGGATATGCACATTTCAATAACACAAAGCTTGTAAAGTTCGTAAATGGCAGTGTTTAATGTTGTTTTTCATATCTTACATTTTCTTGTTCAACAACTGAAATTCAGAACTTAGGGCTAAAAATGGGGAGGATATGAGAAATACCGTCAACATAGGAGGTGCCACTCTCAAGGAACAAACATATTTTCATTACAATTCATCTCCATTAGGGGACACATATATTGACAATTAATAGAATTGCAACCCTTGCACTGAGCATTTTGATTAGTGAAAATAACTGCTGAAGATTATAATTTTATTTCAGAATATATTATTAATAAATACTGGACAGAATCGTATCAAAGATTGTCTTGCACGGATACAACTATGACGGTACTGCAGAAATTATTATCTAGCCTCCCAATGTAGGACTAGGACTGCGAGCAATAAAACTGCCCAAGCATGCTGATTTTCGCACCATAGCAATCATTAGTTGATTGGATTTGTATTAAGGTCCACAATATGCACAGAGAGCTACAGTTTCTAGTGAAATCCCAACCGAACCACTTAATGACATGTTATACCTCGACTGAGAATGGAAGCCAGGACCCCTTGATACAGGTTTACGGCAAGACTATCTGGGGTGGGAGCCCAATTTTAATGTTAGCATTTAAGAATTGGGTAGTTTGTGTACTCTTTGATTCTTTATCATCGTATTTGTCCCTCTCGAATATTTGCAGCGATGAGAATAGATATAACGACGAAACCAATGAGAGAACATCGCTAACACTCGTGCAATTGTCGGTACTCCGATCTGGAACTAGCAAACAGAAAAGAAACATAACACTTCTTTAGATTTTGAACGTCGTCCTACTTATTCATGTAAAATTCATTTGTCACATCTGCTAGACCTATTCAGAAACTGTATATGCTAACAATCAAAGAATCCTGCAGTCACTGAATACGTTCACCTGCCAGGCAGGCACCAGATTTCGTAGCAAGTTTGGCGACTCGATTGGCCAATTACTTAGTATCAAATAAATTATCAGTGGCCACTGTTATCCAGGCATATCTGCAGCTGTTGTCTCCCTATTAAATTTTACAACACATCATAAATAAGGCGATCTAACGAACTAGAAAATGTATTTGAACATTGTACTTGCCCCAATGGAAGTTTTATAATGTTTTCTACTTTTTAAGTTTTCGATGGAAATTCATCTACCGTATTTCAAAAATCTAGGGGGGCTACAGGGGGGCTGAGACCAGTTTTGGGGGGAAAACTAATCTGAAACCAAGATGGCGGATATCAATTTGGCGGGTATTTTGTAGTTCCATCTTGAAAGGTTAGTCGTCACCACTCTTAGCTGTGGTATTCAGATATTTCATTTTCCATTCAATTTCTGAGATGAAACGGGTGTCCTATGATTTTAACTAACCCTGTTAATGTCTCTGTGTGTCTAAAGAATTGTAAATAATCGTCTACTTCCTTTTTAGTGAATTTTTGCGAGGACAAAGCCCAATTTTGTGGTTGTTTCAAGAAAAGTGGTCATCTGTTCTAATACATGTTTTAAACCTTAAACGCCAAGTTGTGAAATATGTCACATTTGGTTTTTTCGACATTTGGAGCATACTGCGACTCAGGCAATGCTCGGAAGTAAATGTTTTGAGTGATACACAAAGAGTCTTGAAGCATCCTACTAGTAATTAGTAAACTTCTACTTGATTCTGGATATATTTTGTGTGTGCTGGGAGAAGGGGGGAATGGTGCTATTTCCCCCGAAAAAAATACTGCTTTTACATTAGAAATTATATTTTTTCTCCGAAAGTATCAGAAGCAAGTGGCCAATTCTTGCCACAAGAATGAAACACATGTCCGGCAAGATGCACTTTCCGTTTTAAACCATCACGTTCCGGCGTTGCCTACGTGGGGGCCCGATGAAATTAAAATTTCGTAAAAATATTGTTTTATTTAACTTTGTCTTATTCTTCTACTTGATAAATAAAAATTAAGTTTACTCGACCATAGGTGTATAGTTTAGTGTGTACTGAGATATAATTTTTAACTCTAGGATTCATAGTTCCCCGAGATAACAATTTTGAATTTCATGGTAAAATAGCATGGCTTTTGTATTGGAAAATATTTTTCTAAGAAAGTATCATCATTAAATAAGCAATTCTTGTACACATCGGGCAATATGCAGGAACTGTGTCGAACCCTCACGTCCAGGTGTTGCCTATGTGGAGGCCCAATGGAATTAAAATTTTGTAAAAAAAAAAATATTAAACTTTCGTCTTCTTCTTCTTCTCTTTGGTGAGTGAAAATTGGGGTTTTTCAACAATAGTCGTGTAGCTTGGACTTCGTAGTTACTGATTCATATTTTTTTTCAAACCTTGCGCAATTTTAAACTTCCCGGTGAAAACGCGCTGGGCATTAAACAGTCTACCTTTACTGTGCACTAGCGCGTTGCAATAACAAGTTGAAATTTTGACACACATTAGAGGAAGGTCTGATAATGTAGTGTATGCAACTTGGCTTGGATATCTCCTATTTTCCAGTCATTATTCAATTTCTTGCATATTCAGTCACATATCCTATCATGCCGAAGATGTGACTTGAACCTGGGACCCCTGGCGTCATAACTCGATAGTCTAATCACTTCTCCAAGGGGTCCGTTGAAGCGCTGGAAAGAGCTTCTTACAAACACACAACACCGGCAATCTTCAGCGGATCTTGAAAAATCAGCTGACACACGAATCTACCGGAAATTGTACGAAAAATAAGTAAACTCCACCTTAGGCAAAAAGCACCATTAACGACAGTCGTGGACTCGCCAACGGCTTTAACGATCGGAAATTAGAATCTCCAATAAATAGTTCGAGAGGCCATTTCTCATCCCAGTTGTACTCAGAAATTTATTGCGTAAACAGTCGTTGGTTCCGATTTATCAATTGTTACGTAAGGAGTTTCCACGGGAGTTGAGCTACCGAAAGAAATTTATTTCAGGACCATGCCTTGTCTACTGAATCAACGAGACCATCAACTCTACAAGACACCAGAGGTAAACGAACGTTCCTTTATCCCCCTTCTATTATTCTCACGACCCTGTCAGATAAGTCAACCGAAGTGTTAAAATCGAATGTTTAAAGGAAAGAGGGACAATTTCCCCTAGGTCGTTCTCGCTGGGGCAGCTGCCGATCACTGTTGCCAACTTCGCTCTTTTGGAGCCAGATCTGGTTCTTTCGTGCACTCGTTTGGCTGTGAACTGTGGCACCTGCCCTCTGCCCCGCTATTATGGCACCACTGGTTCCGGCCCATAAAGACCAACCTTTGCCATGAGTCTACATTTTACACGTGACGCGATATTCATATATAGGCTGCGTCACCCACCCCCTCTTACCTTCCGAGCTATTTTTATATATTGTGCCGTGCATAAGGTGAAGATGACAATATTGTTATCTGGGAATCCTATATTTTCCATTTCATATGAGCATCATTGGATTACTGAGTTGGGTGATGCCTCCAAATCTAGGCAGTGAAAACTAAGAATAAATTGCCATCACTTCAAAGCTAACAGTAATAGCAGCTCCCCCACCCCTCTGACACCTAAAATTATCCTAGGAGGCATTTTATATTTTATGCAGCCTTCGTTAATCTAGCTCCTTGAAAGTCATCTTTAGTTCTGTTAATGGTGAAATTAGCTCTTTTATGTGCATCAGGTTTGCCAACACTGCCAGGATGGCCGTAGGAGGCAAGGAGAAATCCACTAGGCTTATGGGACCATTATTTTATTCGTTCTCTCGGGAATATCAAACATCCAATGACATAGAAAAGTACATGGACGGAAAAGGACACGTCGAACTATGTCATAGTAGAAGCAAAAGTCGAAACTCCTATTTGATTAGCCGTAACTTGAAGTTGATTTCCCATAAGGAACACATAGGATGCTGTAAATACTTATTAATCATATTTTTCAAACATTGTGTCTAGCTTATTATACAACTTGAAAAACAGTTTCCACTTGCAACATGGAGAGAAATTCATACTCTATTGCATACTAAACCCTTTTTTTAAATAACAGTGCCCATTGCGATGATATTGAAATAAATGCACAACTGGTGCGTAATTGTCTCTCTTCGCCTTAAGTGTTCTCCTCATTTCACAGGGGGTCCCCCCTTGTGCCCAATACCTCTCGCAACAGGCTCTCACACAGCCTGAGATTCGATCCCCAATAAAAACCCATGTGGAATTTTATACACTATAATATGGACTGGGCGATAGATATGGAGGCAACATAATGTGTGCATACTGAGCCCACATCAGGGTTGCTAGAAAAATTAATGCCACCTTCCTGGGTGGATTATAGTTGTAACAGCAGGCACACAAAATATGCATATTTTGACATGTAAGGCTTTTTGAGGCATATTTTGGAGTATTTTAATTGCTAATAAAAAAAGCTGAGGGAACCTAATGTTTGGAATACTAGCCTTCCAGACATGATTGAACCATCATGACAAATTTCATCCAAATCAAAAAAACCATGACCTGGAAACTTTTCTGAAATTGGTCAATTTGACATGGAATGGCCCCTCATTTTTGCCTTAAACTGATCGCAGAGAAACTTGCAGGGTTCATCTTTTCAAGGTGTAGATTTTAAAATTTCTGTAAAAAAAATTGAGTGGAAATGTTCATTACTTGGACTAGCAGACGACATTTTCTTTGTTTCTCATTGGCACAGAAATTGTCGAGAGTAGCTTACTACCGAGTTAGTGGCTGTCGGTATTTATGTTTAGTATTCAGAATTAATTTGCATATATTTAGAATTAATTTGCATGTACTTAGAATTAATTTACATATAATTAGAATAATTTACATTTTATGGATATGCATATTTATAAGTTTTATGAAAATATTAATATTAATTTTATGACAAATATGTAAATAGAAGGGAATTGGTGCTACTAAATGTTATGCATATGATTTTATGTTAATTACTGTAAAGTATGTAATGTATAAAATGATAATAATTAATGTTTATAATATTGATAATAAGATTTTACGGTTTATTAAATGATATGAATGGTGGTAATGGGAAATGGTAAATGGATATGAATGGTGGTAATGGGAAATGGTAAAGGTCCCTTTACAAAACAAGATGGTCCAGTTACTCGAACCGAGGATATGTACTGATAATAACACTGAGGAACAAATTAAAACTTTTTGTTTTGCCGCTGGATGAAATTAGGTGATTTTTAATAAATCGGGTGCGCTGATTTCAAAAATCATAACAAAAATGCTGTATCACGTACCATTTCTGGCGGAAACCATTTTGAAAAATTTTCACCACATATTGAAAGAAGGGTAAAATATAGAATTTTGCTCCAAACCTTAATGTGGTAGTGTGATTTTTAGTAATACATTAGGTTCATAGAAAACCAAATATGATTGTAAATGATGTAATTACGACATGCACTAAAATTTGCAGTTGCAGTAAAATAGTAAATAATAAAGTAAACAGTAGATGTAATGCACCATCAAATCATATTTTTCTGTCTGATTCCCGCTTATAGCAGGCGTGTTGAACATATGAGACTGTGTTCCAGCAGTAATCCGCTAGTAAACTGGGAGACCATCTGCCTTTATAACATTTTTCCATTTCTGTGATTTGTTGGTGAAAGAGCTCGCTCTGCTCGTCACTCACTGCACCCAGATTAGAGGGGGGAAAGTCTAAATGGGAACACAGAAAGTGTTTCTTGAGAGGCATATTGTATCCCATTTCTTTGTATGTTGCCAACATATGTTCTACAAGTTCAGAATAATTGTGAGCCCTATGGTTTCCAAGGAAATTGCGACACACACCCTTGAACGCACCCCATGCTGCTTTCTCACATTCACTTAACAGTTCTTCAAAATTGGGATTACCTCCCGGATTTGTGGGCCAACAAAAATCCCCTAATTTATTTTAGCATCTCTTACACCAGAAAATTTGATTCGTAAGTACTCAAACCCTTTTCCTTCTTTGTTCATGGCCTTCACAAAGTTCTTCATTAACCCCAACTTGATGTGCAGTGGGGGAGTAACACATTCTTGGCTTCGAGAAGAGGTTTGTGAGAGACACTTTTTTCTCCAGGTGTGTAACACACTCTGGGAGGCCGGTTTAGTTTTGTAATGCTTGTCCTTTGCTCTGTTTTCCCATGGACAGAGGAAACAACAGAATTTCGTGAAACGTGATTGCATCCCCTTCAGATCAGCACAGATGTTTCACTGGTGTTTGTCGTAGCTAACACTTGTGAGAATGAAAGCAATGGTTTCATATGTGTCCTTCATTTCACTCGCATGAGCAACTGACACTGAAGGTTTCTCATTTCCATTCTGCAGGAGGACCACCTTCAAGCTAGTTTTTCACGCATCGATGAACAACATTCATTCGTCTGATTTATAGTTTTCTCTCAACTCCTGCATTAATCCAGTGACATTGTTGCAGTATACCAGGGACCCATTCATAGACAGAAGAAAATTTTAGTTGACATTTTCTGAATGTAAGACTTGTCCCTGGTTCCAGCAGGTTCCACCCTTGCAGTCTTGAATCCAGCAATTCCGCTTCTTTCTTTGTAAGGTTCAAATAACGTACTAAATCATTTAATTCTGGCTGGGTGATAAGATGCGGTGTCTTCCGTGACTCTTGAAAGTCAGGATCATGTCCAAGAGAAGATATTTGTTCATCTGAGGAAGATTGTTTCCTCTTCCAAACACCATTCCAATGGTGGTCTCTCATGATGTCTCATCATGTTGCACTGGTCTTATCGCAGAAGGTAAATTTGTATACTGTAGTATATATTTGGACTTTCTTGGGAATTACGTAACATTAGTTAAACAAATGTAACAATCAGTAATGTGATCTCGAGGTTCGCGCCATACCATGGGAACAGCAAAGGGCATGGATAGATGTGTATCATGTAACCACTCTCGTAAATATCGCCAGCATCTACTGCAACAGACATGAGGAGCCCAGCCTTTATATTGGTCTCCGATTTTGCATCCGAAATATACCTCGTAAGCTTTCTTCACTATTGGTGTAAATGAGTTTCGTTGGGATTTTGTCGTGAACTCACCACTCACATAGCAAAACAGATTGGGTGAATTTACACAGTTATGAGGCATCACTGCACTATTTTCAAATACCACACAAAACAATCACAATGAAGCACACAACCTAACACACAACCTACACTTCCAGCAAACAGAACTCAATTAATAAAGACAGTACAATGCATCACCTTGCCTCTTTAACAAGTACTATTCTCTACTCTTATTTTATCGGGTAACAAAATAAACAACAATATTTGCCCTTTTTGTTGTTGTTACAATGCTTTCTTCATATTATGCAGGGAAAACAGCCACACGTGTTCTCTTGATGAATCCTTGTATATCATATGGCGAAAAAAAGCTTTGTTACGTTTATTTCAATTTCGTGTTATTTCAAAAACTAGACGTGGTGGAGAAAAAAGAACATCATTTTCGTGGTCAGCAAGTCAAAAAACATAGAAATAGGTTGTTTTCCGGTCGCGGCAAATTTCATTGTTCCTCAGTGTAATTATAGTGTACTATGTAATAATGTTATATGGTATGAAAGACGGTGATTTCAGACGCTAGACAGGAGACGGTGAACTCCGTGCAGGTAGATGACAAGGGAATTTGGGGAATGTGCAGTCAAGGTCAAATGATGTCAGAACATCAAAACAAAGAAAGAACCCGATTGACCAATTAGAAAACGCATTGGTAGATTTTGAGAACCCATTTTTCCAATGTTACCTAGAATGCAAGGAGATGGAAAAGGTATGCAACGGCATAGGACAAGGAAGGGATTGAACCAGACAAGAAAGAATGTTGGGGAATGCGTGGTCAAGGTCAAATCCCTGAAGCTATGCATCACTTGTAGAACCAGTTTTAGCCAAAGTATGTTACCTAATTAATATTCTGCTCAGGCTTGCCCGAAGACACGGGATGCTGTAGCATGGGGTTTATGTTTAGAACACCTGCTTGTTAGAACATGTTTCCGTCAAAGTAGGCCAAGGTTACCCAGAACAGAGGTGCCACCACAGGGGGTTGCATATCCCCCCCACCAACCTTGAATGGAAATCAATTCTAGGGAGGCAAGAGGGCAAATATTCACTGCTAAGGGCACCTACAGGGGGCACAGGGAGACAATTGTCCCCTCTCGATTTCAAATTTTATGCAAATAGAAATACATTTTGTTAAATTTTCTTGCTTGCGTCGCTCGCAATGTCTTCTTTTCTCAGTGTTATCAAGTTCAGTCATAGCTAGGGGACAGAGGTTGTCGAGCCTGGATGCTGAAAAATCTAAAATTTAGATCATTCAGCACTTAAGCCTGCAAATAGGTTTTTGAGACACAGTAAATAAATTTTCAAGCCCAACTTCGTGACCCACCAAATGTCCCCACAGGACCCGCACCCCATAGGTTGAGTAACGATGATCAAAATTAAAACAATTGTGAAAGAGAGAATGCCATGGGGCACAGTAAATTATTTGCCCTCCATTAAATCAATATTGTTTTCAGTTTGCAAAAAATTGGACCTAAAAATTTTCTTGCTCGCGTGTGCCAGATTTCAGTCAGTTCGACATCAACAAAGCTTACCATCTTCAATGTAGGGAAAGCCAAAGATGCACAAAAAAACCGACGTGAGCAAAAATTGAAGAATAAGTATTTTTCCGCACAATTAAACAAAATAAGTGCTAACCCTCAAAATAGACATTTATAGGCACTATAAAAATGCATTTTGGACTAGAAACACCATGAAATGAACTTAAAACATTAAAGCATATGTTTTACTCCAAAGGAATAAAAAAGGCAAAAATCTGCACCCAAGATATAAGGTTATATATCTTGCACAGTTGATGATGTAAGTTTTGTTGTAGGTTATCGTAGCACCTAAAATACATAATAAATTGATTTACACTAATTGCTGAAATGTTTGTACAATGGTATCCACCCCCTGTTCCCGCAAACACACACTTATATATACAGTCCATCACAAAAATATAGCACCACTGCGTTTGTGCTCCGCTATGAATTATGTGATCATCCGGCAACCAGTGGCCTTGCCAAAAATCTTTCTTGGGGTGGGCTCAAGGGTGGATAAAATATCTTTAGGTGGGCTCTGGTTCAGTGGTCATGGCCAGGGCCGACGCTGGGAATTTTTCAAAGTAGAGCGACATTCATGAATGTTGTGCTGTACTTGACCATTCTTGTTCATGGCTCAAATTTATACTTATAATTAGAGCCCGGAAGTTCAGGCATTTATTTTCGTTAAAATAGGCAGACAAAAAGGCATTTATAATGTGGTAAATAGGCACTAAAATTGAAAAAAAGGCAAAATAAACCGAAAAAAGGCACATTTAGAAGTCGCTTACTTTTATCTATAATTTCTGGCAAAATGTTAAAATCTAAATTGGGAAGAGCATTTCAATTTTCTCCGTCTTGATTGCACATAACTACAAGGTGCTTTTTAAGTTCTAAACATTCATTGATAGTCGTCTGTCAGAGAGAATGTTTTTCATAATAGAAAATGATCTTTCCACTTCGACAGAAGTAATTGGAGCATACATATAACAAGCTAATGTAGCTGGACTCATTTTGGTAACAGCATTTTCACCTTTTAGAATATCACAAATTGTTTTCAATTGTTTCAAGTCCTCATTTGCACTCACTACCTGTTAGCACTTTTCCGCAACAGCTCACCCCTTTTCTCCTGGCACTTCCATCATCTGCTGCATAGATTCCTCGAAGATTTTCATGGATGCTATAATTGTAATTGTCTCTGGCAATGCACCATAATGTGCAAAAGTAAACTTGAATAGCACAGGAGTTTTTTCACTTCACGAATTGAAGCCGCTTCATTTTCTGGAAGAGCATCGATCACCTCACTGATTTTTTGAAGGTTGTTAGCATAATATATAGCTGCTGATATCCAGGTTCCCTATCTCGTCAAGACTGGTTGCTGAGGTAAACTAAGCTCAATCGCAACTTCCTGAAATTTTCGGGTTCGAGAGGGAGATTTCAGAAATATTTTCTTTGTGTTCGAAATCAACCTGTCCACTTCAGCAGTCAATCATGCACAAGAAATGTTAACCGAAAGGCAATATCCTGACTCAGCATGAAATACTTTTTTCTCACACTTTTCTCCTTCAGCAGTGTTGAAACATGCGTGAGTTCAATATTACTTAAATACGGCGAAAATTATTCACATAATAAACCGAAGAAAAATAAATGCCAACAACGTTTTTTGGGAGAAAAATAATATATATACACATTTTTTTAAAAAAAAATGTCAAATTTCATTGAAAAAGTCAAAAAAAGGCATTATAATTAAAAATAGGCAGTGGGGTCCCAAATAGGCAAAATGAAAAGGTTTCCAAAACATTCGAAACAACATAAGAAACGTATATCCGGAAAAATTTTATCAATATATGCAGTAGATAAAAAGAGGCATTTTGCCAAACTTCCGGGCTCTACTTATAATGCAATTATTACAAATATTTTGTATGCAACTTTTTTTTGTGTTAAAAATTCAGCATATAAATTTCCTGTATTTTGTAAAAAATAATGAATATTATAAAAATAAAGTGAAATAAGTTTTCATCGGTTAAGGAAATGCTTCTCTAGACTTTCACAAGACAAACAAAACTTGTAAACGTAATAATGGGAAAATTATATTCAACTGATAACATTAAAAAAAGATTTGCCAAAACTCATTTAGTCACAGTTACCGGAATAGTAAAAAAGAATTCTAGAATAACCATTTTGATCAAATTTATTCAATAAATTTTTCCTAATTTTGTAGGTTTACTCATTGTTTTTATGTGTTAAAAGTTTAATTTGAGCATTTTGGCACATGTAATCATTTCTTGCATGTTAATGAAAGGAAACCAACTTCACGAAGAATCTAGAAATGTTCTTCACTTTTCAAGTGAAACTAAGTTATGTTAATCAATTGTTAAGGGCCCGACCCTGTGGCCGAGTGGTTAGCACATCGCGCTGCGACGCCAAGGGTCCCGGGTTCGAATCCCGGTCGGGCTTGGTTGTTTGTGAATGTCCATTCATCAATTTCATCATTTCATCACTCATCCCCATCTTCGCAAATTAGCCAAGAGGCACAAAACGCGAAGTAAAACAAACTAAATCAATCAATCAATCAATTGTTAAGGCTGCTAGGTGTGCTTTATGCTACAATTATTTACTAGCTTGTTACCTTACGTTATCTAAATAATATATACGAGGTGTGGCTAGAAAAAAAAAACAGGATTGATGTTGCTGTCGAAAAATGGAAAGCATGTCAAGGATAAGCGGTGCATGGGTGTATAACGTGATATCTTGCATATCAGCTGTGTGATTGCCCAGGGTGCGAGGCACTCAGTTCTTCTGTAGTTTGTGGACGAAGTGAACCGTACATCTGTGCTCCATCGGAAAAGAAATTAAGTGTGAAAGTGTATCAATCTGAAGTTTCTGATCAAACTCGGAAAATCCGCCACAGAAACTTATGGTTTGTTGAAGGAAGTGTACGGAGATGTGTGTTTATCACACACTCAAGTATTTGATTGGTTTCAAAGGTTTGGAGAGGGACGAGAAGTGATTGCGAACAACAAGCGTCCTGGATGGTCTTGCACATCAAAAATGGAATCAAACCTTGCAAATGACGGTGAATTGATTCGAATTGTGTACCCGAAGGTCAAACTGTCAAGCAACAATATTTCATTACAATGCTGACGACCCTTAGTGGGCGAGTAAGAAGATGACGACCTGATTTTTGGAAAAGCAAGTCATGGATTCTTCATCAGGACAATGTTTCTGCCCACACGGCATTGTCAGTCAAGGCTTTATTGGCCAAGTATGGGATCCCAGTGTTATAACATCAACCCAATTTGCCGGATCTCGCTCCGTGTGACTTTTTTTTATTCCCAAAGGTCAAATCAGCACTGAAAGGAACCAGATATAAGACCGTAGAATGTGTGAAAACAAAAGCTACGGAGGTCATGAACATGGTTTCGGAAAATGATTTCCAGCACTGTCTCCAGCAATGGAAGATTCGTATGGAGCGGTGTATCGATAGTGCAGGGGTATTGTACAAAATAACCAATAAAAGATTTTGTAGCAACAGTCTGTTTTTTTTTCTAGCCACACCACATATATCATGTATTCATCCTATTTGGGTGGGCAGATGGGTGGGCTGAGATTATTTTAAGGTGGGCTAGAGCCCACCCTCGCCCACTCAGCTGCGATGCCCCTGCCGGCAACTGGATGACATAGAAAACAATTAATTTTATTCTGAGCCTGTGAACCAGACAAGAGCAAGGATGGAGTCATGGTCGCATGAAGGGTAGATAAAAATCATGATTTTTTATTAAATCACGCTAAGCAAGCAAATTTTTAAGAGTGGTGCTATTTTTTTTGTGACGGACTGTATCTAAGCATACCAATGAAATATTAAAATAGAAAAACAAACACTATTGACACCCAGGGCCATAGTGGATAGGGACTAAGTACATCACCCATGCTAGTACCTGTAGCTATCTTTCTTCTTGGTAATAAGACGAACTTGATTACAACCCATTGTATATTTTATGTGGTTCAACATTTAGATATGATTTGTTTCAAACAACTAGACGTTATTAATAAACTATTAACATAATGCATTGAAGTACAAAATGAATGTTCCTTTTTTGTAATTTTTAAGCTTGGTTTTTCCGCAACCCAGGTTTTCCAAATGCAATTCTAACCACATACTGAAACTGAATGAGCCAATGTATGGGAGACCCTTTCAAACACAAGAAGATATTGCCACCACCTAGCTGAAAGTGTCCGTGGTCTGAAGCTGCCACATACAGAGAAACATCTGATACCATCAATTGTTCTGTGTCTTCACACACACCAAAGCAGACAATTTCGAAAAGACTTTCTTCATGAATGAATGAAGTAATTAATTAAAATTGTTGGGTGCTTTGGCACATATGGCCATTTTTCACCCTTCAATGTATGCAGGAGAATAGCCCCTTATCTGAAATTCTTACCTAAGAGTTAAAAAAAAGTGTGTAAAAAGCTCCTTGCGAAAAGTTAAAAGTGCAAGGACAAACACAACACATTATAAAGGTAAGAATACACTAAATAAAAACTTAATTACAGACAGTGGAAGAGACAAGCTCGGTTTCAGTTACATTAACTTCCAGAGAAACTGAAAAATCCAGACCGCTCACATGAAAGAGATTTATATATATACACTACCGACAAAAAGTTTAACACCACCATGAAAAACGGCTAAAAAATCAGTATGGAGTGTTGTATGGAACCAAAGGTTCCTGTTCAAGAAAGACGTGACGATGATACACATGGAAAATGCAATGTAGTCTAGTTTGAACCTCGCAAGACGCGATACCAATTTTTTTCCGAATGTGTAGCATGTGGTTGGCAAATTGGAAAGTGACAAAAACTTTGCTGAAGCTGGCAACATTGCAACTGTGTGCGTGAAACCGGTCAGTATGGTAGCCAGCCTCATGCGCATCCTTATCAGTGGCTCAGGGTCAGATGCTGTTCATGCAGGCGACATTGCGAGCCCATTATTGTGTGTGAGGTGTGCAAGGTAAGTGGAGCTGTGTGAAATGGCCCGTCATCGTCGGGAACAGGCGATTTCGGTTGAAAAGCATGCTGTGATATGTGCACTGAAAAATGAAGGTTATTTGGAACGCGAAATAGCAAGAAAACTGAATATTTCCAAGACTGGTGTTCATTGTGCATTGGACAGATACCGTAAAACCAACAGCCATGCTGACCGTGCACGTAGTGGAAGAGCTCGTGTAACGTCTGCAGCTGACGATAGATATACTACAGTAACTAGCAAACGGAACAGGTGCCTAACAGCACCAGTCATCGCTGCTTTCCTGAATCACAGCAGAGTGACGCCTGTGTCTGTGTCAACGGTGAAGAATAGGTTGCGTGAAGAAGGGCTGCATGGCAGAGTAGCTGCTAGAAAGCCATTGTTACGACATGTGAACAAGACGAAACGATTGGCCTGGGCTAAAATGCACCAAGGTTGGACTGTGGATTACTGGAAACTGGTACTCTGGACCGACGAAGCCAAATGTGAATTATTTGGCAGCAATAGGCGAACCTTTGTGCGTCGAAAGGTCGGCGAGAGAATGAAAGAAGAGTGTCTTGTTCCCACAGTGAAACATGGGGGTGG
Organism: Lepisma saccharinum; assembly: GCF_977018435.1. Classification (NCBI taxonomy): domain Eukaryota; kingdom Metazoa; phylum Arthropoda; class Insecta; order Zygentoma; family Lepismatidae; genus Lepisma; species Lepisma saccharinum. The sequence goes on from NC_139233.1 coordinate 49,063,014, forward strand.
AAGTGTAATGGTGTGGGGATGTTTTGGCAGAAACCAGATGGGGGACCTTCATCAAATTCAGGGAACATTGGTAAAAGAAGGGTATCATCAGATATTGGTGCACCATGCCATCCCCTCTGGTCGTCGTCTTGTTGGTAATGGGCTTATTTTTCAACAAGATAATGATCCCAAACATACATTCAAATTGTGCACGCGGTATTTGGAACGCAAGGCAACAGAAGGGGCATTAGTTCTCATGACGTGACCACCACAGTCTGCTGATCTTTCACCAATTGAACTGCTATGAGACCAAATCAAAAGGGACATCAGGAAGAAGTTACCCAGCAACACTCAACAGCTATGGGAATTCATCAACGATGCCTGGCGTAACATTCAACCATCCTACCTGGAAAAACTATTGGAGCGCATGTCACGTGTTTGCGCTGCTGTCATTAAGGCCCATGCCGGACATATTGATGAAAGCAAAATATGAGGTGACATTAGTATGTATGTGGATGTACCTATGTTTGTACATTGCCAAGCAGATTCTTACATCTGTTCCTTGTACATTAATTACGAAATACATTCATTTCTACTGATTTTTGGCACTTTTTCCTGGTGGTCTTAAACTTTCTGTCTGTAGTGTATATATATATATATAATAAAAATAAATGGTATCTGGGGGGCATATCATCATTGCTAGTTCTAGTCTCCTCGGGAAAAGCATAACTTTTCTCCTGAGATTTTGGCCAGTGTATGGGACCTGTAGTCATCCACCACCATGAGGAAATTGGGAAGCTACAGATGAGTAATGTAATCCAGTCATCGAAAACCTACAACAATGATGGGGGTTTGTTGTGCTGACCACATGTCACCCCGGGATGATTGCCCACCTCTGCTGAGGCATGTGAGAGTGAGCCCGACAGCTGGTAGGTAGGCCTTGGCCCGCAAGGGCTGTTGCTCCATGGGTTATGTTAAGTTATGCTCTTCAGAAGTTGCTCCAGTAATTTTTTAAAAAATGTTGCAGAACATGTGTAACTGAGTGCAAATGTATTCACAAGAAAATGCTGAGAAATAGAACTCATTGAAAGTTGAAAATATGTGGAAAATGATTTACTGTTGTGTTGGTGTACATATGTCATCAGAAATTGCTGGCTACATCAAACTTGGTTTAAAAAATTTTTGTGTACTCAAAGTTATATGTGAGAAAGCAAAAGTAAAGTCCTCCCCTGTGCTTTGCACCACACCATAAGGACATATAGGGGGTGTGGTGTTAGGGCCCCCACACTTCCTTCATCACGGCTGAAAGTGGGGGGGTAATGGGAGATGGGATCAGCACCACACCCCTGGCTGCATTTAGCCCCCTGAGTTTCCCCCAGGTACCCACTTTATATGATGCTGGGTGGGCGCCAGAGCCGCTTATATGTAATAAAGACACATATCCAAGGACCTTTTGAATGTCCTATATTACACTAGTTTACAGGCATGCAGAAGATTAATATTGTATTGACTAATTAAAATGTTGGAGCTCAACCAGGACTGTATTGTTCTTGCAGCATACCTGCAATTGAGATAGCATACACAGTAGTGGAATTTGGCTCAAAGCCAAAGATTGGAGTGGAAGCTCAATGGGAGAATAGTAACCAGATTGTTAAAGATCCAGGATCGATCCCTGGCTGAGCTTTGAATTTTAAAAACTCTTCTCTAAGTTAAATGAGTAACTTTATTTCTACCCAGTTTGCCTCAGGGAATTCCATAAATAAATAAATAAATAGCAATATTTGTAAATGAATTGAAAGCTGATTTTATGAGTTCAATATAAATATTTATTGAATTCCTTACATTTAGGGAGATTTCACACCAAACGAATGCAGCCTTGTGTGGCCTGTCATGCTGCTATGTCACAAATTGGTTCCAACAAGTGATGCATGTTTCTTCAGTGTGAAATCGCATTTACACATATTATGCAGACACAGTTAGATGCTGCCAATATTTACAGATAATGTCATTACAAAAGGAGTATTTCATTGAAAACATGAGTCTAGTGTGTGATTATTTACCATAACAACTCAGGTAATTTCCTCTTTCAGCTATTTCAGCCACTAATAATGGCCTTAACTTCATTGAACTGCTCAATCAAAGCAACCTGAAATAAACAAAAATGTCATGAATATATATATATTATCAATTAAAATGAACAAAGTACAGTCATGCAAAGAAGAGTGAAACCACAATCAAACTGCAACTACAGTAGACAGTCACTTATTTACTTCTCTCACAGTCACTGTAGATCAAACTGTTCCCCTTCACTTGTGCCTGAGTTTCCCCATGTTGTCATATTAATAAATTCCTTCCCTTGCTTCATTGTCAAAAAAATGAATGTTAAATTTATGCCTGCTTTTCTTGCACTTGGTTTTTACATTTTCTGAAGATGTAAAGGTAACAAGGGAAGTTATGTTGGTTTCTGACAATGTTGAACACCAGGTTCTTTGCACACTGCAAGTTCCAAGGTTAGACAAATAAGATGATGGTGGGCGTAGACACCTGGAAACCAGCAGATTATGGTCAGTGTAGTTCAACATGAACCTTAGTGAGGATATGTAAAGCATGGGTACTCTAAACAGCATGATAAGGGTCTGTATGATGCATGAGTTTAACATGGAAAAAACATGACAGCAGCGGGAAGGAAAATATGCCAGGCTTTCAGAAATGATGTGGTGAATGAGCAGCCAGGTTTAAAAGATTCAAGGATGGTTATGAATCCCTCAAAGATGCACTACATGCTGGAAGACCAACCATAGACGGCGACACTTTGCAGGTGGTTATTGAGGCAAAGAATGGTTTCAATACTGAATACTGTTTTTGTTGTATATCGACTTTCTGTAGATGAGTTGTTGAGGACGTTTTAATGTTCCGTACATGTTAATGCATCATGTTCCGAAACAACATATCTGGTTGTCAGGTTATCGACAATAAAAAAATGTTTATGCAGATATTGTAGTGTATTCCAAATCCACATAAATCAAACTTTTATCAGCTTCCTGTGAAGTTAGCGCAAATGGGCATGTGACAAAATAGTATCCCTTTTTTTGACAGAGTGCTGACATGCATCATCATCATTGCTTAGCATCATAGAGACCTGTTCCGAAACAACCGAAACCACCACTGCATCAACATAAGGTTATGCTCTGTGCTTGGTGGTCAGGATAGCATGCATAACGAATTGCTGTTACCTGGCCAGACAATAAATGCAACTCTATATACTGTCAGCAGCTGGAACCTAGGTACAAGAGACTGAAAAATGTGTGGTCAGCAGTCGTGAATAAATTTAGCAGCCTATTCCATGAATGCACTAAACTTGGTCTGCATACTGACGGGCATGTGAGATAAAACTGTATTGAGTTCCTGTTTCGACTTGTACTGGTTTTGTTGTAGTAAGTGCAATACTCTTCTTGCAACAAATTATCCTAACTCTGAAGAAGATTACAAAATGCCCTGCATGATTGTGACATACTCATCACCCCACTCTTCTTTAATTTTTATTAAGCTATAAAAAAGCTTGTGCACACTAAACATGTTACTCAAATTACCTTCTATTTCTGGAAATAGTGACTGTACATCAGCTGTTTAGGTAGTGACCTTGACAGAAAGACTGAGAAATACACTCAACCCGAAAAAACAGAACAGAAATGAAGAAATGACCAAATGATGAAAACTATTTTATTATATTATTATTCAGCGTGTTAAAAAAATTGACAACATTACAGATGTAAATATCTAAGTAACTATGTAGTCAAGGTAAAGGAAACTACAGAGGTGTAGGGCCTCCTCGATGGCGCAGTGGTAGCATCGTCACCTTGTAATCGAGGGGTTCTGGGTTCGATACCCGGTGGAAGCACACAGTGCTTCAGATCCCACTTTAAACTGGAGGTTCAGTCCCGATTAGCCTTACTGTGCATAAAGTGGACTTTAAACACCAAATCAACCAACCAACGACCTACACAGGTGTAATACTCAACGAAATAAGATTTTTGCATAAAAATTTGAATAAGAAATTCAAAGGTATGGTTGTCACAAATGATTGTTCACAAGTGTTCAATATGCGTGACATGGCACATGTCAAGTAGGTAGTCCAGCTCCTGTCAAACACGTTGCAGCATGTCTGTGGTTACAGTCTCCAGTGATTCTCTGCTGGAGTTCCTCTAGGGTTGTAGGAAGAGGGGAGAGGGGCTGCCCTTCACGTGACGGCCATTTCAAAAGCACATTATCTTCATCACTAGCATGCCCGATCCATCAGCCTGGCAGGGTCTCATGAGATACACCGGCACAGTGAGCTTCCAGTGAGGTGGCACTCCATCCTGTTGCAAATTGAAGTGTTAATGTTTGTTTGCAATGAGTGTATTCATGAGCCAGATCTTAAGCATTTGCAGATATTCATCGCAGGTCACATTTCCCGCAAAGAATAAACGGGCGATGATGATGATTCTTGGAGATGGCACAGAAGACAGCCACTTTTGGTGAGTCTCTCAGTTGCTCAAGTGTGGCATGGGGATTTGCTTGTTGATTTTGCCATTCGAGTGAAATGTGGCCTCATCACTAAAAACAAGACGTATATCAAAGTTGACTTCATACCACATTACACATTGACTTTTGAGATGTTTCTACACCTACTGTTAAATTTTCAGATCATTTGCATCAGAATTGGTAATGTTATTAGATTACGAAATGATATAAAATTTATTGAAACACCCGGTATATACTATATATTCTGTATATACTATATATTAATATGCTTACATATTTTTTACATATTTCAGTGATTCATTCTACAGATTTACATACATATTTTTATGTAAAATCAGAACTTCTTCTCTGTTGAAGGTAATAAATAATAAACATTTTGCATGTTTCGGCTAAATAAAAATATGGGCCTTAATAATAGCTAACCTGTCTCTGGCACAGTTGTGAGTATGGTACATTGGATTTGGACTCCAGGTAAAGACTGTGAAATAGTTTCCCATCAAAAAATCTCCATGGTACTGCCTGAAATAAGAATATTTACCATTAATTTCTGGATTATGTACGTAGCTCATAATATTAACATTCTTTATAAATATCTCTATAACCACTGTCAAATTATCACAAAGTATTTTCTAGTTCATATTCATAAGTAGTTGTTCAGTTCTTAACCCATTTCCTGCCAATGCTCTCATTGAGGGAACATACCTTAATTTTTCTTCTCTCCGTCCCATTGAGGAAACATATAATGGATGCAATTAAGAAAGAGGTGGGGAAGAAGATAGGAGAGGAGGAGATGAAGGCCCTGTTGTTTGCTGATGACTTAGTAATATGGGGGAACAGGGAAGAAGAAGTACAGAGACAGTTTGACAGTTGGAATGAGTAAATCAGAAGAGCAGGAAAGAAATTCAGTGCAGAAAAGAGTGAGGTGCTAATAACAACAAGAAACAGAGTCAGAAATGAACCAAGAATAAAGATGGACACGGAAGAGTTGAGAGTAGTGGAGAGTTTCAAATATCTAGGAAGCCACCGGCAGCTTCAGGGGGGGGGGGGGGGGTACAATGGTACGGCCGTACCCCCTGTTGTTTCACGGACGCCGGGGCAACATGAAGGGGCAGACAATAGGAAAAGGCAGAGAGAATGGGAAAAGACTACCTTGCATCAGTCTACTTTCATGAATAATTTTCTGAAATGTTCGAAATCAGATGTTATTGAAATCATTGAAAAACGGCCTACTTCTAGCGAATCATTTTTGTACAATTTTCCCAAACAGTATCATAGTGAAAAAAAAATTGTGATTCGAGTTTCGAAACTAGAGATATTGACACTTGAATTTTGGATAACATTAGTTATGTCAGGTTTAGTGTTGCTTTTGTCTTTGCTTCTCTCCTGGCTTTTCTCTTAAAATCGCAATAAAATCTTGCTGCAAGAATTGGACATTTCTTGGTAAAACTACGTATAGTATTAGGTACGGCTAACAAGAACAAAATAAAACGTGAGTTATTTAACCAACCTTTCGTCCGTCAAGTTAAGTTATTGAGAGACAATGAGAACACGTACCATTTCGCCCCTGAGGAAAAAAGTTAACGAAATCATACGTTTTGGGCAAGTATTTGAGTGAAGTTGTCTTACCTAATTCTACAGTTTCACCAATTTCTTATACCTCCGTCCACCATAGAAAATCAAATATTAGGATAAGACATGTAATTATACTGTTCGGAACTCTGAAATTCCCGATTTCTGCTTTGTGGTTTCTAGTTCTTTTTTATGTTGGAATGTATACTTAAGACCAAAAATCTTAATTTTCAGGGTTAACACGGTAGCTAATGGGGTAAGATGTTTGCAAAAAATATTATGCATTTCTTTAAATTTTCTTCTCAGGGGCACCAGGTTACGTGTTTTGCTTGTCTCTCAATAACTTAAGGTTTAATAAATGATATTGTGTGTGCATTTTGTATTTTGTTTAACCAGACACAAATGATCTGTGATAATATGTGTTATGTGAGAAAAATCGAGATGCGAGACCTTGACTTGGAATTTAGCATTTAAATGTCTGATTTCTGCGCAGTTTTCTGAAGCTAGGACCAAGTGTTTCAGATCTGCAGCGACAGCTGTTTTTTACTCAACAGTAAAGTCAATCATTAGATCATGTTTGTTCATACCAATTTCGACAGCCCGCGTAGAGAGAAGTTTCTCGAAGTTGACTTTGGTGAAATCAAAAATAAGAACCACCATGACACAAGATCAACTCGAGGAATTATTGATGATGTTCGTTGAACAAAACTTGTGCAGAAATGTTAATATTTCGCAATGCATTGATAGATTCTGATCGTACGGCCCTCGTAGGCTTCTCTTGTAAACTCAACTGTTAACCTTGTTTTTTTTAACATGTACAAACTTTTCAGTACAAATAGAGGAAAATTAAATAAACCTTACGGCACTGGTGCCACAAGAGGAAGGTAGATTTCGTCTGCTTAAAATGTAAGGTGGATGGTAATATTTTGGAAAGGAGGAGAGAAATCAATGATCGATCATAAGTTAACTTTCGTCTTTCGGAACACATATTGAAAAAAATATTGTATGTAATACCTCGTATCATGTACTATTATAACAAATACAAAAGACATTAACAATATAGAGGCATTAATTATATTATTTAATTATTAAATGTTAATAATTAAATGTTAATAGTTTCGTTAGAAGCATATAGAAATATGTCTGTATAATATGGGATCCTTTTTACTAGTGCTGTATATTCCAAAAAGTTCTTACGTTAATTATACTATATTATTAAACATAAAAAATCGTCATACAGATACTACATATAAAATTGCTAGAAAAAAATTAGAATAGAGGATGGAGCGCTGTTTTGCTTATCGTACCCTTTGTTCATGAATCCTGAAACTGCCAGTGTAGGAAGCATAATTGAGAGAAGTGGTAAAATAGATGAGAAGGTAAACAGAAGCTGACAAATGGGTGGTGAACTATATCAAAGCGTTCGAAGATTAATATAAAACAGGGATGTACCTATGAAATGCAAGAAGGTAATATATAACACATACTATGTGCCAATAATTACATATGGAGCAGAGACTTGGACAATGACAGAGAGAGACAAAAGAAAGATGCAGACAGTGGAGATAACATTTTTAAGGAGTATATTGGGGAAGACTAGAAGGGATAGAATAAGGAATGAGGAGATCCGACAGACAGTGGGTGTGGGGAAGCTTCAGGACAGGATAGATCAGGCACAGATGAGATGAAGAGGATGGATGCAGAAAGACTACCCGTAAGAGCTTACAATGTACAAGGAGTGGGAATAAGGCCACGGGGGAGACCAAGATGTTGATAGAAAGAGCAGATAGTGGAAAGTGTGAGTACAACTTGACTTCTATGCCGACCCAGCCAGAGGCAGGAAACGGCAAAGGATGATGATGATGTTGTAGTGCTAACCACCAAAGATGATGCAATCAGTGTACCAAAAACGATAGAACTGAAAGTAAATTGGACAAAACCAGAAGTGTCTCACTTCCTTGTGAAAGACTGCTGAATTTGGTTTATAATCATCCCTACCTAAGTTTTCAAACACCGTGAGTATGAATTATTCAAGAGGTATTTTGATAATAAAAACTTCCAATATATTCTATATTAAACAATAAAAAAACAATCTGAATCAGTTTTTGTAAATCCTTCATCTTAGTGGATATCATTTGCTACCACAAGCAAAGCTGATGACTAGCATCCTGTTAGTGCACAATAGTTTGTCAAGAGGTAGATTCCATGACATAAAGAAATATCCTCATCTTTCATACAATGACCATATTGATAAAAGTAACAAGTTATCAAAAGTTAGAAATTGTTTAATCGTTTTCCAAGAAGCTTCAACAGTGTGGCACATTCTCAGAATACATTTGTGTAGATAAAGAAATGATACATTCAGCAAAAATGTTTACATGTGGGAAGCCTGCCATTTTAGACGTAAACTGTGGTTTTCCTTTCAATAACCAGTCATATGTTGTAAAATAAGACAAGAGTCATGTTCCATTGTGCACAAAGTTTGAGTAGGAATTGATTTGGTGCATTGAGAAACTAAGTGCCACCAACTGTTCTTCAATAGCTTCTTAAAATCTCCTGGACGTTTGTTGGACCTGAACTCAAAATGTTTCAGAGCGTCAGGTACAACCTAAGGAAATTGTCTGGAAGAGTGTCTTTTACTTGAAACAGAAGAAATGAAATGAAATGAAAAAAACAAACAAACAAGAGTCATCTTTGATGTGTGTTCTAGTGAAGATATTTGCATCACAGAGTGACATATTTATAATGTAGTGTGCCTTGCATCAAATTGTGAGTCAACATATAAACGCTACAGCACTCAGCATTTTGTACTACATACATAACTTTAAAAAAATGCTTATTTACATTTTACATACATAACTTTAAAAAATTCTTATTTACATTTAACAACTTCCATTTAAAAAATAATAATAATAATCTACATAAACTAGTAATTTTCAAGTGAAATGGAAACTTAGATCTTTCTCTAGAATGTACTAACTTCAAAATTACATCTTCAATAACCACAATTTAGAATGTCTTGAGTCTCAGCATAAGAAAATTCACATTGGTGGAATCTTATAACTAGACCTCGGATTTTAGGTTTTTAACCTATTTTTTCCTTTAAAGGTATGTAAGAAATAATAAGTTACGTCAGCATTTTGTTAAAAAACACAACAACTGATGGAGTTTTATAGTGTCTAAAAAAACCTATTTTGCTTGTTAGAACCTATTTTAGGTTTATGCACCTAAATGAAGCCTTTTTAGGTTTTTATATATTTTTAAATGTTTGACAGGATTTTTATGTCACACAAAAGCATTTGCTCTGTTTGGTCACGAAAAATTCAATGACGAACATGTTTGAAACGTACTCTCTGTAGATTTCATTTTCTCCAAGTCCATGGTGATTTTTCAAAGCTTCAAACAAAGCAAAATGTCTGGTGCCACTGTTACCTGTACAATCCAAAGTGGTCTGATCTGTGTGGTCTCGTTCACTTTCATGTCACTTCGGTGTTTTGTGGCATTCACGCCTTGCAAACTAACATTTCAGCATTGAAGTTTGCACCACTGACTTATGTTTTTGTTGAAAGATTATTTTCAGCATATAAGATGATCCTCACTGACAAAATTGCAGATAACATGAAAAAAAATTGTTGCCTAACTATAGGGCGAAGAGTGGATTTGAATAGCAAATTTCCAATGGTAAGTTCTGCCATCGCCATAGGGTTAGGCAACACTCATTACATTATGCAAGATAGTGCATATTTCAGGATATAGGTGTCTCATTTTCATTGCCGGTGACTGTACCTAATCAGCATTTTTCAGGAATTTTGAACTATTTTAAGTTTTTTTAACCTACTTCAAGATTTATCGAGCCTAACAAGATTTTTAGGACCTATTTTAGGACCTATTTTACGATTTTTTCGAACCTATTTTAGGGCTTTCTGAACCTATTTTAGGGTTTTTCAAACCTATTTTAAGATTTTTAAAGCCTATTTTAGGAAACTAAAAGCACACTTTTTAGAACCTAAAAATCCGAGGTCTACTTATAACATACACAAAGGAGGACTGGATTTCTTGCATTATCTTAGCTAGTATCAACCACACATCGAGGGAAAGAAGTGGTAGTGGCAGCTATTCTTTAGTAACACATTGAACACAGTCCTTATGCAGTTTGGAGAGTGCAACAAACCTTTCTTCCTTCAAGACATACCAATAGCACTCCTGAGAAGTGAGAAAATAGAATGGATTCCTTCCAATGCGCATGATAAAGTGTAATGGTATCTTTCACAATAACCTCACCAAATCCCCACCATTCAATCTTGGAAACCCAGTACATTTTCAGGCTTGAAACAACATGAAGCTAATTTAAAGGATTAAAAAAACGGGAAATAGGACAAAATTCACACCTTACATAAGGCACGCTAACTCTACCTATATCTTTTTATTATTTCTTAGAATAAAAATGACGTGTGTTCTGTTCAAACCTCCGGTTTGCTGCCGAAGAGCAAAGTAACCCAGGTGCTTTCTCGAAGCCTAAGTACACTGAGTGATCGATTCATAATCTCATCACCATTATTCTAGGTTTGAGTCCCAGTTTGAGCATGGGTGTTCCTGTGAAAGTTCCTTCATCAAGTTCATTTACTCATCCTTATAGAAACCTATGCAAAACATGCTTAGAATCAGAGAAAACAAAAGATTCTTAAATGTACCTCCATAAGCGGAATAGGATATCCACAGGCTCCCAGAAGGAAAGTCATTGTTGTGACTCCCCTCATGAAGATCGTTGCCAGCTGAATAGCCCTCACATCAGGCACCTTCACATCCACCCTGCTGAGGCGACCAGTTTCATATTTGCACAGCAGGACAGCCTGAGCAATGAATGCATCAACTTCCCATTCTTGCAGCAATGGAGTGTCCAGCTCCTACAAAAAGTAACAATAACAGAACATGACATGAAAATAAACATGAATTGTGCATTCCTAAATCACTATTTCATCAATTAGTAATCATTGTTAATTGTAAAACACCATTCACACACATACACATGCTCTCTGCCTATTATGGCCACCTCCAGGCTCTCATGTAATATTGTACCTTATGCTTGACGTTAGCATAAGATCCACTTCATTTAGTATTATTTATCATCTGATAACTTCTTCTTGCCCAGATTATTTCTCCATTAATCATTTCCAAGGGTCCCGGGTTCGAATCCCGCTCGGGCTTGGTGATTTGTGAATGTCCATTCATCAATTTTATCCTTTCATCACTCATCCCCATCTTCGCAATTTAGCCAAGAGGCACAACCATTAACCATTTTTTTTCAATTGCATCTTTTAGCAGACAGTTCCTTCTTAGCCAGTGTCCCAGCCATTTTCCTTTCTTGATCACATCCAGCATTGCCAACTCTTTCGAACACAGTTTTATTTCTTACTTTTTTTAATTTCACATGCTCCATTCTTTGCCATAGCTACATTTCTAAAGCTTGTAAACATTTTTCCTAATTTCTTTGTAACGTCCAGATGCCTGCACCATACAACACTATACTCCACACAAAACATTTCATCAGTGTCTTTCTTAAAGGTCGACAAAACACACTTCTTTCACTAAAGGCTTCTTTTGCCATTGCTATTCTCACTTTGATTTTCTGACTGCAGCTCATGCCACTGCTTGTGATACACCCCAGGTATCTGAGGTTGTCTCACATTAATTTTCTTTGGTTTTTCCCCAATAGCCATTGCCTGATTGCCCTTATCTTGTTCATATTTATTTTCATCCTGAACAGGTCACAGTGGGCATTGAAGTCTTCGAACACTTTGTTTGCAATACTGTCATCTTCTGCTAACAAGACCATGCCATCTGCAAATCTTATGCATCTTATTCTTCTTTCCAGGCCGTAGCAAGGGGGAGGCTGAAGCCTAGAGTGTCATGCAGAGAGGAGGCTATTCAAAGCTTCTTTCTTTGTACAACAAAGTCCTAATATGTGACAACAACAAAACTTCTACCCTAAAGATGAGAGTGATGTTAGTTCTTGATAGCTTGGAAACCTTTCCACAACTCATCTGGCCGATAGCCCGAGAGAATCATTCGTCGCCAGGAAAGCTTCAAGACTTACTTCAAATACTCTATAACATGCAAGTCAGCTTGGTTTCTGTTTACAGTATGATATCTCGCTAGATAACAGTGTTATAGGTTAGAATTAATTCTTGGTGAGGTGAGGTAACCCACTGAAATTTGCCATTCCCGACTGTAACTTCTGGATCTACCACTGACTTCACATTACATCAAATCATAACTTCCCTTTTTTCCCCCTCAATTTCTTCACATTTCCTTATCAGTTTTTCTTTTTATCTGTTTATTTAGTTTCCTGTGTGTTTGCCATCCTTCTTCAGTGTACATTCTTCCACTTTCCTCTTTCCTCCATCTTCTCCAGCATATTTGCTGTCTCCTGGTTTCTTAGTACTCTAAAATTCTCTAAACTCTATTGTTTCTTCTGCTGCTTTCTACAGAGAGCTTCATATACCATCCCAAACCTTATCACTACCCCTTTTTGTGAACTCTAAAGTTAGTGTCTTATTCTCTTTCCCAATTGTAAAAGAAACAGAAGTAATTCATCAATAACTTCCTGCAACCAAACTCTCATCAAATAAGATAAAACATTATTAGAAGAATTGAAGGAAATATGGAGGTGCATTTTCCTACCCTGTTTTATCACGAAATAATGCGAAATGAACTGCAATATGCGAAATATACTCTTGAACACGAAATGTAGTGTTTATATACCAACGTGACACTTTCTGGAGTCTCAAGTATCCTGTGAGTTATGCAATTCACAGAAAATATGCTTCTCCTTTTTCCCTTCCTGTTAGTTTTTTGCTTCAGAACTCAGTTCTTGAAAAATCTCCTTGAAACACCACCAGCTCAAATTTCCTTTGCATCCAACCATTCATACCTGACAGTGCTGGAACTCACTCCTCTTGCAGGACCTATGTCTTGCTGGTGCATATTCACGGTTAGCCAGTGAAGCCAACCCAAGCATAATGGTGCTAAATCTCGAACAAGTTTTTTTGAAGTCGTTTGGAAGTTGGGTATATAAATAAAACAAGAGGGCCACTGTTCGTGGTGGTTGAATTTTCTCAAACTTTTCACGTATAACGTCGAACCCATCCCATTGGTTAAACCATTCCAATTTATATTTATGTTTTTGTTATAAGATAATATTAATAATAAGAAGATCCCAGAACAATTTAGTAGTATGTAGCATAATTTTGGAGTTTAAACTATGCCATGGATGTCCAGAAGGGGAAATGAATGTCAACCATTTTCACACATATAATTTCATTTCAGTCACATCAAATTATGTTAATTATTGTAAAAGCGTTCCACAAAAACATTAACTTCAAATTGAATTAGTATCTTTTGAGGCCTTGTGTTTGGAATACCCACAGAATTTGAAATGCAGTATTTGGAAAACAGTACAGAAAGCCCAGTGCTAGTGACTAAGATGGAAAGAATGAAGAAGAAAATATGGCTGAATGATGGGTCATTTAAGCTTGAACCTACTCAAGTCTTATGTGTAACTTTTAAGGGGACAGTTTTACCACAATACATAGCAGTTGGAAAACAAATAGTTGAGGTAGTGCCACGTGTGAAACCAGTGTTGCAATGTAATAAATGTTTCAGATTTGCTCACACAGGTCAACAGTGCAAGGGTAAAAAATTGTGTTATAAATGTGGCCAATGATTCTTAATATCAAGAAAACGAGAACATGCCTGAATATGTGCTAATAACAAGGAAACTACCCTTCACGTTACAACCTTTATATATATATTGTAGAGATATGGAGACCATTAAACCGAGAAAACCTCGTCATGTTAATATTCACACTTGTTTATTTCCTGAACTTGTCCGACCAGCGAGTGATCCCAAGAATGCGCTAACTTGTAACTTCCGTAAAACAAGGAACTGGAAAGGCAAACGCGTGGATCTAAACAGGATCTACCGCGTTTGAAAGGTTTAACAACCTTTCGACGCCTAGAATGATAAAAGCAAGCTCCTACCCGGAGCTCGCTCTCTTTTGGATTCTGACACTCATCGACGCTACATGGATAACTAGTCCGATTACTTGACAACACGTTACACTGCTAACTACGACGATGGAACACGGAGTTACCGCTGCCTAGCATGCTACAAGGCGCAAGGGATCGCCCGGCTTGGTGAACTGAGGGTCGCTGGATAGAACCTTGGAACTGTCACGATTCGGTCTGCGAGAAGCATTAGGACAAGACATCACACACATCTACCAGGTATGAACAAGCGTGAATAACCTTTCACACCAACTTTCCATATCTCTACCCTCCTACGGAGCAGGTTTAGCCAACAGACATTATTAAGCTCTACCTAAATGTTTAAATGAAACTTCCCTGTGACCTCAGAGCCCAGGTAAAACGGGCTTACAACATGGTGGAGGTGCTTCAGGCCCTTTTTTTTTGCAATTAAGTACCCTCCTGTACGAATTGCTTTACATTAAATTATTCTCTCCCCCCTCCCACTTTGGGAGCATTTTTAAAGTCAATTTTTAGTAATTCCGCCTCATACTCCCACAGTACGCTTAAGATGCGTCAGACCTAGTGACAATTTTGTGTATTACCATATGGAAAACAACCCCTCTTTTTCTTTTATGCCGAGCCCCCCCCCCCTTTTTCAACAAAATCTAGTTCTTCTGCATAACATGTATTCAAGCATCATTCACACAGGAATGAGAACAATTGCTTATACTTATTTGACCAGCGATATATTAATGACATAAATAACTGTATGCTCATACTTTCATTTGTTCTTTGGTCAGCACGACGAACCTTCGTTTATGAATACGTCACAGATAGCGTTGCACGAACACCTAGATTCCTCCCTCGACCAAATCATAGAGTTAGCAACTGCAATCACGGCAAATCCAATAAATTCACGTCCTTTATCCCCAATTCCCTCCCCTCCACTAACACCATGGCCACCCCAATCCCAACTGCATTATACCCGGCACCATTTAGCGGAAATGACCCAAAATACATTGACTCATTTTTCCTTAAGTTTCAAAATGTAGCACACGCCGCAGGATGGTCGGAAGCTAAGCGTAAAGAGATGTTACCTTTATTTTTGACTGACACCGCTTTAACTTATTTTCATGACATACAGAAACGACCCAATTTTGTAGACTTGACATATACCCATATCAAAGACGAGCTAAGTACGCTATTTAAGGGATCGTACCTGTAAGCAGATCCTGTACAGATAATTCTCCAAAGAAAACAAGTGATAACCGAACCCATCCATACCTATGTTATTGCTAAAAAGGCATTAGTCCAGCAATACTTCCCGAACGCCACTGAAGAACAAACTCTCTCTTACATCATCACGGGACTGCGAGCCAAATACATTGGCTGTTTAACCAACAAGCATTTCGCTAGAACAGAAGAATTAATTGCTCACCTACAGAATTTCGAACGCCAGCAGTCATTAATTAATTCACGTATGTTGGAAGAGAAATTGGAAATAGATCAGGCAATTGCACAGGCAAGCTTATCCCAGACATTCACCCCGTCACCACATCACAGCTGTTCGCATGCACAGGTCTATTCCCCCCTCCCCAGTAATCCACTCAGCCCGACTCAGCAGTTTGTGTCATACAACCAGTGTCCATCTCCTTTCCTTCCACCATCGACTCATCAAGTCCAAAGTCTACAGTCCAATCCGGCTCCCGTAAATAATTCCCACACAGTGTATCAAGGAATGTATCATGTACCGAGTTCTGATAGTGCCCGCTGCGCGGCGACACCAGCCGTAGCCAGAGAGAAACACGCTCAAAATTCCGCCTCTGGTGACGAAATAAACAAACTTTCGTCACAAATATCGACCTTAGCTTTGCATTCAAACGAAGAGATGAACGCAAGTTCTCTTTTCAATCTTTGCTCAAATGTACTGGAATTTGCGAAAACGGCTAATCAAAATGCACATAACAGAGATTTCAACAAGGGGAATACTAACTCTTCCTACAGAGGTAATTCTAGAGCTAATCACAGAGGTAACTTTCGATCGAACTCTCGAGGCCAGTTCAGAGGTAATAGTAACAAGAGGTTTCAACGTCGAGATCAGGCTAATCGCGACGATGCAAATACCTCAGCCTGCAGGTTTTGCGGTCGTTATAATCACGAGAGCGACAATTGCTTTTACAAGCCACAACGACACAGTGGTTTAAACTAAAATCGTCTTCGACTTGCAGGAACGAAATCGAAGATAATACCAGATTAGATAAAGTTCCTATAATTGAGAGAAATGGCCTATACTTTATTAATAGTAGCATACAAGGAAAACGGGTAGATTTACTTATTGACGTGGGTTCCCAAATCTCAATTTATCCTTCCCATCTTCTCCCTACTGAAAGAAAAACATACAAGGTACAATCCACAATCCAAGGTGTGTCCGGATCGAAACTGAGTGTGTCTGAAATTGTAGTTCTTCCAATCATAATTGGAAAGCGTAAATATTCGCACCCATTTAGAATAGTAGATTCAACTAATGTCCCTCCACTTTTAGGAAATGACTTTTTGAGAACGCAAAGGTGCGAAATGTCGCTAAAAGACAATACAATAACTATTTATCATTTAGGACGTACTCCAAATTATAGTATTTTAAGATCAAAGTACAAGACTCACCAGCTGTCGCATGACATATTTACCCAAATTGAGAATGTAAATGTGTATGAGGGAAAAGCTACCCTTTCAAACACAGTTCAGTTAAGTCCACGATCCAAGACTTATATCAATTTGAACATTACCACTACAACACCTAATACCCATAAGCCTGTACTTTTTACACCATCTGCTTCCCTTATGAGCCAGCATCCAGTAGTCCTTCCCAATGCTGCAGTAAACCCGCAGTCACCTGTCATTCACATACACAACCCTACGGAAACCACAATCACTTTGGAAACTGACACAATATTAGGCGAAATATCGACATGTGAAATTTTAACTGACGTTACTTCCGTTTGGGAAAATAAAAACGAAGATGTCGTATTTTCATACTCTTGTAATGAAAATAGTACAGTAAAGCAACAAATCAGTGAAAGTCAAAAGAAATTTGACCCCTCCCTCCTCACAGTTAACCCTGATATTCCCCGAGACGAAAGAGAAAAAATCCTAAAGCTCGCATACACGTATGCAGATATTTTTCTCTGGCCAGGGGATAAATTGATTAAAACTAATGTTTTGGAATATGATATCAAACTGACAGATGACACCCCAGTGTATGCCAAAACCTACCCTATTCCTTTTCATTACCGAGAACCCATGAAACAGGAAGTTCAGAAATTACTAGACCAAGGTGTTATAGAGCGCTGTGAAGGGAGTCCCTATCGACACCCAGTCCTATTAGTTAAGAAACCCAATGGGACTTACCGTTTTATCTCTGACCTCCGCGACCTTAACAGAATAATAGCTCCGATTTCCTTACAATCCCCAGACATAAAAACCATCATGACAGAGATGGCTGGAAAGAAATATTACTCAATTTTAGATATGTCCAGTGCATTCTTTCAGGTATCATTAACAGAGCGTTCTAAGGACATTACCGCCTTTTCTATCAACAATCTTGGCAGTTTTAGATATGCTAGGTTATGCCAGGGATTGAAAACATCCCCCGGTGTAATGAACCGAGTAAGCGAACTTGCCCTTAGCGGAATAGACAGTTCAGAACTTTCTGTTTACACTGATGATATTATTATTTACAGTTCAAATCTCCCACACATGCTTAACATACTGGACAGAGTGTTTCAAAAGTTACGAACAGCATCCCTTAAATTATCACCCTCTAAGTGTAGGCTAGCTTTTACCGAAGTAAAAGTCCTTGGTAACTTGGTATCTCAAAAGGGAGTTAAGATTTCAGAACACATTCTTAAAGCTATTTTGGAATATCCCACCCCTACCACCAAACGCAAGCTTCGTAGTTTTCTAGGACTTGTCAATTTCATTCGACGATTTGTGCAAGGTTTTGCAGGACCAACAGAATGTTTATTTAAGCTTCTTAAAAAGAATGTTAAGTTTCAATGGACTAATGAACACCAGAAAAGCTTCAAAACACTGAAAGAAATGATCACTTCCGCCCCTATCCTCCGCCCTTATGACCCTAAGCGCCCCTCATATGTATACATTGATGCGAGTGGAATTGGCATCGGAGGATCGCTGTTACAGCCTGATGAAGAAGGGAATTTACATCCATGTGCCTATTGTTCACGAGCCTTAACAGACACAGAGAAAAGAGCTGACACATTTTCACTTGAAATTGCAGGTGCATATTATGTATTGAAAACTTTCAAATTTTTTCTTATGAATCACCATTTTGTGGTTCTCACAGACAACAAAGCCTTATCCTATCTTCGTTCAACTAAACACCATAGTTCTATTTTAGGAAGAAGAGCCCTTTATTTTCAGAATTTTGATTTCGAAATAAGGCATGTCAGCGCTAGTAAAAATGAACTTGCGGATGCACTCTCCCGTGCAAGTTTACCGCTTGACAAGACTAATTATGACAAGAAAGATGATGATGATGACTTATTCTTTCATCAAGTATTTCATGCACAAGCAGCAGATTTTGATATTAGTTCAGAACAACGTAAAGACCCCTATTTTAGAGACATTATTGACGTATTAGAAAACAAAGACAAACCTAGTAATCCAAAGCTAGAGAAACTTTCGTATTCTTATGTACTCAAAAATGGAGTCTTATACAGGACTAATAAAATCAAAACTGGTAATCGGGATAGACTTTGTATTCCCCATGCATTAAGAAATCAAGTTTTCGACCTTATTCATGCACACAAAATGAATGGAAGTCACCAAGGTGCTCAGAAGACATATAATTTAATGCTTATGCGTTACTTTTTCCCCAATATGAAGAAATTTGTGTACGATAAGGTTCGACATTGCATCCCTTGTCAGATCTCAAAGAAACCACAAGGTTCTAAACCGCATACGCTGCAAACATTTCAACCAGCCCAAATCCCTTTCCAACGAATTCATATTGACGTATGTGGTCCTTTAGTCTCTTCAAAAACGCACAAATACAAATATTTCCTATCAGTAGTCGATAGTTGTACAAGGTATGTAATTACAGCTCCTTTGGCTAATCACGATGCACAAAACATAGCAACAGCCCTAGCTGAGAAAGTCTTTTTAGTTCATGGCATCCCGGAAACGATCTATTTAGATCGTTCAACACCCAATTCAAGTTTACTCTTACGAGAGTTAGCCAATATTACAGGCGTACAACTAAAATATGTAGATACTTTGCCCATTTCACGAATGGATTAGTTGAAAGTTCATTTAGTTACTTAAAGAAAGTTATGAGAGTCTTTGTGTTAGAAAAGAAAGCTTCGTGGTGTGACTATTTAGCTAGCGCAGCGTTCAGCCACAACGTTACAATCCATTCTGGATCCCTCCAGAGCCCGTATTTTACTTTATTTGGCTACAACCCAAGGATCTTAGCTGACGCAGTCCTTCCTTCGAACCCCGACAATGTTTCCCAGACGAATGCACAGAGACTTGAACTCCTGACTTCCATACGTAAGACAGCACATGACAACCTGCATAAGCGTTACGAACAGCAGAAAAGGTACATAGACAGCACTTCTAGACAAATACAGTACTCACCAGGACAACATGTATGGATTCTAGATGCCACTCCAACTCCAGGCGTGTCAAAAGCCTTTGCGTCCTCTTATAAGTATAAAGGAACTATTCTTAGCAAAGTTAATGAGAATTTCTACGAAGTTACTTACATCGACGGCAGAAACAAGGAGAAATCTGACACTATTACTATTTCTAGACTTAAAGCCCGCTACGACTAGTGCCATGATAACCCCACTAACATTCATTAACACGCCACTCCGTTGTCACTCGCTTTAGCCTCCTCGCTCCTAGTTGCGTACATTGCACATGCTAGCATCCCATGATCCAGCATTTTCTCACGCTCATCGACTCCCCCCCCCCCTCTTCCCACTTCCAGTGCTCGCACTGCATTTCTGCGTTAGAACGAACTCATTTTTATTTTTAACAAGATCAGGATTACAGAATGCTATCTCAATCGTCGGAACATTTATAATACATCTCTTGCCTAATAATTTAATTTTTACTGATATTTTAATGTTATTTTATAATTTGCGATTAAACGCATAGTAATAGTCAGAACATATCACTTAGCTGATTTGACTAATAAGTACTTAGTGTGTTTATGATTCTAACTAGCAAATATATTTTTTTCCCCATTTGCTGGTACATATACGCTCAAATGAAGAAAAAAGTACACAGAAATAAAGAATGAATGAACTAAGATAGAACAAGATCAATGATTTAAAGAACAAATGAACTGCGTAGAACTTGCTTGAACTTTTGGCTTTTTGGCCATAGCAATTTTTTTTATTTACGCTTAGGTGTAACGCGAACTGCTTCTTTGAAAGCTGCAATGCACTAAATATGTTAATAAAGCATATAATAAATATAGGCAAATGTTCCCACTCTCTCCTTTAATTTTATAGTTCAAATATTGATAGCATACAACATGGTATAGCTCATATCCCATGAAATTAAAACTTACTCTATTTTTCAATGAACTTTTACGCAAACATATTACTTACTCTTTTTCACTTCTTTTTCAATTTTTTTTTTAGCAGCGAATCGAAGGCGCTTAATCCTTTGACCACAAGACACGTAAAATTCTTGCAATTGTTTTTATAAACGACATTTACACATATTACAGAAGGAAATGTCTCGTAATCACTTAGTTTGTTCTATTATCGCTGAATTCTCCTTTCTTTTCTCATTTCATTCCCGGCTAAGCCGACTATTCTAACTTCCCCCCCCCCGTTGCCCCCCGGCGAACTTTCCTTACAACATGGAATTATTCCACCTATATAACTCTACATCATATAAGTAATAACGCCCCTTCGCCGTCATTTAAATTAGATATTACCTCCCCTCCCCCCAAAAAATAATTCACCAGTTTTAACTGAAAGTCCCTTTTCAATCGATTTTATAACCCGTCATCATTTATTGTAACTCTGCTCCACTACCTTTTGCTTTTTCCTAATTTTTCCCTTTTTGCGCTTGTTTCATTTTCTCATCGCCACGGATGCTACCGGACCCATGACGACCACCGGCTTGTACCATCGAGCGACAGACCTAGGCTCATCGCAGAGACCGACGACGATTTTGTGGAGTTCCAGCCCCAACAAGGACCCGTTCCCGTCTGGACCCCATGGCTGATTTTTCCATCTTCCAAGCCGCGATGCAGAACTGGAGCGCTTTACCCAGGACGTTTCTTGCCCCGAAGCGCCATCGCAAATTTGACTTCCAGAAGGCCCCTCCCACTGAGTGCATCCTGCTCTTGTTTCCTGACGTCATATGATGCATATGTTATTTTTCATCGGCTAAAAGTGTTCCGGTGCTCAGCTACTTCAACTACCGTATGGCACACGCTATTAGTAAACACGCATGTCCTTTACAGTGCCAAAGTTTGTGCCCATGGGTGCTACCCATATTGGATTAGAGATACGTCTCTTTCTTTTGTGTTTTTTTTTATTATCGTCAGCTGCACAGAACGTCCAGCCTATGGCGACATGAAATTTACAGCGTTGCCATGATAACATACCTCAAGGCTCCGCCCAGCATCGTGTATGTTCCGCCGAGTGTACTTTGAACTCAGCAAACAGTAAATACAACCGCTTGCGGTTCCCGGCGTTTCTTCACACTGTGCTGACATGTGTTTTTTTTTATTATTATTGTGCTGTCATCACTCAACCAAAACTAGTTCAGTGTCACACTTATGTAATTATTTTTATCCATGCCTCAAGACTTAGTTAATTGTGCTCGTACTTTTTGAGTTTATAAGAGGCTATGACCTACAATTTAATTTTTTTTTTTTTATTATTCTACGTGTTTTTATTTTTTTTTTTCTCAACGGTGTTTGGTGCCACGATATGATATGACTCTTCTGGTGATTTCAATTTTTTTTACGGTGATGTGATTCTTCTAGTGATTGGCTTGCTGTATTGGTTTCTACGAGTTTTGATATGTTAATAAATCATAATTTTTAAATATAACCTACTCCGGACGAGGTAGTCGACCATCACAGAGTGGTTCGATTATTTCAACAAGGGGAATGTAGAGATATGGAGACCATTAAACCGAGAAAACCTCGTCATGTTAATATTCACACTTGTTTATTTCCTGAACTTGTCCGACCAGCGAGTGATCCCAAGAATGCGCTAACTTGTAACTTCCGTAAAACAAGGAACTGGAAAGGCAAACGCGTGGATCTAAACAGGATCTACCGCGTTTGAAAGGTTTAACAACCTTTCGACGCCTAGAATGATAAAAGCAAGCTCCTACCCGGAGCTCGCTCTCTTTTGGATTCTGACACTCATCGACGCTACATGGATAACTAGTCCGATTACTTGACAACACGTTACACTGCTAACTACGACGATGGAACACGGAGTTACCGCTGCCTAGCATGCTACAAGGCGCAAGGGATCGCCCGGCTTGGTGAACTGAGGGTCGCTGGATAGAACCTTGGAACTGTCACGATTCGGTCTGCGAGAAGCATTAGGACAAGACATCACACACATCTACCAGGTATGAACAAGCGTGAATAACCTTTCACACCAACTTTCCATATCTCTACCCTCCTACGGAGCAGGTTTAGCCAACAGACATTATTAAGCTCTACCTAAATGTTTAAATGAAACTTCCCTGTGACCTCAGAGCCCAGGTAAAACGGGCTTACAACAATATATAATCTTGTGTAGTAGTAGTTGTGCGTTTGTGTTTTTTCTTGTGTAATGGTTGTTATGTGTTTTTGTGTCTTGTGCAGTAGTTGTACTGTGTAGTGTGTTTAGGTTTGTCTTGTGTAGTAGTTGTGGTGCCTAGTGTGTTTGTGTTTATTTTGTGTAGTAGTTATGCTGTCTAATGTGTTTCTGTTTGTCTTGTGTAGTATCGGTGGTGTGTATGTATGTGTCTTGTGTTGTAGTTGTGCTGTCTAGTATGTTTGTGTAGTAGTTGTGCTGTCTAGTATGTTGGTTTTGTCTTGCGTAGCGTAGTAGTTGTGCTGTCTAATTTGTTTGTTTGTGTTTGTCTTGTGTAGTAGTTGTGGTGTGTTTGTGTTTATATTTTGTTATAGTTGTGATGTGTTTGTGTGTGTGTCTTGTGTAGTAGTTGTGCTGTCTAATGTGTTTGTGTTCGTCTTGTGTAGTAATTGTGCTGTCTAATGTGTTTGTGTTTTTCTTATGTAGTAGTTCCTCCATTCATATTGGGGGTTAGGCGTAGAGCTGACAACTCTGCACTGTAAAAAGACATGTCAAGAAACAACAATATAAGGCCATTGATGTTCCCAAGGTAAAATATTCCGGAGGTAAAATAGTCCCCCGTTCGGATCTCCGGGTGGGGACTACTTTGGGAGGTCTCTGGACTAAGGATAAGATCTACATTAGGAATAAGGATATTAAATTAGGCACCTGGAATGTTCTGAGCCTTTAGCGGCCTGGGGCATTTCAGTGTACAGTTAATGAAATAGTTAAGTATAAATTAGATGTAGTAGCTGCCCAGGAAGTTAGGTGGCCAGGAGAAGGGAATTGTAAAACTAAAAATTATACTTTTTTCTATGGTGGTACTGAAAATCATAATTTTGGAACAGGCTTTTTTATAAATAGTAGAATTATCTCGGCTCTTAAAACAGTAGAATTTATTAATGATAGGATATCATATGCAGTTTTACAGGGTAGGTGGTGTAAAATTATTTTAATAAACATACATGCACCAACGGAAGATAAAGATGATAATACTAAAGATGATTTTTATACAGAGTTAGAACAGGTCTTTGATAAATTTTCTCAGTATGATATGAAAATTCTCTTACGTGACTGTAATGCACAGATTGGGAAAGAAGAGACATTTAAACCCACGATTGGTAAAGAAAGTCTTCATGAATTAAGTAATGATAATGGTATAAGATTGATTACTTTTGCAACCTCAAAGAATTTAATTGTGAAAAGTACCACTTTTAAACATAAAGATATCCATAAATATACCTGGTCTTCTCCAGATGGTAAAACTCATAATCAGATAGATCATATTCTCATTGATAAGAGAAGGCATACTAGTATAATTGACGTTCGTACACATAGAGGTGCTGACTGTACCAGTGACCATTACTTAGTAATTGCTAAATTAAGAGAAAGACTCTCAGTGATAAATCATAAGCAACAAAATCTAAAAGTTCTAAAATTTGATACAGGAAAGTTACTGATGAAAGAATTAAGAAAGATTACCAAATTAAACTGTCAAACAGATTTGATGTTTTGCAGGATTTAAGTGATGATGAAAATATAAATGAAACAGACGTAAATAAGAATTGGGAGCACATACGTAATGCAATAGAATCAGCAGCTAAAGAAAGTATAGGATACCATAAACCGAGAAAAAGTAAGCCATGGTTTGATAATGAATGTCATAATCTAATAGAAATAAGAAATCAGGCTAGACTTAGGTGGTTAAATAACTCTGATGATACAAATCTAAACAATTATAATAGAATAAAGCGAGAAGTTAACCGCACATTTAGAAGTAAAAAAAGAGATTACTTGAAAACCAAAATTAACGAAATTGAAACAAACAGCAAAAATAAAAATATCAGAGATTTATATAAAGGTGTAAATGAGTTTAGAAAGGGGTGGCAACCTAAAGTAAACTTGATGAAAGATAAAGACGGTGATTTTCTAGCTGATCCAAGTGATATTCTAAATAGATGGAAGAACTACTTTAATGACCTTTTAAATGTCCATGTAGGAGATAATTCAGAAGTGAATGAAGTACACACAGCAGAACCTTTAGTTCCAGAACCTAACTTGACTGAAGTTAAAGATGCTATTAAAAGACTAAAGAATAACAAAGCACCTGGCATTGATTTAATACCAGCTGAGTTAATTAAATATGGTGGAAATTCATTAATATGTCAAATTCATAAATTAATTTGTTTAATATGGAATAAAGAAGAAATCCCTCAACAATGGAAAGAATCCATAATTGTTCCTGTGTTTAAAAAAGGTGATAAAATGAACTGCAATAATTACCGTGGAATTTCTCTACTCTCAACAACATATAAAATATTATCTAACATTATTTTAACAAAACTAACACCATATGCTAATGAAATTATAGGTTATTATCAATGTGGATTTAAACGTAACAGATCAACTACAGATCAAATTTTTCACATCAGACAGACACTTGAAAAAAAGTGGGAATATAATCAAAATGTCCATCAGCTATTCATTGATTTCAAAAAAGCATATGATTCGGTCAAAAGAGATAAACTATATAATATATTAGTAGAGTTTGGAATACCTAAGAAGCTTGTTAGTATGATAAAAGTATGCACCAGTGAAAGAGAAAGTAAAATTCGTGTGGGTATTAATATGTCTGACAAATTTACAATTCATGATGGGTTAAAACAAGGAGATGCATTATCTCCATTGCTCTTTAATTTTGCCTTAGAATATGCTGTTAGGAAGGTAAAAGAAACTAAAGAAGGACTAAAATTAAATGGTGTGACTCAGTTGTTAGCATATGCAGATGATGTAGACTTACTGGGGGATGATGTGAATACAATTAAGAATAATGCTAAAATATTTTTCAAAACTGCTAAAGACATAGGTTTGGAAGTTAACAAAGAGAAAACTAAATATATGCTTACAGGCCGAAACCAAGTGTTAGGTAATAATCAAAATCTAATTATTGATAACAACTCGTTTGAACCAGTTTCCAAATTCGAATACTTAGGAGTAATATTAACAAATGAAAATTATATTAAAGAGGAAATAAAAAGTAGGCTTAATTCAGGAAATGCATGTTACTTCTCTCTTCATAAACTTTTGTCTTCTCGTTTAATATCTAAGAAACTAAAAGTTAAAATACACAAAACAGTAATTTTGCCTGTAGTATTATATGGATGTGAAACTTGGTCTCTTACATTGAAAGAGGAACATAAATTGAGAGTATTTGAAAATAAGATCCTTAGGAAAATCTTTGGACCTAAAAGGGATGAGGAGACAGGTGAGTGGAGAAGGTTACATAATTTAGAACTACATAATTTGTATTCATGTCCAGATATTGTTAGAATAATTAAATCAAGAAGACTTAGGTGGGCAGGACATGTGGCACGAATGGGAGAGGAAAGAGGAGTTTACAGGATTCTTGTTGGGAAACCTGATGGTAAGATACCTGTAGGAAGGCCAAGACGAAGATGGAGGGACAACGTTGAGATGGACCTAAAGGAAATCGGTAGGGATGGAAAAGAGTATATAGATCTTGCTCAAGATAGGGAAACATGGAAGGCCTGTGTTGCTGCAGCCATGAACCTTTGGCTTTAAGAAGGCTAGAGAGTTAGTTAGTTAGTTAGTTAGAAGGAAATATGGTGTAATAGTTACCAAATTTAGGCAATGTCTTTGCAGTTGGAAAGCTTGAAATGTAAAAACTCTGCTTCATGAATGAACCTTATGCATTGAAATGTATATTGTGCTATGCATAAAGAACAAAGTAAAAACTCAACGTTTTTATTTTTGAAAATATTCTTAAATTCAATATTAAAAAACAAAAAATCCTGTGTCAAGTGCAATACCAAATAGACATGCTAAAAACAAAAGTCAAACAATAAACTCATTGAATTCGTACAATCGATCTTTTAAAGGTGTTAAACTAAGAAATCTGGTTAAATAAGAAAATATTTCCCCCCAATATTCCCACTTTTCATTGATTTGCTTTACTCCCAGTTCTGTCTTTTTGTTTTTGTAACTTTCTCTCTGAAATTTTACTCAAATTTCTGTCATTCTTCCTCTTCCTTAAATTTCTTAATGCCAGCTTCTTCATGTGTCATCTTCAGACAGACATTTATTTTGACCACCACTACTACATGATCTGAATCTATAACAGTCCCACCCACATAGTGTTGTTTATATTGTTAACTGGGAATCCAAATGGATTGATCACCTGTCATCATAGAAACTTAAAGTTTGTTTTCAGTCCATCGTATGCTCAAATAGGTCAATCAGGACTGGACCTACAGTTTAAAGTGGGACTTGAATTCAATCCCCAGTGAAAACAGAATTTGGAAATCCTTTCTTACTTTATCTTTACAGAGTATGTTAGAAGCAGAATATGGATTATGCTTCAAATCAAAAAAACATGTAAATTACATTTAACAAGCAGTATATTCAGATATACTAAATATGGGTTACATGCAGCTTGGTGAGAGTACAGTGGAAGGGAAGTTTAATCGAAAATCATAAAAAAATGAACAATCAAATTACTCACATTCTGTACGAAGAACAATATGGCAGTTGTTACCACAAGATGTTCAGGTAAGTGTCTAAGTTTTACTTCATTTAGTTTTGACGAAACTGACCTAGCAAATGTGTGCCATCTGGCATTGATGGTTGTAGGAGTAGCTTCGCCCCACAATGTCAGAAGACCAGGTCGAGGACCTACAAAGTAAAAAATAATTAAATAAATAAATGCACATTTAAAGCTATAATTTCAATACTCCAATTGTATTTTTATCGAGTTACAAAAATACTGTCGGCAGGAGAAATGAAATGTTACCAAATTACATAATATACATGACTCCAGTGTTTTGTAGTATAACAAACCATGCATATTAAAAATAATGTGCACTTTTCATACAAGAAATACAAAATTGGACAACAATATTTAGAGAAAAAATAAATAGTAGGTGCAGTCATAATAGAAAAACAAAACAAAAAAATGTTAATTCAGTCGTGAAAATCAAGAAACCGGAAAAGCTAACAACAAATTATAATTGGAAGAAGGGAGCACACAGATGATGGGAATATCCGGACTTCTTAGTGGATGATTTAATATTTCCATAGCGTATAGTAGGTCTAAACATCTTGTATAATAAGTTGTAATCAGTGTTTGGAAGTAACTAGTAACTAGTTACAAGTAACTCAGTTACAAGCAACAGTTACTTTTTTGACGAAATGTAACTGTAACCACTTACTTTTAAAACCGAGTAACTGTAACTGTGTTACATTTTTCAGCAGAAGTAATGTTTCAACAGTTACTTTTAGTTACTTTACAACACTGAATTGTTATTGTGATGTAAATTACTGACAATTTGGCACTTCTTTTCCTCTTTGCCATTAATTTGCATTGCCACACTTTCTTGTCAGACATGGAAGCTGTGTTTGGCGATAGCCTCAAGCAATACCCTATTCCTGGAACTGCCCAAGTGGCAAGCGTCAAAGCATCACCCCTTGAAGTGATGGTCAAGGCATAGATAAAAGAACCAAGGTGTCAAGGACAACCTCCTCTCATCCCTTTTCTCTGTCCATGGAATTTGCCAGAAAATAGTTTCACAATGAATGAGAGAGTTGTCATGGTGACTCGGATTCGGTCATCCACCGCAGAACATCTATTTGCATGAATCAGTGGAACAAAATAGTAAGCGGAAGATATCCTACATGGATTTTTTTCTTGCGAGCGCAGTAGTCCTTTACAAAATCATTTTCTTACGAACAGTGTGATAATTGCAATACTCGTGTAGCAAACCAATGAAGAGGAAGAACCTAGCAATCACACACGCTTGTTAATGTAATTATCTGCAGGAGGACTGGAGGGGTAAGTTTAGAATGTAATTCTTGGCTCTTCATTGATAACGCACAAGCACTTGAAATTGATTTATCTCTGTCACACTTTCATATGCCTCAATCCTCCCCCCTCCTCCCTTCAAGTGAAAATACAATTTCATAGCATATAGTGAGATCCGAACCACAGTGTGCTTCTACTGGAGATCGAACACGGTACCACCACGCAGGGACGTCGTTAGGGGGGGGGGCACTGGCCCCCCGAAACGTTCACTTGGCCCCGGCAAACTGTTCTACATTTGCTGAAAATTTTACTTTCATGACAAATATTGCAAACTATTTTTTTAGTAATTTTTTCTTTCAGTTAGAAACACTGTTCTTAATTTGAGTGGCACGAACCCAAAACCACATTTCGTTCTCGTTTTCCTGGTTCTAGCTATAGTGGATGTCAGTGTAGGAACCTAGAACTTCGTCGTTTCTCGGAATTTTGAGGGAGCGGTCTTTCCACCCCAAGCAGTCGTAGGTCAACAACAGGCAGGGATGGGCGTTGAGTGTTGCCGTTGCATCCAAACAATGTTTTGAGCTTGAGTAGATTAAAGAACGACAGCTTGTGAAGCTGTAAACCACATATTTATTTATTTATTTACTCAGAGTTTCAGATACAGTCTTATTTGGCAAACAGTTACAACTGGTCCCGAATCAGAGCGCAATACACGCTAAATAAGAATAATGGTGGCAGGATGCCTCATATCTCCGAGTAAGTAGTGTTATTCGCACCAAATATCTATTCTACTATTGAAACAGTCTAAAACACGCAACGTGTTAAATATAATTATCTTCACAAACTGTACGATTTCTCGAGTCGCATATTTTGATCGATATCGTGAAGACCGATTTTGAGAATCCTCCTTAACAAATGATGCCTCCCCGATTGAGCAGTGATAGCGTTGTTGCCTTGTAATCGAGGGGTCCCGGGTTCGATACATTGTTGCAGGTACACAGTGGTCCGGATCTTACTTTAAACTGTAGGTCCAGTCCTGATTAGCATTACTGTGCATAAAGTGGACTTAAAAACACCAACTCAACTCAACTCCTTAACAAACTTTTCGAAGAATCGAAAATTTAAACAAGAACAAGTAAATACATTTTTGTAATTTTGAAGTAAATTATTATTATTACTGTTATTATTTTGGGTATTTTTGGTTCGTATGAATCTGCCTCACACAGTAAGCTTATTTTGTTGAGTCAAGTACAACCCTTGAAATAAGTCACTGCAAAGACATGTGAGGTTGCACATATATTTAAGCATCTGTAAATAAATAATAACCTGTGGTTCGACAGCCCTGGTAGGGCCTTGGTCTATCTCCCGACTGCCAGTCCCTCCCACAATCCTACCTAGAGGTGTGGAGATCTTTAACCAGTAATGGGGTGACGTGGGGTCAGCACGTCGAACCCCCAACCGTTATAGGGGATATCCGTAAATAATAATTATATTCTTGTGGTAAGGAGTCGTTGTCATTTAACAAACTTTATTGATTTATTCCATCAGCATTATTTAAAATGTAGTGCCATACTGAACTTACCAACTTAACAAAGGCACATTAATTGCCTAATGAGGCATTTTCCTTGTGTTGCAGAGCAGGTTCAGTTTTTGGAGTATTGCAATGTTTTACACAGTCCGTTCGAAGAATTTTGAGAATATTGATGTTTTGTCAGAGGGACCACCCCCGAATAAATATCTGTGGATGTTTTACAGGTTTCATTGTATTTAAGAAGGTAATTTTTCCGGTGCAACTTTCCTCCGTACAACATGTCTTTTGCCACTCTAGCTGAAGAACCGATTCATAGGTGCAACGACCTTGGCAGAAAGAAGCTCTGATTGGCACCATGTTGACAAAAGACTCAAGAAGTCCCGCAACCGACAGAACTCGAAGCGCTCGGATCCTACGGTGACATATACACTTTGGTTGAACACAAACGGATGCATTGGTAGGAAATGCAGTGATTTTATGGGCCGTCCCTTTCTGGGAAGTCGGGGACCTTTTGAAAACACACTTTCCCTTTATGCACACCAGGGGGCCTAAGCCAGGTCACCCCCTCCCACATAATCTTCTCTTCATCTGGCTCTGGTTATCGGCCGCGCCGAAACGCACTGCAGGTAGCTAGGACTTTCTGGGTTAATTACTTTATGGTTCAGCATGGACATAGGCTTTTCAAATTGCAACAGACAAAATTCTACTGTTTGTCCCTTTTCTGGCGGGAGATGAATGACAAAGATGTCGCGGTTCCTTCAGGTTCCCACACTCAACCCTTGTGCTCGTAACCTGCAATGAAGGGAAAGGCCATAATAAGCCTTTGTAACGTATCGACTTTATATCCTTCTGCTTCTTTTTGCCCTACTGTGTTGATTGGTCGACAATTGATGACTGTCAGCTAGTTCGAAGAAGAGTTTGATCCGAGAAGTGGTTTCATAGTTAGCTTCTGTAAACGTGAGATTCCGGTAGGATCACGGAGTGCTTGAGATCTCATTTTCATGCATTGCGAGTGAAATTTTGATTGATTTGGTTCATTTTACTTTGCTCTTCTGCCACATTTGGCTAATTGCGAAGATGGGGATGAGTGATGATATGATTAAATTGATCAATGGACACAACAAACACCCATGCTCAGTCCGGAATTCGAACCCGGCACACCTGGCATCGTAGCACGATGTGCTAACCACTCCGCCACGGGGGTAGGCGAAGTGAAATTTCGAGTGTGAAGCTGCCAGCTCGTTTTCCTCTCGAAAAAATTAAGTAGGATCGACTGATCGACCAAATGTCCAACACATTGACTTTCTAAATTGGTGTCCGACTACCACACAGGAGACCGGGTTTATCTCCCAGGGCGGTTGATCTCACATGTGATGAAGAATAAGTCACATTTCAATTAAGGAAGGAAACGAGGTATGTAGTCAAATTTATATAGTAAATTGCATGCTCTAGAAATAATACGTTTCAAAATTCTGCATATTTTGTGATTTTTCTTAATTTAGCCTCTACCAGGGTTGTCAAAGGTACATTGGATACCCATAACTTCTATGGGTTTTATTGGGTTCCGTTGCAGGACCGGAACTTTTATTCTCGCACAATTTAAATTCGGTCCTAGTAGTGTATTGTTCCATTAGAAAAAGGATACTGGATCGAATTTACATTGATCCGGATTCCTGCGCCAAATTTTAATTGATCGTGGAAAAAAGGTTCTTGGACAGTGTTTAAATTCAGCCGCAAAACAAGGTTCCTGGACCGTATTAAAATTTTACCTAAAAAAGAGTTCCTGCACCGTATTTAAATTCATACGGAAGAAAGGTTCCTGAACCGAATTAAGGCCTAGAACCCATTTACACTTGCTGATTTTCTCTCCCGGATGTGAAATGACTATTTACAATACCTGGACCATTAACAACCCTGGGATTGTTAAAGATTAGGGAACGCATACATTTGTCTTATAGGATTCCGTTATAGGACCGGAACCTTTTCTCTCGCACAATCTAAATACGTACCAAGTTGCGAATTGTTTCATTTTAATACGGAACTTGGACCCTATTTAAACTGATCCGGAAAAAAATGTTCCTTGACCGTATTTAAATTCTTCAGAAAATAAGGTTCCTGGACCGAAATTAAATTCATCTGGAAAATAATTCATGGACCGAATTGAAAACGTTACAGATGAAGAGGTTCCTTACGGTCCAGAATCCATTTACGCTTGCTGATTTTCTCTCCTGGATGGGAATTGAATTTATTTAAAATTCCTGGACCTTTAGCAACTCTGGCCTCCACCCGCAAATGCAGACGCTGTGGCTGCTGCTTAGTGCTTAGGCGGGAAAGTTGACTAGACATACAAATAAAATTAATCCAAAGTTATATAGCGAATAATAGTTACTTACATAATAATATCATGAAATATGGAGAGCCAAATTACTTATCAAGCATTTTCTGTTTTTTGTCTATCCTAGTGGGAGCGAAAATCATTTGCCCTTGCTGGTGAACTCGGTTCCTGCAAATTCAAGACGGCATTTCTAATTTTCATTTCTATTTGGGCCGACAACTCCGTGGTGGAGTGGTTAGCAGGTTACGCTACGAAGCAGAACGTCCCGTGTTCGAATTCCGGCCTCAGAATGTGTCTTCTTCGTGATGGTCCTTCCATCAAGTTAATCTTAACTCATTCTCATCTTCACGATTAGCCAAAAAGTGTCAGAAAAGTGAAGTAAAATGAACGAAGTCAATCAATAATTTCTATTTCGTTATTTTACGCCGCTTTTCTACCTCTTGGGTTAAATGCGACGATGAGATTGAATGATGATCCGAAGGAATAGCGATGCGAGACATGATGCAACTACACCTGTCCAAGGTCCGAAGCTTGGACCTCTGATTTCGTAGTATGTCATGCTCATGCTTCGAGAGTGGAATCCTTTGAATGAAAAACTATAAAAGTGCAGTTACACAGAAAAAACTGGTTTGTTTGGAATTACCAAAAAAGTTTGGTTGAGCTGTTTGGTTATGCTTTTTGTTTCCGATAACCAAATGTTTCTTGAAATTACTAAATAATTTTGTTTAAGAATACCAAAAAAATTGGTCAGACAAAATATGGTACTCGTAAACAAAATTATACATATGTAAGTAAAGAGAAACAAAACGTTTGGTTAAATTTACTATATGTACGTGAGCGTGCTTTCGAATTTGAAATAACGATTGTCCAGTTTCGTCGAGTGTAGTATGAAAATCTTTTGTCGAAAATTGAAACTCATGTATATAGATAATTGCTTGAAGCGAGTCTTTATGTTGCTGTGTAACCTAATATTCTGAAAAAAAAGCTCAGAATATACTTACTTTATACTGAGTTTCCTACACTGGCCGCTAGATGGTTCTGTCAAAATGTGTACAAGAAACATAAGTTTTTGGACTACAAATTAATGGTACGTTTGATTGTAATCATAGTGAAAAATTGTGCTTTAACATTCTTCGAAAGATATGTGAACAACAAAGCTACAAATTAAGAAGAAAATGTACTGCAGTGAATAAAAGTGAATCTCCCATGAGCAACCTTTTGATTCTGGACTGTATAAGTAGAAGGTAAGTGTGCCGCAGAAAAAAAACAAACACGCTCGAAAATCGGATAGTTCACGTGAACTTTCTATTCTGAATGTGTATTTTGAGATCAGTTATTTTCTACAAACTATCCACCCTAGCTAAATGACAACATAAATAATTATGAAAAATTATTTAACAAATCCTTTGGTAATTTTGACTAAATTATTTTGTTTTCCTAAACAAATGGGCTACATTTTGTTAGATTTACCAAAATAATATTTGGTTTTGGTGACCAAAAAATTGTTTACGACAAACAAATAGAACTTGACCAAATCTTTTGGTACTGGTAAACAATTGTTTGGTTGATGCCTATTTAAACAAACGATTTGTTCACCACTACCATTTTTTTTGTTAATCCAAACAAACATTTTTCTCTGTGTATAGAGCAGTTTTCCTTTAGTGAGGACTTCTCGGAGTCCACTGCACGGTGAAGATTCGCCAAAGAAATCGAGGATTTGGAAGCAAAAGTATCGTAACGCAACTCCCATGCTGCGTTTGGGATCGAACCAAGAAGCTATAGATTGAATTGGGTGATGTAGTTATTTCTCATTCATCTCTCAAATGGTTATCACTCGCAGGATATTTATTTCGTTTTAAACAGACGCCGACGAATCGAAGAAGAGCTTAATGCAAGAGGCGAAGTTGAGTTTTAAGACAACTGAAAAGGAAATGCACTTCTATAAGGAGCGAAGAGGATGCCTGAACAGATTATCATCATTCTGTCGACGCCACTTATGTCTGTCGTAGTGGACACTTATGTCTATTGTGTTTAATGAACAAATTCTTAGAACGCTTTTATTGCAGTGATATGCAAATCTTATTGGTGCAACTAATAACTAGATAAAAAGCATTCGAAATATAAACATCACCTGCTTCAAATTTAAATTTATGTGAGACTAATTTAAATTACTTGTACTTATGAACAATAAAAAAAAATATTCTGCATTTTTCTGTGTTGTCATATGAAACATGTTAAATATCACGTGCCTATGTTTCTAATGATTCAGTTACATATTGACAAGCATAATTATGAAGTTTTGGACCAAGGCATGAAGTAAACTGAAGTTTTAGTCATGTTTTTTGCATGTTATTGTAGACAATGTTCTCATAAATTTGTTAATAAATATGAAAATTTTAAGATTAAACATATTTCCCTCCCAAAAACTGATTATTTTAGGCATACATTTTCAATAATATGCCCGAAGGAAGTTATCCATTGTTATTCATTGTATACGTACTTTCAAACAGTGGAATTATGTGAAGACTTGGCTGCTTTGTTCACGTTCTATCTCAATTCCGGAAACAGCACACTGCGAAAAACTATCTTTCAAGTTCTTTTTAAGTCCACTTTATGTACAAATAGGCTAATCGGATGTAGACCTACAGTCTAAAGTGGGATCCGAACAACTATGGCACTCCACTAGATATCGAACCCGGGATCTCTTGATTACAAGGCGACTATGTCACGTTACTATACCACCCCACTAAGCTATTTTTTTACAGTATAGTGAATTTACTTTGCTATATACCTGTACTATATAATAATAATAATCCTGTGCGTAACAGCCCATGAAGGGCCTTGGCTTACCTACCGACTGCCGGTCTCCCTCCACGCTTTCCTTCGTCACCTCTAAGCGTGGAGATCTTCAACCAGTATTGGAATAGTCGGGGGATCAGCCCGACGTATCCCCAGCCGCTATAGTAGGTCTACGCGACCGGATTACGCTTACTCATCCGAAGCTCCACAATTTCCTAACGATGGTGGGTTGCCACCGGCCCTATACACAGGTCGAAATTTCCAGACAACCCGGGGTCGAACCCATGCCGTCCTGCAGTCGCCGTCTATATACCTGTACTGGGATTTGATCAAATTGAATATCTGGAAATCTAAAATTGTCTTGAGTTGTGGTTAAGATTTGTTCACTTTGTTTCTTAAGAATTACGTTCTTGTGTGCTTGGAACTTTGTAATAGTATTAAATAAAGTAATGCGGCCATTCCCCATCCAGGATGAAGTCTGAAGCATTAATTTTTATATGCATTAATAAGGGTTCTTCTTAAAAGTTCGCATAACCACTTTTTGTAGATGCAAAAATGCATTTAAAATTAAAGCAAGTCTAAATCTCTTCTCAAACTACAGCTTGAATGTTCATCTTAACCGGCCTTGTGGAAATGGTTTTTCATTGATTAAAAATATATATTTATTAATTTCCATCTGCAACTAAGCAGGGGCCGATTAAGTACATGTCAAGGAAAAGGGAAAAAGGTCAAGAAAGAGTCAAGAATTTTGGATTTGTTATTTTGGTAGACACCCGGTTGCCAACTCATTAGAAATCCGGTTGCCAACTCATTAGAAATCAGGCTGCCAACTCATAAGAAATCAGGTTGCCAACTCACAAGAAATCAGGTTGCCAACTCCAGAATCATAATCATCATCTCACTAATATGAATAATTTTATTTACAATTTCTGATCGATTCTTCTCCCGTATATTATTATCTAGACTTCAGTCTTCGCAGATAGCCTACCTACCCTAGAATATACGCTCCTGATTCCCAAAAACTTATACAGGATTAAAGTTTCTCTATGTTGGGAAACGATAGTACAAATTCGCGTGGTAGTTTCCTTCCGTTCCGCACGTGACTTGAATAGATTCCTGTCTTGGCGGAACTTGATTTCCTGCGTGTTACGTAAACACGAAAGACAATACGTGTGTGGCCATTTCCTCGGAAGACTGACGCCCTAATTCATAAAGTCCGGATTTCGAGGCGTTAAAAATGCTCAAATAGGCAGACGAAAAGGAAAGATAAGTAGGCACTAAAATAACGAAAGGCATAAAATACGCGGTGAATGGAAAATTACTGTACTTTCTAAAAGTAACTGATTTTACAATTACAGTTACTTCATACAATAAGCAACACATCTACACTTAGGGAGATTTCACACCGAAGTGACAAACGATATGCGACACATGTCACTTCGGGTGAAATCTCCACAAGAGTTACTCACTTGAGAAAGTAACTCAGTTGTAGTTACCCCAACTTTAAGTCCTTTTTCTAGATACGATATAACTCGTATAATAATATTTCATGCTTGCATTACAACCAGACTGTTATTGCACTAATTACCTTAAAAATAACATTAGAATAATATAAATTTTCATTAAATTATAATTACTTTCAAGTGGTTTTAAATACAAGATTAACACTCTTGAATACAGCCAACTCCACTTATATTGAACGTATATGGATTCAAAGTTTACTAAAACTGAAATGGTTTCCACAGTGACGAAAGAAAATATAAGATCTGATGCACAAGTAGGTTCATTGACAAAGAAAAAAACAAATACATTACAGTATCATATATCAAACATAATCAGTTTTTAATACACTCTTAACTTTACTTTGTCGATCTGTGGCTGCGCCTAAGGCACACTTTTTTAATGAACATTTGTTCTAGATCCTTCTCTAGAGTCTGCGCTTTTTCTTCACCAGATTCGACACTGTCCACACCCTCTAAAAATCTCAGAACTGTCCTGATAGCCTTCACAGTCTCTTTCACTGTCGGGACACTTTCTTATCATCCCTTCACCCTAGACTAGCCACACTTTTGGCTAATTGCGCGAGGATGAAGATGAATTGCGATACGGTGAAGTTGATGAAAGGACAACCACAAACACTCATGGACATGACCCCCCCCCCTTTCCTCCCAGCACAACTTCCACAGAGAATTAAACTGGCTGATCCCAGACTCCAGAGCGTCGCTATAGTCTGCAACAATGCAGTCCACAGTGTAGTACATTCACGCACACATCTGGATTGTTGTAACGATCCCATTAACAATCAATGTGATCGTTACAACCCAGAAGTAGGGTTACCAGATCGCTATAAGGGAAATGTAGGACATGTTGTCCCAAAATATAGAACTTTATGTCAAAATGGTGGACACAAAACATTCGCAATAAATAATCCATATTTCTACAGAACACGTTAAAAAGTAATTTAAGAAAGACACATTTTCAGTTCAAAAAAATTAATTCTTAACGAATTTTTAAATGTACTGTAATATACGAAACAATGCATCTACTACATGTTTTAACTGGTACTTCTCAGAAGAGAAAATTTTCTCAAAATTGCAGGTGCATTCAAATATATATTGATGAGAGACTGGACAGTCAATCTTCTAAATTATAGGGACCAGCACCAAACATTTTACAGACTTTATTTTAAAAAAAAAAAAACAATTATCGTGAGTCCATTGTGCTGATGGTAGTGAAAGTAGTCTCTCAACATTTGCATTATGACCTGTAATGGCTAACAAATATTCAGCAATTACCGTAGTTTGAAATGGTTACAGAAGTTTAATCTTGGGCATTTTTAGTATAAATACAGGATTTCTACCAAAAT
Source organism: Lepisma saccharinum (assembly GCF_977018435.1). Taxonomy (NCBI): domain Eukaryota; kingdom Metazoa; phylum Arthropoda; class Insecta; order Zygentoma; family Lepismatidae; genus Lepisma; species Lepisma saccharinum. Next base: position 49,101,306 of record NC_139233.1, read on the forward strand.
ATCCTACTTAGGTAAAGTTGGAAATTAGCAAATAAGAAATACATATCTATGATATTTAATGAACAACCCTTACCAAATGGGCAGTTAAGATGAAAACTGAGGCTGTATTTTACAAAAGAATTAGACTTGCTTCATCTATTAATGCATCCTGGACTGCATTTGGCAGATTAGCGAGTCTCTGGCGTCTGGATTCACAGCCACTTTAATCTTATGTGGGGCTTGTGTTGTCGTCCCTATGTGTATGTGATTGTTTCTACATTCATCTTATCTCACCACCATTCATCCTCATCTTCGAGATTAGCCAAAGGGGCAGAAAAGTGGTCAAATAAACTAAATCAACCAGTCAGTAATTGTGATAGCAAAAATTATTGACCACAAGTTTAATTTCCTGATTTTTATTGACTCCTTGACCTACTTCTTGATTTATTTACTTCTTCTTGACTTTCTTGACTGGTAGAAACCCTGAATAACTCTGTTCTCTATATTCACTGCTTTACAATCAAAAGTATTGAATAAGAATGGGGAAACGCCTTGTTCCATCAGTATAAACCCCAAGGCAAGAAATTCCGCTCAGTCACTGACTGGACAGTGACATCAAAATGTGGACTTAAAACTTGGTTCATTAGTTGCTTCCGTTTTCCTGTTTGTTCTCTAGCAGGACAAACTTTTATTTTCATTTTGGGCAATGGACTTGTAACTTGCATGATTTCCCTTTGTTCAACGAAACACGTACGTATTTTCCTAATTAACATTATGTGACGTTCAAAATATAGGATATTTATGATATTTTTCAAATTCCTCCCGGACGCCACACATGAGGCTAAAACGTAGGAATGTCCGGGAAAAACCGGACGTCTGGTAACTCTACCCAGAAGTGTCCTTGACTGTACATTGAAGAGGCTGACATTTGAGTGTCTTCAGAAAGTGTCATCCCCTTCAGTTGTACAGGCTAATCAGATTTTCATTCTTTAATTTAATAACTGTGTTGGAATTTGCATTCTAGCTACAGCGAATCGCTTTTCTTCCAATTTGGGCTAATCGTGACGATAAGGATGACTGATGATATTAATGTCAGATCCTCGCCAGCCCGTTTTTAGGACGCTCTGCAAGGTTTAGTTTAAAGCATATGCAGACTTGTGGATGACAGCGACGCACCTCACGAGACTTGCGCGGGTGCTGATTCGCACCTCTTTGTTGTTCAAGGTCTCCTTTCGAACTCTCGTTTACAACAAGACCCACTAACTCAGCGAAAAACCTGAGAACGACAAAACGCCAAAGGAACCGTTACTCACTCCCATTACAACAGCGAAGGAAGGGTGTTGATGTTTGCTGCGTATGCAAATTAGGTAACCGGGAAAAGGAGTTTCAAGGTAATGAAGTCAGAGCAGAACCATCTAGTTTAAACGAACTGCATGCGGGGAAATGTTTTTGAAGTGCGTTCAACCACTTCGACTTCCAGTAGATCTCCTTCTAGCACGAGGGAAGCACACATAAGCAGATAAGAGTTCACACACGGCCATTAGTCAAGCCTGCTGCAGGGGTTTTACCCGTGTGTCATCATCCGGTATCCTGTTATTTTGAAAGACGGTTTGTTTAGCACTGTGGGTTAGTGGAGCGCTGACTCTCAGCACAAACATGGAGCTCGCAGTAAGACTTGCAGGTGAGTACGACCACCCAACTAACGTAGTTATCTACTCGGTTCCTTCTGTCAGAGAGGCCTCCCGATGGCGTAATGCCGGCCACCGTGGCGGAGTGGTTAGCACAGTGCGCTACGACGCCGGGTTCCCAGGTTCGAATCCCGGACTGGGCATGGGTGTTCCTTGTGAGTGCCCCTTCATAAATTTCATCATATCATCACTCATCCTCATCTTCGGGAATAGCCAAAAGTAGTAGAAAAGCGAAGTAAAATAAACACAATCAATTAACTGATGGCGTAGTGATAACGCCGTCGCTTTGTAATCAAAAGGCCCCAGGTTCGACAGGTGGATGCACACAGTGGTTCGAATCCCACTTGAAACTGGAGGTCCAGTCCAGTGCACTTGGAAACAAACTTAAAACATTCAGTTAGAAAAATCTCTCTTCAATCCTTTCGAGCGATGCAGAGTCGAGGATCTTTTTTGCTGCGGGACTTCACCAAAATTAGAGTAAGCGAAAAAGTTGCCACCAAAATTAGAGTAAGCGGACAATTTGTCACCAAAAATGGAGTGAGCGAAAAATTGGACACCTTATTGAAGTGAGCGGACAATTTGCCACCTAAAATTGAGTGAGCGGACAATTTGCCACCTAAAATTGAGTGAGCGGACAATTTGCCACCAAAAATAGAGCGAGCGCACAATTTGTGACTATTTTGTTTTGAAGAAATTACTTCGAGAAATTAAAAATGACTGGCTCCTAATTTACCTTAAGGTATTTAATTTAATTTGCATATATATATATTTGTTTTTCAGTGGTAAATTGCCTGGTTCGAAATTGTCCGGTTGGGTTAGGTCTGGTGGTAAATTGTCTACTTACTCTTTTATGGTAAAAAGTCTGGTCGCAGGATTTCGCATACTTTAATCTGTGTAATACAAATTTCGTTTTTCTGTAAAAAAAAAAATAATAATAATAATAAAAAATAAAAATCTGCAAATGTGTACCTGTCGCTATGAATATCAATTATGACTACTGTATTCAGAAAATAACTTTTGGCAGAAAGTTACCGAACACATTTAATTCAAAGAGCAGAAAATGCTATTTTCGTGCTATTTTTCCCACAATGCGTGTAAAATATGGTGAAATTCACGAGAAACAGTAAAGATCAGGTAAAAAAAAAATAATTAAATTTACATTATTTCACGACAGTATGCATAGCTATGATTAGCATGTCATTTATATTCACTTACGTATAAGTGCTGCTTTTGGGAGTGAGATACTATGTTCGAATTCTTGTCGAGGGGGATTAAAACACCTTATCCAACAACGTAGATAATTTAAAAGTCGGACAGGGATTTTTCACTGTCAAACTCTTTCGACTGCGCCGCTATCCTTGTCCTGTCCTTAAGGAATCTCGTTGGTCATTTGGTTGCCTAAGATTTGCATTGGTGGCTATTGAAATGTTATCATCACCGAAGTGAAGAGTTTCTCTTCCAAATCGATAATAAAAATGTTTTTGTAAACCTTTAAGATAATGTAGAAAGTTGTAACGTTTCTGAATGACATTCTTGTGAAGCTAAGAATTAATACATTACAGCGCATCGGCAGGGTAGTTCGAACGGGCTAAATAGCGTATGTCTTACTCACAAAGAACACTAAACTTGATGCCATCTAGGTCGTTCCCAGCTGCAATAGATACAATACAAAAATTTAGTTCTACACTATGTTTTTTATGTTGTTCTTCTGGCTGCGAGTGCGTGTCGTTCAAAGGATCGAAATCGGAGAAACTAAGATTGAGTTTTTTCTTGCTGCTTCTTTTTAAGTATGCACACAATATTTATTATACAGTATGGCCTTTTCAATAATTTAATTATAACGTTAAGCAGAAATTGCCCGCTCATACCTCCCCTTTTTTGTTACAATACTTCCAAAATTATAATTACTGAAAATAATAACGCTGCGAGGCGTGGAACAGAAGGATTTTAATAAACGTGTATTCCAAATAGAAGATAATTTTTACTAACCATGTCGAAAAGTGTGATACAATGTGAAAAAAGCAAGTTATTAATAACAGCTATGGAAATAAAAAAAAGTACAGTCGTGCGAAATTATTATGCATTACTCTTTAACACATCATCTCAAAACAATAAAGCACTTAAATTTTAAAAATTGCAAGTTAGGTAAACAAATACAATGCAAATTTTAATTCTTTGTTTTAAAGCACTGATTACTCATATATCATGTTCCGACATCAATTCTCACCTTAACATCAAACGTGCAATTGAATAAAAGATAATCACATCCAGCATGGAATTCCCCAAGGACACACAACTATCGTGCTTCCGTCTACAATTACGGCAGCCCTCCGTGGTGGAATGGTTAGCACAGCGCGCTACTACTACATGGGTTCAGGGTTCGAATCCTGGTCTGAGCGTTCTTTGCGAGTGTCCATTCATCACTAATTTGAGTACATTTTGATACTAATGGCTCCACTCAATGCACCTTCTCAGACTATTTGTTTTTTTGTTGTTTTTTTTAAAAAAAAGACAGTGGTCAAAACATTCATAACACACTGCTGATGATTGATTGACTGATTTGATTTCTTTCTTCGCTTTTCTGCCACTTTTGGCTAATCGCCAGGATGAGTTACAGAGTTTGTGTGTGTGTGTGTTTTAAGTCCATTTTATGCACAGATAGGCTAAATGTAAAGTGGGATCCGAACCACTATGTGACTCCATCGGTGATGAGTAGGGCTCGGAAGATGAGGAAAAAATCTTTTTTTTCCCCCTGGTGTCCGAAGACGAGGGCCAACATAATATATGTTCATTTTGGGTCATTGTAGACCAGAAAAAGGTGGGTTTTATTTGTCCTTTTTTGCCTTTTTTGGCGTTTTTTGGCTTATTGGTCCTTTTTTAGCCTTTTCTTAGGTCTTAACGGCTTCTTTTTGCAACTTCACCTTCTTTCGACTACGTTTTTACTGCCCATTCTCAATTCGAAACATCATCAGTTCATCACCTCTTAAATATCCTTTCTGTTGTAAAGAAGAAAAAAAAGAAAGAAAGAAATACATTTGAACCATCCCAAAAACGAGAGAAAAACATTTTTGGACTGAAAGAAGATGCATTTCATTCATATAGTTTTTTCGCACTGTGTGTTCCATACCACCAGAATTTTTTATTTTTTTATTCATTAAATACGTAATTGAAACTGAAGTTATTAATTAATTTGGATCACATTTATACGTCCTTTTTTTCGTTTTTAGGTCCTTTCTTTGATATTTTTAGGTCTTTTTATAGGTACTCAACTTCCGAGCCCTAGTGATGAGATTTAAAAAAATGACTGTTGTTTATTTAAAGAGATTTCTACGAGTGGAATCTCATTATGGCAGTAGCCAGTCCTGGAATAACATTGGAATCCAGATTTGACTATGATTAAAATGTATGACAGTTAGCTCCAACAGACCCCAGGTCACAAGGCACAAATTTCACAACACGAGTTTTGTTTTAGGTCCACTTTCTGCAAAGAGAGGCTAATCGGGACTGGACCTACAGTTTGAAGTGAGATACGAATCACTGTGCAATATTCCTTCACCGGTGTAGTTCCACAAAACACGATAAATAATTTGAACAGTGTGAATTTGACTTTATATGACCCCAAAAATTACTCTGCACTCTCTGCTGAATCTTTCCATGATTGAAAATTAAAACTAAATCTGACCTACATGGAAAATTGACAGATCGTCAGAATGCAACATAAAAGAGGATATGAGAATTCTTTCCTTGTCAAGTACCAATGTGAGATGCGTTGAATGTGATTTACAACAAGCTATTTACGTGTCTAAATGCCAGGAAAGTGCTCTATGTTATAAACGACGATTTGCTTACTAGAATTTCACGGTATGTAAGTACTAAAGGCTGAAATTTCTGCTAATGGTATAAAGGCAGTGCCCAAGGGGGGGGGGGGTTGATGGGTGACAACCCCCTCCTTTGGCCCAGTATTCCTAAGAAAAGAACGTCAAAGGTAGGAAAATATGACAAAATGAGAGCTGACTACCAAGAAAAAGTACACAAAACCCCTCCCTTTCGAAAATCCTGGGCACGCCACTGTCTGTAGCAGAAACATGCGGTAAGGAAAGGCGGGGCAAGCGCCGCTTGCGTTGTTTATTAAAACACTTTTGATATATTAAGTTCGTGTTTTTCAATGCCTTTATACACATTAGAATGGAATTTATTTACTATAAGATATTTACATTGCAGAATTTTCATTTCCTCTATTTTCTGTTCTTTTGGCTTGAAACATAAACCGGATACACCCTTGACGACGCTGGGCAATGCGGCAGGATTGACCGCGTTAGAAGAAGAGGACTGCTCGCCTTTCTCCCCGCTTTTCGAGTGACTTATGCAGTTCTTGCATGGACACTGTCCATCCCCGTTTACGAAGAAAAAAGGCCGAGGGCAAGCAACACCAAGACCTCATCTGTCTTTGGCAAGGGTGTTGGAAAGAATTCGTCCACACTGGCCACAAGTGTTGCTAACTTCCAGAATTTTCTGTGCATCCGTAGCACCACCTAACGCGGTACGATTTCATGTTTGAAACTCTGTAGTAAACAACAAATTACATTATGAAGTTGGTCAGTGATCACCAGTCATATGCTATTTATAAGAAATAAGTAAGAAACCGAAACCCGTCCGTTTATTTAAGATCGAAACTTTATGCTAATAGGATGTTTATTATTTTCAGGGTTAAAAAAGAACGTAATTTAATTTGCAGTTGCCCTCAAATATCAAGTAAATCATTATTTTCTTCATGGTTGAAATTTACCAAGTTTATATCGAGAGGCTGTTTTTCTTCTTTAAAAACCGTGCAGCGAAGATTTGATTTTACGGTATGTATGCACTTCACACACTCAAGCTCGATACTTCACCATTATGCACATTATTGTAAGTAGGGATGTGTGTAGGCCTATATTATATTTGAAATTGTTATAATTAACCGAAACGAAAAATTAACCCATCGCATGCCTATCACGAAAGGTCACGGCACGCCCCTCACTCTGTAGTAATAGTTTTAAAATGTGTGAAAACCTTTAAATCGCTCTCCTGAAAAATTGCAAAAATTGAGATACGAAACTTTGTGATGAGGTCGACGATATGCACAACAGTACTTTCGAATTTCTCATTATACGGGATGTCAGTATATTCCGGGGGGGGGGGGTGATTGAAGTCAGAATCTCTTTAACCCAAGAATGTAGTGGAAAAAAAACGGAAAATTTCGTGAGGTTCACTGCAATTATCCCATGTTTCATTTACTATTATGTCAGATTTACACCTTTGTGGAAACTAATGCAAATTAAAAGAAACGTCTGTGGACAACACATAATTCCCAAATTCTGTAAAGTAACTCCTGGGCTTCCCCTATGACGTAGTGGTAGCGTCGTCGCCTTGTAATAAAAGGGTCCTGGGTTCGATTCCCGGTGGTGGTTCGGATCCCACTTTAAACTGGTCCCGATTAATCATACTGTGCATAAAGTGGACTTAAAACATCAACTCAATCAATCAATCAATGTAACGTAACTCCTCAGTCTCATCGCAACAGATTCCTTTACAGGTGACATTCTATTCTCTCGCACTGCTACACAATGATACGTCCTGGCTCAAACGACAATCGATCTTGAAATTCCCGTTCTCGATTGCCGATAGGGTAGGGGCTGTAATGTACCGAATATTATCTTTACTTTTGACTGATTGTTGTGAGAATCGAAAAACAGGTAAATAAATTAGAACAATTGAAACTTGTTTACTTCCTGCCTGGTTATTCTCGTGATGGCACAACAATGAGAGAACATTATTTCTCAATAATATTTGCTCGGCTATCAATTGTCGGCGGGATAAAAAAAAGAGGGAGTGGTTTTGTTCTGTACTAGTTGGTAAAAAAAATTGGAATCTGCTTTCAATTTCTTCGTTCGTATTTTCCATATCCTGTCTTCGATAATATACAGTAAACTATCAGTTGCACTAAAGGTACGAAGAATAAATTATAAAATAACGATATTATACAGAAATGTCTTTCTTATTACGAGAAAATTGAAGAAATATGCTGTAAAAACGCGAAATTGATAAAATATGTCAAACCATGCCTTATCAAGTTCGTCTATTTCTGCTGATTTATCAGATATGTAAATATCTCATCCCAATAGTCGATCCGAACCAAATAAAAAATATGTTATAACATAAAGTCCCGGGCCCTAGTAATAATGTGATCATAGGCGTAGCTAGAATTTTATATTTGGGTGTGCACAAAGAAAGAAAAATGAGGTCTTGTACCTTTTCAATAGCATATTTTGCAATACAATCACTTGGCTCTTTAACTGCACTGATCTTTGTAAAGGAATATAAATTCACTAAATGACAGTTTTAAAAATTTCTGAATATATGTAGTAGAAAAAATCAAATTACATAGAAATTACACACACAAAAAATGTTCATAAATGTTACAAACAAATTCATCAAAATACACGTCATCTATAGCAAGAAACGTCTGTCAAAAGGTACAATGTTCTTAAACTCATCAATAACTTCATTTACATCAATAGACGAAGCGTTTTCCTGTTCCACAAATAGCAAAAGCAGGGCTTCCAATCTATCCTGCATCTGAGTTGCTCTTAATTTAGTTTTAACTTGGGTAAGATTGGAGAAAGCTCTCACACTTACAGCTTGTGACAGGTATAGAAGAAAAGCGCTGTAGTACAGAGTGGAATGCAGTAAATATCTTCTTTCTCCAACCACTCAAACCACTCCTGTAGCGTAACAGAAGAACTTCCCTTAGGTACAGAGGATTTTCCTTTCAGAAGTCTTACTTCTGCTGCCAACTCGTCGCCTCACAATTTGAATGTTCTAGCTAAGACGGCTATTTCTTCATCCTTTACATTCAAGTCAACCAGATTTCCCATGGCACTAATGACCCCAACAGTTTCTTAACGAAATCTCTCATCAATACCACAAACAACTGAGTCTAAAAGAGGATAATAACAAGAAATTCTCATCTCCTCTTCCTTTGTTTCGTACAAATACTGCGAGCTGACTGATTCGTCAAGAGTCTTTGCAATTTTGCACCTCTTCACTGGAGGAATTGAAATCTCCCGACTATCACAGACCTTAATAGCTTCGTTGAATAGTTCCATGAATTTTAGATGAATTTTTCATGGATTGCACAGAATTTCGAAGCGATCTGACGCTAGATACAGCCCAAAGTACATTTACATCTGGACTTTGGAGTAACTTGCTAACCTTGACAATCATTTGTAGGACTGGGTGCAGCTTGTGAGACAAAATACGAACTCAAACGATCTAACTTGTTGTTTTAGTCCATTCCCTTTAGTTCTCGCATCACCCTCATGACTGTTTTGAGTGATTTCTTCCAAAGCCAAAATAATTACAGAGTAGTTCCTTTTCACTGCAGAAACATCTTCAGCACGACACGCTCATCTCGTTGTTGACAAGGACTTCAGTGTTCTTAAACTTAGACCAATTTCCTGGCATACACTTTCAAAAACTGCATGCCTTGACGAACTACCTTCAATGAAAGAGTAAAGGAATTGAATTGTTCCGAAAAAATCTGAAACTAGTGCATCTACAGAAGATAACTTACGAAGAGCCACTAAATGCTCAACAGGTAACTGTTTAATGACATCAAAAAATCGAAAAACTATAGACATCTGTTCATGATGACCAGAATCACTCGTTTCATCAGCGATAATGCACACGTTTGTACCAAGTAATGACATTTTCACCTTCCTTACACGAACATTTTTCAAACTGCGGATTAGATCATTCTGAATTTGTGGACTTAAGTAATTGCAATTTTTTGGCCCGTTCACTAAGTATGCTTTCAAAATGGGGTCATATTTGGAAATTAAATCAACTACATCTAGAAATAACACCCTGTTGTATGCTTCTTTATTCTCAGTATGACCTCTCAATGGGCGGCCTCCTTTTGTAAGACAAAGAATTGTGTTTATTAGCCTCTCCGTGATTTGTCGATTTTGCAGTCTTGTTTGTTCTTGCTTTGAAAGAAAAGCCTTTTTACACTCATCTAATTGGACGTCAATTGGTTTATTTTTGTTGTAGTTTGACCAGGAACTTAAGCTTTGCTGGTGTCCTTTAGATTTTTCATGACTTCCAAAACATTCGTTTGCTCTATGCCAGTTTTTAAAAGCTCCTGTGATGAATGCTTGATCAAGGTGCCCTCTCACTGATGCATTGTTTGAAGCAAAAACTCTGCAGTAAAAACAAAATGCAGAGTCAACAGCTACACTATATTCCAACTATCCGTAACTGTGAAACTAGCTAGACTGAAAAGCCATTTCTTTCCCACCTATTCTAATTCTAGGGAAAACCACCAGGTTTGGTTGGTACGGTCCTAATTTCAACCTTACATCACATTCTGTTCTGTTATGTGGTATTGCATTTACAGGCTCACAAGGATGTACTGATATGTCAATAAGCTTACCTGGTGCTTGTTCAGCATCAGGAGCATCGAAACAGGATGGTTTGTTACAAGTTCACCGATACCACTACAACTTGCACTATCACAACAAGCATTACCACTTGAACTTTCAACTGTCTGGTTTCGATCGGAACCACCTGGTGTTTGTTCAGCGTCAGGGGCATCGAAACAGGAAGGTTTGTTATTTACAAGTTCACCGATATCACTATAACTGGCACTATCACAGGCGTTTGAACTTTCAACTGTCTGCTTTCGATCGGGACCACCTTCGTTTCTTTTCAGTTTTAAGACAAAACGATCCATCTTCTTTTAGCGCATAGACTCACTATTTAAAAAAAGTACGGTAAGTTTACACGAACGAAATATCACGTCCTCAAACGGCAATTTTCATCATATAATGGCTCCTTCGATCATTCCGAGGGACGAATTTGCAACAGAATCCGAAAAAGCGAGTACAACGACAGTTGCAACGAAGTAAACTAGTCAGTTCGGGAAAGAGATTTAAATACCAGCCACCAGCGACATTGATAAATAAACTTCCAACAATATAGTTGCATTGTCAAAATGTTGACTGATAAGCTTTCTGCCTCACAGAAAGCATACAATAATTAGTTGATTGTGAGAATGGAGGGGAAGGCGATTGTTGGCAGCAAATATGTTACTGTGACATTGTTGTTATTGTTATACATATTGTATCGTGGAATTATATCAGTTTTCAATTTCGAGCGTTCAGTAAAGAAAAGAACCTATTTCCACAAATATAGGAAAGTTTTAGACCAATATTGAGGAAGGGGGGTGGGATTCGGGGATCAACTCAGCGAGTTCAATATTTCCAATAATCTCTACTTTTAATAATTTTGTCCTGGAAAAAGAAAGATGCCGCTTATTTTCTCTCTTATTGAAATATCGGTTTTTCTTTTTCTTTGATAAAGTAGCTCATTACACCCGGCACACCCCGTAGCTACGCCTATGGTTGTGATCATGTAGGACACCTGTACTTCAGACTAAAGAACAACAACCTCTGTTCATTTCAGATATCTGAAGAAGAAAAATGGTTACAGGCCCCGCGTATATTTTATGCCCCAGGCCCAGCACACACCTAGGGTCGGCCCTGATTGCAGACATCCTCATTTGATGTGATACATGAGAATTGCACAGGCCTTTTTATAAGAAGGCATTGGTTCGTTAGTCGAACACTCGACACGCTCGAAAAAGGTTACCAAAAACTCACGCCATAATTGAGGAAGACAAAACGGCTGAAGGCCTGTATATTTTCTCACAGCCTTGGACGTGAAAGTGCTTTACAAGAGCAAGAATTTGCAACTTCCCTTCCTTTTAATCCGCAATAGGCAGCGCGAATGTATAAATTCATTCGAGATTATCTGAAGGCCTCCAGTGTAAAGGAAGAAGTACACAGGAAGCTGCTTATCAAATGTTATGCGGTTGGATGAGAGCAATAGGGGGGCTGTTTATTATTAACAACCGTTTACAAGTTTCTCTGCAACGTGGTTTTCCACACAAAGAACATTCTCATAACCTTGAGTGCGATACAGTTTACTATGTAAATTCACTGTAACTCGTTAATTTCTAAAATACGACTCGCTATGTAATTGTTACAAGTTCTTCATTTCCGGTAAGGAAAAAAATACAAGCACGCCTTCAGTGGATTATTTAAAAGGGGCCTGTTGGGTTTGGCCCCTATTCTAAATATTCTGTCAATAAAATATCGTTTAATTTTCTTACTTTCCGCTACTTTGGCGAATCGCAACGTTGTGGATTGGCGATAAGATTACATAGATGAAAGAATAAACATATCTTCATCCCAATGAACGTGCTCGGCTATCGAAGCTGCCAAAAATATTATTATTATTACTTGAAATGATTGACATATCTTTTACGTTTTCGGTGTAGGGAAATTGTTAGTTCAAGATGGGAAGGGTGGATGACGCACGTCGCACCCTTTCCAATTCGATAACGTTACGCGTCGAGCGTTCGATTTGCGGTCTTGCTGGGATCAAATCTCGACCAAAACATGGACATTTCTTTCATCTAATCATCGGTCATCCTCATCGTCATACAATAATTAACTTGTACAGGTGGAAAGACAACGTTAAATAACAAAAATATGGCTGTCACTCGAATTTTCGAAGCACCTTCGTGTTTCTTTCGTCATTCTTGTAAAACGAAGAACACTTACCTCCGGACCGCTATCCATATACCATAATCCTCCCTCCAGTCGAGAAAAAAGTCGGTCCTTTGCAAAGTGATATTTATTGTCTCTGTATACAGTTACTAGATTGAAAACCGCGGGCCATATCCTACAGGACAACACCATAAACCATTTGCAATTTGTTACTTTGCGTATATTCAATGATTTCTAGTGATAGAAAGAAATAATTATTACTTAGAGAACAAACTAGGTCCTTATTACACTTTTCCGCAAGATAATAGGTACGTTCATTAATTTTCATGGCACAATGACTCAGTAAGGGCGTGCCGTCCTGATACAATTTTGATAATGTAGATGGTAACATTGTCGAGTCATCTATGAGGACTCGCATTTAAACTTTAAACGAGAAAATTAATCGGTCAAGCTGTTCTCAGAACTGGCACCGTTAACAAAATGGCCACTCTACAAATAAAATCCAAAATAACGTAAATACTCTCCTGATCATGCGCTACACAGCCAACGAAGCAAAGCTAACTGAGACTAGCCTACAGTTTAAAGTGTGATTCGAACCACTATGTGCCTCTACTGGTATCGAACACGGGACCCTTCGATTAGAAGGCGACGACGATACCGCTGTGCCATCGGAGAGTCTTTTCTTATTTTACATAGATTCTCTGCCTCCTTAGGCACATGGCGACGACGATCATAAATGATGATTAGATTAGGACTCGAACCTGCAACCGCCGGTGGCGAGTTGTGAATCCAGACCTGAGCGAGCGAGAGTGTTATAGAGGTGTTAATAAGAGCGGAATTAGGTTTTCAACATAAATTGTCATTTTTTTATTCGATGCTTCACATTGTACCTTTATATTAAGTTCCGTGTACCCCACATACAGACCAGATCTTGCCACCGTTTATAGCAATAATGCTGTCTCGGTCCAAACTTATGCTATAATTTTAACAGCATTCCTCCTGTTTGTTCGCTATTAATAAGAAATTTGAAACTTTTTCTTTCAGTACTACTTGCCACAATAAGCCTGGTAAGCAGTGGAAACTATGATTGGCCCAAGGATTACGAGACCCTCGACGAAGCGTTTATGAAGGAAATTGAGGCCGGGGACGAATTCGACATGTTCGACTGGGAGCTCTGTAAGGTACGTTTGTAATTTTAACTATATAAAGTATTTGAACTTGGATATTTGTCAAGAGTTGGTGAAAAATGACACAAGGTAAATAAAAATGCAACCAAGACTTCAAATTCTGCTCTCAAAGGGAACGGTGAGCTCTGATTGTCACAAAACAAAGCACGTGGTGTCCAGCAGACAGCAGACCGAGTGGAGGAAGCGGTACCACGATGAATCTGACGTAGAGTAACTACCCTTGAAATGCCGGGGTAGTATTTTCATTTAAGTCCTCCCCCCCTTTCAGGAGCCACAAATTGGCAAGCAGGGGAATGCAGAAACCAGAAGGGGAAGAGGGGATTCCCGCTCATATAACTTTCAAATACCAGTCTACCAATACGCTGTGAAAATTGTCGATGTTGTGTGCGTGCGCGTTTGCGCGCGTGCACAAAGGTTCAGATGTGATAAGAGGCCTCCCCGATGGCGCAGTGGTAGCGTCGTCGCCTTGTAGTCAAGGGGTCCCGGGTTCGATACCCGGTGGAGGTACATGGCACAGTGGTTCGGATCCCACTTTAAACCGTAGGTCCAGTCCCGATTAGCCTTACTGTGCATAAAGTGGACTTAAAACACCAACTCAAACCAAACCAGATGTGATAAGAGCAATTGGAAAGAATCAAGGAAAGCTGTAAAATGATTAATAACAATGCAAAAACCACTGTTCTTTTTTGTATTAACTGCTAGATGCAAGGATGTATTTAGGGGATCCAGAATCTTCCCCTCGCACACACACACACAACAAAAGGCTTACGAAGTACTAAAATTAAATAATGAAAATATACTTGTTTAGCTTTGTTGTATAATCGAGGATTATTTTTTTCCGCTGAACATATTGGAAGACAAGAATTAGATATGAATCATAAGGCTTTGAATGACAGTGACAAGGAATATTTAAGCACACTACTACTTTTGATAATATGGATAAAATATTAATCAAGAACTTTACTCTTCGTAAATTGGATCTAAACTCCGTACCAGCTAACTGTAGACCAGGCGAACGAGAACAAGTCCCTGCGCAAGTAGTGACGCGAGACGGCTCCACCAATGAGCAGTGAGAGAAACGGGATTGTGTAATGGGCGACGGGAGTTACCCGATTTCCTGTAAGCGTTGCAAACTTTTGAAAAGGATAATACCGAACGCACATGGCAAACGGACCATATTCTAATCTCCAGGTCCGTACGATTGGTTTAAGAATTTCTTAGGGAAATTATAGTGATAAAACTGCAAGAGCGAATTTTGACAAGCCGTGCATTTAGTGTACGAACTAAGGTCTGGACCGTACGTCCGTACATGCCATGAAATTTCCGTACATGTACGTTCAGGACCGTACGGTTGGCAACGCTGCGCTTTCACCGGTAGATTTTCCTCCTCTGCTGATATAGGCGGCCCTGCTTTTTACCAATTCATGTAACAAAAGCAATACAATACTAACTAATCTATATATTTTAATTAACATTATTTTAATTTAATATAATTAAAACATAATTATTTTAATTTAAGCATTTATATTTTTATTATTTCTGAGACAATTAGTTCGGACTCTGCCCGAAATATATTTCTAGATACACACACATGGCTTATACGTGTATACTGCTTACCAGTCTGAACATGACTATGCCAAATTCACTGCAGGGAATACTAATTAATTTTATCTTTGTAGGTACTAGGCGAGACAAATGGCGGTAATGTTGTAGTATCTCCAGTGAGCGTCAAACTTCTATTGACAATGCTGTACGAAGGGACAAGGGGAGAGACCAAAAAAGAGTTGGAAACACTTCTTCGATACGAAGGAGACAGGAAGGTCGTCAGGAAAAGATTCGCTACCATACTCCACTCACTACAGGTAAGGAATGTTAAGTGTTGAATATGACTTAACTGGGTTCACAATCGATATCTCCTTCCAAAAAAATTCACGTCTTTCCTGTAATGTTTTAACTTACTTTAACTCTGTTTAGAGGATTTTTTAGTTGAAAAATGATAGCAGTGGTTCCCTATATTTTGCGGTATTTCTCTTCGCATGCGAACACTTCTATCAATCTAGGATTTACACGAAACCTCCCTGATTTCAAATTACAATTGTGAGGAAACTATTAGACATAGAGCCTTGCGGTTTGCGACATGTAAAATAACTAAAAAGTTTTTATTTTATTCTTTATTTTTTTTATTTAGTGCACGTTTTGAGTTGCTTTACATGGTGCCGCAAACCGCAAGGCTCTGTGTCGAATAGTTTCCTCACAATTATAATTTGAAATCAAGGAGGTTTCATGTGGACATCCTGTAGAATATATATTGAAAATCCACATTCACTGCAAGCACAAACACCACTGTCCTTCCGTGTTTTGTTTTTTTTCGGTTTGAAAAACTCTCTCTGTGTTTGTAGCTATCACAGTGACGGAGATAGAGAAATGGGAGACAGAGAAAAGGAAAATAAAGAAATACAGATAGAGAGAAGGATAAGAGAGCTGAAGAGAGAGAGAGAGAATAAAGATAAAGAGAAGCTTGAGGGGTAAGAAAGACAGAGAGGGAGAGAAGGGTAGGGGAGGGGAGAATTAAATTACCTGATTTTCCATGACTTTAGTACACGTACATTGATTCCTTGCCTTCAACGCTCCCCAGGTTAGTGGGGTTTCGTATGCGAGTTTGTTTTCTTTGTAAAAAACAATAAATATACAACGATGGGGGAAAAATACTGAAAATGGTAGTAATACCACTTCGTGGTCACGATTCAAAGTATCACTGATGATGTTCTGGCGTTAACAATATGACGTTTCTCTTTCTTTCCAGGAAAAAAGCAATAACTTCACACTTGACATTGGGGAAAAGGTATACATCGACAGATCGTTTCGTGTGCGTCCGAGATATCGAAGGGCGCTTCAGAAGCATTACGCCACGGATATTGAGAAAGTGGACTTCTCCAAAACCAAAGAAACAACCGACCAGATCAATCAATGGGTGGAGAGGATCACGGAAGGTCACATTCACGACATGATAAGTCAAGGTAAGATCACAGGGGGATTCACCATCGCTTCCAAAACTCATTTATCTAAGTACGTCCTTGTAGGGCCAACGAAGTCTGTTTTATACAGCGTATATTGATACACTTGTAAGTTGAATTGTATCTTTTGCAAATATGGTGTATAAAGAAGCAAACTACGAGAGTACTAACAGTTGGGCTGAAAAGTTCATAGGCTGACTCATAGATGGCGTTACTAGAATTAAATCCATGTGATTTTTACTTAGTACTAACCTTCAAAAGATACGTGTATAAATTTCACAGCTGCCGGATAATTAGTTCGTGAGATAACAGTTGGGCTGAAAAGTTCGTAGGCTGACTCATAGATGGCGTTACTAGAATTAAATCCATGTGATTTTTACTTAGTACTAACCTTCAAAAGATACGTGTATAAATTTCACAGCTGCCGGATAATTAGTTCGTGAGATATAGCATTGTGAGTGAAGCAGCTTTTGTTATTGTGAAAAAATGGATAAAAAAGAATTTCGTGTGTTAATAAAGCATTGCTTTTTGGCAAAAAAAAAAAAAAAAAATACTGTTGAAGCCAAGGCTTGGCTTGATAAATATTATTCGGACTCTGCACCAGGAAAATCAACCGTTGAGAAGTGGTTTGCTAAATTTAAACGAGGCGAAATGAGCATCGAAGACGATGCACGCAGTGGACGCCCCAAAGAGGCTGTTACCGACGAAAACATCAAAAAAGTCCACAAAATAATTTTAAATGATCGTAAAGTGAAGTTGATCGAGATAGCTGAGACTTTAAAAATATCAAAGGAACATGTTGGACATATTGTGCAAGAATATTTGAACATGCGAAAGCTGTGTGCAAAATGGGTGCCGCGCGTGCTCACAATCGATCAAAAGCAACAACGTTTTGATGATTCGGAGCAATGTTTAGCGATATTCAACCGTAATAAACACGAATTTTTCCGTCGATATATTACAATGGATGAAACATGGCTCCATAACTACACTCCAGAGTCCAATCGACAGTCAGCCGAGTGGACTGCACGTGATGAACCGAATCCAAAGCGTGGAAAGACGCAACAGTCGGCTGGCAAGGTTATGGCATCAGTATTCTGGGATGCGCATGGTATTATATTCATCGATTACCTCAAAAAGGGCCAGACCATCAACAGCGATTATTACATAGCGTTGTTGGAGCGTTTAAAGGATGAAATCACGAAAAAAACGGCCCCATTTGAAGAAGAAAAAAGTGCTGTTTCATCAAGACAATGCACCGTGTCACAAATCAATGAAAACGATGGCAAAATTATATGAATTAGACTACGAATTGCTTCCCCATCCACCATATTCTCCAGATCTGGCCCCCGGTGACTTTTTCCTGTTTGCAGACCTTAAAAGAATGCTCGCTGGAAAGAAATTTAGCACTGATGAAACTGAGGCCTATTTTGAGGCTAAAGAGAAATCGTACTATAAAAATGGCATCGAAAAATTGTATGACCGCTATAATCGTTGTATCGCCCTCAAAGGCAACTATATTGGATAATAAAATCGAATTTTGTCAAAAAAATATTTTTTACTATGTTAGCCTACGAACTTTTCAGCCCAACTGTTAATTGAGGTGAGTGTACAGCTCCGGTTGAAAAGTATATAGATACTGTACTGCCGCGGACGAGCCTACCTTGAGTGGACGAGTCCAAACGCAAAGGGGGAAGTGGGTAGAAATACATGTATATGCGAATTTGCAATCTACGTTTCAGATCGGTGTATAGCTATACATTTGTTCTTTAATATCGTTCAATTTTTTACGATGGCGTTTGAAACGTCAATGTTCAGTCAGCAACAGACGATCTTCTTTCCTCGTCTGCGTTTCACTTGCAGCCACCACTGGACTCGTCATGTTAGCGCATGCGCACTACGTCAATGGTCGCGAGAAACACGGCTTTCCCTTATCGCACAACACCTGAGCAACAATGCTTTTATTGTTAGGCGAAATGTCTAAGTTGTGAGGTTAGGCTGGCTAGGTTTAGTTCTCTTAGTATAAATAATACATTTTCAGTGTATTTATGCTAATAGAATCAAACCTAACAACGTAGGCATTCCTCGTCTGACGTCAGAATGCAAGGTTGCTCAAGTGTTGTGCGATAAGGGAGACCCGACAAATACGGAATCTGATTTTCCGTCTGCGTTCAACCTTAGTAGCTACAACTTCTTTCTCTGGTAATTTACAACGCATTACAGAAAACAAGCGAGCAAGAAAATTTTTAGATCCGAAATTTTGCAAACTGAAAATAATATTGATTTAATATGGCACACAAAATTTCATGGGACACATTCTCTTTTACAATTATCTTTAATTTAGATAGTTCGGTGCTCAGGGCCAACTCCCGTCGCCCCCTAGCTACGGCTCTGTACTTGAGAGAACTGGAAGAAAGGAAGAAATTGCGAGCGAAGCGAGCAAGAAAATTTTACTAATTGTATTTTTATTTGTATAAAGTTTGATATCGAGGGTGGCAATTGCCTCTTTTGTGTCCCCTGCAGGTGCTCTTGGCCGTCTGGAAGAAATAATGCATGAAAGACGTGAAAACTAATTTCATTTTGAGTATCCTTTTGTCCTGCTACTCTTACATTCTACTAGTTTTGCTTTCTTTTACCTCAATGTTTGACCCCCTTGACCCCTATAATTGAATCGGCAGGTTTAGGAAGGGGATGAAGACCAAAAAATGGCAAGATGATATTTTGTACTCGACATCATCGGAAAGAGTCGCTCTACACGTGAGTGTGAAGAAAGATATAAAAAGCAGTCCCTAGAGGAAGCTAAAGAACACTGAAATCAACGTAAGTTGTACTCGTAAGAAGGAAATGAATCCCTACCACTTTTACACTTCTTTTTGATTTCCCACAAATTTACTTTACCCTTCTTAAACCTGCCGATTCAATTGATTTCTGTCCAATGTTGGGGAGGGAAAATGCCTATTGCCCTCTTGTGGTTGCACCACTGCACCCCCTTCCCCCGTAGTTGCTTTGAACTTTAATCCACTTGAAAATACTCGATTCTCGTTAATAGTATATCTTTTATTAACGGCGATAAGATTGCTCTACGCTAAAATTCTAGGTGAAAGTATAATAATGTAGGGACATGAACCTCTGGAAGGGGGGCAAGGATTAGAAATCGAATGTCAGCCAAAAAGTATATATTACACACGTATAATAAGATATCAGTCATAGTAATTTACATTTATGCGATAATTTCAAATTCATGTGGTGTTTTTGAGGGGGCAACACTATTATCGGGGTAATACAGTATACCCCATGGAAAAATACCTTGCTTGTCTCTCCGTGGACATTTGTCTCCCTTCCCCCCGTGCGCACGCCTATGAAACTTATATCACACAATCACACCATTCGCATTCTAGAGAAATTCATGCATACATTTTTCCAAGTACAGGGATTTGAATTTGCTTACATCAAGGTTCATATGAGGTTAAATGTAGTCTTAAAAAACCTTTAATGAAAAAATAACTAAACTGTAAAGATAAAAAATTATTTGTTGAAATTTAAGTCCACTCAGTGCTCAGATCAGCACTATTGTGCAACGTCCCTCCACCAGGGAACGAACCTGGGACTCCTTGATTACAAGACGACAGCATGACCACTACACCATGAAGATGAACTACTATTTCTTGTCAAAATGAGTAGCTGTAACGAAGTTACTTTTCAAAATAAATAACTATAAGGGAACTACTGTTCAAAAAATTAGTAACTATAACGGAATTACTTTTCAAAATGGATAACTGGAACGGAGTTACTTTCCAAAATGAATAACTGTAACTGAGTTACTTTTGGGGAAAAGTAATCGTAACTGTTATGTCCCTTCTTCTTGCAGACGCTGAAGTAGACCAATGGGTCCTGCTGCTCCTGAACGCCATCTACTTCAAGGGCAAGTGGGAATTTCCCTTCTCAGCAAATGACACCAAAGTGGAGTCCTTCTACGTGAATGCGACGAGGACAGTGGAGGTCCCAACCATGAGAGTTAAAGCCGTGCTGATGGTAACTGAGTCGGATGAAATGGACAGCGACCTCATTCGTCTACCTTATGTGGTAAGTCAGTTCTTCAAGATGAATGTCATGTGTTACGTTATACATGTATTAATTCCTACAATGCATTCAGCGTAAAATTTGGTGTTTTGACTCTAATTCGGTACACCATAGATAAAATGATCAATACGTACTATCTGTCCAGAAAGAAAATGGTTGATGGTGGCGTTGAAAGCAAAACTTCAAATATGAAAAATATTAACGTCAAATGTGTGACTGAACAGACCATTCCCACTTCAATTTTTTTTTAAACTAACAGTCTCTTTTCTGGGAGTTACGTTTCAATAATGTATTCCATAAGGATCTCCGTGGGTGGCAAAAGGTAAAAAAAAAAAAAAAAAAAAAATGTTTCGGTCTGGAAAACAACTACATCTGAAAGAAAATAAGCGAGAAGAAATTCGCGTCGCCAGTAGTGAAACAATTCGAAAAGTTACATGATAAGTAAATAATTACTTACCAATAGAAGGTGTAGGTGAGTGGTTAGTGTTACAGCTTCACGATCTGAAGGATGCGTGTTCGAGCCCGTTACAGAATTGTTTTTTTTTCTTTTTTAGTTGCCAATGAGGCACCAACATGTGTGTGTTCGAATCCGCATTTATAAAGTTATTTTTTTAATATCTGTGTCCACAGAATCTCGAATACATGGGATAATGGGATGTGGGAAGTGCATACCACATGCATTTTTAATCCATTACTTCACCTGCTAATCGAAAAGCACCTTTGATTTTCTCTTTTTAAATAAATAAATAATAAGGGCCTTGGCCTATCTCCCGACTGCCTGTCTCCCTGCCACAATCCTACATAGGGGTGTGGTGACATGGGGCCAGCACGTCGAACCACCAGCCGTTGTAGATGATTTCCGAGACCGGGTTACGCTACTCACTCGTAGCTCCCCAATTTCCTCACGATGGTGGGTTGCCACCGGCCGTATCACAGGCCGAGAACCCAGGCGGACTCGAACCCATGCCATGCCGTCCCTCAGTCGGATTCTTATATACAGCTACAAATTTTACAACATTATTACGAGGGTCACTATTTATATTTTGAGCCTAACAATGAAAAAACAGGAATTTGGCATTGAAAACTGCTTTATTGTTTTTCGAAGTATTCTCCTTTATGGTCAATACACTTTTGCATTCGTTCGAACCATTTGCCAAAGCAGTTTTTCCAATCTTCTTGAGACACCTCCATAATATGGTTTTTGAACGCATCAACGGCGTCTTCCGCCGACGAAAATCGTTGTCCACGCAATTTATTCTTGACATTCGGGAACAAGAAGAAGTCATTGGGTGCCAAATCAGGACTGTACGGCGGATGACCCATCAATTCGATTTTTTGACTGTTCATAAAGTCGGTTGTTAGACGAGATGTGTGACAGCTGGCATTGTCTTGATGAAGAATGATCCGACGGTGTTTGTTTGTTTTCCGTATTTGACCGAAGACCTCTGGCAAACAAATTGTTGTGTACCATTCAGAGTTGACCGTTCTACGTTCCTATAAAGGTACAGTTGCCACATGACCAGTTTTCCCGAAAAAACAGGCAACCATTTGTTTCGATGTGCTTCGAGCGCGAACAACTTTTGTTGGATTGGGTTCATCTTGAAACACCCATACAGTCGACTGCTGTTTACGTTCCGGCTCATATGCATATATCCATGATTCGTCACCTGTTACAATCTTATATACGTCTTTTGAAGCACCACGATTGTATTTATTGAGCATTTGTTTGCACCAATTGACGCGAGCGTCTTTTTGAGTTTTTGTCAAATTGTGTGGGATCCAACGAGAACATACCTTTCTCACAGCTAAATGATCATGTAATATTTTATATATGCCTATGGTTGCCTCAATCTCACAGTATGTCACATGACGATCTTGCAGTATTAGGTTTTGCACAGCATCAATGTTTTCTTGAACAACAACTGATTTTGGACGACCTTCGCGAATCTCGTCGGTGAGCGAATGGCGGCCACCATTAAATTCGTTATACCAGCGTTTCACAGTGGCAAAGGATGGGGCTTCATCGCCAAATGTGGAAGTAAGTTGATCGATGCACTCTTGTCTTGATAATCCACGTCGAAAATCGTAAAAAATTATCGCACGAAAATGTGTGTTTTTTTTTTTAAAAAAATAATAATCAAGCTCTATTTTACCTCACAGTTAGGCCACGAATATTTCTCTGTTCACCTTATTGCCTCATGTAGGAAGTAATTGAGTATTGGAGAAGTTGTGTGGAAAAACACATCCCAAGTGATATCGACAAGTAATTAGATTTATCAGAAGAAGAGTTTTCATATTCTCCCTGTTATAAATGTCCAAAAGCAACAATTCTACTAAATAAAAAAAAGTCGATTCTACAAGAGATTTGAACCTGCGACCTTCAGACCAGCTCTTTACCACTTTCCCACTTCCATCACTCGATCAAACCAAGTTGAAATTTTGTCTTAAAAGTCGTCAGCAAACTTGCAAACTTCGTTAACGTACCTGCTGTTTCTCACTAGTTTATTTTTACAACCTGAAATAGACTTGAGGTCTGCAACTCAGAACTAGACTTTTGTGGTAACTTATTCTCTCCAGTCTGATCTAATGTGACAAATCTCATGTATTGTAAATGCAAAGTGGCATTGTTACATGTTGCAAATAATTTCTCATACAGACGTTAGTTCCAGATTTGGCCACATCCACCGAGCATTTACTTTCTGGACAGATAGTACAAGCAGACACACATACATACTGTACAGGTGGTGGACATTGAAACTGAATCACTGGTGATTATAGAACACGCCGCTGCTCGCCTGCGCCACCTGATGGCCATGCACAGCGTAGCGGGCATTCCAGCGCGTAGGTGTGTGCCTGCCAGTCACATTGGCACAGTAGTAGCTGGACTGCACGTCGAATATTCGGTTTCGCACAGTAGAAAGGGGGACATATCAGAGTTTCAAAGAGGGCAAATTGTTGGTGCTCGTCTCGTCGGTGAATCAGTAACGGACACTGCGAATATTTGTAGGGTATCAAGGGTCATGGCAGCATGTCAGAATGAAGGACCAACCACATCCAGGAGGAGATTTGAATACACACTTGACTGAGCATGTTTCTACCAAAACCATTCGTCGAGAACTTCATATGGCCAACATCCATGGTATAGGGTTGCTATACCGAAACTCTTGGTCACTAGCGCCAATGACAAAAAGCGGGTTGACTAGTGTCAGCAGCGCAAATCGTGGACGTTAGACGACCAGAAACGTGTCGTGTTCTCGGAAATCCACCCTAACTGTTTTTCCGACATCTGGAAGAGTTTACGTGTGGAGAAGTCCATTAGAAGAATACCAACCATACTACTTAGTGCCCAGAGTGACACATAGGGGTGGATCCGTGATTGTTTGGGGTGCAATATCGTGGCAGTCTTCGGCCGCCTTATTCTTTTTCAGGGACCACTGATCGTTCTAGAGGGACATGTTACTGTCAAGGACTATAGGGCCATTCTGGAGGACCATCTGCACCCCATGGTGCAAATATTGTTCCCCGACATTCGTCCTGGATGATAACTCACGAAACACACTGCTAAACAGGTCACAGAGTGGTTCGATGAG
The DNA here is from genome assembly GCF_977018435.1 of Lepisma saccharinum. Lineage (NCBI taxonomy): Eukaryota > Metazoa > Arthropoda > Insecta > Zygentoma > Lepismatidae > Lepisma > Lepisma saccharinum. Next base: position 49,125,457 of record NC_139233.1, read on the forward strand.
CATGAACATATCTGCCACGGCCCGCCCCGTCGCCGGACCTGAACATTATTGATCCCTTGTGGGGTCTTTTGGAGGATCGTGTGCGGCGACGTTTCCCTCCACCAACAACATGTCGTAAACTCATCGTTGTGCTTCAGGAGGAATGACTGCAAATCCCTCTCACCACTGTGCAGGACCTCTATCGGTTCTTCCCAGAATATACTATTCACAACCCAAATGGATCCGTGAGTGAAATATTCTACTTATTTTCCTTGCTTTCCAACCACTCTATATAAAGGTTAATGTCCGCGTTCCAGTTTCAATGTCCACCACCTGTGTATATGTATATAAGGTAAACCCCCCTTGCAATTCCAATATGCAAATGGGAAGATGTGGAGGCAGGACACTGCACATACGCACTCCCGGTCATTTGCGGGTGTGTTGTGATCAGAACCACGCTCCGGCCGCCTTTACTTCCGTCCCTAGATTCCTTAGAGGTTGGGTGAAGCCCAGAACCTCTCCATGCAAGGACATTGCTTGAAAAATTCCCGGGGTGGACGATTTCATGAAAATGAAATTATCCACCCCGCGAATAGAAACCTGATCAGCCGCGTGGGGGTCAGACGCCGTACTGACTGAACCACCGCGGCTCCATGAAATTATATACACAGTCATAAAATATAATACACTTTAAAGATCTACAGCAAGGAAATTCACCCTAGTGCGCAAATGCTCATATTCACTGATTTCTGAAGCTAATAAAGCTAACATGCCTATTCTTATTATTCACACCTTCCAGAAATAATATTAATAGTATGCTGTGGCGATCCTGCGAGGAACGTCCAATTGTCACGTGGGAGACCCGGTTCGATTCCCAGGGTGGCTTAGCTCTGGTAGGAATCTTTTCTACCTTCCTTCTAATTAATGGATATTTGAATGTTGGTTCTATGCTCCTTCTCCAGAGGACAAGATAAGTAAAAGGTAAAGGTAAAGTGCTCCCCTGTGCATAGCACCACGCCATGAAGGCGTATAGGGGGTGTGGGGGTAACGCCCCACACTTTCTTGATCCGGTCGTGAGTGGGGGTGATGTGATCAGCATCACGCCCCTGACCGCCTTTACTACCCAGGGTTTCCCCCAGGTACCCATGTTATTCGACGCTGGGTGGGCGCCGGGGCCGCTTCCATCGTTAAAAAGTTCCCGGATTTGAACCGGCCGGGGATCGAACCCGGGACCTTGAGCATGGTAGTCAGACGCGTTACCGACTGAGCCACCGAGGACAAGATGAGTGACTTTCTCAACATGCAGTGTTAGAAAAAGTAAAAAGAGGAATCACTGGACAATGGATAATGCCCAATTAATATTGTTGCCAATTTTTGTTTTGCATATTCACGTTAAGTTTTAGTTTTAACGATGTAAGCCCATAGTGTAATATTACTCAGGAATGACGTATTGAGACTCAATAGACAGGTGACTCAGGAAGGTTATGCCATTGGCTGGGCTTCTGCGCTGGGCGAGCGAGAGGTCTAGCGTGGGAGATCCTTACCGACTGAGAGAGACTTTGGACGGACTGGACACAGGTTGGACAGGCTGAGTATACTGCATTACCGTCTAACAACCTTTTGGGGCCTGCATGGCCGGGTGTAATTTACCTAAAGATAATAGAGTTATTTTGAGTTCTTAAAAGTGCAAGAAAAGGAATTTGTCTTTGTTTTAATTTTTTTTAGGTGGATTGCTCCGGGTCATGTTGGCTGTGGGGGTTTTGGGCGGGGCTGCGGTTGGCTCAGACTCTTGTATCCGTTACTGACTGACTGGTGACATTCAAATGGGACGAACTGTACTAGTTTAACGGGGATATAATCCATAGAAATTTCTGTTGTTAACTAAATTTGGAAAGTATAAGTAATAATATTATTTGTAATAAAGAATATGTGTTAAAGAATATTAAGTTTAAATTGAATAATTTAAGTACCTAATATATGATCATTACGTTCCACTGCGCCGATAAGACAATCCTCGTCTCACTTCTTTAGTATTAAAGGGGAAACAAGAGACAGGATTATAACGGTAACACCGAAAAGTTGAAGAAAGCTCAATAAAGTGTTTATGATGTATTTAGGTAGGTTAAGGAGGCAGGTTTTCGGCGTTTCAGAATTGCGAAATAACGCGAATTATGCCATTTTTCAGAATAACATCGAATTTTGCACTTTAACGCAAAAAAAATGCCGGAAAATTTGCAATATAAACTGGGGATACGGTTCTTCTGTTCAAAAGAGTACTTGAAGCGCTATAAGTTGTTGTTTTTAGCCTAAGCTCCGCAACAGGTTAAGTTTGCAGCAACTTTTCGCATATACAAACCGATACGTGCGCGCAGAATATAGTTCAGCTGCAATACTGCCGATTTTCTCACTGTCTTTGATATGAACAGCTCGGCGGTTGAGGAAAGACTCGCACGGAAGATGCCGAGCGCCGTTCTCGCGTGGATTAATACATAACCTGCTGTAACGGGGCTCAGCTGATGAAAGTTTGATTCAAACCGCAATGTGGCGGTTTAGTGTCTATTGTATATTTAGTGGCCGATCAGATGAAATAGTTTTCCAAATACAAGAAATTTGGTCATTTCTCACAAAGGTAGCCTTAAATTTATTTACTTTTTTTGGCCATTAAAACTACACTTTGTCTGAATTTTCCAGAACTAAAGCAATGTGAAAATCTTATAAGCATAGGAGAAATAAGCATCTAAAAATAACACCGAATTTTGCCCTAAACTGCGAAAAATAACATCGAATTGCAATTAAAAATATCATCGAATATAAAGGGAAAATAAAACAAAAACTTCACTTTCCTATGAATTGGTCTTTAAATCTTATACAACTACATTATAATTTCAATATGTTCTTGACTTGCAGGGGGACAAATATGCCATGTACATTGTGCTCCCGAGGGAGAAGGACGGCCTCCCGAAACTCTTGTCGCTGGTCAATCCTTCGGAGATCCGAAAGGCAAGGGGCAAGATGGAGATGGAGGAAGTTACTCTCACCCTTCCCAAGTTTCAACTCAAGTTTAAGTCTGAACTCACCCCAGTTCTGCAAAAGGTGGGTATTTCAAGTGTATGATACAAAATAGAAACGTTAGATTAGCTTGTATGCACGTATTTTGTTGCTGTTGTCTATTTTCACGACATCCATCTGAAATATTCTCGGTGTTGGAGGGAGGAGGATGGATCCAGTCACTCCATATGGAGTTATCTATATCTTTATATGAGATATGAGCCCTCACCCCCAAAATCCCCTATTGGTACAAATTTCAATGCAGTGTCATAAAATATATTCATTATACAAATAATTCTGAAGATACGGCGGTATGAAAAAGTGTCTCAACAGAAAGACGACCGAACTATCAAGATCGTTAATATTTTCTAGCCTCCCCTCTCAAATATCGTCTTCTGGAAGACGGCGCTATTTCGGAAGCTCCAGGCCATATGCTGTGGCATACCCCAAACGGTGGCCCTGACTTGAAAGAATTACGTCACGTACACGTTGACGTAACACATGAATTTTGTTCCTTGTTGTTGAAACATCCAGAAATATTAGGATTGTCCACCCGTAGATCAACAAAACGTTCACTGAAAATTGTCTGGAAGGGCACATTTTTACATGTGCCGTAAATTCAACCTTGGGACAACAAATAACAAAGTTACAAATAACGTTTCTCATATAATATTCGGTGTGAACCTCTGAATTTTGAGAGTATTCGACATTGTCCGTTTTATTTAGCGTAGTTTTTATGACATGTTTGGCTAATCGCAACGGTGAATAGAAGTGACGAGTAGACGGAACTGAAGAAGAGACACCAATGCTAAAACTGGAACCTGAACCCAGGAAGTTCGGTGGTGAAATCGAAAGTCGACCACTGAACACGCTCGGCCACCGAGTCGGCTTGTTTCCAATATGTGTAAATTTCAGCCAAAAAATGCAGGCTCGGCTAGGACTCGAATCCTGGTCTGTCTCTGGCATACCGTGCCATTACCCTACCAACTTAACTACTGAGCCCACACTTGTTTCGCCTGATTTTTCGAATTTCCATATCGATGCTAAGTACCGTTGACATCATCAGTGATTCAAGGGCAACACACTCCGTTGGGGTAACAACGACAGAGACAATCAATTCCCTTGTGTATACCAAATCAACGTACCAAATATCACAAGGGCAATCCGTTATTTCTGTTCTATTAGTAAATTTACTTAGTTAATGCTTTGTTTGAAACGGCTGAGTTAAGGTCGTACAGAGCCTTTTCTCCCACAAAACCATATACAAAAAAAAATATTAAACACAAAGCACATATATTGATTTCACATATGCTTAGACACACACACACACTTACACACATGTTAAAGTAAATACTTTAACATGTCGTGTTACTTTTTGGGAGAGCTGGGCTTTGCAATACTGCTACAAGAATTAATGCTATTTTTTTATTATTTTTCATGAAGATGGGATTGAATCAGATATTTACCCCGGCGGCCAATCTCACGGGAATTTCAAGAAATACGAGCCTTATGGTGTCGAACATTCTTCAGAAGGCTGGCCTCATCGTTGACGAAGAAGGAAGCACAGCCTTCGCCAGCACCAGTAAGTGAATGGATGATTCTCTATAATTTCACGAGTTCCGAGTCCAGTCTAAACCACAGTAATGCTTTGATTCTCTGAAATTCTCTGAGCTGAGGGTTAGTGTTTCAGATCCACGGAGGTTGCAGAAAAACTTGAGTATACATATCGATTCTGGTGAGGTTGTTTTTTGTTTTTTTTATGGCGGATTTGCACAATTAGCCTGATTTATATCTTGATACAGTTGTGCTACTATGCTAACTTTACTCAAAATCTTGGTTTTCTGGGACGAAGAATCTGAAAATGTCATCCAACTTTCATTCAAAATAGTCCACTTATATTTTGATGCAAACTAGCCTAACAACTGTAATTTATTATCAAAAGGTAAAGTTTTTGGGGGGCAAAGACAGTATATTTCCTTTTGTATATAAGGTTTAGCATAATGCGGGGGCAAAAGTAGCGAAAAGTGGGGGAGGGGCAACTGATACCCATAATCGCCGCCACTGAGAACGATTATTCATATTCTTCTGCAACCCTTAATTTGCCTAACAATGCTGTTTGGATATTTCTTCCTACACTGATGACGCACTGTATTAAGCTGATTGATTGATTTGCTTTATTTTACTTCGCTTTTTGTGCCACTTTTGGCTAATGTGCGAAGATTGGGATGAATGAGTGATGACGCACTGTATTAAGTATTCTCAAAATAAGCCCTTCAACATATTTACACCTATGAGTGTATTGAAGTGCATTTAAAATGCAAAATGCCAGACTCTCATTCATTCATTGTTTTCTGCCCAGGGGCAGGTCTTTCCTTGCAACCCCCATGCTGTTCGAAGGTGAGCCTTTCGCTTTGTAGCAGTATAAGACCCTTTCATGTCGTCAATCATCTTTCATGTCGTCAATCATTTGATATCTTCTTCGTCCCCGAATTTTCTTTTCCGTGACTATTCCTTCAATAGCATCCCTTATGATATAGTTTCTTCTCATCCAGTGACCCAACCTATTTCTTTCTTATCTTCATGATTATCTCCGCATTGATCTCTTTTCCCCAACTCTTTCTAGCACTGTTTCATTTCTCACTTTTTCTGTCCATTTCACCCGTTCCATTCGTCTCCATAGCCACATTTCTAGAGCTTCCAGTCGCTTTTCTCACTTGTTCTGTGTCCATGTGTCCGCGTCATATAGAGCTACACTACATACAAAGCATCTCATTAGTCCTTTCCTCAGTTCTTTGTTCATAGATCCACAGAAAATATTTCTCTTTATATTGAAGGCTTCCTTCGCCATTGCTATTCTTAACTTTTATTTCTTGACTGCATTTCATATCAATTATGATGCATCCAAGATATTCAAAGCTGTCTACTTGTTCGATTCTCTTACCTCTGATACTTACTTCTGCCTTTCTCGGTTTTCTTCCGTTCACCATTGCTTTCGTCTTATTCACACAGTGGGTATTCATTTCTGCTAGCATGGCATCCAACAGGGCCATGTCATCTGCGAATCGTTAACAATTTATATAAACTTTCTCCACATCGCCAACAGCAACAGTAAAGTAATTTTTTGTTCATTTCAGCTATCGAGGTGGTACCAATGATGGGAGCGGAGCCATTCGAATTTCAAGTAAAACATCCTTTCTTGTTCTTCATAATGAACGAACACACGAACACCGTTCTGTTTGTTGGGAAACTAGTGGACCCAAGCGACGCTCATGCTGCCAAGAATGTATAGCAAAGAGTAGGAACCCAGGAAGAGGATATGGCAAATACAACTTGTAGAAGAAAACTTGCAATAAAAAGCCAACCATATCTTCTTACATTCTCTTTTTTTACAGTTCCAAGCGTTCTCCTCTCTTTGCAGAAACAGGCATGGAATTATACATCAAAACGTTTTGATAGCATTGAAAAAGCATGACTTGATGACCGTACTGCAAATTCTGTTGTTAGAATTAGAATTTTGGCGAATGTGCCAATTTCGTACAAAGACGTATTAGAGTGTATTAAGCTGAAGTACCTTTATATAATTTTCATAACAAACACCAAGCGTAGAGAAGGAAAATACGAGGGCGGGCTGAAAAGTAATGCCTGCTATTTTAGTAGTGTATGATGTTGGGCTGTTCATGCTCACAATGAAAACCCCTGCTGAAGAACTCTCAACTCTCAAGAAGTTCTTTGTCACACACACGTTGAGAGTTCCTCGGCAGGGGTTTTCATTGTGAGCATGAACAGCCCAACATCATACACTACTAACGTTACACATTCATTGCCATAAAAAGCCTTCATTCTCTGATGAATGTCAATTGGGGGGCACATTTTCTGCAGTTAGAAACTCGGTCACCACACGCAGTTTCAGGTGCACCGACATAGTATGGTTACATGCCGCCATTTTCCTCGCTCTAGTTCAACAACCCCTGGTGATAGAAGTTTGAAACTTGGAATGGAGAAGGGGGAAAGTCTGAAGAGTACAATGCATGGTTGCTCAAAATACAAAATGTCTTTACACCGTCACAAAAAAATAGGAGGCATTACTTTCAGCGCGCCCTCGTAATATAAAATTTGAGAAAAATTGAGAATTCTTTTTGTGTGAATCGTACACTCTATACATCGCCGTGAGAAATGAATATCTATTAATTAACCTGTGTATAACTTCTGTTAGTTTCCGAAGCATTAGTACAAAGAAGCATTCGAAGCTAAACTGCGATCCTGGACGCCAATATGAGTGTGTGTGAGAGAGAGAGAGCAGAGTAATTATGCTTTAAATGTTTGTTTGATGTACAAAACTTACTTTTTAATAAGTATTTTTTTTTTCATTTAAATAGTGTGCTTGAAGCGGAAATTGTTGCACGAGGGAGGAAATAGCTTAGAAGGAATGAGGTGGAAATGTAGTAGGTGCTTTAAGCAAATCTTATCTAGGATGGGGGGGTATAGCGTACAACTTATCATCCACCATCCGTACTACATTCCAGCAACCTAAACTCAACAGGATCTCACTTCCTCACATTTTATTACATTTGTATTATTTAGTGATTCGACCTAACACCATGATACAGATTTTTTGGCTTTTATATTCATCTCGAACTTGAAGATACATAGAATGAACTGTAATGTAATTGTAATTTGTTATCTATTGTTAATACATATCGTATTATATTTTGCCCATTAAATTTAGTTACAGAAAACTGTTTTTCTATGCACTAAAACCTCGCCTAACAGGCCTATAACAATAATTTGAATTTGAAAGCATGCTATTCAAAAACAATGTTTTCAGGTATTGGGAAGATACTTTAATAAATCAAATGCTTCGAATACACAAATTTAGCATTTCAATTGCAACAACAAAAAAGTAATTTCATTTACCATACTAGAAATTTTACCTTAATTTAGAAAGATTACAAAAACAAATTAGGGTAGCACTAAGAAAGGGGCTACAAATGACATGAACAATGTTATGTAGAATATTCGTATACATAGGCGTAGCTACGGGGTGTGCCGGGTGTGCCTAGGCACACCCTAATGGGCTGCTTTATCAAAGAGAATTAAAGACAGATATTTCAATAAGAGAGAAAATAAGAGGCAGTTTGTAAGAAGTTGAAAATGTCATTACTTGGTAAGTACAAACGTGTGCATTATCGCTGATGAAACGAATGTCTATAGTTTTTCGATTTTTTTTGATGTCATTGGAGAAAGAAGATATTTACTGCATTCCACTCTGTACTGCATCGCTTTTCTCCTATACCTGTCACAAGCTGCAAGTGTGAGAGAGCTTTCTCCAAGCTTACCCAAGTTAAAACTAAATTAAGAACAACTCAGATGCAGGGTAGATTGGAAGCCCTGCTTTTGCTATTTGTGGAACAGAAAAAAGCTTCGTCTGTTGATGTAAATGAAGTTATTGATGAGTTTAAGAACATTGTACCTTTTGACAGACGTCTCTTGTTATAGATGACGTGTACTTTGATGTATTTGTTTGTAACATTTATGAACATTTTGTGTGTGTGTGTGATTTCTATGCAATTTGATATTTTCTACTACATATATTCAGAAATTTTCAACACTGTCATTTATTGAATTTATATTCCTTTACAAACATCAGGGCAGTTGAAGAGCCAAGTGATTGTGTTGCAAAATATGCTATTATAAAGGTACAAACGCTCATTTTTCTTTCTTTGTGCACACCCAAATATAAAGTTCTAGCTACGCCTATGTTTCTATAAATATGATACGTACAGTTGGATGCATAAGTATTGCTCGGCAAATTGTCTATGACTATATGCATTAACTTTTTTCTTGCATCTTCCGTGTTCTTAAAGACTGTTTCTGTACGTATGCTGGTGCAGAGGTTATCAGAAGCTTGTGTGGTAAGCTCCCGTTGGATAAAACAAAGAGAAGAAACAGGTGATGGACGATTTGCTTGGTAATACTTATGCAACCCACTTTACATACAAGCTTCACAAACCCATAATGTGATCCTTATTATAGGGGCTAAATATTATTCAAAATAACAAGATTTTATCATTTTTTTTGTGATTAGCAAATTAAAAACTTTTCCGGTCCAATTTTCCAAAACTTAAAAATAAGAACCACTCAATATGTAATTTCTGTAACCGAACAACAATATTAGGTCGTGAAAAGATGAGCAACTAAATATATAAAAAAATACCGAGTCAACAGAAGAAATGAACCTATGAAGGTAATGAAGCACCCATTCATTAAAATTGATTGATTGATTGATTGATTTAGTTTATTTTACTTCGCGTTTTGTGCCTCTTGGCTAATTTGCGAAGATGAGGATGAGTGATGAAAGGATGAAATTGATGAATGGACATTCACAAACAACCAAGCCCGACCAGGATTCGAACCCGGGACCCTTGGCGTCGCAGCGCGATGTGCTAACCGCTCGGCCACAGGGTCGGGCCATTCATTAAAATGTTGATTGATTTTTTTGTTTTTAAGTCCACTTTATGCACAGTAAGGCTAATTGGGACTGGACCTACAGTTTAAAGTGGGATCCGAACAACTATGTGCCTCCTGCGGGTATCGAACCTGAAACCCCTTGATTACAAAGCGACGATGCTACCACTGCTCCATCGGGAAGGCCCCCATTCATTAAAATTAGAAAGAATTCTTCTGTATGCAAATTTGCCAGGTATGCAAAAGTTAATTCTGTACGGAATCTTGTGTCATTAGGGCAGTTAAATATGGTTTTCCAAAAAAAAACTGGGAAGATGGGAGGAGGCATAGAATTGCGGTACTTCTGAGGGGCGTGGCCCTACCCCGTGCCAGCACACAAACTTTCACAACTTCCTCAAAATAACATTCTTATGTGCTACGCCTCGTATCGACGCTACGAACTCTCTAATTTTATCCTGAATACATGCAATCACGCAACGCACATTCACGATTGCCACTAATGGATCGTATTTTTAATTGCTACAAACAAAATAGGCGACTTAATTATGTACAATGAGGTAGATATTTACTTTGTATAGTAACATAAATTTGGTTTTGGTAAAATTTTCAACAAAATACCAATCTGTCGAGGGGTCCCGGGTTCGATCCCCGATGTAGGTATAATGGTCCGGATTCCACTTTAAACTATAGTAAGTCTAGTCCTGATTAACCTCTCTGAGAAGCGATCATAAAATGAGCTTGCAACAGACTTTGAGATCGAGAGCGTCTATTTTACAGAGGCCTGACTTGTCTGGACAAGTCTCGTTTTCGTCTTGATTTTTACAAGCCTGTCTCGGTCTCTCTGCCACCCTAGCGGGAGCAATGGAAGCCCCCCCTCACCCGGAAGAAGGTCTGTACTCCGCCACTGGTATCAAGGACTACAGTAACGACTCAATGAGGAAAAATGACTATTAAATAATAAGACGATTTGTACCTCGATAACAACACGAAAAATACCGAAAGAGAACGAACTACCAGCTTCGAACCACTAAAATACAACGTTCAGATTTATTCGCAAAATGAAAACAGGAAACGCAAATCCGCGGCTTCCTCCTTTTTAAAACCCCCGAACTGGCACCAAGTCACTGACATACACTGTCCATGACGTCACGCTCACCAAGGCAGCAGCTGAGTGGATTTTCCAAACGCGAGGCCCTGAGGCTAAAACCACCGAGGTTGTTCTTCGCGAGCTGTGCCAGCGACGACGAGTTGCTTCTGTTTGTGTGCACTGGCAAGTTCTTCCTGGCAACACCATGACAGTTCCTGGAATTTTGGCATGTGAGTATCCATTTCTTTGAGTATGTGTCCATGTTACTTCCTGTATTCTGTATGCTGCTACCGCTAAACACGTTTTCAGTTGTTGGTTTCGCAAACCAACGCCAAAGCAGTGACAGCTACGTAGAAGTCTAGAAGAAGCTCCTGCTCATTGCTTCGTGCCTGAACACGCAAGTAACTTGCTCCTTGGCATGCAAGAAGCTTGCAAATATTTGCAAAAAAAATATTGCCCTCATTTGAACGTTTCTAGAAATCCGATTTTAATAATTTGCAATCCTGAAATAATTATCGACAATAGTTTGTTAACGAACGCTACTGCTTTGTAGTCGAGGTTTCGATACCCGATTAGGGCATGCTTTAATGGCTTCTGGTCCTCGATTACCACCTATCTCTGCACTTTGGGTGTCTCGGCGGGGAGGGGAGGTTAACCGGCCGGTCGCCCGGCCCCCTAGAAATGAACAATATTTGAAATGAGGAATAAATGGAGAAGATTATTATTTTGACAGTCGATACCAGAAATAAAGTTCAAGTAATAAGTTTTGCAGCAAGATAACCAGAGGCAAAAAATTATGTTCTGGAAATTCCAAAAATCAGATTACGGTAGCTTTTATGTCGGACGTCATAGAACGGTTAACTTCCTGAATAAAATTCCCCCCTAACTTTCGAAGATTTTCTTCAACTATGCGTGTTAAAAGTCAATAACATCATACATTAATTACCCATTTGAGTATATCAACGGTACGCAATGTGAAAAATAAAGAAAACGCGTGAACCTGACATACACTCATTTGGTGTATCGAGTACAAGTATCAAAGTAAATATTGCAATTATTATATCAGCGGCCTGACCTCCCCTCCGCTCAAGTTGAAACTGCAATAACTTAAGACTTTTGACCAGTAGTGGTAGACTAATTATTTAGGTTAGCTTAACCTAACCCAAGTTTTAGAATATTCACTTCACGTCACATGTAATGACGAGAAGGGAAAGTAAGTAGTAACTGGGAAAGAAAGCAAGTAAGTATCAGGGGTGATACAAGCCATGTATACACTAATGATTAACAAAGATTTTTTAGGTTGATTGATTGATTTTACTTCGCGTTTATGCGTTTTGGTTAATTGCGAAGATGAGGATGAATGGTGATAAGATGAAGGGACAATCACAAACTCATACGGACAGGATTACACCAGAGCCTCGTTAGTCCGCAAAATGCAGTCCTGGTTGTACACTCGAAATCGAATGAAACGCACCCCCTTACGGTTATGCAACCCGGAATTTTATATCATCTAGTTTCGCCAGGAATAGCAGCTCGCGAGAAGCGTAGTGTTTCCAACTCTTGAATCTAGCCACAGATTCACGCGACCGGGTGGAGATCTTGCTTTCCTCTTGATTTGATTTTAACGGACAAGAAGTTTATTTTGAGAATGTCTCTGGTAATAATAACAAGTGTTATTAACATTTATGCTTGAGTTTTTTATTATTCTTTTACCACTTCCGAACGAATATGTGAAGATTTTTTTTTTCATTTTGCAATAACGCTTTCGGCATTTTTCCTTCAGAGTTATTCTTTTTGTTTTTAAATTTTTGGCGACATCTGATTTGGAAAAAGTTCCACGAAGTTTGTTTTAAGTGTAAATGCATCTGGACATACAGTGTAGAGTGGGATTCGAACAACAAATATGAGCTTCCGTCGCGAATCGAACCAGCGCTCCTTTCATTATGTTTTCTTTCCACGTTTATTAAAATTTGCTTCCTTCAGCCTACTTCCGATTGTCGTATATTTCAATTCGTATTCACGTTTTTTTTTCATTTGCATTGTTCGAGCCGTGATAACTTTCTCTCTTAATCTGGTTATTCGAATACTTTTATACTTATTTTTTTTTCCTTTTCTCGATTTTCCCTTCGCACTCATTACAGATTTTGGTATCGCGCTTTTCCATATTTTCAGTAATTTAATTCTTTGACTATTTTTAATTTGCCCTTAGTCCGAATCAAGAAAATATGTTGGGAAATGTTTCCCGTGTAAATCTTATTGTATGGTGGTGTAAAATTGATGCCAGCTTTTTCTTGCGATAAGGGTTTTGAAAGTGCAAGGGTCTCATTTATTAACCATGGTGGGAAGGGGGGGGGGGCGGAGGGGTGCCAGAAACCTTCCAGTCGGAATATGCCTGAAACGAAAAGTATAGATCGACCAAAACGAAAAAAATCCTTGGGACGAAAAGTACCCGCGGAGATCTCCCTTCTTCCCTTCAGTTCGGGCCATAAGGAAGCATGGTCCACTCTCCCCCGCCCCTCCTCGCGGGAGTACGGTGCACAGGAGTCGTGGGTCTGCGCAGGTGGTCTGTGGTTCCACTCTTCCATCAGCAGGTGCGTGCTGAGAAGGCTATGCTATCTGCGAGTGAGGGGGAGGGGGTGACGAGCAACACTGCCACAGCGAGTCGCTGTAAATGATTTCATTGTCTGTGCTGGGTGAAACCGGTTCTTGGTGCTCCTACACTTTTCCGATACATTTCTGCCAGCCTTTCTAGCGAAGCGAGGTCATATGTTCCAGATTCGAACTCTGGTCAGGCATGAATGTATCACTGAGTTTGTCCCGTCACAATTTTATAAATTGATAATTCATCCGTATTATCGCGATTAACTCAAGAGGCAGAAGAGTGATGTAAAATAACCGAAATAGAAATTGATGCATCTGTGCCTGGTGCTAGTGTAACGACGAAGTTAACTCTTTATAAATGATGAAATAGGTAGCCCTTGCGCTCAAATACACTTATACCTTGGCACAAAAAAAATCTAACTTATCGCTGATCTCTTACTACATTTGGAATACAGCCAAGAGCGATGTAAAGCAATGCAATTACATTGTGAATGTTTCACATCCTATAGTCTTTCTTTTTCTCGTAGCGGGGGCGGGGGTTCATTCATTACAAATATCTAGGAATGGATTTAGCAGCAATCCGTGATATATATTTAAATATAATAACATGCTGCGCAGCCAGGGTTCTTGGGTCCTAGCCTCTGATAATGAGTTTTTCTTTTTCGTTGTTTCTTCAATCTTCATCAATTTCCCTGAAGCATCATTCATCCTCTGTCGCCATTGGCTATATGTAAAAATTGACATAAAATTAGTAAATTTTGAAAAGAAAACACAAGGATCTGCTTTTCTCATAGCTCGCCAAACATGCACATTTCTGTATTTTATGCTTTCAGCGCTATCATTATTCTTGGCAGGCAATGGAATTGAAGCAACTCTCACAACTAACGTAAACTACATATCACTCAGGCATGACAATTCTCGCGGGCAAAGTGGATTTTTTTGGCACATGGTAGCGCAATAACTATCTTCTGGCCTAGATTTAAATCCGTACTTTTTATTCCAGTTGAGTGATTGACTCACAATTTTGCCATTGTAGGGTTGGGTTGTATTGGGGTTATACGTATTGTGTTTTTGGTGCGCTAGGAAAAAGCAATCCCAAAGGTTCGCACTGAACAGAAAATTGTGTGCTTTTCCTCTCTCTCTCTCTCTCTCTCTCTCTCTCTCTCTTCCAACTCCGTCCCTCTCTTTCACCCCAAGTCCCCACTATTTAGGTAAACTGTTGTTAGAAACATATTTTCCGAAGAATATCCACATTGAAAATAATATTCCCCAATTGTTTTGATAGGGCATTTCTATTGCTCCGAACGAATTATCTCCGTAAGAGGACTAGGGCCTCCCCTATGGCGCAATCGTAGAGTCGTCACCTTTAATCAAGGGGTCCCGGGTTCGATACCCGGTGGAGGAACATAGTGGTTCGGAACCCACTATAAACTGTAGGTCCAGTCCCAATTAGCCTTTCTGTGCATAAAGTGGACTTAAAAAAAAAAACAATTCAATTCAATTCAATTGAATTATCTTATCAATATTTTTAAATCTGCATGCACCTGCTTAATTTAATAGATTATACATTTATATTCATTGCGGGCAGAAATGTGCGAGAAAACAATGCATTTTTTTCAGGGAATGCATGAGTCAATAATAATGTATATTTTACGGTATATACTTTTTTATATTGCATTGATTCAATAGTATCCTTATTTCCTAAAGCAAGCGTGAGTTTCTTTGCACACACCACGCAGGCCCTGCTTGACGTAAATCTCAGATGCAGTAACTTCACGGTTGCCTTTTGCCACCACGCTTTGGCTTTAATTCGAGCCACGGTGGGTGCTTCGTTCGAGATCCTGCAGCAGTTTTACTCGTATCTATGCCTTGAGCATGTCACTTGCAACGGAACCAATAAAATGTAACTTTCTGCACCGGAATGGGCGTGAAACTCTACACGCACCAATGATAAGGTGTTTTCAAGAGGCATGTGCCACGTGCAGCATGTCCCTTCGGTCCGAATGTTCCTTTACGATATCATTTCATCATGCCTTACTTTCGGAATTTACAAGAGAGAAGATAGTCCGCATGTTCTTGTGCGGCGGATCTGCTGCACTACAGATTGCTACGACCCTTGGTGTGGACGATTCATGCGTCAGGCGTTGGATTCGGTGTTACGAGGAAGAAGGTGACCAAGGAATGAAGTGAAGACCCAACAAAGGCCGGCCGTGGAAGGCAACCAGGGAAGAAGATGCAGGCATCATTGAGATGAGCGAGGGCAATCCCTTCATGGCTACAACGAAGATTCGCCAAGAGTTGAAACTGGAGTGCCATGCTGCAACAGTTCGGCACCGTCGAGCGGCAAAGAATGAAGCAATGACGCATTTCCATCACGAAGCACGGATCAGTTTTCTTTACAATATTTACCAGCTCCTCAAGAATTTTGGCAGAACGTAATTTTGAGCGACAAAAAAGTATTTTCGTCTGACGAAAATGGTCAGGTTTATGTTTGGAGGCGCAACAAAACTCGCTACGGCCCCGAGAACATTTCTACCCATGCTAGGAGTGGCAGGATATCCGTGGCGGTGTGGGGATGGATCAGTTCGTCTGGAGTAGGTGGATTGGTGGAAGTGTCCTCGAGAATGAATTCGCAGGAATACATCGCAGTGCTGGAAAACCACACGCTTCCCAGCGTGCGAGAGAGACACCTTGAAGATGAGATTTCGCACGTGACTTTCGATCAAGACAACAGCAGCGTCCATACATCGAAAGCGAACACCACCTGGTTTAATCAGCACCCAGGAATTTCAAGAGTAGATTGGCCAGCGAAGTCTCCCAATCGAAAACATTTTCACGTGTTTGATGTTTGGGAGAGTTTAAGGAGAAGACCAAACATCTGCTCGTGGAATCCTTGCCTCGTCGACTAGATGCAGTGCTTGAATCCAACGGCGGGTGGACACAGTATTGAAACCCCGCACGGTTTAACCGATATTCTTTGCTACATCCCAGAACAAAACTAATTACACACATCTCCATATGCAACTTATGTTTCCAATTCTTTTTTATTGATACCTTGGTGCTCATGGTTACTTTTTCACACACCTGCACCATTATATCATATTCTATAATATTAATATTCACATTATTGACAGATATGATTCACATGAAATTCAAATGCGCAGCACACATGCACCCATTCCTAACGCTTAACTATTAGTTACATCACACCTCTCACGTTGTCACAGTTCTAAATCAGGGGTGCCCAGGGGGAGGGGCATTATGGCGCAGACTGTGATGGAAATTTGGCTGAGTAAACAGGGAACAAGTTTAATTACGTTATCAATTAGCCATTGCTGTTATACAAATAGTAATTTGTAGATTGTCAGGGGAATTGTTACGGGTAATAAGTAATATTGGGGGGGGGGGCGATATCCAACTCTTACATATTAGGCCTTAGATTGATAGGGAAATTATGGTGGGCGATTAATGAAGTTAGTGGGATTTTCAGGTAGCTGGATTGATAATTATTTTGGGGGCAGGGAATCTCAACTCTTGTGTATTACTATTACGTCTTAGATGGCTTTTTTTGGAGGGAGCAATATCAACAGGAAGTCTAAAATTGGCTTGGAAATTTGGTTGGGAAGATTGAGTATTAAATTTGAGGTGGAGGAGAGGTGAATAAAGTTTTGATAAAGTGTTATGTCTTAGATTGTGAAGGGACTCGAACCCGGAACATTCGGTGTCTGGATCGTTAGTCCATCACTAACCGCGCTTGGCCGCAGAGAAGGTTCTCTTTGGTGGCCAAGCGCGTTAAATGGTCCACTTCCGATACCACGAAATTTCCGGGTTCGAGTCACGGCTTCAGTATTGGTATCATGGTGTCAATTTAATCTAATCGTCACTCATCCTCATTAGCCGAAAGTGGCAGAAGAGCGACTTAAAATAACAAGAGGTACAAAAAGAACTTTAACCCTCTAGTAATTTCTGATCAATAGATGCGTATTAGCTTTGATTGTTGACTCTTTAATGATAAGCTTACGATTATTATTGTTAATATGGATTGCCATCCATCAACAGAAGGACGGACCAATCGATCATTTAATTCATGACGTTTTATTGGTATTTGTTGTCCCTTCGGATCAGCTTCGAAACCTAAGGAAATGATTAGATGTCTGTCTGAAGTTAGTGACAATGGTTCTTTAATTTTCCGTCGCTCTTTCAGCCGGCGCGGGAACCACCTTTATGGCAGTGATCCTCTGTTGCCGCGTTTACCTACGAAGGAACTCGTGGCCAAACAACGAATTAGGTCTACCGCTTGGGTAAGAAGCGGCAACTTCACAAAGCCCTCTTCTCTGAAGCAGCCAGCCGGGAAACAGAATTTTGTCAAAATAACCCTTCTGCTCTGTGAATGAACACCGGTTCTAACAGCGTTTCTATACTTAATTGGACATTATCCATTGTTTTTCTTTTTGATTGACTATATATTCTATCTATATATTTCGAGACATATCAAGAGATCACCTCTTCTCTCATCTTCAGGCGATCAATTTTTGCTATGTCTGTAGTGTGATTGGAACAATGACAGTCCGTGATTTTTTCCAAATCCGGTCCGCTAAGCAACCAGTCTTAGATGCCCATTCGAAATCGACAGCTATAGAGCAAAATATGTTTGAAGTGAAGAGTCTTATTGAATGAAACTCACCCTCACATTTGAATTTTTTTAGATAACTTGCTTGCACTTCGTATAGAAAGCACCACGAGACTGAAAATTCACACTATTTGTCATGGCAAATAGACCTTATTCCAGCTTCGCTGAAAGTTCGATGTAGTTGTCAGTCATTAAGTTCAACGCTCTCTGCGCGTGTGTTGTGATGGGTTACCGTGTTCCAATTTTGTTTTAATTCCATTTCATGCTCAAAAAGGCTACCCGAAGTGGGACCTACAGTTGAAAGTGGGATCCGAACCACTAGGCAGTTGTGTCTCCACCAGGAATCGAACCTGGGACTCCGTGATTATAGGGGGTTAACGCGTTCATGGCTTTACAGTTTCGTGAATTCAAGGAAGCCAAGGTGAGAAAAATGTGAAGAAATATCTTCTACACGGAGCTAACTGTGTGTATGTATGTAAAACTTTCTAGCACATCCATTTTCCTACCTTCATTTTATCATCATTACGTTGAATTTTGCACCAGTGATTTTTCCCTACGTTCTAGGTCACGTCATTTTGAGTCGTAAAGTATTGTCTGTAATTCAGTTTTAGTATAGTTTGTAGCCTCTCACCCAAAAATTTTTAAGGTGGGAGAAGAGAGGGGGGAAAATAGTGCGAGTTCAATTGAGAATACGAAAATAGAGCGGAATGATTATATTGCTACAATATCTTCAGGAAAGTAAAGCGTAAAATTGAATTCTGCCTCTGAGTGAGTCCATGATATTGTTTATGTTTGAAGGTAATATATTAAACATGACTATCAGCATAACCGAACGCATATAATGAGATGATTTATTAGTGTTACCAGACTAAAGGTGTGGAGTGCGGCCTGTTGCCTCGTTCATTACGGAATTCCACATGTAAAAATTGATCAGCTCTTATTGCTAGTAACCATTATAGGCTTAGACCAAATTCTGGCGTTTATATTTCAATCCACTTCCTCAACAAATCCTTTCTCGATTGACTAGATTTTAAGCGGAGCGTCATTCAGTTGTTTGTGAGTGTTATTTTTGCAGAAGCAACAGCAGCTCGCTCGCACCCACAGTGCCCCGCCCACTCGACGAGACGCGTGGTCTGTGCAGTGCAGAACAATGACAGTGTTGCCTCTCTATGCGATCTTTGTATTCTCTTTTGCCTGCCACTACACACACATTTCAGACAATTCTTCCCATACAACAAATGGAAAAGCAATCAGGCAACTGTTAAATGGCTCTTTTCTAGATTTTCTATTAACACTTTCCACGGCCAAGATATGTTAACTTGGTTCTGTTTCGTATTCCCACAATTTAGCATCGTGCAGTAGGGCTTTATATTGCAAGCTAAAAAAAACAACGTAGGCAGGTATTTTAACATTTTAATTTTCATCCGTTTCATGATTGTGTGAAAGAATATGGTGGAAAAATACACTACTTGAGACAATATCACTAATAATAATTGGCCGCCGCTGTGCCCGAGCGTGGTAAGCCGTCGGCTTTTGATCTAGCTGCCGAAATTCCCGGGTTCGAGTCCCGGCCTGGGTATGATTGTTTATGAGTGTTCCATCATGAATTTTATCATACACTAATCCTCATCGTTGCGACTAGCCAAAAGTAAAGTAAAAAAGATAAATATATTAGTAATAATAAAAATATGAATCTAGCTCCCCATGGTTCCTTTATGACTGTCCTTTTATCAATTCCATCGAGTCATCATTCATCCTCATTGTTGCGATTAGCCAATAAATGGTAGAGAAGCTGCGAAAAATAAGATGTAAAATAATAACAGAATTTTCTCCACAGAAGGAAAAATAAATGCTCCAGAAAACATGCAATACAGGAAAAGAGTGTCCTGTAATGTGAGTCTGTAAACCAAATGTAAATCACGAATGAAGAAGTTACGTGAAGGTTTCGTCTTCTACGAAGCAATACAGGCTTGGATGGCGTAGTGGTAGCGTCGTCGCCTTGTAATCAAGGGGTCCCGGTGGAGGCACAAAGTGGTTCGGATCCCACTTTAAACTGTAGGTCCAGTCCCGATTAGTCATACTGTTCATTGTGGACTTAAAACACCAAATCAACAGCCAACCAACCAATACGGGGTTGGAAACACTACGGTTATAGGTTTGGAAACACTGCTCCTCTCGGGAACTACTCTACCAGGCGAAACTAGACGACATAAAATTCCGGGTTGCATAACCGTAAGGGAGGCGTTTCTTTCGAATTCCTCTGTACCACGTGAAAGTGAGATTAGCATTTGGGTGTCTTGAAAAAGGGTCACCCCCTTACACCCTAACAATAATTATAGCTGTAAATAATACATACTTATAGTAAAATTTAATATTTTTCTTCAGAAACCTCCACTATGTACAGTGGGATTACCGTGCAAATTGTCCATGACTATTATCATTAATTTTTCTCTTGCACCCTATGTGTCCTTAAGCGATGGATTTCTATGTATGCTGCTGCAGAAGTTCTCAACAGCTTGTTTTGATTCTTGAACCTCTTACTGGGTTAAATAAAGTGCACGAACATGGTGATGAACAATTTGCACGGTAATACTCATGGATTCCACTGTACCAACCACCCCAAAATGTTGGGAGAAGAATTTGGTACATACTGAAGATTTCTACATGATAGAGAGTTCAAAACATGACCCCTTGGAGTATTTCCCGTAAGATTTATATTTGAGCTATCGGTATATCAGCATTCAGTATATCCAACTCAAGTTAGATCGACAAAGTCATTTGGAATTTAAAAGCATGATCCAGTATAAAAATATTTGCAGAAAAAATTGAGCGTCTAACTCGCGACCTCACCTCTAAAGATCGCCTACCTTCGTGGAGGAGTGGTTAGCACAGCGCGTTCGAATCCCGGTCTGGGCATGGGTGTTCTTTGTGAATGTCCCTTCATTACATCATCAATCATCCTCATTGTCGCAATTGGCCGAAATTTGCAGAAAAGCGACGTAAAATAATCAAATAAATCAAATCACCTTCGAAGTTAGTCCTGATAAAAGCATAGAGGTAGAAAAGTTACTTTACGTCGCTTATCTTCCTCTCTAGGGCAACCGCGACGATTAAAATGAACGGAAACCTGGTAAAATGAATGATCGGAAAAACATAACGAAACTTTCATGTCTTAATCATAATTTGAACCTAACGTCTCCCCCTTCTCCCCGATAGCGTAGTGGCTAACGTCGTCGTCTTGTAAGGAAGGTCCCTGGTTTGGTTCCAGGTAGAAGCACACTGCACGGTGGTTCGGATCATACTAAGCATAAAATGAACTTTAAAAAACTTTGCAAAACTTCTTTTGCTTTCCGCTTAGTCACAGAAGCCTGTTGAAACGATATCGAATAACGGAAAATACACGTACATTCACAAATTTAGCGAATAAATAGAAAAACAATGGGGCTATCTTTCAATGATAGTTTTTTTGGATTTCCACAAGGCCTTTTAAACTTTTTCAATGTTTACTTGCAGTCCTCCTCCGTAGTCGAGCGGGTTAAGGCGTTCACTCGTCTTGAGATCGTTCGCTGCGGGACGGCGTAGGTTCGAATCCGGCTCTGGTCGGAATTTATTCGGCCTACGTATAGGGCCGGTGGCAACCCACCATCGTGAGGAAATTGGGAAGCTCCGAGTGAGTGAGCGTAACCCGATCGAGAAGACCTACAACAACGGCTGGGGGTTCGTCGGGCTGATCACCCGTCACCCCAACACTGGTCTGAGACCTCCACGCTATAACAGGTGACGGCGGAACAGTGTGGGAGGGAGACCAGCAGTCGGTAGGTAAGCCAAGGCCCGCCAAGGTGCTGCAGAGCTGTGGGGTTATGTTTATGTTTACTTGCAGGATTTCCTTTGCAGTGTTGTTGTCCGACAGTATTTTTTTCCTGTGACCTAAATAATAACAACAATAATAATAATCTTTTTTATTAAAGTAGACGTGTTTCGGCCTCTGGGGCAGCTCTTACAATCAACTCTTATCAATAAGAGTGAGAGAGAAAAAAAAATAATGCATGTGGAATGCAAGGAATGTAACTGGAATAATAAAAAGTGTCAATAATATTGGGTTGTTGCATAAGTTCGTAGCGTTTGTGTTTGGTATGGCAACACTGTGGTGTTAGGAGTTTGTTTATCGTTAAATGTTAATTAATTTGAGTGGCATTGTTGTGCTTGTGAATACGCATTGAATTTTACAGATTTGAAGAAAGACTGTTATTTATGGGCTAAAGAACAATACGTGTCCGGGGGGGGGGGGTCCAACATATTCTTCTGTCTGAGTTTAACATAGGGGTAAAGGCAGCGGAGGCGGCTCGAAACGTTTGTCCCTTGTACGGCGAGAATGCCAACGGGGAAAGCAAAGCAATAAAATGGTTTTGTCATTACAAATAGGGCATTCTTTTCAATTTCTTCCTGAACGTTTCTCCACGTTCAGGAAGACCATCGGGCTTTAATGAAGCCAGTTTAAACGCTTTAATCCACGAGGATCCACATCAGTCGACTCGAGAATTAGCAAATGTGATGAACTCTGACCATTCAACCATCGTGCGACATTTGCATTCCATGGGTAAGATTCAGGATACCGCACGCTTTAAATGAAAACAACCAAATCAGCGAGTAGGCCGGGAAGACAGCATCAAGTGCTGCGACACGATAATGCACACCCACACTCCGCTAACATGACAAAAGCTGCTATCCAAGAGCTTGGTTGGGTAGTTATTCCACATCCTCCTGCCGGACCGTGTGGCCGAGTGGTTAGCACATCGCGCTGCGACGCTAAGGGTCCCGGGTTCGAATCCCGCTCGGGCTTGGTTGTTTGTGAATGTCCATTCATCATTTCATAACTCATCCCCATCTTCGCAAATTAGCCAAGAGGCACAAAACGCGAAGTAAAATAACCTAAATCAATCAACCTTATCCCCCCCCGATCTTGCGCCCTCGGATTGCTACCTTTTCAGTTCTTAAACTGCCCCAGCGTTGGTAGACAGTCGTGGACAATGATGGAAAATATATTACTGATCAATTTATGTCTTTTGTTCATCTCGAATTAGTATCAAATAAAAGTTATTTTGCAACGGTGAAAAAACCGCTACGAACTTATGCATCAACCCAATACAAGCAGGGAAAGTTACTTATAGCGCTAATAGTGTGTTATTTTATGCTAAAACAGAAGCACAATACGAGTTAATAAATAATAATAACCCATAGCGCGACAGCCCGTGAGAGCCTTGGCTTACCTACCGACTGCTGGTCTCCCTCCCACACTGTTCCTCCGTCACCTGTTATAGCGTGGAGATCTTAGACCAGTATTGGGGTGACGGATGGTCAGCCCGTCGAACCCCCAGCCGTTGTAGGTCTTCTCGACCGGGTTACCGCTCACTCCGCTCACTCATTCGGAGCTCCCCAATTTCCTCCACCGGCCCTATACATAGGCCGAATAAATTCCGACCAGAGCCGGATTCGAACCTACGCCGTCCCGCAGCGAACGATCTCAAGACGAGTGAACGCCTTAACCCGCTCGGCTACGGAGGAGGACACGAGTTAATAAGTAGCATATAATAATTATGGTGATAAAAGAAATACTAAAAATGATAAAGGGAAATAAAAATGTTTCTAAGTGGTCCCTTGATTGGTTTTCAATCGAGAGATGGCGACATTTTAAAGGGTTAAATTTCGTGCAAAGTTTTAATGGAGTGTCCCAAAATTTTGCAGAGTGACCGATGACTCATTTTTCTATCTTCTTGCTTAAGGTTTTATAAACATGAGTCTTATCGGTCTTGATACACAAATAAAAGTACCTGCTGGCTTTTTCTGACTAAAACCCTTGAACTTCAGCTTAAGAAATGGGTTAAATTCCCAGAGTTTATATCTATTTACAGAATCTATTCTCAGAATTCTGAGTCATGACGAACGGCCGTCACAAAGCAGTCTAGTGTGACGTCAGTCCATTTACACAGGGTCCCGCTACTGGACAAGTGAATCAACAAGTAGTCACATTTTATTACAAAGAAATCAGTGTCGTTTGCACAATTGCTAATGAGTAATTTCCAGCCGATTGTCAGTTTACATTACTTGACACTTAAGGTTTTCAAGAAAACCATTTAAAAAACTGTTTTAACTGTTTTAAAAAAATATTTTTAAAAGTCGAAAAACTGAAACTGTTTTGAGGGCGATAAACCGGAAACAGTTTTTAAAGCTAGAAACCGAATCTTTAATAGGAATAGTTTTTTTTTTAAAAAAAAAACTAATAAATGGAAAACCAGTTTTACGAAAATTAAAAACTGGTTTTGATAGCACTAATTTCAACGCAGGTGTTCCGTAGGTTGAAGTGTTCTTTGAGGGTTTGAATTTAAAATTTTTGGGTGCTTCAACACTTGGGTTATTTGCCCCGTCACATTATACGGGGACCAACCTCTTACCGCAAATGAAATAACTACCTCTCTCTGAGGAATAAAATCTTCTTACTTATTTAAAAGCAGAGGTAGTAAACCGGTGCTCAGCACCTGCATAAAGACAAAATACAGACCACAGAGGATTATACTGGCCGTAGGTCCTGACGCCAGAGCCTCGTTGCCCTGCAAGTAGCAGTTACTAGGGTGTACTAAGTGGAAGTGAGGTTGACTTTTGAGTGCCTTACCAGAAGGTCACCCCTTACCTCTTTGAGGACTCGTAGTGTCAAAATGCGGCGTAAAAAAATCCCCTAATGACCACATACATTGTGAAGGCTTGTGAGGTGACACGCTTATGCTAGGCACATAGAAGTGAGTGTTTATAAACCGAGGCGGGACAGACCTCGTCACATATCAGACGACAAAATCTCGAAACCATTCCCACTTCAAGGGACGTGAACAGGATAGAACTGAGATATATTTATTTATTTGGTGAAATTTCTAGTACAGCATAAGCCACTTCAAACTGGAAATAAACAATAATAATACAACAATTAAACAAAACGGTACCAAGATAAACAGAGCTCAGTTTCACAATATTATTACTTATGTACAATTTTTTGTAGGGTGGTGATAGGGAACTGAAAACAGGTGCTCAAGCATCCCCTTTGGCGCAGTCTACGAGTTAGTTCGTGGCAAGGAATGAAAACAATTGAAACATAGTTCGTGCTGAAGGCTTCTCCCAGCTTCAGTTCCCGAGGCCATAGAGGAAAGAAGTGCCGAAGGTCACCCGTCTCCACCTTGGTCACGGATGGGACAATTAAAAGAACGTCATATCGTGGCGAAGATGAACGCGAAATATCCCGATATTAGGTTGTATTATAGCTTGAGATTTCTTCTACTGACACTTTCCAGAAGATTGATTGATTGAGATTTTTAACGTCAGTGCTGGGCAAGGACGCCGGACCCCCCCTCCCCCAAAGACTAAGTACTAAAAATAAATAATGAAATAATCAAATAACTAAAATTAAGTAATCAAAATATATTCGTTTAATCGAGGATTATTTATTTCCGCCGAACTAATTGGAAGATAAGGATTATAATGGGATCATACAACTTCGAATGACCGTACCAAACAAGATTTACGCAAGATTTATTATTTCTATAATACTCTCATAATATGCATAAAATATTACAAGGAACTTTACTTTTCGTCAACTGGATCTAACATCATTTTTTTGATATTCAATAAATATTCAATTCCTTATCTATTTTACATTAATTTCCTTGCCAGACAGTTGTTTTTTTTACAAATTTTGCCGACCTTAGCTATATAGCCATACGTAAGCTAGATAATGAATACGTGCTGTTATATCACTATCATTATACCGTCTATTTACCCATTCATGTAATAAAAATATATAAATTTGAATATTTTAAAATTATTATTATTTATTACTTTGCTTCGGATCCTCCATAAATATATTTCTAGATACGTGCCTGGTGCTGGGAATCTAACCCGGGTCTCCCGCGTGACAGTCAGACCTCATACAAATTAGTGTTCTCTTAGTGCATTTCATCCAAATGTTGGAAATATAAGTGAATAAAAACCGGGTCTCTACTCATAAGCATGACGTCAGCCGGACTTCAATTTAGGTACTTCCTCCTGCGAACATCCATACTTAGGGATAATTTCTTCTCTTGTAGGGTCGCTCGGTATTCCCCATTTAATTAGTACTCTGTGCAGAAAAGTTCCTCTTGGCAATATTTTTTAATAGTTTAATGAGGGAAAATTAGTAACGAAAATCTATGTGCAATCACCGTAACCGTAATAGCCAGTTTTCCATCCAATGTCTGCACGTACCTACGAGTTGGCCGAAAACGCAATGTGAAAATAAAGGTAGGGTCAGTGTTAATGACAAGGAAAACAGAAGAGCATTTATGGAAATTTCCACACGTTTTCCTAGAACTGACAACCACATTCCTGGCTATGCGAATTGTGGCCGATGCTAATCATAACGGAAGGTACACCCAAAGGCAAAAGTAATAGTAGACGAACTGACCATCATTTTCATTGTCTGTTTTCCACAATGTGATGATCATGAACTAAAACAAAGCGTCAAAGACAGGGTTGCTTCATATCAACATAATTCCATTCCGGAAAACAACACAGGATGGAGGATGAACAAATAATGCAAATAGCCATGGAAAATTTGCCTACTATTATCTTTGCCTTTGGCTGCATAATTCCACAGATTTCCCCCATCAACAATCTTTTCTTCATAAATCCCCCCCTCAAAAATTTTCTTGGAGACAGAGTTTTTGTTATGTTATAACAAGAAATAAGCAATTAGTTTTGACTTCAAATAAGGATAATATTGAAAACATACACTTATCTTTTTCAAGAGATCATGAACAGATCTGCACCAATATATGCAATATATAGTTTTATTACAATAAAAGTAAAACGAGAATGCAAGACAATGTAAATATGAAATATAATTTATTTATATTACTAGAAAGCAATTAATTTCATACTTGTATTTATCTTGCATTCTTGTTTTACTTTAATTGTAATAAAACTATTTTGTAGTTTATTGACATCTTTAACCAGTTAGTAATGGAATCAGTTTGTTATTTTATAAATATCTCATGTGTATGAGAGTAACACATGAATTCCTTACTATGTATTATATTTAATAATGTATTTTTTTAATTTCGTAATTTATATGCGCGCGCATGTGTAGATTAAGATCTCCCCCCTTCCACCATTCTTCAATGATTTCCCAGCCTGCGACTGTGGTGGGAGGATGGTATCGAGACAACCCGCCTCGAAATTCAAGACTGGAATCTAGACAGACCTTTCTAAAGTAGATAAGAGATCCAGACTGTGATACTGAAAAATTTTCGTGAATCAATTTACTTTAGTATAAGCAACCCTGTAGCTATAGCAACGTTGTGTCAGAAATCATAGTTGGGGAGTTAAGGAAGCAACAAGTTTCACTTTCTGTACTTCCTTACATTGTGCGAATTAAGCTTTTTAGCTTTGGGGAGGGGATGCCCACTCAATGGCGTATTTGTGATTTCATTTCGGGAGGCAGGTTTTTTTTGGGTATGGAAATTTGGATATGTTACCTGTCAGTAAACAAAACTAATGCCTTATAACATTCATTCTACCCTAGATCATTGACTCTTATGATAACATTTAAATACAATTTAGATTCTAAGGAAACCTCAAACTCATACCCAAAACTAGTAACACCAAGAAGTTTCTTGCGAAAGCACTAAAGGCCGAATCACACGGAACTGGATATCCAGTTAGTTGGCGCTGAACCGGCTACCTGTCCGGATGTGATGGCTGCCTAGCTGACTGCTTTGGAGGAATAGGACATGTTCTAATTGCTACTAGCTTTCCTCGACTGGATTCTGTGGAACAGCCAATCAGAGCAAAGTTTGGCCATGTTAAGATAATCTGTGAGTTTGCAAAGGAGCGTTTTTTGTCTGTGGTTTCAGAGTTTTTGGCTGTTGGTTTTATAGTTTCTCCGTTTCCTGGTAAAAAAAAAAAGTAAAGAGATGACGTGCAGTGCATTCGTGTTCAGTTCATTAATATTTAGGTATTTATGCAAAGCGATGAGATGTGTACGTGACAAATATGATTAGCTGAAAATGAATATCCTTATTATTACAATTGTATTAATAAATGTTTCACTTTTATTTGTGAATGAATCCTGCGAATCTCATGTAAGGTGAGCGCACGGTGTTTACAATTGAAAAAGCTAAAATATTCTTCATACGTGTACAGTAAACGTTGTAAAGTACGTATTTTATCAGCGCCATTCTTCTCTACCTAAAACCACTTAAAACGAACCGATATTCCTCTCGGTTCAATAGTTATCGTATTTTAAAAGTGTGAAGTGATACGTTGATTACATCTCACGCGGCCGCCTTCATGGGAACAAAAGACTATCGACAAGTTCGGTTGAACAAGTATCGGGTGAGGCGAAAACTAGCAAATGGGTAGCCAGTTCAGCGTCAACTAGAGCATTCCTACTGGAAATCCAGTTCCGTGTGATTCAGGCTTAATACACGTAAAAATATAGCACTATGCCTAACTTAAGTGGACAACGGCCTGCTTCGGCTCGGTAAGTTGTTCGGTTGCAGAAAGGTGTCCTTTTTTAATCCACAAGGCTGCATACGTTTCGACAGCGAAACCTGGACTATTAATGGACACGAATGATTTTTCAATCGTGGTTAAAAAATATGCTTTAAATTCAAGGGCGCTCCCGTGTACATGTGTGGTCTTCAGGGAGGGCAGCGGTACTGTAGGCATGTAAGGAGGGAGGGAGTGAGGCAGAAGGATGCATGAGTCGCGTTTGTGTAGTGTGACATTGTAATCATGGCAGAAGAAACGGGGTGGCGGAAAAACCGCGAAACTTAACACAGGATTAAATGCGAACAGAATAAACGCGAAGGAATAAGCGCAAAAGGAATTACAGCGAAACATATTAATTCCGAAACCAAAATTGAACACTGGAATAAGCGAGAAAGGAACAACCGCGAAACCAAAATTTAAAACCGGAATAAGCACGAAAGAAATTAGAGCGAAACCGCGAATGGAACAAGAGGGGGAAAAAATCCTTTCGCGATTGTTCTGGAGACCTGAAGAAACACCATGAAAACGGGGGCGCCTCTCCCCAGTATTTTTACTTTTCAACGCAAGAGATCCCCCCCCCAAACTCCTGCTCTGATACTCACCGACCTTGAGGTGCAGGCGGGAAGCTCTCGTCCGCACGGAGCTCTCGCTGGCTTCCACAAGTGCAAGCGAGTTGCCCAAGTATGACTTACACTATGACCAATGTCGCATCTTGCCTTATTTTGTCATACTTCTTCCACTGTTGGCTAACTGCGACGCAACAATAAGGATGCATGGTGGAAAATTGATGAATGGACACCCACAAAAGACAGTCCACGCCAGTACTCAACCTGAATCCCTCGGCGTTTATTATGTGCGTGCACACTTTCATCAATCCATTAGAAATTAACCTTTCATGCTTCAACTTTTCATTCCATTTTACAATGAGGTTTCTCAAAACACTTAATCACTTCCCGTCACCTTGGGTGTTTTACCTCCTGCCCCACTTCGCCTTTGGTTTTTCTGTGACCAGAATAATTTACAAATATCTTCCACTGAAGTAGGTGTTTATGCAGTTCTCGGAAATGGGTCTACAACGCAATTTCATTCTGTACCACGTCTTGCTCACCAACGAAATGACGTCATTTCTCCACGTGCTTGTATTGAAAATATCCTTGTTTTCAATGGCAATGTGAGCCGACTTCTGTAGTGTATTTCGTAACTGGGGTGTACCCAGAGTCGGTCCCAGGGACGGGAAATTAGGGCTCTCGCCCGAGAGAAAGAACAGAAATCTGATTTTTTTCGGAACTCTGAAAAATTTTGGTTATAGGCCCCTCGAATATTGTATGCCCGAGACCCTGCTTGTACCATCCCCCGCACCCCTTCCCACTTCTAGCACTGCTACGTAGGCGAAAAAGTGTCGCACTCGTCTTAAAATTCAAGAGAACAAAGATTTCATTGCTACTATAGAACACTTTATATACTAATGTAAATTCATCACATTTTCCTTAGATGTAGCTCTTGTATGTATTTTTTTTACTACATAGGCCATTCATTATTTGTATTAATATTGTTCAAAATGAAATGTTGTATGGCTTAATTGTAACCCTATTGAGATAATAAATAATATAATAATAATACACATGTCTAACACAGTGTGATGCATACAGAGAAAGTGTACAGGATATGTTTTCATACTAACTACAGTATCTTATAAACACTTTCATTCCATAGTCAAGGACATATTTAAGGGGGGCAGGGGTGACCCCCCGAACTAAAATTAAATAACGAAAATATGCTTCTTCAGCGGCCCCGGCGCCCACCCAGCGTCGAATGACATGGGTACCGGGGGGGGAAACCCTGCGGAGTAAAGGCGGTCAGGGGCGTGATGCTGATCACATCACCCCCACTCACGACCGGATCAAGAAAGTGTGAGGCGTTATCCTCCACACCCCCTATATGCCTTGCAACGTCCCCCGGTTGGACACCAGTCGTCAGAAAGTTAGTCCGCTACTCCTTTAGTCGGGAACATGAGAATCTTTGCAAATCATCAGAGCTTGCTGGGTAGAAAAGAAACACAACATTGTTTTCAAAGTTAAACGCAGTTTTATAATCACTTATATTTCATAATCACTTACCAATAAAACACTAGAACATTCAATACTAACGTTGGGCAATTCACTCGCATATAGCGAAAGTCAAATTACATAATTAATTGCTTACTTTCAACTTATTGGCAAGAAGAAAACTCCAAAACCCAAAATCTATACTTGAATTCTCTCCGTTTCCAAGTTCTTATTGATCCTTCACCTCCACCTGTTTTCCGAACTCAGTCTGTCGTCAGGTGAGAAACATTCAGGTAGGTTCACTTCCTCTGCTGAGATGAGAAAGTGACGTCAACACGAACAGATTATGATGTATTTATAAACATATATACAAGTTCCAACCACAACTGTATCACTCTAACTATAGTTGTCTGTGACAGCTTGCACATTATTTGAAGGAACAAACATTTTAAAAATCTTAACTTCTTACAAATATAAAACATTAAACGCTCAGGGAGAATAGTCTGTGGTGAAATATTAGCTAGTTGCGTAATATATAGTTACAGACAAATTCAAGCTTAAATTGTGGATTTAATCATCGTTTTTATTGTAAAAGTGTTCAGTGTTATTACAAGACAGTACATTTATTGAAACGTAAGTTAAGATTAAATAATCTTGTGATTTAGAAGATAAATCAGTGTTAAATCTAGATAGCATGGAAGGCTCTGGGCCATCCAGATAAAGTTTCCTGCTTGTAAGAAATTTAACAAATTTCTTTCAAGTGAGGGAAAATGTCTAGCGAGGAAATTATTAATCAAAGCAGAGAGGACGTCCAAATGGAGATGAATGAAGTAGTGGAAGTAAAAAAGGACACGTCTTCAAATAAAGACGGAGAAAATATGGATGTTGAATTGGTTGCTAAGCAACCAAAAAGTCAGAACACAAAACGAAATCGAGCAAAAGTTAGTGGAAAGGAGGAATCTATAAATGCTCCAAAAATTTTCAAAGCAAACGTATTAGAGCGTACAATGCAATCAAAGGACAATGTGAATAAAAATGACTTATTCTATCCTGGGCATGATGGCCCATATATTGTGCTTGTTGAAGGTGCGGAACACAACGTTGGTAGCTTTAGTGCTATTATGTTAGGTAGTCACTTAAGAGAAGCTAGAATTAAGGTGAATTATGTAAAGGCATCGGGTCCTAATCGTGCAAAGGTTTACTTTTTAACATCCAATGATGCAAATGACTTTTACTTGAACAAAGAGTTTCAGAAGAAGTATAAAGTAAATGTCAAGATCCCGAAGAGTCTTTTACACAGAATGGGACTAATATATGGGTTACCGTTACATATAAACTTAGAAGAAGTACAAGATGAAGCAGAGGCTGAGAGAAATATTCCAATAATCAAAATGGAAAGAATGAAGAAGATTTATCAAGAAAATGGGGAATTTGTGTTCAAACCGACCAAATTGATCAGCGTAACGTTTCAATCACAAAGGTTGCCCTCGCATGTAAAGCTACTCAGTAATATATTTCAGGTACAACCTAAAATAAAATCTGTGATGCAGTGCAGGAATTGTTTCCGTTTCTCTCACACAAAGGATGTTTGTAAGTCCAAAGCGATGTGTCCAAGGTGCGGTGATTATGAACATGATGATATATGTGCTGCAGTACCTAAATGCATAAATTGCTCAGGAAATCATCTTGCAACTGAGAGGTCGTGCAGTAAGTGGGAAGAGGAAAGAGAAATTCAGAAGGTGATAGCATATGAGGGCTGTTCATATCAAGAAGCAAAGAGAAAAGTTAGTTCTAGTAGTTCATTTATGACCGAAAGAGACGATTATTCTTATGCAAACATACTACAAGATTTCCCAGAGTTAAAAACAACTAAAGCAGAGTCTTCCTTTCTACAAGCTCCAAGTTCAGCAATTACAACAGGTAACAGATATGAGGTGCTGGCCACTCTAAGAGATGAGGAATCAGGGACATCAAGAAACTTATATTCTTGGAAATCTTCTCAACCTCATCTTTACAACATGAACAATAGTTATGCTGATCGAAGATTTGGGAAGATATGTAAAAGTAAAGAAGTTATGAAAAATAAAGGTATGCAAAATCTAAAGTCGTGTGACAATCCTCAAACCCAAAACGAACAAGAAAGACCAGATTATGTATTACTAAATTCCCAAATCAGTCCAACGTCAGTGACAACAACGGAAAAACGAAAATTACGAACTAGCATCCCACAATATGACTCTCAAAAGCAAATAATGATTAGTTTGTTACAAGTTATGGCAAAACTAACGTCGAACATAACTGTGGATGATAATCTTAAGAGAATTAAAAATATTCTAGTCGATTGTACAAATATTACTTCACAGTTATTGAAACTTATTGAAGAGCTTGAATCATATGAAGATGCTCAACATTAAATATAATAATCAGTAAGTTATCACATGCAAAATATGTTTTTGTTTGTTCAATGGAATTTATGCTCGTTTCCTTCAAGAAAACTTGAACTCATGAAACTGATAGAAGAGCATCATCCTCTCATTATATGTGTGTGTGAAGTATGGGGGGATGGAAGAGTTTCAATTGAAATAAAAAATTATCATGCAGTAATTAATCAAAAAGGCGGAAAAGGAGTGGGTATATTTGTACATGAAAGTCTGGCATTCCAACCCATATCATTTAATCCCAATTTAGTGATTCTTCGAGAATATCGGGTGGAAGTAGTGGGAATACAAGTGCAAATTTTGAATAAAATATTTACTGTTATCTCGATCTATATACCATCTACCTATACATCGCAAAAAATTGCAGTGAAACATTTAAGGTCTATGATTAGTTCATTCAAGACTCCATTAATCATAACTGGAGATTTCAATTGCCACCACCCATTGTGGGGTCGACAGGCAGCAGATAAGTTGGGTCGAACTCTTGTTGAATGGATGGAGGCGGAACAGTTAACTATAATAAATGATGGTTCACCTACTCATATGCCTAGAAATGGAAGTAATCCGTCATCTATAGACTTAACATTAATTTCAGAAAAGTATTGTACAGACTTTACATGGGAAGCCGATGTGGACTTGAGAACAAGCGATCATTATCCATGTTATTTTTACCTGGCTTATTGCCATGCAACAAATGAAAGAATATTAACTATTCGCAAATGGAAAGTATTCAAAGCTAATTGGTCTAATTATACTAAACTTTTAAATATTTATTTCTCAGAGGATGATGGATTAAAACCTGATAATATTACATACGAGGAGTTTGTAAAAACCATTTCGGCTGCGATGGACTTGAGCTGTCCCAGGGTGATAAA
This sequence comes from Lepisma saccharinum, assembly GCF_977018435.1. Lineage (NCBI taxonomy): Eukaryota > Metazoa > Arthropoda > Insecta > Zygentoma > Lepismatidae > Lepisma > Lepisma saccharinum. The sequence goes on from NC_139233.1 coordinate 49,159,197, forward strand.
AAGTAGTCAGCAACACTTCCCAAAGATATACTGGTGGACAGAAGAGTGTGCTGAAGCAAAACTATATAGAGTCGAATTAGCAAGAATATACGCACGTCAACCAAATCCGAAGAACTGGATAGCATTCAGACACTCTGGCCAAATCAAAGAGATTATGCATAAAAGCAAAAAGAAAATCATGGAAATTATTTTGTGAAAATTTACACCCAAGCATGAAATTAGGATATGTGTGGAATAAGTTTAGGTCGCTCAAAAATCCTCGTACAGCAAATGTGGTCCCTTTGAAATCAAATTGGAAGACTGAATTTATTCAGAAACTCATACCTACAGTGTCAGACGGAGTAGTTGAAACACCAAATGAATTATGTAGTTACACATCAAAACTACGTTCGGCGAAAGGTTTTGCAACTCCAATTTCAAAAGAGGAAATCTATGAAATCATCAGCAACAGTAAAGAATCTGCTCCAGGGATGGATGGAATTACTTATTCGATGATCAATCACCTTCCAGATGTAGCGTTAAAGGCGATGTGCACAATTTTTAATAAATTCTTAAATAATGGAAAAGTACCAGAAGATTGGTCCAAACAGTTGATTATTCCAATTTTAAAAACAGGCAAGGACCCTCAAGTAGGTAAATCATATAGACCTATAGCTTTGACGTCAGTTTTAGGAAAGATATTTGAGAAACTGATACAAAAAAGAATAGAATGGTTTTTAGAAAGCCAAAACATATTTCAGTTCGAACAAATAGGATTTCGAAAGGGATTAGGATGCCAAGACGGATTAATCACTCTTTCCTCGTATATTTTCGACTCACTGAAAAGAAACAGAATTGTATTAGCTGCATTCTTAGATGTAAGCGCAGCTTATGATAATGTAGATATTAATATCCTAATCCAAACAATACAACAGCTAAAAATACCTCACAACTATGTTTTGATATTATGGAAATTACTCAGTAAAAGATCCGTATATTTCCACTTTTTCAGTGAAAGTAGAGGACCGTATTCAGCCTGCAAAGGGTTACCTCAAGGAAGTCCTTTAAGTCCTTTGTTATTCAACATATATATGATCGGGTTGAAAAGGAAATTAATTCCAACAGTCAATTATCTTCAATATGCAGATGATATCTGTATCTATATGTCCACGACACAAATTCATACTGATTTTCCTGTTTTAGAGGAACAAATATTGGAAGTGCAAAAGTGGCTTGAAAGTAAAAAACTCTCCATTTCAATGGAAAAATCTAATTTTACAATTTTTAGTAAAAAGGGAACACCTCCAATAGTTCATTCAATGTCCCGAAAAACAAGAATTCCCATTACATCCAGAGTAAAATATTTAGGTGTCATCTTGGATGAAAGACTAACTTGGAAGGACCAAATTAAAGCAATACAAGTCAAATCAGAAAAAGTGTTTAATTTGTTCAAAGCAATAGCAAATACTCAGTGGGGATGTCATCCTCGAGTTATGCTTTTATTTTACAAGAATTATTTTCGGCCTATGATAGATTATTCTCTATTGGCAATGTGTAACCTGACAGAAGGAAAATTGAATTCCATTGATGTCATACAGAGGAAATTCTTGAGAAGATGTTTAGGCGTTATGAACAGCACTCCAAACGTAGTAGTATACATGGAAGCGGGTGAATGTTCCATTTCATGTAGACAGAAGATGTTAGCAGCAAATATGCTCTTCAAAGTGAAATCATATTGTGAGCATCCTTTCAACAATGTACTAACAAATATGATACACTTATATGAAACAGGAAAAATAACAAACAGAAAATCTGCTATGTGGATAGAATTGTATAATTCGTTTTGTCAAGAATATCAGGATGTTCTACAGATGCGTTCACGGCCTGTTTTTTCATTAGATTATCCTCAACAGTCTCTGGATAATATTCATTTCCCTCGTTATTCGCACATATCGGAATATTTTATTCAATGGCCAAATTTTTATTTCATATACACAGATGGATCTAAAAGTGAGTCAGGAGTTGGATGTGCAGTGTACGATCCACAACATAAAACATACCTATTATTTCGGCTTCCACAAGACTGTACAATATTTACAGCAGAATCTTACGCAATTTACCAAGCTTTAATATATGTTCAAAAATTAAATTTACGAAAGTTCTTAATACTTACTGACTCGCAAAGTGTATTACAGGCTCTTAAATCTTCGTACAAGAGTCTTTACAAATTATCCCCTTATATTATAAATTGCATACAATTAGTTCAAACAATACAAAAATCTGGAAAAACCATTGAGTTTTCTTGGGTTAAAGCTCATAGCAATATTGCAGGTAATTCTCATGTAGATGAATGTGCAAAGAAAGCAGTGCGTCTTCCAAATATTACGAACTTATCATTATACTATACGGATCTTCTCCCTAGAGTAAAGAAGAAAATTTTGAATGAATGGTTTGATTGGTGTCGAAATGAACTTACAACAGTTGGAGAATCATACAGACCATTTGCTGAATTCAAAACACAAAAACCATGGTTTCATCATGTAAGTGCTACAAGAAATGTAATTGTATTAATTAATAGACTGAGAACGGGCCATTTGTGTACTAGGCAACATTTATCCAAAATTGGAATAACGAACAATAAGAAATGTGAATGTGGCTGGGAAAGTGCAGATGCACAACATATAATACTGGAATGCTCAAAATATAATAGAGAGAGAAATATCTTGTATAAAACTTTAAATAATCTAAAGGTTCAGTTTCCAACAAATTTGTTAAGTTTAGTTGTTAATCCAGATGTGAGAATTGGTTATAGTTTGTTATCATTTTTAAGGAAGTGTAACATACAATTGTAAAAAGCAAAATGTTCTTAAAAAAAAAAAAATCTAATATCTGTAAAATAGGGGGAATGGACTGATAATTTTATTGTAAAACAATTGTGTGTGTATTGTTATGGACAAAAAACGGCATAAAAGCTGTTAGGTTCCAAATAAAGGAATGAATGAATTAAACGCTCAGGTTTGTTACAGCCTTCATGGCGTGGTGCTATGCACAGGGAAGCACTTTACTTTTTTTTTACTTTTATGCTTCTTCAGCATTTGTTGTATAATAGGTGGTTATAAATTTCAAGGCAAATATTACATTGGGATCACACGGCTTTGAATGACAGTATCAAAGATTTATGCTTGCACACTACTATTCATAATATGCTCGCCTTGTCATCAAGGGGTCGATACCTGGTTAAGGCACTTAGTGGTTCGGATCCCACTTTAAACTGTAGGCCCATAATTTTTATTGTAGAAACATATGAGAACATCACATGTATTACAATCGTCAGAAATATAACCTAGCCTTATACTAATAAAGTAAATATAATTCTTACAAACAAACATATTCCAACAGCATTTTAGAAACGTAACACCACTTACATAAATTTAGTAGTTAACATTATTAGCTTACAAGCATAACTATTTTACCTAACAAAATTAATTTCAAAGAATTCTTCTACCCTATATATACAATTATCAGTCAATATTTTTTGCAGTTTTCTTTTGAATTTTAAAAAGGGCAGTTGCCTTAAAGACAGAGAGAGAGCATTGTGAAACTTAACTGACATGTAGTAAAAGGTTTTTTGTGTCTTGTTGTAATTACATCTAAACAATCCCTATTTCTGGTTTGATAGGTATGTGAGCACCCTAACTCCTCATAAATGTGAATGTTTTCTTTTATATAGAGCAGGCATTGGAATACAAAGATAGCAGGAGCTGTCATAATAACTAGTCTAATAAAACTTAACTTACAGTGGCCACTGCTTCCAAGACCACACATTAATCTTACACATATCTTTTACATTTTTAATAACTTTTTTATTGAAGGCTGATGTCACCAAAGTAAGGTATCATAGCTTAAGTGACTGTGTATCTGTGCATAATAAAGTTTTTAGAACATTCAAGCTTACACATAAAGTGGACTTAAAACACCAACTTAAACAATTACTATAATATGCATGAAATATTAATCAGGCACTATACTTTTCACCAACTGGATCTAAAATCCTTTTTTGTTATTGAATAAATATTCAATTCTTCATCTATTTGACATGTATTTCCTTGCCAGGGCACTTGTTTTATGCAAATTATGCTGATCTTAACTACAGGTAAGCTAGATATTCAGTACATGCTGTTATATCTCTATTCTTATACAGTCGTCTTTTTTACCAATTCATGTAATAATAATAATAAAATATTAATTAATTTATGTATTTTCATTAGTATTTATTTAATTCAATATAGACTACTTATAATATAATTATTTTAATTTAAACATTATTATTGTTATTCCGGAGACACTTGGTTTGGACCCCCCCCCCCCCCGAATATATTTCTAGATAAGTGCCTGGCCATAGTTTACAAATTTAAAGATGCAATTGAACAAAAATGCAATCTAATCTTATTCTAAAGTTTGTTCTTATTAATCACATCTATCTATCACTGTATAAAGGTTTAATAATACAAAATTATATATACAGGTTGGGTTAGTAGGTTTTCTTCAGCTTTTAAAATGGTTCTGAAAAGAACATAAGTTTCACATCCCTCGGTTAAATGTATGCCAGTAACTATTAAAAATAGTCACCGAACAACTTTTGGAATGTTCCTTTTTTATTCCTTCTTTACAGTGTTGTTGCTTGTTTGTTACCTGCCACAACATGAAGCAGCAAGTTATCACATTCGAAGCAAAACCAGGGCTCATGGCAGATTCAACTACTTTGATGTGGAATTACTCCAGGTATGTGAAACAAAATTACCTGTAAATATTATATCGTTCTGTGTGATGTAAAATATGTTTTGCTGTCAAATCTTATGTATCAAACCAAATGATACAGGGTTACTATAAAAGAAATGGCCACTTTTAACATTTACATTGAAATCATGAATGTATCTTCGTGCAATAAGTGTACATGACTCATGTGCAAAATACAGTAGAACACTTACTAGTATAATAGAATAAAACTTCCTCCACAGGGGCAGCTGTGCAAAACTAGTTGCTAAGCTTTAAATGTTCTATAAATGCTACCATGTTCCTTGGTAAACAAAACCTCAAGTGATTCGCTAGAGAAAATAAATTACATGAAAATATGCATTAACAGCTGGGTAGTTTCTGGCATTACATTAATTTCCACTCACTACATTTAGAAATAAAGGTATATGAAAATTCCATAATGAGTACTTCTTTGGGCCCCTCTGATGGTATAGTCTGTTGCTTGCAACCAAAAGTTGAATATTCACGAAGGCATCTGCTATGTGGGAGATCTGGGTTAGATTCCCAGGGTGGGAATTTTTCTGATCTGGGGCTCATCCAGCCTCTAACCAATGGAGAAGGGAGGGGGTAAGAGTGGCTGGCATCACCTCCAATATGGCAGGGACAGAGAACGTGTAGAGTCCTACATCCATACCCCCTATATGCCCTCATGGCATGGTGCAATGCAACTATTGTTTCTATTGACATAATAATTTTACTGTAATATTTTAAATCCTTTCTGATACTGTTATAATGTAAACACTATACATTATAACTTGATTTGTTTTTCTTTTTTGTTTGCTTCTTTCAAGAATAATGAAGAGATGTAAAAGAACATACTCTATGAAACAAAAACTTTACAGTTAACTTGCTTACAGATGTACATATGATTTCCTTCATTTTTATGACATGCAAATTTGATGTGAAGTGTTATAAATAGGGTATCCATTTCCAGGAAATGAGCAAAGCTGAACCCGGAAATATAATTGTCTCACCAGCCAGCATAAAGGCAGCTTTGGCAATGTTATACGAGGGCGCAGGTGGATCATCGGAAAAGGAACTTCAAAATGTCTTGCGGCTACCTGATGACAAGGCAGGCAGTCGTGCTCACTTTCAAAGATTCCTTTTGTCTCTGCAGGTAATATACACCAGCTTGTTCATGAAGGTATACATTGTCTAGTAGATAAAAATATTTCAAGGCATGCTCACTCTTGCATAGAGCCTTAATAATTTTTTGAATATGTTGATGTACTGAAAAATACTACATAAGTGAGTTCAGAGACAGTAGGTAAGGTATAGCTACTTAAAATAAGTAGCTATATCAATAGCATATCTACTGTGATTAGATCTGGACAAAGAAGGGCCCATCTTAGTAAAATGTTCACTGGTCTTTGGTACAAACAGTCTCAGATTGAATTATACGGTGAACAGTGGCATGCCCAAGGGGGAGTTGGTAGGGGTTATAACCCCTCCTTTTAGCCCAGCATTTAAATAAAAAACATAAAATGCAGGAAAATATGGCAAAATGAGGACTTACTACATAAAAAAGTACACATAACCCCTCCCTTTCAAAAATCCTGGGCACGCCAATGACCGTGAACCTGAAGATTTTGGTGTTCACCCAGTTTACAATTCAGGGAGCTATTTGAGAAACAGTAGTCTAGATTCTAGAATGCACAGTAGTTCCAACAAGGCTTGATATGCTGACCAATTATGTTAATTTATGCATGAACATTGAACAATGATAAGTCTACAGTCACAAGTTGACAAAGAAATCTGTATAAACAAGGTATTCAGCTCAGTTTTGACAATCAGGATTTGTATGAGATACAATAATCTTGTGTTTTGATTGTTTAAAGAATTTGTCAGAAACACCTTGCATTATCTTTTGCAGTTAATCTTCATAGGAAGCACAAAATATGAAATATTCCTCACATTCATAACAGCAGACAACTTTGTTCCATAAATGTTACACACTTTTCCTCTATATTTCATTCGTTTTCAGCAGTTTATGGGTATTTTGACTTTGCTTTCAGCTGGATATAAGCAGGCATTGTTGTTCAAACTGACACTTTCCATCAAAATTGCTTTTTATGAGGTGCATGTTGTGTAGACTGTGCAAGCTAGAAGACAATGCACACTATGTTGCTTACTTGCTTACATATAGACAGCAGATCAAGATATGGACTTATGCCCGTTTGCACAAACATTGAACAAACTCGCAAGTCTGAAAATCCACGGGTCAGGGTAACACTCGAGTTAGGATCATTTTCCATTGCACTAATATGAACGTGTGACGGTCCTGTGAATCCGCACAATATAATTATATGTTTATTGAAATTATTAATTTCATATTATACAAGTCACTTTCAAATAAGTTTAAAAAATGTATAATAACTACTTTGTACAACGTTAATTATGTTTTATGTTATTTATTGTGCTATAAGCTGTATAAATGAGGTAATATTTGGAATTCTAATATCAATAGTCATTATGTAGCAATGGATATAATGGAATTGAAAATAGAATAGCGAACTGCATATTAGTCAGTTATTTTAATAATACTTAGACCCATAGAAGTTGTACCTTCACTTTTGCGTTATAATTTGGAATATTTATGAACAAAATGTAATCGTGCAAATGATTGGCTAGTGAATGTCACAGTATAATTGGTGGTCCGGTATTGTGGAACATTATCAGCACGATCTTGGGTGATGTGTTTTGTGTAAGTCTTAACTTACACCATTGTTCTCGTGAATCTAGATTTTACATAAATTTCTATTATGTACGCATCAAGTAATCCTTATAATCTGAGATGCAAACAAGTCTTACAGCTAGAATCTATCAATTGTGGTGATGAACCTGATGAATCACAAAATAAGAATGGTGTCATGAATATGGTGAAGTGCTGCAAAGATCCTGATAAGGAAAGGTTGGTAGCTTGTGAAAATTGTGGTCATTGGTATCATTTACAATGTTTGGGTTTGTCCGATAAGCATTGGGAGTTATATCAGTCAAATGAAAATTATTTCTGTAAAGATTGTGATCCATCTTATGATCCGTTCAGTATTGAAGCTTTCGTGGAATGGAAACGAAGCCAGGAAAATGTTCAAGAAATTAACATTCGTCCTTCTGTGTTGGCCGAGACGTCAACGGGGCAGAAGTAATGTTCCTTTTCAAATGTTTGATCTACTTGCCAAGTTAAGGAAAATTAGCGAGTCACAACAGGTGGAATTTACAAAAATTAGGGAAACTCAAGATTCTATGAGAGGCTAACTCAAGAGTCTCAACAGCTTGAGTTTACAAAAATCAGGGAATCTCAACAGGAAATTCAAAATGCACGGCAACTACTCAACCTTGACTTCCACGAATTGAGTACATCGTTATGGAAGGAATTAGCTAAAGTTGCAGAGTCCTGCAAATTAGCAACACATTCATTAAATCAGGAAATGGAAAGAGAAGTGCAAGGACTAACAGAGAAAATCGAGGAAGTCAACACTACTTGTACAGAGAATTCTGATAAACTTGCTGGATTGAATGATCAGATTACACAATGCCAGAACAATGTTTCAGGATTGTCTCGGCAAGTTCAAAGACTTGAAGTCGTCTTGAGCAAGGACGAAATAACGAAGCACGTGGAAGCATGTGAGGAAAAGATTACTAAGTTAACATCTAATATTTGGACTAATGTTGAATCAAGTCATCCTGTACAAGTTTACAGTTCTCATGTGAATGATAACTGTCAAACTGGTATTCCTGCACGGAACCTAACCTATCCTAAATCATCCGATTCTTCAGCGTGTGATGTTTCTGATGACGAACACAATCGCATTGCTTCGCAAAGACACAAACGTTCTAGAAGTAATCGCATGAGAGCTAGTAATACTAACAAGTTATGTCAATCAACCCATTCTTTATATTCGGATGGCTCTTGGCAGGAAAGAAAAAGGCAAGTAAACCAAAAGTCATGAAACCCACAGAATCATCGATGTGATTATCCTGACAATTGTATGCGTTTGCTTACTCAAGAACCTCGACGGTTGGTTAGATTGAATGAACTTACTGTTCTTCCTAAATATTCTGGAGATCCTGAAAATTCAAGCCCACGTAAGTTTATTAAAACTTTATAACGTCCTACTTAGACTTACTGCAAGTTCCTGACATGGAAAGGCTTGAATGTATTACTAATTGTTTCCAAAGACCTGAAGAAGGTTGGTATAATACTCATGTCGATTCGTTCACATCGTACAAACAGTTTGTTGACGAATTTCTGAATCACTACACGTCTTATTCATTAACCCAGGCTCAATTATCTGAACTTAGAAGCCGTAAATATGATCCTAAATTGACGAGTAGTATGGAAGTCTTTGCTATACGTACGCATTCAGCATATTATAATTTAGTTGATCATCTGAATGATGCAGAAGTTATTGATATTTTAATCAATCAGTTGCCCACATCTTTGCACAAACAATATTAGCTGCTAGATTGGACAAAATGGATGATGTAATTGTGTTACTAAAAAGGTTGGATTTAGTGAATTCAAGATCGAACAAGTGTCTTAATGTTCATGATAATGTACATGAAGAAAATTTCCGACATGGTGGGAATAATTCTAAAAGTTTTACCGACAATAATAGTGCAAAGGCAAAACTGAGAGTTCAAAGTGTTGGTAAACGTTCATAGTTTGCGAACGGTGATCAATCTAATGAAAATTAATGTTCAAGACGTTATGTTGTAGGACCTAATAACAGTGGTAATTTTGTTTCTTCTAGCGATGAAAATAAAAGAATTAAGATTCCACGTACAGATGCTCCATCTGTTGCTGAAACTCAATAATCAACCTTGACTTCCACGAATTGAGTACATCGTTATGGAAGGAATTAGCTAAAGTTGCAGAGTCCTGCAACTAAGATTTTTTACAGTAATAATAATTTTGGGAAACCTAACCTAACCTAACTAACAGATCATATAATCGTTACAGACGTAATGCTGCAGGAACTCACATTTCCAGCAAAATAGTAGTCCACAAAGCTGTCGATACTACAACAATAATGGTAGATTTATGGGCAACAGTTTCAATGCCAGAAACCAGCAACAACAACAGCAATTTACACACTGCATCCTAACTCTGTTCTCTGACGATAATGTCCACTCATGTCAACCATGCAATATATGTGCCAATTGTGGATATTCATCGTCTCAGTTGTCAACGGGAAACAGTTAATGCAACTACAGTGTCTAATACTCCCATTAAATGAAAATGCTCCATTTTTCGATCCAAGAGAAACTTCTTGTAAACAGTCCATTTCTTCTGCCCCTCAAGAAACATTAAACGAACGTCGCGGGTGAACGTGGACCAGTTTGCTCGCACTAATGTAAAGGAGGGTCCGTCTAAATCATATCGTAGTGATATGGTACAAAGAAGAACCTACTTGGACTTTAAATGATACTAGCATACATACTCCTATTACTGATCAACCTTTGATCACAAGAACAGTTTGCGGTATTAACATACATACAGTGTGTCATCGACAGTGGAAGCCAGTGTAATTTTGTCAGTTATGAGGTAGTATAAAATTTATTATTCCGACTGCCAAATTGATTGCAGCAGATTTCTCAAACTGCAGTGTTTTGATTTCACGTTATATCATGTCCCAGGAGTTTCGAATAGTATTGCTGATACCTAGAGCAGATTTCCGCCTTGTACTACTTATTGTGTACTTGATGATAAATTATATATCAATCAAGTAATTGTGGAAGATTCACAAGATGATACTTCTTCTATTTGGTTAAAAGCTCAACAAGCAGATGAGAATAATATAACTTCTCACTTAGTAGATAGTACAATTGATAATGGCTTTTCAATGCACTTTATTCTATTCAATTTGAATATTGAACTATTCCTTGTCAAGGAAATTAAGGACAATAATGCAATTCTTTACACAATGAACTAGCAATATTATGACAAGGTGAACTTTTCAAATCTTCGAGTGTTTAACTGTTCACAAAGAAAAAGGAATGAACTCTTGTCTAAGAATTACATTTATGAGATACTGTGAAAGAAAACTTTGTTTATTAGCTTGTACAATTGAACTATGTATTATGTTCTTGAGTTGTTATTACTGTTAGACACAAATCTGTTTATGTGCACGTTGTTGTCGAATGTCAGATAATATTGTGCATTTGTAACTTTGTTTTACTTATGTTCATAAACATCTGAATGATTTGTAAATGTATACTCCTCCTCAGTGTTTCGTAGTTTTCATTTTTCCAGAGGAGGGGAATATTGTGACGGTCCTGTGAATCCGCACAATATAATTATGTTTATTGAAATTATTAATTTCATATTATACAAGTCACTTTCAAATAACAGTTAAAAAATGTATAATAACTACTTTGTACAGCATTAATTATGTTTTATGTTATTTATTGTGCTATAAGCTGTATAAATGAGGTAATATTTGGAATTCTAACGTTGCTATAGCAACGAGAATCAATAGTCATTATGTAGCAATGGATATAATGGAACTGAAAATAGATAATAGTGAACTGCATATTAGTCAGTTATTTTAATAATACTTAGACCCATAGAAGTTGTACCTTCACCTTCACGTTATTATTTGGAATATTTATGGACTAAATGTAATCGTGCAAATGATTGACTAGTGAATGTCACAAACGGCATTCCAGCCCGCGTGAGTAATGAAACCCCGCTATACTCTAGGCTAGCAGCTAGCCTCAAAGCAAGTGCCTAAACGTCATACAGATGGAAGAATGTGATTGGTTACCTGTTTCGACAAGGCATGTTTCCACTCGTAGCACCTCGTGGTGTGGCTGCATGACAGAAAAAAGAGAGAGGGTGGCGGTAACAAGACTTTGGTATCTCCGTAAACAGTGACAACGTACTGCCACAAGAAAAATTCAAGCACGTGATAAAGATTGGAAAAATATTTACGTGAATAAATGTTGATATTTTATTGCAACTTGCGATCACAGTAAGTAGTTTTACAGTGATGTTTGCAGTAGATTTTGATGTATACATGTACTTTCACATAGTATTCACGATAGTTGATGGCCAGGACTATTCCATTTTCTCCGGCTAGTGGGTGTATGTTTGTATTGCACGTTCTGTACTGAAGAATGTGCACAGTAAGCATCTGCAAAGTATATACTTAATAACATACTATATATTTATCGCTTTTTACATTTGCAGTTTGAGTCTATTACTTCTCATTTTACATTTATTTGGTTTTGAAGTTCTGAAGTGATACATTACTGGTTCTGGATGGCAGCCATAACTCCCCTGCACGTGGGTTAACTCTACTTTTACTCGCCGATCTCTAAGGGTAAAGTATACCCTCCTTTTACTCCCAGCTTACCCGGCGTTTCTGTTGGTGCAACAGATAATCAGCCGATTTGTGGGTTAACTCTGAGTTTAAGATTAATTTAATGTTTGTTGTCTTTCTTTCAGAGAAAGAGCCCATATTATTTACTCGACATTGGAAACAAGATATATGTGAATAATTTATTCCCTGTGAATCCAGAGTATGTTCGCATCTTGAGGGCCAACTATTTCGCCGATTTGGAAAATGTCAACTTCACGAATTCCATCCTGGCTGCGCATACCATAAATGACTGGATAAATAACACCACCCACGGATTGATACCAGAAATTGTTTCTGCAGGTACTTGAAATTTATGATAAGAGTTTGTTTTTAAGACATCTCTGCCAATGCAAAATAAGATCAAGAATATGTATATTTTGCTTCTTAAACATAAGAATGATAAAAGATGGTGTGGATTAACTGATTGCTAACATGTGCTACCTATATAACAGCCTCTGACAAGTCCTCATTTTCACAGCTTCTGAATGATCTTACAAAACCATGAGCATCACCACACATTTTTTACAGAAGTAGAGGTGGAACTTGAACAATTAATAAAATCTCTTTCAAGTTCTAAAGCTATCACTCCTAATGATATTCCCTCAATATTTCTAAAAGAGTTGGCCAGATTTTATCTAAGCACATAAGCATAATCTTTGATAAAATGGTGTTTTCTCTTGTGTGAAAGCAAGCAATTGTACATGAAACATGAAACAAGTGTCATGTTTACGTCTTGTCGCTGCAATTTCCTGCGAAAAAATTCTAATCGTATCCTTGGACATGTTATTCCATTCTCCCACTCAACACAGTTTTCTCCCTCAAATATCATGTGACTCAAACCTTGTTTGCTTGCTTACCAGTGCATTTAATTTCCTGAGTGCACTTACTTAGATTCTTTCAAAGCCTTTCTCTTTCTCATATGCAACTCATCCAGATGGTCAAATATATTCAACATTCACAGACCTCTTCTTAATTTGCTTTCATCTTACTTGTACAATAGAAAGCAAATGGTAATATTTGGTTGCTCTTCATCGTGGCTTTCTGTAGATTCCCGTGTGCCTCAAGAAAGTTCTCTGGGGCATCACTCTTTTCATGGATTATATTCATGAAAACATTTCCCCTAAGTACTCAATTTTATGATATGCTGATGATTGCCAATTATTTATAAACATTACTTCAGTTTAAGACTCATATTCCTTCCACACTGAATGCTGGTGCAAACATGGCAATCTGAAATTAAATCCTGGAAAGTCTCTTGCTTTTGAGATTTATCCTCAAATCCAATTTTACACCACTATCCTATAAACTTTGAAACCAGAAGATTCCTTTTCATGCAACACCAATTGAATTGAATTGTTGTTTTAAGTCCAATTTATGCACAGAAAGGCTAATCGGGACTGGACCAACAGTTTAAAGTGGGATCCGAACCACTGTGCTATGTGCCTCCACCCGATATCGAACCCAGGACCCCTTGATTACAAGGTGACAATGCTACCACTGCACCATTGGGGAGGCCCTTATGCAACACCAAACATAATTTTCGACAGCAATCTGACTTTCATCCACCATATAGACTACTACACCACTTATAAAAACATGAAAACTTTTGAATTAATTTACATATCACTCACGTTTCCGCTCTCAAAAACTACTTTACAATGTGCATTTTGTTCGGTATGGTAACGGATTTATTCTGTATTCATGATTTTTTCAAATATATAAATAAAATAAACAATTATTGATCAGTCATAAGCTTTATTGTTTCTTGTACTTTCTGATCAGAATGGACTAATGTTGATTTCCTTTTCGCTTGTTTTTTTTTTTTTTTTTTTAAATTAGGTTAAAAACTGTGAATCCTACTACACTAGAAATTACAAATGACTTCTTTGATATATTTTCAGATAAGCTATCTGAGGAAACAAAGTTATTCATAGCAAATGCCATCTACTTCAAAGGAAACTGGGACAGAGCATTTGATGTTGACGGAACAAAGCTGAAATGCTTTTACAGTGTACCAGACAAGTGCCAGTATACCTACATGATGGAACACATAGACTACTATAAATATGCAAACATTGAGGAGCTTGATAGTCAAGTTGTTGAACTGTTATATGAGGTATTGTATTACAATAAAAGTGTGTATAAAAATAGAATATGTTCATTACTAAAACAATAATGGATGACCCAAACTAAACTCTATGGTGCATTAGCCCTTTGAGGGTTACAATATGCCAAGCAACAGAGCGACATTTGGTCAGCACATCAAATCCCATTACAATTTTGGGGCTTCAATTGGGAATCAAAGGAAAACTCGCACCAAAGGCCACTGACTATTTCGATGAGTTTATGTACTTTGCTGGCATTACCCTGATAATGTTCCTATCACTCGGTGGTCTGTGGTCTGCTGGCAACCATCACGTGCTTTGTCCTCTGCCAGCCAGAGGTCACCTTTCTCTTCACAAAGAGGATTTGAAAACTTGGTTGCCACATTCAGAGGCGAAGGGAAGGAAAGACAACCAACACACAGGAATCAGGTATTTCAGATGGCAAGAGGAAAATAATTTACACCCTCCCCCTTCCCAAGAGCTTAGGTAGCTCACTTATATTATTTGTTTGCCCTTTGAAGGACTCTTGCAAAAACTACAAAGAACTGTACCAGATTAAATCTTCTGGCCTTTAGTGTTAGATTTCCAATAAGAAGACTTAGATTCAATTTTTCTAATTCAAAGTTAGTTTTGTATGGAATACATGAAATTAGATTTCAACTGTATTTTTAATGCTAAAGGTTTGGTGCACATAACAATAAATCAAAACTTTTATATTGACGTCCTGAAACATTTGCATCAAGCAATTTGGCGGCGGCATCCTAATTTGTGGACACCTTGGCAATGGTTTTTATTGCACGACAATTCAAGGCCCCATACTGCTTTATCAGTCTAGATTATCTGGCCAAGTATCGTATCCCTGCTCTACCACATCCCCCATATTCACCCGATTTTCTTTTTCTCATGTGAAAACACCACTGAAAGGGAAACGTCATGAAGATATTGCAACAATCCAAACGGTTGTGACACATGTGCTGATAAGCATCCCAGATGAAGCTTCCTCTGCTTGCTTCCATGACCTCCAGAAATGGTGGCAGCTGTGCATAGATAGCTGAGGGGGCTATTTTGACAAGACCTAGGACCAATAGTTCCTAAGTTGAATAAATTATTTTTTATGGGCTCAGTCCTGAAACTTTTCTGACAAAGGCTGTATTTTATCAATACATTGCAAGTCCAGATGCCAGAGTCTTGTTAGCCTGCAGAAATGCAATCCAGGGTGTACTAATACATATTGTGTCCAACAAATTACTGCACAGTTAAAAAAATCTAGCATTTCACAAGACTGCTTAGCAGAAATAAAATAAAACTATTTCGGGACCAATAGAAAAAACTAAAATCCTTAATTTGTGTATAATTTACAATTAACATTTCTTTCTTAGGACAAGAAGTATTCCATGGTCATAATACTGCCAAACAAGAAAGATGGCATCAACCAGCTTATTCGAGATCTACAACACAATCAACCAGACAATTTTGTTGATGAGCTTGAACTTACGGAGATGCAAGTTTCAATTCCACGATTCAAAATTGATTATACCAATGAACTGGGACCTACTCTGTATCATGTAAGTTAGCAGTGTCTTTAAAAGCATGTGACATAGATTATAACTTATGGACTTTAAAATGTTGTGTAGTGCTGCATTTTATATTATGAATGTTCTAAAGGTCGTATTACATCAAGGCAGCTTCAAGCAACTTCTGAAATACCACTGGTTGCTTCAAGATGACATAGTTGCATGGCATGTAACTGGTGTTCAGTCATAGCTGTATTTGAAAAGAAGGTTGTTTGCCTTAGGATAAACAACATTCTCAATCTTATTGGGGTGGGGGGAGGGATGGAAGGAAATGCACCCTTGCTTGGAATACAATTATCACTGCCATTCACTAAGGTGAAACATACAACACCACCTGCAAAGTCTGTTGGTAGGGGATGATAAGGACCCAGATTTTTATGTAATTACCAGAGGCGAGGTATCCAGTTGTTGGGAGATGCGGTGATGACTTAGCAAAATAATAATAATACTGCATTTTAAATATTTTAAAGAAGCAAAAAACAAGTCTGAGGGTAATTCCATGTCAAATCAACTAGTGCATAAACCCTTGATGTCATGGATTTGGCTAAATTTTGGTATACATGTTTCTTATCATTTGAAATATAGAATATATATTTTTTCATGTTGCCGGTTTTTTAGTTATTGAATTTTGAAAATTGACAAAATTGCCCAAAAACCGCTCACCGCTTAAACTTTAAATACAATTTGCAAGAGACGTGTTTCAACTACAGAGCTGGGCATGGTCTCATTTTAAAGCTTTTAAAAGATGGCTCTCATTTGACATACAACATGCTTGGTTTTTTGCAAAAAACAAATTTTGAAAGTTTCTCAAAATTGTATTTTACTATTACCAAAAAACGAAATTTTCAAAAATTTTACACATATTGGTAAACATCTACTGAAGGTTCAGTTAAAATTTCAAGGTGGTATCATATGAAAAGTGAATTCCTTTCAAAACCATGCGATGATTGAAGTTACATATTTTACATACCTAACCACATTATAAATACAGAAGCATACATACCAAGAAACTGCTTAGTGATACAGAAAGTCTTTCTTTGATAAAATGTATGATGCTTGTGTCATCTCCTCTTGCTTCAGCTGGTATGTTCTACCGGTGGCTGTTACAGGGTCCACTTTCCAAAGGACTGAGTGTCTTTGGATTTTAAGAACATCTGGTTGCCTTGGATAACGAAATGACTGTGCTGGACCACAAGGATGCAAGAAAGACACCTGCACTTCATGTTCTACATCATCTTTCGAAAGTACACATCCCACCCACCAATTGACATCATACGCACACGCTACAAAACCTGTCATGTGTTCAAAGGGTACATTTTCAACATCTGCATTAACTTTAACACAATGTACCAAAGTTTCTTCAGATGCAGAAAACACTTTAGTCTCCACTTTTTCTGTGCTTACTGGTATGAATGCATGAAACCTCTGAGTCCCTGTTACAGCTTCACCAAACCGTGTCTGTAAAAGTTTCTCTTCTTCCAAATATTCGTCATCTGTCACATAAAAGAAAGTTATTGACGGAATGTTCTCCTTTCTCCACTCAAATAGCTGGAGTGGTGTCATGATTTGGTTTGAAAGAGGATTCTGGAGACTAGCTTTGGCTGCCTGCCTTTTTACTGTCCCTCCAACACCATCATACACTCCCTTACCATGTGCTGTTGCATAAAAATGCCACTCAGCCACAATGCCATCGAAATCTCTATGATGGTTGCATAAATTTGCAGTTCTTATATTGCGCTGCTGAACCATCAGAGAAGTAATAAACTTTCTGTAAGTTTGGCAGACAATCAATTTTCAAGAAATCCAAAAGCTTTCTTTGGAAAACATGGACAAGAACTGTGTTGTGAATCAAGCAGTCTGAAACGAAGACATAACTCTTTATGTTTTAGAATATCCTCATTGTCCTTAAAATATACTACAAATGGATGAACTGTTGCCATTGAGTTGTTCCAGTGGAACCCTTGTACTGCAAAATAAATGAGTAATTCTCAGCAAAATCACATGTCACATGTCATCATGCACTAGAGAACTTTTCTTTTCAGAAAAATATACTGATTGCTGTTTGGCTATAAAATCGTGTGTCTTGAGGTTCATCAACTGATTTGAAAAATCTTGAACAAATTCCTCTGTGGATTTAGTAATAGTCTCAAAAGAACAGCGGTCCACTGATATCCACTGCTTGTAGGTTGTATTTTCAATCATCTCTTCCTCAAGGCTTGTTAGCAAGGTTTCCTTGAAATCAATTATGCTGGGACAGGAATCACACTCATCGAGAAAACAATTCTGTTGTGGTACCCTACACATTATTTTTGAAAGACAATCTTGGTATGTATCTAATGGATTTTCATGTCCTGGGAGAGTTATTTTATTTAAGTGAGCTCCAGCTATCATTAGTTTAACATTTTGATGAGTGGTACAAACACATAACAGTGTGGGTACCACTGGCTCCTGCAATTATGCAACTCTTTGGTCTTAATTCTACAAATTAACCAAATCTTAAGTGGCAGGTATTTAGATTTAAAAAGTCTGAATATTTCTCTCAGATATCCCAGGATCAATCTTTTTTGAATGTGGATACGTTTACCATCTGTGTCCCTCATGGAAACATAGTCTTTCTTCATCACTGCAGTGAAAATCTTAAACTAATGAGGCTGTTTCTTCTGGTAAAGTTTTTCCAGGTCTAGCGTCAGGTGAGGACAAAAATCCCTTCTCTTTGATGAGTTTTTTTTTTTTTGCTTTCCTTGCTAAGTAATATACTAACACCAAACTCCTTTTCAACTTTTCCACATGGCCAACTTTTGGTAAAAATAGACAAAATCATGAAACTTTCACTTTTATTTGCAGTTTTAAATCTCTCTTAAGTTGCTCAAAGATTTCTGATTCTGAATTACTACACTGGCATTCTTCATCATCTTTATCAACTTTCAAATTTTGCATTGTGCGAATTACTCACTTTTAGCAAATGTTAAAATATTTTTATATTGATAAAAATATAAAAAATATATAAAAACCTAAATTACTTACGACCAGTGAATATCATCAATCGAAAAATGAGACGTTTCGGGGGCCTTACCACTCCCTTCTTCAGGCTTTCCTTAGGCACGAATCACCACCATGCCGTGTCAAGTTGTATCAACCTGCACCCCTTTTCCTTGTTTGATAAACTTGACATGCCATGGTGGTGATTCGTGCCTAAGGAAAGCATGAAGAAGGGGGCGGGCAGTAAGACCCCAGAAATGTCACATTTTTCGATGGATGATACTCACTGGTCATAAGTAATTTAGGTGTTTTTATGTATTTTTTATATTTTTATCAATATAAAAATATTTTAACATTCTTTAAATTCTGCATTAAAAAGGGATTGGTATAAGTATTTCTTATTTTCTTTATCTTTTCTCTGCAATGCCTTTTCGAACTCTTCAGCTTCTTCTTACTCACTGGATACTCACCAAGAGAAATCAATGAGGCATTCAACTAACTGAACTCTGTATCAACATCCATATATTCTGAATCTTGGATACTGCAATGAGGACCAGCATTATCATCTGGCCCTGAAGGATTTTATTTTTCTGGAACGATAGCCTACTTTTCCTTCCCCAACTGCAGTCTACAGGAAGTGCAAATTTTCATGTTTTCTTCAATTCCGTAATAAAAGAAATCATTCAAGCTAAATGGACCTCTTCTTGCCATCCATATCAAGACTTTTTTTTAAAAAAAATGAAGACACTAATAAAGCTAGTTTCAAACCATTCACAGCACAGAAGTTAACTGAGATGTACACACTCTGACAGCTACACCACAACTGATCCAGTTGCATGAAGCAGCATAGGAGATCAGGAATAAACAAGTCATGTATATCAAATGAAAGCCCTCTTCCTAAGCTTTAAAATGAGACCATGCCCAGCCCTGTAGTTGAAACAGGTCTCTTGCAAATTGTATTTAAAGTTTCAGCGGTGAGAGGTTTTTGGGTAATTTTGTCAATTTTCAAAATTCAATAACTCAAAAACCAGCACCATGAGAAAAAAAAATATTTTCTATATTTCAGATAAGAAACGTGTTGTATACCAAAAATTAGTCAAATCCATGACATCAAATTCCAAAATTTATTTTTTCTTGGTTGATTTGACATGGAATTACCCCAGAATATTCTCATATTTGTGCGAAATAACCCAAGTGACACCATGAAAGAGCTAGAAATACACAAGGGATTCATTACGTTTAGCACATCAGAATGAGAGCCTAGTACTATTACCTCGTGCTATGTTTCCTATTGAAGGCAATGGTGTTCGCTGGCCCTGGTCATCGCAGAAAATGTGTGAATCTCTCTACCTGCTCAGAAGATGCCCAATGACTGCTTGAAGGTCTGGCCATGAAAGGCCTTTTTTTTTCAGCTCGTATGTTTATGGCAGGGTTTCTCTGACATCATCAGGATTAAAATTTTTTGGAGTGCTATTTCCATCATTGTAAAGCTAAAGCATGGAATGCAGTGATCTAATACATGTAATTAGTGGTCACGAGTGCAACAATTTTTAAATAAACTGAAAAATCAGACTTTCTTTCAATTATGTTAGATGAACCATCTAATGTTAACAGTAGGTCCCAATTGTCAACTGTCTTGAGATCTGTGCATAAGGAGGAGGGTTTATTGGTTTTACTGATGTGAGTGCCGATTGTATATCTGATGGGTTATTTGTTCATGTAAAAATTGTCAATAAGTAGAAACTGGAGGATAAATTTATTGCTCAAACTTATGATGGGTCGGCAGTTATGTCGGTACATTTAGAGGATTTGCAAAAGAAGGTCCAGAATGAGTACCCGAAGGCAATATTTACGCATTGCTAAGCTCAAGTATAGATTTAAGCTGTCCCAGAGAATGCATGAAATACCATGTAACAGTTGGGCTGAAAAGTTCGTAGGCTAACATAGTAAAAAAATATTTTTTTGACAAAATTCGATTTTATTATTCAATATAGTTGCCTTCGAGGGCGATACACAGATTATAGCGGTCATACAATTTTTCGATGCCATTTTTATAGTACGATTTCTCTTTAGCCTCAAAATAGGCCTCAGTTTCGGCGATTACCTCTTCATCAGTGCTAAATTTCTTTCCAGCGAGCATTCTTTTAAAGTCTGCAAACAGGAAAAAGTCACTGGGGGCCAGATCTGGAGAATATGGTGGATGGGGAAGCAATTCGTAGTCTAATTTATATAATTTTGCCGTCGTTTTCATTGATTTGTGACACGGTGCATTGTCGATTATGAGCATGCGCGGCACCCATTTTGCACACAGCTTTCGCATGTTCAAATATTCATACACAATATGTCCAACACGTTCCTTTGATATTTTTAAAGTCTGAGCTATCTCGATCAACTTCACTTTACGATCATTTAAAATTATTTTGTGGACTTTTTGGATGTTTTCGTCGGTAACAGCCTCTTTGGGGCGTCCACTGCGTGCATCGTCTTCGATGCTCATTTCGCCTCGTTTAAATTTAGCAAACCACTTCTCAACGGTTGATTTTCCTGGTGCAGAGTCCGAATAATGTTTATCAAGCCAAGCCTTGGCTTCAACAGTATTTTTTTTTCGCCAAAAAGCAATGCTTTATTAACACACGAAATTCTTTTTTTATCCATTTTTTCACAATAACAAAAGCTGCTTCACTCACAATGCTATATCTCACGAACTAATTATCCGGCAGCTGTGAAATTTATACACGTATCTTTTGAAGGTTAGTACTAAGTAAAAATCACATGGATTTAATTCTAGTAACGCCATCTATGAGTCAGCCTACGAACTTTTCAGCCCAACTGTTATTCTTATCCACTTTGCCACGCAAGATCGTTAAAAGAAAACCATCCCATCCTTTTTACAACCCAGGTGGTGTTATAAATCATGCATAGTTAACACAGTTAAACAGTACAGGGAGCCAATAATTAACTTTTTTTCTAATATTTGATGACAACTGAGAGGGACCAGGCAGGTGTGCACAGCGTATGGATTTGTGCACTTTTTGCAATGCTTTTAAAAAATATTTTTACTGAAGACATTATCTCCTTTGATGAAAAGATTCTCTCGGGTTATCGGCCAGGTGAGTTGTGGAAAAGATTCCAAGCTTTTGAGAGCTAACGTCACTTCAGAGTAGAAGTGAGTGTGACATTAGCTCTCGAAAGCTTGGAATCTTTTACACAACTCACCTGGCCAATAGCCCGAGAGAATCTTTTCATCATTCGTCGCCAGGAAAGCTTCAAGACATATTTCTTCCTTTGTCTGCTCACACTGATGTTATTTTTAAGTTTTTAATGTCCTACAAACAGAACATGTTAATATCCTGAAGTGTTTAATTGAGATCAGAGATTTTGAACACGAATTAAAGTGCAATAGGAAAGGTTTCTGTCACTGCAAATATTGCAAAAACAACTTGGCAGAAAAAGAAACAATTTTGGAAGAATACGAGGGGGTGATGAAAAGTTCGTAGCCCAACCCAGAAGGAGTGCACGTGGAATGATGAAACTTTACAGTTTTAAAGAACATATCTTGGTATGTACACATGCAAATTTTCATATTAATAACGGAATTGGTATTGTGGTTTTCAGGCCCCGGAAGTGATCATGTGTGCCCAGTCAGCGATTTTCACAAACATCGAGATCAGAGCAGTCATCAAATTTTTGTTCCACAAAGGAAAGTCGTCAAAACAAATTCATGAGGAAATCAGTGGAACACTACGGGACTCTCTTCCATCATATGCAGTTGTGAAGAAGTGGGTGGCACATTTTAAACGTGGCGATTTTTCAACAGATGATGCTTCACGTGCAGGAAGATCAAAAACAGCGACTGTCCACAAAATCGTGGATGAAATTCATTACCTTATTCTTAAAAATCGCAGAATCTCAGCAAAACGTGTGGCGGAGATTATGGGCATTTCTCGGGAACGCGTTGGTACCATAATTCATAATGACTTGGACATGCGCAAGCTCTCGGCAAAATGGGTTCCCAAAAATCTGCCAGCAGATCAAAAACGTGAAAGAGTGAGGACATCAAGGTTAGTCATTGCCCATTTTGAACGCAATGCCGACCAATTTCTGTCACGGATATTAACCATGGATGAACCATGGTTTTACCACTACGATCCTGAAACGAAACAACAGTCAATGGAGTGGCGGCACTCAGGTTCCCCTTGCCCCAAGAAGTTCAAGATGAAGAAGTCGGCTGGGAAAGTGTTTGCAACATTCTTGTGGGATAAGGATGGAGTCGTACTCATAGACTACCTGCCCAAGGGTCAGACATTTAATGCAGAGTATTACTCTGCATTACTCACAAAATTGAAAGACAAATTGAAAGTGCAACACCGCGGAAAAATGAAAAAAGGAATTCTGTTCCTGCAGGACAATGACCCTGTCCATCGAGCACTGCAAACACAACTGACGTTGCATGATCTAGGGTTTCAATGTCTAGATAATCCCCCTTATTCCCCAGATCTAGCTCCGTCAGACTATTTCCTATTCCTCAAACTCAAACAACACTTGAAAGGACGCCATTTTGGATCTGATAAGGAGGTGATAAGCGCTACGGAACAGTGGTGTGTGGAACAACCTTCAGAATTTTTTTTCACTGGTCCGCAAAAATTGGAGCACCATGCAAGGAAGTGTATTGCACTTCGGGGGGAGTATGTAGAATAACTGTAAAATTTCATCATTCCACGTGCACTCCTTCTGGGTTGGGCTACGAACTTTTCAGCACCCCCTCGTACAAGTGTAAACAGTGTGCGAAAAAATGTTTCTGTGGTAGACATATCCCCATCTCCCAGTTCAACAAAAAGGAAACAAAAAAAAGCCAACCATGGTTTCTCGCCTGAACGAAAATACAGAAGACTTAAATTTACGCTTATTAACAACCTTTTGCGTCATGCATCTGGGCATTTTTCATCGTTGTAGAAATTGCTGTTTTATGAACTTTTAAATCCCCAATAAACTTTCTGTAAATTGGTAGCATTTTTGATAGACGAAAATTTAGTCAACGCTCTTAAGGGAGTTTTTTGGTTAAATTAATTTGCACTATATCAGCTACAACAGCATCAGTTGAGAGGACGTTTTTATGCTGTCAATAGAATTCATACTTTCATATGATCAATGCAAGAAGAAGAACGATGTGCAATTTGACCCTTTATCGAGAAATAACTCTCAGAAAGAATTCTAAAGACTTCTACTACACAGTGATTCATAAATCTGCTAAGAAAAACAAGGAGGCCCAAGCAAGATGAGACGTTTTGCAGGAAAATACATTAATCAGATTTCAAAATTATCATTGTATGGAATAACATAATTTCCTTTTTGAAGTCGTAAGGTCTATGGTACTGCAGCAAGCTTTTACGTCGAATAGGCAATGACCTTGGCATTTACTGCAGAGAAATATTGTGACCTCCTCCCCCACCCCCCCTTTCCTCTTCCAGGTTGGAAAGATCGACCTTGACGTTTGACAAGTCTTCTGATGACTACATAAAAATGTCATGCTTTGCCACTGGTACTTTTGTTGCTTTGTTAAGTAGTCAAGCAAAATGACAAATGTCTGCTACACTGTTGGAAATTATATACATGATTTTCAAGTTACATACTTTCCATTTAGGGTACATATTTTAAAATAAAAATTCAATATTTGCACCATTTCCCTAGTTTTCTTTCATCAGATATATTTGTGGCACAAAATTCAAAGTATGATTTTTCCAAAAAAAAATTCACTAGTTTTCATCTGATTATCGCAGGTATCTACAACAGTGTCAACTATTTTCTTAATTTTTAATTGGCTAATACCCTGGGGGGCTCTATTGAATTATGCTGACTACTCATTTACAAAACTATATCCAACAGTCTTTCTACTGTTTTTGGAACAGGCTGAATGGTTTCGCTATTACGTGTTGACTCCTGCAGTTTGACCAAATTCTAACATTACTTAACATACAGTCCTCAACAATTACATTCCAGTCGGAGGTCATCTTGGGTAAGGAATAGAAATTTCATTATGCTGCTTGTTCCAGTATTTACAGTATGTCATCCATTCATCCTCATCATGCATAACCTAGTAATAGTAAAGAAATATTAAGTTGCGAACATTCATTCACCAATCTTTCACCAAATAAGAAACTGAGAGTTGGAAACTTTAATCATTTTATTTAATCATTTTATTCTAATTTCAGCTGGGAATAAAGGATATTTTCACTAATCATGCTAATCTTAGTGCAATAACTCCTGATCCAGCCCTCAAAATAACAAACATTCTGCACAAGGCTAAAATTGAAGTTAATGAAGAAGGAAGTATTGCAGGAGCTGCAACCGGTAAGTATACTTCACTTCAAGTTTCTGCCTGCTTAACTTTTAAAATTATTTTAAAAAGCAATAAAGAGAAAATTAAAAATTTCATACAAAGCTTTTGTAAAGGTACTCCAAGCAAACTGAGATCATAATGGCACATTCTTATTTATTCATCTACCTACGCAGCACAAACAAAAAAGTACACACACTTAACATCAACACATTCACAAGTGGAATTCTATCTCTAGCAGATAAAACAGTCCTTTTTATTGCCCCTTTACTGGCTGGGAGAATTTTTCTGAATAAGCTTTGGCCGAGAATGCTGACTTTCACAATGGTCATAAACGCAACTAAACCAATGGAGCCTTATGGAAAAGTGAACTGTCTAAAACTTTCTATGTGAGGTGTAGCATGTCAAGTGGTTCAGAGACTGGGAAGGCTAAAATGGCATTGGGAGATTGCTGGGTAGGTTGATTCATGCTAGAACATCCAATACCTACCTAGGAACATCTATTTCTGTATTATTTTGTTCCTTATGATATGAAATCCAAAGTTAGTAAATTCCCATGCAAAATATTTTCCTAAATAATTTGGTTGGTTGGTTGATTTAGTGTTTTAAGTCCACTTTATGCACAGTAAGGCTAATCGGACTGGACCTAGAGTTTAAAGTGGGATCCGAACCACTATGTGCCTCCACCAGGAATCGAACCACGGGAGCCCTTGATTACAAGGTGACGATGCTACCACTGCGACATCGGGGAGGCCTTAAATAATTTGGCAACTGTGCAGTTCGTACTGTAGACTCACCCCTGCCTTAGATGTTTCTAAAGGGATAATATATCTAACAGGAAAGAAAAACATCATATTTGCTTGGTTTGTAAATGGTGAACAATATCTAAGTTCACTATTCTCATTATTTTCTTGCTTTTTATTCTTTACAAAAAAAAAAAGTTGTTAATATAATGAAATAATAGCTATCAATACTTACTGTGTTATTATTTATCATTTTGGTATATATTTATTTTTGAACAATATACCAGTTTCAATAAATATGTAGGTTATGATAATATGATAATAGATCCTTGTTTAATCATTTGATGGTGACATATAATTTGAAATATTGTATAGAAACAAAACTGTACCAGATGTATAATAATTATGTTTGCATACAGCATAATATCTTCATTTTCTTGTACAGCAGAGATTTATTCTGTATCCACCACAAGAACAAAGTTAATGTTTAAAAAAAAACACTTCCGAGAAAAAGTTCCTTTCCTACCTGATAGTTCAGGTCTTATCTTGTCCACAAATACACTGGTCCTAGCCAGGCCCGTAAACAGAATTTTATTTCGGAGGGGGCTTCCATCTAAAGGCAAAAAAAAAGTTGGGGGTGGAAATGAAAGCCCTGAAGATGAAGTTCTCAGCATATTATAACTTATTAAACAAAATGTTTAATCCTGTTAAGGAAGTAAAATTAATTACCACTATACATTAATTAAATTAGACATTTGTAGGATTTTGGAAGAAAGGCTTCAGCCCCCTGAGCCCTGTCCCTGGCTACATACCTGGTCCTAGCTGCAGTTATATGGTAGCTACATTCAGTAGCGTACGCAGGATTTCATCAAGGGGGGTGTTATTTCTAAAACTTTTGTCCAAATTGACATTACCATTGTTTAATTATACTTTAATTAAATAATAATAATCACAATTAATTAATAATACTTATAATTAATTAATTAGCTGAATTAATACTAATAATACTACTAATACCACTACTACAACTATTAAGTAGTAGAGATCTACATAAATATAGTATTTATGAAAACAATAGAACGAAATTACTTTCTAGTCATTCGATTTTTATCAAATCCTGGGAGCATTTTTTTGTTTCTTTGTTACGAAATAATTTTCTTGTCAACGAGGTGAGACATTTCAAGGGTGAAGAAGATCCATAAATACAAGAAAATATATTAAAATAAATTGAAATAATCAAAGTATGGAACTCATCCAAGGAGCTGCGGTGATCTGGTCGGTAGAGCGGCTGACAAGTGACATTCACGCGGGAGATCCGGATTCGATTCCCGAAATTGGTGGAATTTTCCCGGTTTTTTTCCCGCATATTTGTCCCCGATAATTCACATCCTGCTTACGCCAGTGTGTTGAACATTGTTGCAACTGAGATACAAAACAACTTTTTTCTCTTTTAAATCATAGTTACCCTAACCTAACCTCATAAACTTGTGTTTATTTTCAAGGCATCACTCTGAAAGACGCATGTGTTTGGAATGCTCTGCTTTTCTCCATGCTGCAAATAATAATTCAAATTTTATTATTATTATTATTATTATTTGTAGTAGTAGTAGTAGTAGTAGTAGTAGAAGTAGTAATAGTAATATTGTCCCAGATGTTTGACTGTAAAAAATTGGACATTTAATTTTTTCCACAAGCTCAAGGGGGGGGTTTAAACCCCGTAACACCCCCCTTGCGTACGCCACTGGCTACATTGATGGCATGGGTTTACCATATGAAATACACTGTATAGCCAAAAGTCACCAGACACCCAAGTTAACGAGGTAGTAGTGTCATGGTCTGGGGCTTTTTTTCCTGGTTTGAGCTCAGTCCATTATTTTTGGTCAATGGCAACACGAACGGTGCTTTTTATGAGGACATTTTAGACAATAGCATGCTGCCCACACTGTGGCAACAGTTTGGAATGGGCCCTTTTCTCTATCAGCACAATAATGGCGCTGTCCATAAAGCAGGGTCCATTGCATTGTGGTTTGAGGCCAATCAGGTGGATGTGCTTAGCTGGCCCACTCAAAGCCCAGCTTGAACCCCATAGAACACTTTTTAGATGAACCGGAGCATCTGTTACGTGCCAGACTCACTCGACTGAAAACCATCCATGAACTATTCATGAAGCTGCAAGATGAATGGGAAAAAGTCCCATTACCGCGGCCATTAAACAAGCGTCATTGGGCAGGTCATACTTCATACAATATTCCTGCCCCAAAGAGTAAATGCTGTAATAATAGCGAAGGGAGGTCTGACATCTTATTAGTTACCTGGCTAGTGTCTTTGGAATGAGCAGCACTGGGTGTCCAGTGACTTTTGGCTATATAGTGTATATTCATACTGTTCATATATTCACAGTTACAATTGAAATAACCAATAGAATTTCTCACCAGCTACATGTTATTTGTTTGCATTGACTTTGTTTTTAGAATGGACACAGAATAGTATGTTTTAGAATGGACATAGAATAGTATCATAAAGATCGTAACTTAGGCATTCACTTAACTTTGGGGGGAGGGAATGAAAATTTGTGGAAATAAATCACTACTGGAACATCATGTCAGAATGACTGTCTTGAAACAATCCAGTCTCAAATATCCTTAAGCTTAAATTTATGTTAAATAATGTGTGTGTTTCACATCGTACACTGCTTGAAATATTATACTTTATTTGTTTTCTTAACAGGGGTACAAGTTGTACCATTAATTGGTTCAGTATCACATTCCTTCATGGCCAATCACCCGTTCATCTTCTTCATCCGAGACCTGGAAACGGGACACTACATATTCATGGGCAAGGTAACAGACCCTGGGGAGATACCGGCAGCTGATACACCCAGCTTCACAGGAAATAGCACTGATTACGATGCTGTCATACAGGAAGTTTTCACGAGACCGGCAACTCCCACTCCACCCCATTTGGTAAATGCCACTCAGTCATATCTCAACACAAAATTCTCGACTGGAAATCAGCGACCTTATCAACCTTCATCTGGCAACTTCAACAAGCAAGATGTATATTCCTTTCCATACTTTAGCCCTAATGGCCGTGCCGTTGAAAACCCCAGCAACAGAAATATACA
Organism: Lepisma saccharinum; assembly: GCF_977018435.1. Classification (NCBI taxonomy): domain Eukaryota; kingdom Metazoa; phylum Arthropoda; class Insecta; order Zygentoma; family Lepismatidae; genus Lepisma; species Lepisma saccharinum. The sequence goes on from NC_139233.1 coordinate 49,188,217, forward strand.
TCGACAATATCCTGCAAACCAGCCAACGCAGCAACAGCGACAATAGCTTGCACATGCATATGAAGTAAAAAAGAAAAGAAAAATCTCCAATTAGACTTGGTCAGAAAAGAACTGTAATTACGGGTATGATGTAAATGTGTATCTTTTACTTAATGAGTAAAGGAATTGTTTTTACATGGTATTTTCAGTTTTAAAAGTAAATTTAATGGTTTCATGAAACATGTTGGCAGAAATTGATAATCTGCAAATATAAATGTAATTTCTAGTAACCACATTTTGTAAAACCATTTCAAGATATTCTGATGTTAATACAGAACAGAAACATCTTAACAGTGTGGGAAAACAGCAGGCTGATGTTTTTTTTCCTTTCTGTACACACAAGAAATGTTACTGTTTATGAATTTTGTTATGATGAATACTATACTCAAAGACAATTGTATTTTACATGTAAGAATGGATATGGAAATAAACTGTTTTTACATGCATTAGCCATATTGCACTGACTTTGTGTGTGTTTTAGAAATAGAATTTGAATTTAAAATTTTGGGTGCGTCAGCACTAAGCCTATTTTGCACCTGTCACATTATACGGGTCCAGCCCCTTATCGTTACACATAACAACTCTAACGTTGCATAACTAGAATCATAAAATATTAAAATCTTCTGACTTTCGTTAAAAGCTAAGGCTGTAAAGGAGCACTCAGTACAAATAAGGACAAAACACAAACAAAATTATACTGGCTATGGGGCCAGTCGCAAGAGCCTCGTTAGTCTGCAGTCCAGGGTGTACTACGTGGAAGTGTGTTTTAGAAAGATAGTATGTGTGTGTGTTGTTTTAAATCAGGCTTGGTCAATCCGCCATATTTGTGCAAGAGTGCTCTCGCATGTGTGTCTGGACTGCAGAGTGAGCAGTGGTACTGTAGCATTCTAATAGGGGTAAAAAAAAAAAACTAGTAGTCAATTACATGCACATGCTTAAAAAAAAATTTTGATTGTCCTTTTACATCATCGTTCTCCAGCAAAGTATTGTGGAACAAATTACAAGAAGAAAGGAAATAACAAATTCATGTACTGTAAGAGCTTTAAACTACATAGGTCAACAGCAATGGAAATAAGAGGGTGAGTAAAAAAAGTGCATGTATTATAGAGCCACCCCAAATTAACTTTATTATTGATATTGCATTGTTTTGTTTTTATTCTGTCTTAGTTTTTAGTGGTTTTCTTGCCTCATCTTAAGTTTCAGCCAGTTGCTTATTTGCCATAATGAAGGAGAAGCCTGCCCTTGTTCATTTGTATGTGCATGTTTGCAGCTGCTGATTCAAACTGGCTGTCCAGACATTAAAAAAGGCAATACTGTAAAAGAACAGAAGTGGATATTTTAGAGCAAGAAAGAGTCAAAGACAGAACAGGATAGAAGAGCACACAAAATATAGTGCAGCATGCGAGATGTGGACAGTGCTGACTAAAAGCTAGCGAGGAACTTGTAAAGCTCGTTAAGTGATGAACACACTGCCCCACACAAGGGTAGACCAAACTTAAAATAATTCAGACACCAGCTCCTTTTTCTCAGGAACCAGCATTCCTGCGTATGTGCAATTGTGTGTGTGTGTAGCAGAGGTGAGGCATCCGGTCATCGGGAGTTCCAGCAATGACAAAGGAAAATAATAATAATATTGCATTTTAAATATTTTAGAGAAGAAGTGAAAAGATAAGTCAGAATATTCGCATATTTGCATGAAATTAGTCACGTGACACCATGAAACAACTAGAAATACGCAAGAGATTTGCTAAGTTTAGCACATCGAAAGGAGAGCCCAGTTCTACCCCCAGTGCGCAACCATCTCACTATGTTTCCTGTTGAGTGCGATGGTGTCAGGCAGCCCAGGCCATTGCAGGAATCGTGCGAATCTAAGCTCCTTTGACCACTTTTCCCCCCTTCTTGAAGGTCTGGTCATAAGAGACCTTTTTTTCAGCCCCCATGTTTACAACCATGGCAGGGTTTCTGTGACGTCATGAAGATGAAATTTCTCAGTGTCTGCTATTCCCAACACTGTAAAGCATGCAACGCTCCACAACTTACATAGAATACATGAAAGTAAAGGTGCATAGAAACAATTATAAGTTAGCAAAAGGATAAATTTACCCACAGTTAGTGTTGAAAAAAACTGAAAAGAGCAGTTCTGGATCAATTTTTTTCCTTTCATAGTATTTCTCCTTTTCATTTTCATGGATCATGTAGTTCAAATATCAATTTCGGAAGAAACATTCTTGCTTTACAAAATACGTTGTTTTATGATTTGGTATATTTTACTTTGCTTTTGGTGCCACTTTTGGCTAATCGCAAAGATGAGATTGAGTGGTGATACAATGTAATTGATGAAGGGATACTTAAAACACCTATGCCGAGGCCTGGATTCGAACCCAGGACCCCTGACGTCGTAGCATGTTGTCCTAACCATGCAGCCACGGAGGCTGGCATGTTTACTAAGTTTTCAAATGACAAAACTGATCAAGATTTTTTGATCTCGAGGTGACAAGATGTACTCAGACAGAACCTTCTTCCTAGCAGATCTTGCCTTCACACTAGACATGACAAAAAATACCACAATTCAGGAAAATTTAAAATCTCGATTCGGAAATTTTACTACCTGGATTTCTGAGAGAGAGGTTTAACAATTTTTCTGTTTTTCAAGTAGAATTTATTATCCAAGATTCATCTTCCTTATTTTACGATCATGTACTCCGTAAAAAAAATAATGAGGATTTGGCCATCCCTACTTCACACATCATGCACAAACACTGTTACCATTATTCTCAATGTAGGAATAGCTCATTTCTTCAGTCTCTTCTTTAGTGTAATTCCTAGTATTTCGGATTTTAAATCAAGTTCGTAATATTATAGTAAAAAGTGTTTGCAACCTGAAGTTTTGTATTTTCGATGAAACTTGCTCTTTCAATTTTCGGAACTTCTCATTGGATGTTAATGTACGGTAAACAATCTCATAATTTTTCCTTTTCTTGAGTTAGTATGGGTATGCGTTTACAGCACCGTGAGATATTATGATCACTCGGATACTAGAATATAAATCGCATCATATATGGCATGACCTTGGCGTTGACTGTGGAGAAATATTGCCCCCTTCCCTTGGTTGCAAGATTTACCATGACGTTTGGCAAGTCTGGTGATGACTACATAAAAATGTCACACTTCGCCACTGGCGTGTAGATATATATATTTGCAAATACAGGCTACGAAATCATGAATCCAACTAAGATAAAGCTACATATTTTGAAATGTGATATGAAAACATTTAATTCCTTAATGAATTAATACAATATTGGATTAAAATAAATTAATTCTTGCACTGGAGTAACCTCCTAAAGAAGGATCAACTGGTAATAGCATGAATAACTATGCAATGCATTCTAATACATGGTCGACTCTACCATATTGCTGAAGATTTTCAAATTCGGCCAGCAACAGTGCAGACATGGCATATCTATTCTGATTTGATGATATCCATGATACAGAAAAAACAAAAATGTAATAAAACATACTGTACTCGTTATTTTCAGGTGCCATGGCGACTGGACACCCTGTACTTTTCTACCCCTGGTCCCACATATCAGTAAAAGATCATCACTGAATTTGAATAGGGTGACCAAGAAGAAAAGTTTACCACACCCACCCACCCTTATGAACAAACTATTAGGGCTAATTATTATTAAGGTATGAATCACATAAATGATACATCATACACAATAAATGAAATATGATCTCGCATTGACAAAAGGTATTAATTATTATAATTTCGGTATGACTTGCGTAGTGTTTCTGGTCTCTTCTAATCAATCTTTGATGTTAGCGGTGAACTTGAGGAGTGCCAGAAGTATTTATTAGAAGAACGAATCTTCTTGAAAACAGCTTTATTTTTCACCAACCGTCCATAAAACTCCCAACATATCTGACACACAACGCGAGATTTGTCTTTTCAGTTTGTGTCAAGATGCAGTAATTTAAATTCTTGTTTCAGGTTTTTATTGAAACTACACGTCCGCTTCTCGTATATGCCTATTCATTGCTCTACAAATATCGGAACACACAGAAAACAGTACAACTGCTCAAGCATCCTCAACGACAATGGAACATTTTGATTGTTATGAAGTGACTGAAACAAGTAAAGCTGTTTTTCCACGGTGTAGCCACGACGCTAGTTTAAAAATTTCAACATTTATTTTCCACATGAAATGTCTTGCAAATTTGGATTTGATTTTCAAGCTAACGGCTAGACTTTTATATGGGACAAATAGTGCTATTTTAATAATACCGACAGGATGACCAGGACATGCCTCTGAAAAGTGACTGTCCCGATCAAAACGGGACATATGGTCACCTTAAATTTGAATCTACAGGATGGGGTTTAAAAACGCCTTCAGCTGAAGTTCATGCCAAGCATATTCACTAACTATAATATATAATCATTGTTTTGTAACATGTGAATGATTTGTCCTTTCACTGCATACACTAACATTCTCAAACACAAGCTACACCTTTCAAAGTCACAAAGTCGTCAAAAGTGGAAACCAGATAGCCGGTGTTACCGCAGGTAACAGCAAAATGTAAATAATTCAAAAAGTTGTTTCAATAAAAGGACAACATTGTTAAATACGTTAATGAACATCGTTGCCGTCGAGTAGATATTGCCTAGGCCACTTTTTCTGCAGCCGACAGAAGCAAAGAGGGAGGCCGTTCCGCTACCCTGAAGAGGCAACAAGGGAGAAGAGGGCGCCAATGCAAGGAAAGAGCGGGGAAGGACTTTGGGGCATAGTGTGCTATGAGGTTATTCATATGCCTGTTAAGGGACCCTGTTGCCGTTCGTACCTACCGGATCAGCCAGTGTTGTCACATTGAATTGGCAGAAAAGAGCTAAATAGGAATACCATTTCTGTGAAGCAACCAGAGGTAGACTGCAAAGCTAAGGGGATTGAACTACAACTGAGACCAGTTAGGTAATAGATGTAAATATAGTTCCTTGGTGCGATTCGTGATTTGGACAAACCTTGCTCCAAAATACTAAGTTGGCCACAGTAGTACGTACAGCTGGGTTTCCCTTCCACAAAGGAGCGAAGGTCTGCTCAGTGCTCACCATACACAAATGTCAAACTGACCCGAGAAAAGTGTGGTTCTTCTTCTTCCCATTCTCACCTCATTGCAAAGAAACAGAGACAGATGAAGGATTGACAAGGGTCTATCACTATTCATTGGATTTTTGTGGTAACTGTCTCGTGAGTGGTAGTTCCTTCTAGGAGCGTTTGTGACTAAATCACTGTGCTGATTGCAAAACAAGAATGAAATAAATAAATATCTTCCTCGAAGACATGTTTTCTTTACGGGGGGGGGGGGGGGGGTGATAACATCTACCAGACATAATTGTCGTACTGATAGACGGTAACACTTTTGAAAAAGTCACGCCACGCCACTGCCAGATAGTTTCAGTTACAAATAAAATTACTTGCGTACTTTCTTATTTTTTAATAAACTGAGTAAGTAATAACCATTTCAAGATAATTAGCTGGATGATTTGCATAAACAATTTCAATACACACACTAAATTGGAAATGCAATATTTATGTATTTTGTCATTTTCACATTTTTAAACGTAATTGGATAATAATTGTTTTCAGTCTTGAAAAGTCTAGCATTATTCACTTACAGGTAGTTTTCGGGGTGAAAATAAACTTTCTTTAAGTTTCCTAGCAACGTCAGTTTCCATGGACAACAGCAAGCTATAAAGAATTGTTTGTTATTAACATTTAGTTAAAAGAAGCACGAGGTACATAATATTTTCACATTGAGTATACCAATATATACGTAAATTGTATCTGGACTGAAACTCCTTATTATGTAGATGTCAATTATTTGAAGCATTTCGATGTGGCCTTTAGCCACGTCTTTTACGCTCACATGCGTGACCTTCGGCCACATTGTGGACGCAATCACATTATAGATGCAGTTACATATACAATATTTACGGATGGGACAGATTAATTGGTACTCTATCGGTATCGGCCAAAATACATATACCGGTAATTACCGATAATTTTACTGATCCGATATACATACCTTACATTTACATTCCTTTTATTAATTTGAATGGTGCATCATTTAGTCAATAAGTCTAGGCTGTCTCTAGTGAGTTTTCATACCTGTATGTTTTTGTTGTGTTAATAGAAAATATGAAAAGAATCTAAGTGAATTTAAATTATATCAAATTTGTGGAACACAGATGGACCTGCCCCATAATTCTTCAGGAGCTTTGAGGAACATGTGATTTTTGTTAGCACTGAGAGCTGTTTGCTTTGACAACGTATTACTCTGAAAACAAATAAACATTTTGAAACAAAAATGTAATAAAGAAGAAAGCAAATAATAAACAGATCACTAGAAGTCCAAATATTAAATTTAAAAAAAATTAAAATGCTGTAAAATATGCATGAAAAGCAAGGGTGAATGCTGCGCTCACCTGGGACCAATGACGTGGCTTGAGCGAGCGAAACCAATCACGGGTTAAAGATGTCAATGAACCATTTGGAATTTTATATTGGATTGGTAAATTACATCAGCACTTTATTGGCATTATCCAAATTTTCATATTGGCCCATCCCTAAAAAAATGTCACATTCTCAAACACTGACAATCATTAGAAACTGACATAAGAAAAACTGAACTTACCTTCCATAACAGTAACAGGAACTTTATCTGCTTCCACAAGGCTGTCATCCCCGTACATGCACCACTCTTCCACAATGTCACTTGCACCAGCTTTCTCACCAAGAAGCAGTCCATATATACGTCCTCGTATGGGCCTAAACATGAGAGCAGCTGGTTGTATATCACTTCGAAAGTCTTCCAAACTTGTACTTGATTCAAAGGGAGCCCCTTTCATCACCGTGTAAACATATGTTACATTGTCACAATTCACATGCTTCTCCCTGGCCTTATCAAAGACCACCTGCCAGTGATCCGGACCATCCTTTCCCATCTTTAATTTTCCAGTGTCGTGAGCACTCTCATCTGAAGTAAGGTCCAGAAAGTAACTCCGCACACTCGTCTCCAGACAGTGCACTTTGCGTTCATCATTAAATACACTTCTTGCAATGGTAGGTAGAGCAGGATATATCGCTGAACCAGATGGTTGCCCTTTGATGTAATCTGCTACACGATAAATGACATTATTTATTACAAGTCTGGTGTCATGCTGGTTCCTAATTTTTCCTTTACTGCACAGTCTTTTGTGAAATGGTACCAAATCGACTGGAGGCACTATGTCATTTCCCAGCAGAGACGCCAACAGTGGCAACTGCGCTACCTGAATACCCAATGTTCTTGCGAGAGCAAAACGGTTGTAATTTATGGTCTGCAATGTGTCAACCCGAAGCTTATTAATAGAGAAGTAGTACTGTGCACAGTCAAATATAACGTAATCAGAATCCTGACCCAGGATAGCAAAGCAGTTGTGAGTCTTTGCATACTCAGCAATTTCCTCATCGCACTCTCTCACGGAAGTGTACACCTCGCATTTGCACACATGCTTGAAGATAAACCTCGCAAACAAGCCAATCCCTGCTGGCAACTGGAAAAGTCTGGAATCTAAAGATGATTTCTTTTTTTGTTTGACAAGATCAAAAACAGTGTAGACATCCTTGAGATTTTGCAAACGCCTCTGGACCCAAACGGATCGTTTCCTGCTCTCTGTGGCACCGTCGAAGAAGAAGACAAGCTTTATGCCAATCTGATCAAAAGCTCTAACAAAATTCTGCAGAAGTTCAACATACTCCTTCCACTGGCCACCAAGCAACCAATTTAAGTCTCCATACAAATGCCGTAAGCAAGAGGACCCATCAACAACAATAACAGGTTCCCTGCCTGTCTCTCGTTTGTAACTTTGAACAACATCTCTTATATTAACATTGTGACATGCCTGAGGGCAGTGGTTTTCTAAAAAATACTGCAAACCTTTTACTCCCATTGCCTTAGCTTAGATCATGTGGCTCCTGATAAGACTGCCTGCAAATAAGAAGACACAACATGTAAATTAATTGTACATATGAAGTAAAAGCAAACATGTCACATGTTAAGAGAAAACATTTTCAAAATTTTCCATATTAAAATGGACTGCAGCAACACACAAACAGTAGTACAAAAAGGAAGCTAGATTGGGTATTGGAAGTTGATTACAATGGAAGTTTGGGTCCTTGTTCGGGATGTCACCCGTGCACCTCTATTGAAAATTATGACAAAAAGTATTCACATGTACTTGGTACTTGGTACGGCATCTGACTACCACGTGGGGGACATGGGTTAGATTCCCAAGGTGGGTGATCTAAGGTCAGAATTTTTTTGGCCTTGTCCCCACATAAAGTGGTTCTCGGGCTCACCCAGCCTCAATTCAATGGGTACATGGGCAACCCTGGGAGGTAAAGGTGACTGGAGCATGGTGCTGATCACATCACCTCCAAAATGGCTGAGATCTAGAATATGCATGGCCCTTCCCCCACATCCTCTAAATGTGCCTTCAAAGTACGGCGCTATATGCACATGGAACTTTACCTTTACCTATTGACTATATGGGTTCTGGAGTTTTAAAGAGCTTAAAACATTCTCATCTTCAGGGATTAAAATGTAGTAACACATGCCAACCCAATTTACATGAAGGGTATTTGGAGAGTAAGCTGCAATGTGCTGTTATTTAAAAAAGCGATGCTCATATTTGTCAGAAAAATGAACAGAATCCTTATAGTTTATGGGATTTGAAGACCACAGTGACAAGCGAAAAGTTACAAGCAACATTTGTCACTTGGCAACAAAATCTTCAGAAATAAATGCAATATTTCATTCCAGACTGAAATGGCATGTTTGTTATGCAGATTGGGCCATTTCCTTAATAGCATGAGGCGTGTTATCTTGGATTTTGGACACACATGCGCAGCAAGTGCTCTAGGTCACCTTACCTCTCATTTTGGTTTGAAACCCCAGTGCTGCATCTCACTTCAGTCTGAAAACTCCCTTTAAGACATTTACCACACTGGTGCACAGGGTTTGGTAGACCCTTATCAAATAAATTGGCCAACTGATAGGCTGTAATTCTAAGAATTTCAGTAAATCCCTAACAAGAACCCAAACTTCCATTGTAAATTTCTATCTTTGCCAAAAGACTATCTACATGCACAAAAACAGCAGGTTTTTCTTTCGGGTACCTCTTGCACCTTCCTACCTGTTTTGTCTTTAGTCCCCCAAGGGAACATTTTAGGCCCACTTTTGTTCCTTCTTTACATGGATAATCTCCCCAACAGACTGTAGGGAGGAACAATGTATGCATATACTACAGCCTCTGGCCACATTATTAGATGCACCTCCAAATTTTATGCAAAATTTAAGGATATGTTTTTATCTCGTCTAATTTTTTTTCATTTCATTACATGAAATATTACATTGATTACATGTGAACCTTAACAAAAAGCAACAATTACTTGATACATTAATAATTACAAATATAATATCTTACTGCGTTTCTTGAATATTAGCTATACAATACATATGACTGGAAGTCAATTTTAATATTTGGTTGAGCCGGCTTTGGCCTTTATCAGTGCTTGGATTCGTCTTGGCATACTATCAATGCATGCTTGTACAGTTTCCTTCATATGAGGATGGTGATTCCACACTTGAATTATTTTTTCAATTACGCCAATTCTCATCGTAATTGTTTGCTTTGCTACTTCTTATTTCACTAGGTACCAAACATTTTTCAATTGGGTTCATATCTGGAGAGTTTCCCAGCCAGGACATTTTCACTCTGTAGAAACTGTTTTATTCATTTTGCGGTATGGCATGAGGCTCCAACCTGCATGAACGGTTCTCCATTTGGGAACCATTCTCTTACTTCAGGTAGCAACTTTCCTCTAAGCACTTCCCTATACTGTTCTTGCCTCATTGTTCCTTGAACCAAATACAGAGCAGAGGTCCTGTACCTTTGCCACTAATGACTGACCAAATCATAACTTTTATCAGATGTTTGACAGTCTGCACAACACAATCAGGATTGTATTTTTCACCTGGACGTCTTTTCACAAAGTGAGATTTATTCCCCAAGATTTCAAATGAGCACTCGTCACTAAAACAAACACATTTCCAAAAGTTCAAATCTTTCTCTTTGTGAGCTTTTGGCCAATGAAAGCATTGAAGCAAGCCTTTTACTTGAACTTCAATAAATCATCCTAGTATTCACTTTACGAAATAGCAATTAGGATTTTTATAACTTCAATGAAACTCGGATGTCACTATTTAAAATTTCCATATATTTTATCACTTATTGATCTACTGTGTTTTTTTTTTTCTGTAGCTATGCTCAAAATGTGTATAGAAATTTATACATCACAATTTCACATTATCAATAATTAACTATACATCTGATTGATTCAACAACGTTTTAGAACATAACAACATAGTAATTGATAACAACATAAATATCATAATGCATATTACACACAAAATTAAACAATAAATAATAAATGAAATAAACGAACAACTTTGGGTCAGTCACAATACGCACCCCTTCCGGGTGAAAATTTTTGATTTATTTCAGTTCTGTAAATATCCAAAATTTACCACACTTAGTTCGAAACTTATGAACATTGCATTTTTAAATTACAACATAAATCACTTCTTTTCAAACAATATTAATTCAGTTCTCTATGAACTCCATGAATCAAACTTGACTGACATATTCTTCATTTTGTTTTAGTTGCATGCATTCAGTACATTAAATGAATAAACAATATTATTGACTATGCAAATATCCAATATTTTTCATTGTAGAAGTGTCCGTAGTTACCTTAACCTAACTACATTCAAGAATTATTTAGGCAAATTTAAGCAACTCTGTTTTCCTGTCGGCTGAACAATTAAACTTCTTTACATTCGATAAATTTTGCTTATTTACAGATTTTTTTCCATCTAGAGACATAAGTTCCACATAATTGTTCTTAACATTTTTAACTAAGTAAGGACCTAACCATAAATCCAGAAATTTGTGAATTTTCTTATTAAGAAAGCTGCTCTTCTCGTGGTTTTTAACAAGAACAATATCGTTGACTGCGATTGTGATACTCCTTCCATCCTCTTTCTTCGTTTTGGTTATAGCCCTTTTCTTCATTCTTGTTTTTGCCATTAGACATTTATTCTGCCATGTCACCTTCTCCAGTTCAGATGGCCAATTAATTTGATGAAATACTGTATCTTGACACTATCATGAAGAAACAATTCATTCGGCGTAAATTCTGTAACCTCAGATACCGAATTGTTTAGAAGTTCATTAATTACACTTAAGTGTTTAAACCACTGCTGATGATTATCCTTTGTGTACAGTCTTAGTAGCCTGATTATTTCCTTATTGTATCGCTCCATTGGGTTGGCAAAAGGTGAATACACTGATGTTGTAACATGTTTTATTTCATTCAATTCTACAAAACTCTTCCATTCAACTGATCGAAATTGAGATCCATTGTCAGACAAAATTACTTTAGAAAGTGGATAGCGATAAAAAATATTGCAGTTTGAACTTATTTATAATTTCCTTGGTTGTAGCTTTTCTCAAAGGGTAAACCATTATAAATTTCGACATAACGTCCACAATTGTTAAAATAAAGCTGTGACCTTGCGACTTCGGTAAAGGTCCAATAAGGTCTATAGAAAGCACACTGTGAGGGGTTGTAGTATGTACATGCAAGAGTTCTTTATCAATTTTTAAGACTGCCTGCTTAGTCTTTGCACATGTTAAGCAGTTTCTGAGATATTCCTTAATAGTATCTTTCATTTTTGGCCAATAAAAACAATCTTTGCATTTATTATGAACCTTAAAATATCCAAAATGTCGGTGTAGAATTTTAGGTACCAACTCCCTTGAAACTACGAGTTTCCACTTATCATCTGGAAAGTGCTTCAGAAACAGAAGACCGTCATGGAATGTGTAAATCTCTTTGGACCCCCGTTGGAGTATTGCCTTCCTTTAAATGCCATATAATTTCAGAACAGCATAAATCCAGTCTTTGACTCTCCTTCCAAAAGTCAACTGTATCCTCAACAATATCTAGATTCAAATAATTAATGTATAATTCATTGATGAGAGGAACGCCTGTAGATAAATCAGGATACCTACTAAGAGTATTGGAGTATCGGCAGCTTGGTTACAAGTTCCAGGTATATGATGCACATTATAATCAAATCCTTGTAGTTTTAAGGACCATCTGTTTAGTCTCTGATTTAATGACTTCGCAGACTCCAGCCATGATAATGATTTGTGATCAGTATACAAATTAACTTTGGTTCCAGCAACATATATATAAAATTTTTCAAAAGCAAAAAGAATTGCCAAACATTCGATCTCGTGCATACTGTAAGTCACCTCATTTCCGCGAAGAACTCTGCTTGCATATTGTATAATCTTGAGATCCTCTCCCGAAGTGTTGCCATTTTGCCAAAAAACCGCACTGATCCCCTTCTTCAAGCCATCTACATTTATGTTGAAAGGTTTTGAAAAATCAGGTTGTGCTAAACCCTCGGGAGATATAACTAACTCACGTAACTTCTCAAATGCCTTTGAATGCAATTCCTTCCACATCCAAGGAACATCAGATTTCAGAAGTAAATAAAGTGGCTGAGCAGTTTCTGAAAATTTATTTATAAATTTTCGTCTCCAGTTGACCAAGCCAAGGAATTTACGAAGAGCTATTTTGTTATTAGGTGTCAGAAAATTTATTATTGCAGAATTCTTACTTGAATCAACTTTAATTTGGCTTCCAGAAACTATAAGGCCAAGAAAAGAAATTTCCTTACATGAAAATTTGCACTTCGAAAACTTAATTGACATATTAGCCTCCTTGAGTTTCTGAATAACAGCTTCTATATGCCGTAAATGTTCCTGCCAAGTTTTACTGAAGATCAAGAGGTCATTCAAGTAGCAAACAACATAATCATTAAATTCCCTTGTGAATATCTTATTCATTCTGTCTTGGAAAACAGAAACTGCAGATTATACCAAAAGGAAGATATCAAAAGAGATACTGTCTTACAAGATATGAGAAAGCAGTATAAATATATGAATCCGGACTTAACGGGATCTGAAAATATCCACAAATAAGTCAATAGAAGAAAAATACTACGCTCCCAAAAAGCGTTGCAACATTTCATTGATTGGTTCCACTCTAACTTGCGGATTAATAACATGCTTATTTAAATTCCTAAAATCCACAACTGGCCTCCACAGACCCCCTTGTTTCGGGACTATGTGGAAAGGATTTAAATATGGCAAAGATTCTTGGTAAATTATGCCCCAACTTTCCCATTCGGCGAATTCTTCTTCTAGAAATCGGAATGGGATATGGTGCAGTAGATACAGGTATTTCTGTGTCAAATTGTATCTTATATACCTCTACATTTGCATGGCTTGGTCTATCGGAAAATTGCTTATGATACTTCCATAAAAGTGAAAGTAAATCTTGTTTTCGTACTTCATTTATGTCGTTAATTTCAAAAACTTTATTATAAATATCGTTCTTAGAAGGCATGTATTCGATATCTGATACAGGCAAATAATTTAACAATCCACAAGACTTCAATTTATTTGCTTTGGATTGAGGTTCATTCTTAATCGTAGAGCTACAATATTCATCACATTTAGAGTGTAACAAATTAGAATCTTCATTATTTAATGAAGCACAAATTTCTTTACCTGAAGAACTTACTAAACTTATGTGCTGTGACCTGCGATCTACTATAGCCTTATACTTTCGTAAGAATGGAACTCCCAAAATAACATCAGTGTTAAGTTCCTTTATAATAAAGAATTCCATAGGAAAATATTCATCATAAATTTGAAGGCTTATCATTTTGCAACAGCAATCTTGCACCTTTTACTTCCAACAAATCCAGACAATCTAATATCTTCAACCTTGTCTAATCTAAGATTACCAATCAATGATGTTATTTTGCACCAAACGTCGTAATTTAAAACATTTGCTTTACTTCCAGAGTCTATTCTACAAGTAATAGGTAGTTTACATATGAGTTCATGTATGATTGGAACATCTGTTACAGGAATAGGAACACCGTCCTCATTAAAAGTCCAGGCCGGTTCATCTTCGAACCATTCTAACAGAAAGTTTATTTCAAACATTTTAAAAAATGAACTCTCATTATGTACAACATTAATATGACCTTCTTTAGTAACACTACCATCAAATGAACATTGCCTCTTAACAGGATAGCAGAGGGACTGAGGCACTTCCTTCTGCGCAACTAATTTAAAGATGCAGAGTTAGGAATTTGTTGCTGTATCGATCCTTGTACTTGATCTATTCGCGAAGTATTTTGTTCACGATTTGCCATTCTTGTGGAATCAGAATTTTTTTGTTGCTTAGATTTGCAACCCTTTACTGAACAACGGGGCTCGCCTCGGACCATTTCAATCACAGTATTTACAAAACAAACAACAAAACCGAATGTTTGCCTAACCTAACACTACGTGAATGGTTTGTGGGGCTATCGTGAATGGTCAGTGTGGCTATCTTAAATAATAGTTTGAAAACTAGAAACACTACATACCCTAAAAATAAAAAAATAAAACGTTATACACTTCCACAATGTCCCGCAATGCTATAGAAAGTTATTTCCGTAAGTAGTTTTTTTGTGTAAAAATGAAGAAATCTGTTTGTGCTAGATCGAACATTACCAATAATTTTTTGAACATTTTAGTGTGAAGAATTTTAAGCAAAAATATGTTTTGTATACTTCATGAACATTAATGTAATCAATAAAAATTCAATTATATAATTATTTGATCATATACTCTGAAAATAAAGAAAAGAAAGTCAGGGTCATTTTGACCCACACCACACTACTAGTGCGACTAAATTCCACCACACCCGTCAACGGGTTCATTGAACAAATTTCTTATTGCCAGTGGGGAGGATCGAACCTATGATTTTACTACTTGCAGTGTGCTAACCAACTACTCATGGCAACGCCATTATATGGAATATATGACTTGTTTACCCCCGTCCCTCCCTGGAAAAAAATATGAGGACTCCGTGGCTATGCGGAACGACAACAGCAGACATGGACCAGTCGAACAGATATCTGCATAGGAACATGGCCCATTAAAATGTTCAAAGATGGGAAACGGATTTCTTCAAATTTACAGGAGAAAGTACTACGTAATTGAGTTTCTATAGACTTGTGATAGGTCGTACAAGTTATTTCACCGTTAATTTATGTTTGCATGTTGATTATTCACCCCATTGACGTCAGCCCCAAAAACCATCCACGGGTAGCCCCAAAAATTCACGAAAGCCCCACGAACCATCAAGGGGACAAGGTATGCCTACGAGGTTAGGTTAGGTTCCATTAGCACCCATTTTCACCGAAAAATACCTACGGAAGGGGAAAAACAAGGAAGATTAATTACTCGATATCTCGAAAATGGAAATTATTTTAGTAAAAAAAAGCTAAATCCCTTATTAAACAATCTTTTGCAGTGCAGAATAGGTAATTACAAATGTCAACAATTACAGAATAAACGTGTTACAGACGTTTCCCGGCTTTGAAAATTTTACCCATGGCCCAAACTTGTTTTGAGGTACAACGCAAAGCTCAATTTTGTAACGTTCATTTTGACATTAAAATTGGCACGTTGAAATGCAGCAAAATGGCACCAATTATACATATTTTGGAGAGAATTGACGATAGAGAGAAAGTTTCCAATTTTGTTAATTTTCGGTATACTAACTAATTTCGGCCTCCTAATCATGAATCTGTTGTAAAAAACTGGGGGTCACGTCTGGAAATTTGAAAAAAAAAAAGCAGATTGAATTTTTTTTTACATAGGTGTATATGCGCAATTTTACAAACTAAATGTTATAACTATGCTTGCCTAATCTAACTGAACCTAACCTAATCTTCCTTGAATGGTTTGTGGCCAATGATCACTTTCAATAAGGAATTCCTAGTCTTGTAGCACGTAACCAACGAACAATGTTTCATGGAACACACCATTTTTCCTTAAATCAGCGGTGTATATGCGTAGTTTTACGAACGAAATATTATAACTATGCTTGCCTAACCTAACCTGAAATGGTTATTCGTGAATGATTTGTGTGCCAATGATCACTTTCAATAAGCAATTCCTAGTTTTGTAGCACGTAACCGACGAACAATGTTTCATCATTACGGAACACGCCATATGGAGAATTATCGCGGTAAATAACAAAGTTAATTTACAACTTCGGTAACACTTTACTATACCTGAGACGGATTTCTTCAAATTTACAGGAGAAAGTACTTACGCAAATCATTTTCTGTAGCCTTGTTGATGTTCGGGAATGTAGTTTTGATCCATTTTAATGCGAATGCATGTGGTTTTCTAAGAAAATCTATTTCCGACGCACTATTGCTGCTGCCGCAATTTGCTTTCTGCAGGAGAGCACAATATGTGCTATTGCCACTGCTAACAGGCGATGTTGTCTGTATATGCTAAATTGAACGAAAGGAGTGCTAATGGAACCTAACCTAACAGGCCTAACCTAACCTAGTAGGCATACCTCGTCCCCGTGATGGTTCGTGGAGCTATCGTGAATTTTTGGGCTAACGTCAATGGTAAGTACGAACAACAGTAAGTACTCGTTAAGGTAAATGTTTACTATCCTTCGGACACCTACAACTTCTGAGTTTCGTCAATTTTTGACATTTGTACTTACCTATCTGCTTCGCGGATCATTTTTTAACGTGTATTCACGTTTTCTTGATCAATATTTTTTTAAAAAAGTGTTTTTGTAACTGAAGAACGTTCGTTTCTGCAAATGGTTCGTGGGGCTATGTGTCAATGGTTCGTTGGGCTATGCGAGAATGGTGTGTGGGGCTATGTGAAAATGGTGTGTGGGGCTATGCGAGAATGGTGTGTGGGGCTACGCATATTTTTTTCGAAACCGATTTTTAACTATTGTAACCTATTGTGACCCTACCTAACCTAACCTTACCGGAAATGGTTTGTGGGGCTATGCGTCAATGGTTGAATTTCCGCTATGAAACATTCCCACATCACACAAAACACCTTCCAGATGTTAGACAATACTACAGGAACTTATTACGGTAAGTAGTTTCTTCTGTAGAAATGAAGAAATCTGTCCGAAGGATAGTAAACTAGTACCCTAAAGGTAAACGAATAGTCACACTACCTCCGAGTTGTCCTCTGCCATGATCTCACATTAATACAATGCGACCATCTATGACGATGTGGACACGCGATAGGGGGTAATGGGACTTTGTGATCACTCTGTATATTGTCAATTCTTACCCATATTTTTAACATGATGTAAACATTTAGGGAAAATGTCCATTGTTCAACTCGAAAGTCCAATTAATTTGTCCGCCGAAAGGGCTACGGTACATGCTGTTCCTACATGCTTACAAAAATTTCAGTGTTGGGAATGTATCAATGGCACAGAAAATAACATCAAAAGATTCAAATGACATGCGTTTCCCTCAAAAGCAAAATTTAAATACGGAGGGGTGGGAGAGTTGTCAATCCGTCCGCAAGCAAATATAATGTTTCCGTTCATCTCTAAAGTATGAAAATATTGCATTGAAATTTCTACGATGAAATAACTAATGTTTTTCGGATATAATAGTACTTACAACAAACAAAAACAAAGTTATATTTTCTTGTAAAAACAGATCGTAACACTTGACTATCGAAGCTGCGATACGCAAAATATCAACCTTCATTTGTCGACGCCTCGCTCTTCATCAAGTTAAGAGATTCTTCAACAGGTGGCACCAAAATCAATGTTTGAGTGTTTGTTCCTTTCTGCCACCTAACGCCCAGCTTACGAACCACGTTCCGAGATGTTGATCTAAAGGGTCATAACAGTTTGTTTTTTAGTTTTTGTTTTTAAATTGCAAATTCTTGCACAATAATATGACGCTAGACTGTAACCTCTGAATTAGATTTATTGTCACTCTCTTCACATATTCAGGGAAGATCTGAAAACGCTGAAATAGTGTACGCACAGTCCATTTAATAAACACATATGCCTTTAGATAATATTCACCCCTTTATTTGGTTTGCGTGCCTTCAAAACTTGATTTCGTATTGGTGGTCCGCGGAACGTAAGTTAAGACCCTCTGATTCAGATTTACAGGGGCTTGTGAGACAAGTTATTAATGCTTATTGCTGAAAAGGAAGTTGGCATGGTTTGCCAGAGACCGAGATCTGAGTTCTGATCTAGTGTGCATTTTTGACAGCAGAATTTTACATAGATCCCGCGCCATGTTCGCGCGGTTTGAGCTTTAGGCTCCAGCAGGGACGGCGCCAGGGGTGGGCACGGGTGGGCAAGCGCCCACCCAAAAATTCTTGTGCCCACCCAATCAAATTCAATAAGTACATATACTTCGAGATATATGAATAATTCGATAAATAAGTGTATTCTGGTGTTCATAACATGTATATTTTACTTGTGAATATTATCTATGCTAGAAATATTCACATATTATCAACCTATAAAAAGCCAATTTTGTCATTAGAAAGTGAAAGAAAATACTAGAGCTATTGAAACAAAAACTGTGATCAAATGAATACTTCCATTATTAAAAGCTGTTAGTAGGCTTAAGAGGTTCAAAATTATGCAGGGTATGATCAAGATTAGATCAGAATTTAGGTTGAACTTGTGGACTGCAGCTCCGAGCCTCCACATTACGTATATAAATTCCGGCCTGGGTATGGTTAAAATAATCTCCAAATAAACAAATAAAAACATCATCTTAGAGTTACTTCCTCCGGCAACACAATATATTAGTTTGATTTTTTAATTATTATTATTAGAATAATTTAATCAAGAAGACTTAGATGGGCAGGCCATGTGACACGAATGGCAGAGGAAAAAAATAGTTTACAGGATTCTTGTTGGGAAACCTGATGGTAAGAGACGAGTAGGAAGGCCAAGACGAGGATGGACGGATAACGTTGAGATGGACCTAAAAGAAATCGGCAAGTATCGAAATGATTGGATTGATCTTGCCCAGAATAGGGACAGATGGAAGCCTTCTGTTGCTGAAGCCATAAATCTTCGGGTTTAATTATGCTAGTGAGTATAATATAGTTTTAATTAGCTCTGCATTAAAATTCCAGAAGTGTCCCTTTTTTATTTCATTACAATTTTTATATACTTGTTATCTTCAAATATCAATATGGTATGCGAAATATCAACTTTATATTCATTCTACTAATAAGAAGGAATCATAATAATCACTACAATACTGCAGTGAATAAATTTTAATAAACCAGTAATGTATGGAAAAAGCTACAGAATTATTCAATTGCTAATGAGTGGCTTATCCTCTTTAGAAATCCTCGTTCCATACATAAATTTTGCCACGTGAATCAGCCGAAAATGTCATCAGAATCTGTACATGCAGCTGAAGTAAAGAAAAAAGTTACGTCACGAAGTATCCAGAAAACGATTTTATTAGTTTGTCTTTAAATCCACTTTTATGCTCAGATAGGCTAATTGGGACTAAACCTAAAGTTTAACGTGGAATCAGTGTGATTGATTGATTGATTTGTTGTTTTAAGTCCAGTTTATGCACAGGAAGGCTAATCGGGACTGCACCTACAGTTTAAAGTGGGATCCGAACCACTGTGCCGTGCCTCCACCGGGTATCGAACCCGGGACCCCTTGATTACAAGGCGACGACGTTACCACTACGCCATCGGAGAGGCCTAAGAACCAGTGTGCATTGTGCTTCCACCAGAGAAGGGGGGAGTCGAACACAGGACGTCTTTATTATAATGCGACAGCGTTATGCCTTTGGGGGAAAATATACAGAATGAACTCGCACAAAACGTGGCATTTTATCACCACAGAAGATGCGTCCATTTTAGGAGGGTGATTGCCTGAGACAAATATTTGAGACTTTCGGAAAACAACATCATTGTTCACGGAATTAGCTGCCTTGACTTGATCCACTAATGAAAAGCTGTGCAATTGAAACTACCATCTCAACTTTCAAAGAAGTATGAACTAATGCAACTTCATTTTTGGAAGAGTAAGTTGTGGTTGATTTGTTATACAAGGTGATCCAAAAAGGCCGCCCCTTTTCAATTGGTAAGCATAACTTTATTTAGGCGAATAATTGCAAGCTACAAGGACAGAAGTGTTGCACAGACATGGGAGTTTGATACAAGATATGTCAATCAGGTTGTGAATGTCACATCACATCACGTCTCACTTAAGTTTTGAATATAACATCACTCAGGTGAGCACCACCGTTGTTGGAGCACTCATGAAGCCGAACCACGAAGCTACGCCGCAATGTATTCTCCAGCATAGCAACCGGAATAGCAGCGATTTCACGGCGGATGTTCGCCTCCAGTTCCCGGATCGTTCCTGGACGGGTTTCGTAGACCCGGGACTTCAGGTATCCCCACAAGAAAAAATCAGCTGCCGTCAGATCCGCCGAACATGCCGGCCAAGCCACGTCGCCATATCGGGAGATGAGGTGGCCGGGAAAAAGGTCGCACAATTTCGCAATGGACACACGGGCTGTGTGTGCCGTTGCACCGTCCTGTTGAAACCATGTGATCAGAGGAAGGCGTTGGAGTGCCGGCACGAGAAAGTCTTGGAGCATGGTCACATAACGCTCTGAATTGACAGCACACGTGGCACCAGTGGCATCGCGAAAGAAGTATGGTCCGATGATTCCTGATGTACTGATCCCACACCACACAGTTAACTTGGGACTGTGCAACTCACGCTCATGCAATCGCCGCGGATTTTCTGTACCCCAGAAACGACAATTCTGTTTGTTGACCGACCCCGATAGCAAAAAGTGTGCCTCGTCAGACATCAGAAGGTTGTCGACAATGCGTGCATCTTGTGCCCACATGTCGAGAAACGTGTCACAAAACTGAACACGTGCCACTTTGTCGGCTGCGGTCATTGCTTGCACTACTTGCACCTTATACGCTCGTGTATGTAAATCCAAGTGTAAAATGCGATGTAAACTGCCATACGTCATATGCAATGCTTGCGATCTGCGGCGCACTGATCTTCGGGGACTTCTTTGGATGTCATCCCGCACATGGTTGATGTGTTCCTGTGTCCTTACAGCTCGGGGTCGTCCAGGAGACGACCTGTGTCGTACTGAACCCTCCTCGTGCCATTTCGCTACCCAGCGCCGTATGGTGTGTTTGTCCGGTGCGTCTCTACGCTGGCCTAGTCGGCGGAAAGCTCGTTGGGTTGCAACAATGGACTTGCTTTTTATAAACAGCTCTACCGCGCGAACACGGTCTCGCACATTCCACTTCTCCATCGCAACTGATTCTCCCACTATTCGTGAATACGCTTCCCTGCCGCCAGCGCGCGCAGGCCAGTGTTTGGTTTGCAGTAGCCAATTGAAAAGGGGCGGCATTTTTGGATCACCTTGTATTTAACCTTTAAACAGCCGAGCCGGTTTTCGAAAGTAACCCCTTTCTCTCCGCGGCCTTTGCGCGCGATTTTTACATATTTACACTTATTTCAGAAAAGCGTTATATCTCTGAGACTATTTGAGCAATCTACTTCGGATAAATTTTGTTTCAAAACAAAAACATTGGAGCACGCGACCGTGTACAATTTAGAAAACCCAAGGGAGAAAAACGGGGTTGGGAGAGGCCAAGTCCCCAAATTTCAATGAAAAAATCGCGTTCGCCCCCTCTTTTCCCGTTATTTTTGGAAAAAGGGCGCAAACTTTTGCATTGTTTAAAAAAAAAAAGACATTTTGCAACAAAGGAAAACTTCTTTCAAGTTCTAGTTCTCATACAAGCTGAAATATGACCCAATATGTACAATTTGCATTTTGGCTAAAAATAGCTAATTTGCATATTAGAGAAATGGGGAGGGGGTGGGTTTTCTTCCATATGACATTTCAAAGTTTTATCTCAACATCTGTCAGCGTTTACAACCTCACATACAATTATGAAGGTCCTAAAAGCATGTGAATGTTGTAATCGGTACCATGGATCATATATGACCCATTGGCTGTTTAAAGGTTAAAGTCATTTTTCTGCTAATTTTGATAATGATGACGATAAGGTGCAATGGTGATTAGATTAAAGTTAGGAAGGGGCGAAAACAAACACAAGCTGACACTCAAAATACAAACCCTCATAAATTATTACTTTGACAGTGTTCCAAGCACCAGGGACTCGTTGCCATGAAAGAATAAAGTTTCCAAGGTATGCTGCACAGGATAGAGGTTGACATTCTAGTGTGTTCGAAATGGTCACGCCATGCAACCCAAGTCATTATGAAAAATAGATGAATTATTACTGGCACGGTGATCAACTTCGATAAATTCCTTGTGTCCTAAATCATTTTGTTACCTCAAATAATATGTTCATGTAACCAACCATACGTGTATTGCTTCTCCCGCATTAGTAACATGAGAGTTCAGAAAACCAATAGCAACTTAGCTAATAATCTCTTCAATTCTAAACATACTTTTTGATCTTACTTGTTTGTGAGTGATATTCTGTCAAAATAGCCTTTCATTAGCCTAGGAATACTTCATGGACAATGAACAAAGAATTTGATTTCCGTGTGTGTTTTAAATCATTCCTAATAAGACGTTCATTTTAATCCAAACCAGTAGCGTACGCAGGATTTCATCAAGGGGGGGGGGGGGGTTATATCGAAAAATTTCTACAAATTCACATTACCATTGTTTTATTATACTTTAATTAATTAATAATAATCATAAGTAAATAATTAATAATACTTATAATTAATTAATTAATTTAATTACTACTAATAGTACTACTAATGCAGCTGCTGTTGCTACTTATATCACTACTATTATTAAGTAGTAGAGATCTACATAAATATATTTATGAAAGCAATATAACAAAATTACATTTTTTGTTTCTTTGTTACGAAATAATTGTCTAGTCAACGGTTATTTGTATATGATAGGTGAGACATTTCAAGTGTGAAGAAAATCCATAAAAACAAGCAAATATATTAAATTTATTGAAATAATCAAAATATGAAACTCATTCACGGAACTGCGCTGGTCTAGTCTGACAACCTCGTGGAAGATCCGGGTTCGATTCCCGGAATTGGTTGGAATTTTTCCAGCCTTGTCTCCGCACCCAGCCTCATATCAATGGGTACCTGAGAGCAACCCTTGGGGATAAAGGCTGTCGGAGCATGGTGCTGATCACATCCCCTGCAAAATGGCCTAGATCGAGAATGTGTGTGGCCCACCACACTACTACGTGTGCCTTCATGACACGGTGCTATATGCACGGGGAAATTTACATTACCTTTACCTGCGACGAAGCAAGGAATTTTCACAATTCTCGCGAGAGTCACTGCGCGACTTTTTTGCAAAAAAATTGCAAAATTGAATTTTTCGGCCGCTTAGATTGTGTTTGGAATGTTGTGTTTTTCTCCATGCTGCATGGGAATAATAATTCAAATTATTATTATTGGTAGCCTATTATTATTATTATTATTACTGTCGCAGATCTTTGACTATGATAAATTAGCCACTTTTAATTTTTTTCTACAGCATTTTCCATAATATTTCAAAAGCTCAAGGGGGGGGGGGTTAAACCCGGTAATCCCCCCTTGCGTACGCCACTGATCCAAACATTCAGTGGCAGCGATTAGGAGGAGCGAGAAGTGGGGGATGCAGTTCCCCCGACACACTTTGCCACTTATTGCCTCCGCACTATGGTCTCTTTATGCTAAGCCTTTCCTACCAAGAAAAGTATATTGTCCCTGCCCCTCAAATGTTGGCACCCAATCGCCGCTACTACAAACATTCAGATTGATTTCTCAGTTGTACAAACCTTGTGTGCTAAGAAAAGTGACCCCCCAAGGAGTAAGAAAACTCTTTCAGTCAAAAACTCTTGCGATGAAAATACTATGCTCAGGAACATGCATTTAAATTACGAGAAACTTCACGATTGTCTACCATCGCACTTTCTATCATTGACGCCGAATACATAAAATCAATTATGTGCCTTGTATTTGCAACACAAGCTTAAACCTAATTCACATTTATTTCACTGTATTATCATGCATGAAAGAATGTGATTAGAATGTATGGCTGGGGTATGGCTGCACATTGGTAAACACTTTCTTGAAATAATTGTGTCCATCAGAGACAAAGCGATAGGAAATGGAACAAGATGCGACAATAGATTAGGAAAGAATAAGAAAGAAAACAAGAAAAGGGAAGGGAAAAGAAGTAAGAGGAAAATCGGGAGTGTAAGAGAGAGAGGAGGATACATACGTCTTACGTACACATACGTGGTCTTACATTTATACTGCCCACCCTAATATATCAATAAGGAGCTTCTGCCCACCCGGTCGAAAATTTCTGGCGCCGCCCCTGGGCTCCAGCTACGGGACACACGCAGGTTCGAATCTCCTGGGGCAAGCGTAACAACTCTTCTCTTGAGATTTTGGCTTCAGTATGGGACCGTTGGCCACCCACATCGTGAGAAAACTGGGGAGGTATACGGGTCATTACATATTATTATTGCTTAGAATGTAATTTTAGGTTAACAACAATAATGATGATTCATGGGAATACATATTGTATAATTTTTAAGACATTGTTGCAAAAGCAGAATAATTACCCAGCAACAAATAAAAACAAACAATCCATTTAAAGGTCATATGTAACATATATATGTACACACACATGGATAGTATTCTACTGAAGACCTAGCAAAGCTAGCTCACAATTACATGGTAAGCAACAAAAGAGAGATGCAGCAACTTCATTCAATTAGTTGAAAATAATAATATTATACGAGGGTAATCTAATAACAAATATTGGTAAGTGGCTTATATTTGGAAAGCTGATATTATTGCGTATATGTCATTTTGTGTTTGTGATAAGTTACATAAGATTAGTTCTATCTTTAACCAATAGGCTACGTTACCTTTAATGTGGATTTTAATGAAACTTTTTAAAATGAATTTTCTTTCAAGCTAAATGGTTGTAATTAGATTTGTATGCTCCAAGCAGGGTTGTTTAAGGTCCAGGGATTTGAATAAATTCAATTCCGGTCCAGGAGAAAAAATCAGCAAAGTGTGAATGGGTTCTGGACCGTAAAGAACTTTATTTGTAAAGTATCTAAATGCAGTCCAGGAACCTTTGTTATTGAATTTCTTTAGATAAATTTTAGTATATACAGGGTGTTCTAAAAAATAAGCTGCATAACTTCAGGAATGTGTTTCTTTATGCAAACTATGAAAATCATTTTTTGCTGCCTTTACATATATAGCCCAATGTTCAGAATATTATTTTAGGTTAACAACAATTATGGTGATTCATGGAAATATAGTATATTATATTGTCTAATGTTTAATACATTGTTGTCAAAACAATAATTACTCAGCAACAAATAAAAACAAACAGTATTTTGAAAACAAATGTATGTAACAAATTATGTAAGATTCCGTTTAATGGTCATCTGTAAACATATATAGTGGAAGACCTAGCAGCTTAATAAGGCTAGTTCACAGTTACGTGTTAAGCCACAAGAGAGAGAAAGAGCAGAACTCCTTTAGAGTGTAACAACTTCATTCAATTCATTGCAGTGAATATTATTGTAAGAAGGTAGTCTCATAAGGGATATTGGTAAGTGGCTTATATTTGGAAAGGTAATATTGTGTACATGCCATTCTAACCAATAGACTACATTGATTTTAATGTTGATTTTAGTGACAATCTTTAAACTTTTTACTTTCGAACTAAATGGTTGTATTTTTATTTGTTTGCAGCAGTAAACCTATAAGAACATGAGGACATAATCGTATCGCAGGTTTGATCAATCCGCCGTAATTGTGAAAGAGCAGTGTGCTGGCGGGAAGCTCGCACTGCACGCACGGAGTTTTCGCTGGACTTCTTAGAGATGCTAGTGGCGTAGTTTCCATCCTTCTTTAGTTCACAGGGAGGGAGGCTAGCGGGTAGTAGGCATGGTGGGTGGGAGATAATATATTGCGTGGTTGTTGAACGCAACCATGTGACGTAGCTTAATAAAAGGGAGGGGGAGGAGGGCAGTGGATATGGTAAGCTCTTTTTGTTTTAGTTTTGTGGCTTATGCACTTGGAGGGTGGGATACCGTCTGTCGAGACAGACACTTTAAAAAAACCAAATACGTAATAAGAATAGATTAACATAGTATAAATGTATCGAAGAAGAACGGAGCAATCCGTGAAAACCAAGATTGGGAAACTGACACCCTGGTACCAGGGTATACGTGCATATCTCAGAAAGTATGCGGGTGGAGGAGGGCATATTTCTACCTCACTCAATAGAGAAGAATAATAATATTCTATACTATTCTTCGTATGGAGGGTGTAAGGGTTGACAGGTTGACCCAATTGTCAACCTCACTTTCACGTAGTACACCCTGGACTGCTTCATTTTGCAGACTAACGAGTTTGTGGCGTCCGGACCTACGGCCAGTAAAATCCTCTGTAGGGCTGTGTGTGTGTGTGTGTTGTCCTGTGTTTTGTCTTTGTGTGCCGAGTGGCCCTTTACAGCCTCAGCTTTTAATCCAGGTAAGAATATTCTAGTCTTTCAACATTACAGTTATATTATATTTTGGTTATGGCAAGGGGCTGGACCCAGTGTAATGTGACGGGTGCAAAATAGCTTAAGTGCCGATGCACCCGAAATTTAAAATTCAATCAATCCTTGCATGAGTCCCCCCCCCCCCCTTTTGTATCAATCCATTTATTTCTTAATGTAATTGACCATGTCAATGAGATAGTCGAATTTCTTTAATATCCTCTATCAATTGAACGAAAACTAATAAGCTATTGTAGGAAAGGATATTTTCGTAAGACATCAGAAGCTCACTCTTATGATCGACCAGCTGTGTTTCGTATGCTCTCCAATATTTGTAAATACATATACGCAATGTGTATGTAGATGATATTTCACTTTAAGAGGAGCCGGAATTTTTTATTGACTTTACATTCGACTTGGAGTTTATATGAGGTATATTTCCTCATCGCAGGTACGACAGTACATATGCTACATACAGTGGCGGATCCAGAGGGTGACACAGGGGCACGTGCCCCCCCAAAAAATGATCGAGCAAAATATACTCGTAATGTAATTTACAAAATTAATAAAAAAATGTCTTATTAATTATGTGTACACTTTTGAAAAGTGGTGATCCCCGTATATCGTTAAAAATTGCTGATTGCCGAACATCATTTGAAGTTGGTGTCCCCTGTGCAGTGTTGAAATTTGGTGCCCCCATACACCATTGAAACTTGGTTTCTTCGAACATCGTTGACAGTTGGTGCCCCCGTATGCCGTTGAAAGTTGGTGCCTCTCGAACATCGAATATGATTATTTCATAAATCGTTTCTAAAGATTCTCCCTGTTCTTTGTTTCGTCATGAATGAATCGAAGGGCGTGAAAGTATTATTTATAGCCCATTATCCTACCCCGCACTATATGCAGGTGGTGCGATCAGAACTAAGTTCCCACTTATTCAACAATGTTCTCAAACAATGCAACGGTCTACGTTCTTTATTTATTTTTTAAATATATTTGTTCTTAATAACTTGGACGCTTGTACAGATGACTGGAATTGGTACTTAAAGAAATATTAAAGTATAAGAGACTTGTTTTACCATGGTAAACTTTAATTTAAGATAGTACTGTAATCTTCATTAGTATTTATGTGTACACTTTTGGAAATTGGTTCCCACCCCCATAACTGATTCCTGGATCTGCCCCTGGCTACATATACAGCGACGCCTAAAATTACTGCCTTCGGATCATCTTGTAATTAAAAGGTTCTTGGAGGCACATAGTGGTTCAAATTCCACTATTTTAAACTGTAGATACAGTCTGTGCAAAGAAGTGGATTCAAACTCAACAACAACCCAGCCTAAAATTACATTAAATGTACAAATGTACCCATCCTAGATATGCCCTTGTTTTGTATGGATCAATGAAGAGTTTGCAAGACCTTGAAACAGAATGTAGTTTTTCTCCGACCAAATTTTCACCAAGCTTATGCCGCCTCTCTCCTAATAGAAAGGGTGTACTGACGCCTATGGATCACATCACAGTGAAAGATCGGCGGCTGGAACTGAAAGAAATCGCAGAGGGCCTCCCGCCCTTGGTCTCCTACCCCAGCAAAAAAATTCAATATTTTCCTCGTTAAGCCTGTGTGTGTAACCTCAAAGGGGCAGAGTAAGATTTAATTTCATATATTGCCATTCAGTCAGTTAGCATGGACACTGAGAAGAAGTGAGAAAAAGCTATTGGAAGCTCTAGAAATGTGACTATGGAGACGAATGGAACGGGTGAAATGGGCAGAAAAAGTGAGAAATGAAACAGTCCTTGAAAGAGTTTGAAAGAGTTGGTTAATTTTGAATTTTGAATTTGAATTTAAAATTTTGGGTGAGTCAGCACTAAGGCTATTTTGCACCCTTCACATTATACGGGGTCCAGCCCCTTATCGTTACACATAACAACTCTAACGTTGCAGAACTAAAATCATAAAATATTAAAATCTTCTGACTTTCGTTAAAAGCTGAGGCTGTAAAGGAGCACTCAGTACGAAGAAGGACAAAACACAGGACAACACAAACAAAATTATACTGGCCATGGGGCCAGTCGCCAGAGCCTCGTTAGTCTGCAGTCCAGGGTGTACTATATGGAAGTGAGGTTGACTATTGAGTGCACTACGTGGAAGGAGCACCCCTTACACCCCAGGAGTTGGTTAAAGAGATCAATGATGGAGGTAATCATGAAGAGAAAAATAAATCGGTTGGGTCTCTGGATGAGAAGAAACTATATCCTAAGGGATGCTATTGAAGGAATAGTCACGGGAAAGAAAATTCGGGGACTAAGAAGATATCAAATGATTGACGTCGTCAAAATAAATGGGTCCTACGATGCTTCAAAGCGAGGGGCTCAAGATGGAAGTTGCAAGGAGAGGCCTGCCCCTGGGCAGAAAAAAATGAATGAATGAATCTGAATGTGTGTTAATTTACAAATCATACAATTCAATTTGAATTGTAAGTGTTTTGTTGAATTTTGTCAGTCCCGAACGTTGAGGATTATACAAATTTCCCTTCCTAATCCCGTCCCGCCTATTTATGGCAGTCAAACATGATTATAATGTGTGTCTCGTTATTTTGTTATAAATTGCAGCCTGTGAGACAGAAAACCATAATATCGCTCTAATTTCACCATTCGAATTGCATGAAATTTTTCAATTATCTCCGGGGGGACATGTGCCTCCCAACCCCCTTCCCTCTGCGGGAGTCTTTGTACAGTGGGATCCATGAGTATTACCGTGCAAATTGTTCATGACTATTTTCACTAATTTTTCTCTTACCTCCTATGCGTTTTTAGCGATGGATTTTTGTGTATGCTGGTGCTGAAGTTGTCAACAGATTGTCTTGAGTTTTCTTTTAATTCTTGAAGCTCTTATTCCGTCAAATAAAATGCACGAACATGGTGATGGACAATTTGCACCGTAATACTCATGGATCCCACTCTACGAGGCACCACTAACTGAATTTCTAGTGTCTTGTATAAACTACTAATGTTTTCGTCAGTAAATCAAAGTTAATTATGACTGTACGTTTTGCCATGTGAACAGCAATATTATTAATGAAATTATTAATTCACATTTCGCTGTGAATTAGTTCCAAGCAATTAGTTTCTTAATGTAGCCTTACAGAAGTATCCTGTGTGTTCCATGTACACCTAATAATCACTTTATGCATTTTAATTATTTCTTTTTAGATAATTTTTGAACTGACACGTTGCAGTTTTCGTTTGACGCAAGCAACTAGAAATGAGTTTATTTGCAACGGTGCTACTGTAGCTCAAAGTACGCTGTCTTTCTGTTCAACACAAAGTAATTTGCAAGAATAATCTAAAGTTGTAATATATGAGCAGTAAAGCATTATTTTGTGCTGTTTTAATAGGCTATGTTGTTGTTTCATTCTCTCAAAAGTTCGTACGCGAGAACGGCGAAATATGTAGAAGCACACTTCCCCCACATTGGTCTACCCACTTAGAGGGAAATTTCTAAATCGGTCCTAGGATGTGTGCGCAGGCTCCGTGCTACAGGAATGAGCCCCTGACTTCTGTTAACATACGCGTATGTGTTGGTCCGTGTGGAGGTTCTTCCAAGAGGTACTCGAGTTTTTTTCTCATGCAAGTGTTGCACTCGTGTGCATTTGACGCTTTGAGATGCATCGCGCAATTGAAGTAACAACGCTAAAACGTGCAGAACACGCTCAATGCATTGACAGTTAGTGAATGCAGCAAGATCTTGTGCATAAATACGCAAGTAGTGGTTCTCAGGCTTCAACATTGAGATGTAAGAATGAAGATTCTTATCTATTGTACATTGCGTAAACATCCACAATGATTCCGCGCTTCAATTTGTTCTTTACGGCAAAGATTTGGATGGTTAGCTTGCCTCGAATTAGCAGCTAATGTTGCCAGGTTCGGCAGCCATGTTGTTGCTTGC
The DNA here is from genome assembly GCF_977018435.1 of Lepisma saccharinum. Lineage (NCBI taxonomy): Eukaryota > Metazoa > Arthropoda > Insecta > Zygentoma > Lepismatidae > Lepisma > Lepisma saccharinum. The sequence continues at coordinate 49,218,854 of NC_139233.1, forward strand.
GATTCGCCTAGAAATCTGGCCCGATTTGCCATCCCTGTAATCCTGAAGGAGAGTTCGTAGTGAAGTATTTGCCTCGAGTTGATTGACCTGGACATTACGCCAGTCAAAAGTATAATCTGTGACTAATGCCAGTTCTGATTCTTGGATTTCCAAATGCACTTAGGATATCTTTCAACGTTGTGTTTTTTGACAACTGTGCTGGAATATTTAGCTGTAACGTCTGAATGCTGCTTCATCAGTGATTTAAACCTTGGATTTTAAATAGTAATGTTTTTGTTTTGGTAAGTAGAATCATTTACATTATATTCATAGCGTAGACCTTGCTACTATTCAAATATAACATGGTGGTGATCGAAACTTCTCTTGCAATCCTTAACATTTAAATTCCATACTTTCCCTCAGATATGATAGGTAGACAACACAGAAATATCTCAGTATGCAGTTGTCTACAATGTACACCCAACGGAAAAATAAAGAGTAGGCGAATTGTCCATAACCATTTTAATTTGATCTGTTTTACACAATGTGAAGAAAATGAATTAAAAAAGAACATAAATATGCAGAGGACAATACCTTCTTAGAATCACAGAATTCCATTCTTTTAAACAACACAGGATGTAGAAGAAAAATTAATGAATATAGCGATGGACAGTTTGCCTACTATTATCTTTGCCGTTGACTGCACAACGCAGTATAAATATATACTATTAATAATTAACACTACTATGAATAATATATTTCTTTAAAATTCAGAGCCACGATTTCTATAATATTTGTAACTGGCACCATCTAATGTATCATTTCATAGTTCATATGACATTTTGAACTCTCCTTTTGGGATTATATATTTTTAATTGCTTTGACTTTGTGTAATTATGACCTTCGCATTTACGTAAGACTCCACAAAGGTAATGAATGCATGGATATTACATGTTTGTTGTTTGTTGTCAATGATAGTTTCTTTGTTCACAAATAAACAAACAAGTTCGAGCTGCTTTTACTAAGTAACAGCTGTAACCACGGGTACAGTGGCATATCCTCCTGTTAATTGGTTACAACTACTGATTATTAACGAATTTCTGATGAGGATCATTTATATCATAATTAAATAATTCGCATTTATTATACCAATTCTTTTCTCTGTAGCATTTATAGTTTCCTAATTAACCAAATCGAAACAACTTTCTCATTAAAATTGTTGTCTTATCGAAATGGGTATCTTGAAACAAAAGACCATAATATAGTATTCTATTCTTCAGGTGTTTTTGTTTTTGTTATTTAGCGTCGCTTTTCTTCCACTTTTGGCTAATCGTGATGATGAGGATGAGGGATGATAAGATGAAGGTACGCTCACAAAGAACACGCATGCTCAGACCAGGATTCGAATCCGGTACACCTGACACCATAGTGCGCTGCGCTAAGAACTCGGCCAGGGAGGCCAACTCTCCAAGTGTTGCAAGAGTGTTCTCAAGATATCAGAGTCTATATCACCCCAGCAAGCTCATATTTTGACCATTGCGAAATCATTGACAGTTATATTATAATATTATATATTATTATTTTACCAATTATCTTTTATAAACTCATTACTATTGTTATCGACAAAATAAGATTTTTTTAAATCCTAAGTGCTTCACATTTTTTTCAATTCCACATGATTTCACTTTCTTCATCAAACATAACTGTTGCCCTTATTTCGTATTTTTATATCGACTGTAGTGCTTTGATTCAAAATATTTGAAAGGGGCTGAATTCTTTCTTCTTGCTACCGGAAGTGACTCGAAATTCCTTTTCCCATTCAGATCTCTATTTTAGAATGCCTCTGTCGAACAAAAGGTCCTTGAAATTCCAATTCCGGTGGAATTTATCTTCCCATTAAATGTCAAGCACCATCTCTAGTCGAATGGGTGCACATTCTTCTCTTTAACCAAAGTCCTTTACCTCTCCCCCTGCCACATAAACCTTGCCAATGTTATTCTGCTGGCTTGCGGAGTCATCCATTCCTAACTGACAAAACATCGTCTCACTTGCCAAATGGAGGCTATCTTGCCTTCCATATACAGGTTGTGGCCGTACAAGTTTTCCTGCACTTACAGGACTTGAAGACGAACAACTTGTACGTACATTGAGACCTCATATCGACGCTACGAAAATCGACGTACAAATTTCAGGCATTTTTTTTTTTTAAATCCTGACAAACTTGTGAAATTTCGAAACGAATTTCCCGGCACTGAAATTCTCGAATCATGCATTCTATTTCTCCATGAAGTAATTTTTGGAGGTTACCAGACGTCCGGATTTTCCCGGACATGTCCTACATTTTAGCCTTATGTCCGGTGTCCGGGAGGAATTTGAAATATATCATAAATGTCCTACATTTTTAGCGTGACATAATATTAATTAGGAAAATAAGTAACAGAAAAGAGTCATGCAAATTACAAATCTATGGACTGCGCTTCCAAACTCAATAGTGAAATTTATTTTGATTTAGTCATTGCACAAAAATAATAAAGTTTGTCCTGCTATTAAACAAACGGAAAAACGGAAGCAATTAATCTTGGGACCACTTTCTGATAACGTAACTGCCCTTTCAATGCCTGAGCCTTAGGGTTTATACTCATGGAACAAGGTGTTGCCCATTCTTATTCAATATAATTTGATTGTAAAGCAGGGGTATAGAGAACAAAGTTATTCAGGGTGTCTGCCAGTGAAGAAAGTCGTGGAACTCAAGAAAAAGTAAAGAAATCAACAAGTAGGTCAAGAAGTCACTAAAAAGGCAATAAATTATTCTTGTGGTCAAGAATTTTTGCTATTGATTGGTTGATTTAGTTCATTTTACTTCACTTTTTTCTATCCCATTGTCTAATCGCGAAGATTAGGATGAATGATGCTAATATAAGATGGATGAATGGATAGTCCTAAACATATAGGGACAACCGACACAAACCCCACATAAGATTATACTGGCTGTGAGTCCAGACGCCAAAGCCTCGCTTGTCTGCCAAACACAGCTCAGGATGCATTAATACGAAATAGCAGATCTAATTCTCTTCTAAAACTCAGCTTCAGTTTTCATCTTAACTGGCCCTTTGGTAGGGATTTTCATTAAATAAATATTTATTTTCTTAATTACTAATTTCCAACTTTACCTAAGTAGGATCTAGAAAAGTCCAGAAAAAGTCAGTATTTCTGGATGTATTATTTCGGTAGACACCCTGTTATTGAACTAAAAACTACCCAAGATGAAATCATTTTAAATTACGGTAATTGCCGAATATTTGTTTGCCATTACAGGTCATAATTCAAATGTTGAGAGAGTACTTTCATTACCATCAGCACAACAGACCCACGAGAGAATTATTTTTCATAAACTCTGTAAAATGTTTGGTATTGGTCTCTATAATTTCAACGAGTTTGACTGTCCACTCTAACATAAATATAATTTGACTAAACCTGAAATTTTGATAAAAATTGTCTCCTCTGAGAAGTACCACTTAAATCAAGTAGTAAGAGGCGCACTGATTAGTATGATTGGAAGTTTTGAAATTTTTCATTTAAAAATTCATTAAGAATTCATTTTTTTAAAACTGAAAAGTGTCATTTTACAACTACTTTCTAACGTGTTCTATAGAAATATATATTATTTATTGAGAATGTTTTGTGTCCTACATTTTGACTTAATGTTCTACGTTTTGGGACAGCGTATCCTACATTTCCCTTACAGCGATCTGGTAACCCTAGGATTACTTATCTTGCCAAGTAATAGTCTAGAAGTGACTATTTTTAATAAACGACCATTTGAAATCTTATGACTTCTCTGGATCCCTAATTTTCTCGAATGGTTACATTCGTTAGCTTTATTAATATGACTTGCTTTAACACAAAGGCTAAGCTTTGATATATTTCTCGGAAAGATGTAAATGTAAAGGGGGAGACGAGAAAATTCTCCCTCCTGTAAAAGCACAAATATCTAAACATTGATGGCATTATTAGGCATTCACGTTATGGACATGTTTTCACGTAAGGACGCTGTAAGAAAAGGAAGTTTGGCTTACCTTTCTTTCTATTTTCCCCCAAACCTGGCACCAATTCAGAATTGTAGGGGTTAATACGCCAACGATGGAGTGTACTATTTTTAAAGCTGCGCTCTGTAGACAACAAACTTTCATTTGTACACTTTTGTATATTGGCACGAATGCATGTATCCTATGATTGACAAAAGTCTATTCTTGCAAAATTTCGGGCAGACTTTTGTTTTTCTTCCTCGAGCTCTAATCCGTAAACTTCCCTCCTCTAGTAAACAAGCTTTTAAAAGACGCCGAAGAAACCATATGGCTTTGTGCGTGTGCATGTGTTTGGGCACAATTGACTTTTTCTACCAGTCACTCGTGTCCACGTTCCGAGCTCGGCGTTGCCACAGGCAGGCATTAGGGGGTACTAGCCCCGCTGAGAAATAGTCTTGAGCCCAAACAGCCTACACTAGAGATTCTCAGGTAATTTAATAGGTACATAACTAGGCAGGAGGCTGAGTCTCCCCTAGACAGCAGCAAAATCCACCCCCCCCCCTCACTCACTGCTTTCTCATTTAGATGCATCTTTCTAATCTAAATCTTAAGGTTGCCACTATCACGTATTTTTGTCAGTGGTGCCAACTTTTGAAAAACGCTGGATGGCCTTAACTTGGAGATTAATTTTATAATTTTATGCAACAACATATTTCATATGTTGGCAGAGAATATGCCCTAAATTCCTTTTTGTTCCTTGGCCACAAAATATAGGTTTTTACGTTTAAAAACAGCTTCACTCCATTTCTGAGAGAAATACATGGATTTTCTAGTGGCTTTTTAAGTACAGGTTTTTTGTCTAAAATTAAATATAATAACATACATATTATTGGGTGGTGCTACTGTTTTTGTAGGAAAACATGTTGGCATTGATCACTCACAACATCTCGGTAATATTACAGGAATGTAACAATGTCACATTTACATGTAATTGCGATTATTCGTAAGTTGTGTGCCAGTGGGATAGTATGTTATGGATAGAGTAGTGGTAGCAAGGACACCGTCAATACTGAAACCACGCTACATATTTTCCAGTCAAAAGATCCTTTATCGCCACACATTCATACATTAATTGGTTGTAATATTATTTGATTTTTGGCTTCGTATTCATCCACTCGGAGGTGACCCTTGCGGAAAAAAATAATCACGTCTTGCGAAGGTATTCGAATAATCCAAGGCAATTGAGTTTTTGATTGTTTCAAACTATTGAAGTTAAGGGATAATGTATCAATTACATTGAATTCATTCTATACTGGGCTGATCTTGAGAGTTATTTCTGTTTGTCAATTGTAGCCTGACGTTAACGTAACAAGGAGGTTGATGGTTCGAGTCACCAGGAATGCTTAATTTCAACGATTTTAACAATGAAATAGAAAAAATAATTTTTGCCGAAAAGTTCTGTATCTTTATTCCTCCACATGGTTTAGATTACATTTATCAATGGTAAGGCTAAAAAAGATTTGTTCATGGTGAGCTAGAGCCCACCTTTGCCCACAGTGGCGAAGCACCTGTACCATGAAGAAACGAAATACAGTTAGAAGATCTACAAGTGCAATAAAAACTTTGGAAAAGACTGAAAAATAATTCCATAAAATTCAAAACAAAAACTCAATATGCTGACCAAGGCAGAAATTTATTTGATTATAAAACATAAACTAAACGTAAAATTTCAACATAGGAATGATGTACGACTTAAAGAGAGAGAGAAATGCGATATTTAAACACACGAGAGAAACAGGACATGACAGAGAGTGGGATGAGGCTAAGCAGATAGGAAGGGAGAAGATAATACTAGTGAGAAAATAGAATGAGGCCAAGGAAATAGAGAAGGAAGGCGAAGAAGACACAATGAACTGGAATGGGGGACTGAAGATAAACAAAGAATGGAAGAAGGTGTTAGAAAGAGTGGAAGGACAAGAGAGAAAGAGGAGAGAAGAAGGAAGAAGAACGAAGGAAAAAGAGCGAGAGTCCAACCACATTCTAGATGGAAGAAAATATGTTTAGCCTTTTAGGTGACAGTTGACAAGGGAAAGCCACCTGCTAAAATGTTCCAGAACAACTCTCTAATAGTCTGAGGGGATCGTCCTGTGTTGTACCTTGTTACATTTGTACTTGATACAGAGTCTGAAGAAGACCTTGCTAGAAGGTTGGAACGTTACGTTTAGTTTATATTTTATAATAAAATAAATTTCTGCCTTGGTCAGCATATTGAGTTTTTCATATCATGGAAACAAGGCTTAATGGTGTGATAATTCAAAACAAAAATAAATTATTTCTGAATCTAGCTGTTTTGTTGCTGTCTCTGTGAGGCCCCGAAGGAAATATGACATTTATATCAATTTTCGAGCCATAATAATAATTAATAAAATTATAACATAATGACTATTACGTAACCATTTTTTTTTCATTCTCTAGTTCGAAACATCTGAAGAAATATGTTCCTTTAAACAGCCCCCCCTGACTCCCGACCTCCTGGTAGACCTAAACTCCTCCTGCTGGGCAATTCTAGCTACAGACTTGCAAATATAGGTCTGTTTTGACAACTACACCGAGCAGTTCTGTTTCCCCCTTTATAATTCATCCCCAATGTTTTAACAAATTAGTTTAGCTCTTTGAGAAGAAGCTTCCTCTTAGACTGTCTCTGAAGAAGTATTTAGTGTAATCTTACTTTTTTAATAATTTGTGTTTGTCTTGTGCAGGTTCCTTTACATGCTTGCACCTGTAACCTTTCTCAAGAGGCTTTTTACACCCCTTACCTCAGGTAAGGATTTTAGATAAGGTGGTATTTCCTCGTATACATTGAAGGCAAGGCAACGAAGCAAAGTGACCATATGTTCCGATCCACTCAAACATATTAATTATGTCATTCCTAAGGTCCCGTAGAAATGTTTCTTTTGATTTGTCTAACGACGTATTGCAGAATCATTAAAAAAAACTTGGGTGGATATTACGATTTGCTAGACCAAGCTTCGTAGACACCATCTTTGAAAATGGCTGCTGTCGAATTTTATCTAGTTATATTCAAAATTATACAGAGTGCCACGCTAGAATTGGTAGAGAGTTATTATGCATATTCCTGAGGAATATATTACTTGAAGTCACCAAAACTTTCATGTCTGCGTAAACCAAATATGACAATTCAAAATGCAAGTTTCAAATTGGGGAAATCCACCCACACCTCAACGAAGTCGAGAAGTCCCCAGCAAACTCTCGAACAAAACTGAATAGTAATTTGTTTTCTCCTCTCCCTTCCCCTTCGCATGTGCACGAATGCCCCAGTATTTCCATATATACAGGGTGATTATACAATCTCTATACATTTTAGTGGTATCGTGACAAAATACATTTCTTTTGCATGTTATGTGAAGCAATGGTAACCGCAGAAGTTAAAAAAAACAGCCGTTGTTTGTGTTCGTCTGCGTGGAATGACGTATGAATAGGTGCGGACGGACTTCTCGGAAATTCAGGAAACCAAGCCTCACCAGGCGGGCTATTAAGAACTTGGTCAACAAATTCAAGCGAACAGGTAGTGTTGTAGATGAAGAACGTCCTGGGGGGCCAGCCATAACACCACAAATTGTACAGGACACGATCACACGTAGCCCCACCTCATCGACCAGTAGACTCAGTATCCACTGTGGCTTATAGCATGGTGGGTCGGGAAACACCTATTGTGCACCAACAGGATGGAGCACCACCCCCATTTTGCCATCATCGTTCGTGATCACCTGAATGAAGTTTTCACCGGTCGTGGATTGGTCATGCCTCGCAACGGGTAGTTGCCCCCCCTTAACCTGACCCCCTTAGACTTTTTCATCTGGGGATTTATTAAGTCTAAAGTGTACGTGGTGAAGATCCACAGCGTTACCCAGTTGAAACAAGAAATTACGACCGCAGTTGCTGAGATTACACCAACTATGTTTGAGACAGGTGTTTCGGGCGGTGGTGAATCGCTGGCATCTGTGCCAAGACTTGTGCCTACTGTGATCCTATGTTTCAGTACATATTGTATTTTGTGCAATAAATTCTGTTCATGCAGAAATGTATAGTGACATTATAATCACCCTGTATAACTTTGCTCCCTTGCTTTGTCGTCAAACAATTCAACAACGTTAAATGTTGAGTATCTACTTTCGATGTGTACGCCCCCCCCCCCCCCTTCATGATGATACAAACGCTTGGCACTCGATAAAGGTGACGACGGTGTTGAAGAACGCTGCACATTTTGGCAACGCAGAGGCGGGATTACACGGTAAACAGCTGCTTGCATCACCCACGCTCCCTCGGCACACTTACGGAAGAAAATTCGACGATAGAGCCAGAGGGTTTTCTCAACCTGGTCAATCTGCACCGTCTCATACAGGGTGTAATATGCTCCAAATTTCCACCTGGTGGTGACGCTTCAGCATCGCAATTCGATGCTTCGAACAGGCTACAGATGGCTTTGTACGGGAACTTTAATTATAACCACCTGTTACTTGGAGGTCTTCTTACTCAGAAATTCCCCATTTCCGAACCCATGTTGATATAAACTTTTTTCCTTCTCTACTCATGAGGAATCCATTCCCGATGTATTGCCGCATATTTTTGTTACACCCTGTATATTGTGATGCAATCTTTACCATTTAAAATAGGAAATTCGAATCAACTGCAGCCCTCACAAGGCGACGATGCAGTCGAAATACAAAGAACAACAGTAACGATAACAAAGAAATTGTCTTATTTTCCCCAAGATTTGAATGATAAGTAGAAATGTTATCTCGTAAAATATATTTTGAACATCAGTACAGTACTTTGTAATGTAACAAAAAATATCAACGCTATAAAAATCAAAATAATTATCATATAGAAAGCATCCAAAGTTCAGTGGTTAATCAAAATCAGTCCGTTAGATTATAATTTATGCCAACAGATGTCGCAGCAGTAGTTTGTAAGTTATATTAATGAAAGAAAACATAAACGTTGGGAAAGTAACTATGGAAATTTTAACGTGTGGAATACAAATATTTCGTTTCCCTCAAAATATAGTAAGACATATATGTAAGAACTGCCTGCAATAACTTATTTGTTAGAAAACTCTAAGTGACGCATTTTCATTGTTTACTTTTTTACTCACTTAAGTTTCATTACTGAGGGTATGAAGTAGAAATACTGTGTTAAGGTTGGTTTTCTCTGTAGCAGTTTTGTTATTCTTCCAATTCTTCGAAATTAGCAAATGGATAAAAAGTACAACTCCATATATATATTGATCTTTATGGTTTCATTCGGTCCTAATAATTTTTTTGAACTTGCGAGCAAACTGCAAAAATGCTAATCACTATCATTTTTTTTTTAAAAATTTCATTTTTTGTCCAGAAAATTGTACTGTAATTTAATAATTTTGTACTATGTCCTTGTAACAACTCTTCTATATGAAAAGTAAGATTGGATATAACACTCTTGTCTTTATGTAAAAACAAACAGAACGCGTAATCCCCTTTTTCCCTTACCAAAGTTCTGAGAACTGACCATTCATTATATCGCTATATTTGCTTTTGATTGCTTTTTTTACACTTCGCAAAATCGTGAATCAACTTATTTTGCAAGGGTAACAGGATATTTGAACCACCCTGTACATCACAGACGAAGTTTTGTACATGTGCGAGATAGTCAGTACATGGTATGATGCAAAAATAAAGTACTGACTACAAAAAAAACCGAAAGTAGAAGCTATGTCACCCAACTGTTTGTAAAATACATGGGAATAGGTTTGAGTTTTTGCTTTAAGTCCACTTTATATACAGATAGACTAATCAGGACTAGGCCTAGAGCTTAAAGTTTAATCTGAACCACTATAACTCCTCCTGCTATCGAACCCCGGCCCCTTTGATTACAAGGCGACGATGTCACCCCTACGCCATCTGGAAAGTTCTCTTCGGAATAGGATAAAGATTTCATTTCTTGCTACTTCATTCTTTGAGGATATAGTTAAAACATGTAAAGGAGGATGGTGCTTAGCAGTGGCTAGAACAGCATTTTCGAGACTAATTTCACTATTTTACACGTCGTGCTTTCTTATAACAAGGCCGGTGTAGATACTATTTACTTACCTACTACGTCATCACAGGTAGGTCATGAATAGCAACACGATAGAAGCACCCAAATCGCAAATTTTGTTGAATAGACTGGAAACTGACATAGTTTCATGTGTGTGAAGCTAAAGTGTGATAATTGCAATGTGCTAATATACTGTTGCCATCAACGACCTACCGATGATGACGTTACAAAAGTTTCTTCAAAGGCCTTGTAAGAAGGTGCCGTTTCTGTGCAAGGGCTCAGAATCGCTATACAGTCTCAGACCTTGGACAGACTCGCAGCGAAGCTTCGATCCTGTTGAATGTCTCTTAGCACCTGATCGAGTGGAGTGGTTGCTGAGTATTTTTGGAAGAACTCTGCCCTCGTTGGCTCTTTTGGTAGACTCTAGAAGAAAAACAGTGCCTTTAAACTGGGACGGTCCATGTTAACTCAAAACAATGTTGAACGAATCTGCAAAGTAAAGTTGGAGGGTAAAACTCTCTTCACAAAGGCGTTACTTTCGATCATGTTTGGATCAAGTAGGGGGGGACAATTAGTGTCTGGTGACGTCAGAGTGGGGGCGAGGTCCTTAAATAAGCCTCCATAACAATTAATTGAACTCGAAGTTCATAGCATTAATGTCAATTAAGCACGTGTTTCTCAGGTACGAGAAAAACGAATTTTCCGTAACATGTCTAAACCCCTCAAGCAACAAATATATATTAAGATCTATTTCGATTGATTTATTTTGTTGATTTTACTTCGCATTTCCGCCACTTTTAGCTAATCGCGAAGATGAGGATGAATAGTAATTAGATTGATAATGGAACAATCACAACAGTCACAATAGTCACAACACAAGACGAGCCCCAAAGAGGATTATACTGTAAATCCAGACGCCAGAGCCCCAGTAGTCTGTAAATTGCATTCCAGAGTGTACTACACGTGTAGTGGCGTGCCTAATGGGGTGGTGGGGGTTATAACCCCCCCCCCCTTTTGGTGCAGTATTCCTAAAAAAGAATGTAAAAGGAAAATATGACAAAATGAGGGCTGACTATCAAGAAAAAGTATACGTAACCCTCCCTTTCGAAAATCCTGGGCACGCCACTGTACACGTGTAAGTGAAGTGAGGTCGACATTGGGTGTCTTCGGAAAGGGTCATTCCTTACACCCCTCAAACGAAGGCTAAAAATGGTAATTACAAAATATTTAATTGTGGCTTCCGCTCCCCCTAGAACGCAGCCCCCTCCAAAATAATCCTGTCTGCACTAGTGCTATAACTAGGGGCATGCATATTTCGTTTTTGACGAAAAAAACTAAATTTGAAAAACACATTGTAGTGTTAATTTTTCATGTTTTTGAAAGGTGTGAGATGCATTTTGTGACCATGTTTTGTCACGAAATAATGCGAAATGAACTGCAAAAAGCGAAATTAACTCTTAAACACGAAATTTAGGGTTTATTCACCGACGCGACACCTTCCGAGGTCTGAATTATCCTGAGAGTTATGCAATTCCCGGAAAATTTATTAATTCTGCTGTAAATATTTGAGAAGCAAAAATGGACTCCTTTACACAGAAATAAACTTAATACTCTGATAACTACATAAATGTGCTATTAGAAGTAAAATGTTAATTCTGTGGAATAAGTGTAGTTTTTAAATCAAATTTAGGATTATGTTCACAATTCTAAAAGCAAAATGTATTGTTAAATACCACTTTTCATCCGATTTTTCACCGCTATAACACCGAAATTTTATTTTATTTACCGCTTTTGAACCCGAAATTGACTCAGTTTTTCTACCGAAATTTTGCTTCTTTATTTACCAAAAATATGTGCCTCTAGCTATAACCCATAAGCAACAAATAGGCTATATATTAAAATGTATTTCGAGAACGAGACATCGTCTCGGTACTATCCGTAAATGCAATGTTAATCTAACAATATTGTACTTTCCTTTAGTTTTCTTTAAGCACTCACAGGGTATAATTGTAATTCTGATTTTCATAATCAGAGGGCTCTGCATGTTACTTGGAAACGGAGCAAGGTTTCCAAGAACGACTCGGCGACCAAGGGGAGAAAAGAAAGAGTTTGTGTCTAGGGGAGCCCGTGCTGCAACTGGATCGTCTCCTCCCCTTCTGTGACAACTTCCGCTGGGATTATGACAGACGACAGTCGCGCGTCATCATCCCACACCAAGATGCAGCAGTGAATGAAATCTGCAGCCATGTTTCTCCTCTCAGGAATGGCTGCGCACCAGATTTCCCCGGTAGCCGCCATTATTCATCATTCATACAGTGTTGCTATCCTAAAAGAGGAAATATTTAACATTCTTCACATGAATCGTACTTGGACATCGATTTTGGCTGACTTTGGTTCCCCGAAAATACCACAAGGATGGAGATTATATTTTGCCACCCCCCACACAATGTTTACTCTAAGTTAATTATTATTTTAATTTTAATGTGTGTACGTGTGTGTAGACACATGCACACACATATACAGATAAAGAGGGAGTGCTGCGTAGCCTAATGGCTAACCTTCTCGCCTTAGTGCGAATGATCACGGGTTCAATTCCGAGAATTTCGGTGTTGGACCAGCATTGTGAGGTGAATTTGGGATCTAATTGAAAGCAATGATTGCGGACTCCGGCTTAAAGGCAGAAATCAGTGGCAATGGTACACTATGTGCTGGCCACGTATCACCAGTGATGTGCCGTAGACTATAAGTTTACGTCTACATGCCTTGTCTACACGTAATCTACGCGTAGATTACATTGGTTGTAGTTTACATAGACTATGTAGACAATCTAAAATTAATTGTCAAGGGTTTCATGAAAGGAAAGTGACATTTTGAACTGTATTGGTTCCTAACGAAATGAAAAGAATCATATTTACAACAAAATTTATCTTCTCTTTTATGATCAACTATGGAAGAAGATAAATAGTATGCAAAAAACAACAACAGATGGCAGTCGTGAGGCAAGAGGGGTCTTTTTCCCACAAAACACTAGAATATTTCCTATATTAGGTTTCTTCCTAGGTGAGAAATTGTTCGAATTTGGAAGAAAGAGTATGAAAAGTTCTCCTTACACATCAGCAACTGATACGCAGTATAATTTTATTTTAATTCTACGGCGCCCTTTGCTAAGTTATCACCTTTCGCCATGTTGTTTACATAGATTACGTAATCTACGTGTATAAAATAAGTCTACGGGTAGAATGTAGACTATCGTTGTTTACGCGTAGACGCACATCACTGCGTATCACCCAGCGAAAGCCGCTTGACAATCTTTGGCCCTTAACGATCTGTCTCCTCCAGGGGGTTTGTGTGTGTGTACACACACATACACACACAGGTGAAAAAATTAAATGTTTTGCTTTATGGGAAGCTAGGAAATTGTCTTTTTATAGGCAGATAAAGTGCATTATTATTATTATTATTATTAGTTTTAATAGTTGTATCAGGAGGACCATCATCAGCAGCTGTTGTCGTTCTTTTACTATTAGTTTTATTATTATTATTATTATTATTACTAATGTAATGACTTGAGTAATGACTTTCTTTGTAATTTTCTTCCATCATACACATATAGGATACTTAAAAACCAACTTCATTATAAATTATTTATTTTCAGAGTACTAGTTGTTCCCCAGCTGCCCTCATTTTTTATTTATTTTACTCGTACTTCATACCGAAAACTTCTAAGACTAAAAGACTCGTTATACAAGAAATATAGTTGTTTTTATTAAACTAATATTCTAATTCCTCGAACATATTACTCGAGTTTTAGACATCAACTTTCGAAAGCTGTTTATCAGCTCCATCTCGTGCCACTATTTAATGTGCGAATTACGAATATGGAAGCCTTCTATTAATTTTATTCATATTATTGTAAGTCAACAAAAGAACACATAAAATATTGATACATATTTCTCAAGCTGGATATAAATAACCTACTGCCAGTTATTGCAAAATGCCAGCGATTGTAGTAATGACGTTTGAATGCAATTTAGCCTAAGTTTACACTTGGGAAATATTTGTATTAGAAATGAGTCTACTATATTGTTGGAGGGGGCAGAGAAATGAAAGCATCGCTGGCAGAAGTGAAAATTTACCTTTGCTGGCAGGGATGCTTGAGTATATTAAGGCGCGTCTGGGGTAGGGGGGGGGGGTACAACTGAAAGTCGTGTCGCTTCGATTCGAAAGATGGCATTGATTATTGAGAGTTCGCTTCAAAGAGACACGTGTTGCATCGGTCTGAAAGCTTCTTTAAATTTTAATAAGAACATTAATGTAGACATGTGAACGTAGAAGACAATGGAACCACCATGGACGTCAGCAGGATTTTTTTCAGAGAAGGGAATTCTTTTCCGGGGAGGGGGGGAGCATATTTTGCCTCATAATAGTGATGCCCCCTCAAAAAATACTGCTACAGTCTGAAATTATCAGGGCCTCCAGATGGCGTAGTGGTAGCGTCGTCGCCTTGTAATCAAGGGGTTCGACACCCAGTTAAGGCACATAGTGGTTCGGATACCACTTTAAACTGTAGGTCCAGTCCCGATTAGCCTTAATGTGCATAATAGTGGACTTAAAACAACAAATCAATCAATTCATCTGAAATTATCATGTTCCTTCAATGCACTTATAAACATAAATTACTGTGATTGAAATGAAATTATGTGTGAAATATATATTTTTTTAGGTGAACACTCATTTTCCAAGGGGGCTCACCTCCCTTGCCGCTCCTTCCGGACGTCCATGGTAATCCTGGTACTAAGTTTCACCTTCGTATGGACTGTAGGTCCATTTCTGATTAGTCTGTCTGAGCACAAACAAACTTAGATCAACCTCTCTACAAAATATTTTTGGTGTAGGCCTATATATTTTTTACCTCCCAGCCCTCCATTGACATGTTTTCCTGCAATCAAGAGGCCCCGGGTTCGATTTCCACAGTGATTCGGATCCCCCTTTAAAACGACCGATCGATAATCCCCCTTCCATGTGGGGAAATTTGGATGTAGGTGGCAACACTGGTTCCGTGTCCTTTTAAACCACAAAAATCTGGCAACTTTTGTGCTCTCAGCTGTTCCAGAACGCGTGTGCTACCACGTGGCATCTCCTGAGTTTGCTCGGTGAATGCGGAGGAAATCATTGGCCCCTTCCAGATGCCACAGAACGTCCTCCGGAGCCTGTGACAACAGCACCACCTGGTGGCACGACGCCTAACATCCGGAGGGACATCGAAATCAATGCTCATCTTTCGACACCTTCTTGAAACGGATATGGGGGTACAATGCTGAGCGACAATCTTAAAAAGGTGACAATTGAGGAGGGCCATTGTAACTCATACTAACACCTCAGGAGTCAGGACACGCCACTAGTCTTTAGAGTTGTGCACTTCCGGAATAGTAGTTTGTGTACCGAATCAGTTCTTCGGGACCGAAAAAAATAATTGTTTACGCAGAAAATGGAGTAAAAAAATGTTGAATTTTGAGGTTATAAGTTTGAAGCGGCAAGAATCAAACGGGCTTAAGCTGCAAATGCTTTGTCTGGCGTAGGCAAAGTGTGCGTGTAGTCCCGTTTCGCGTAATTGCTTATCAGCACAAGATAATTTGATCGGCGAAACGGGATATGCCCTTTCGCCAGATCCCATTTCGCCTAAACTACTTGGAAGGGAAATAATCCAAATTAATGAAATTCAACGGTCTCTCAACAGGGAGATATGTGCTCTATTTTTTTTAATGTTAATTCATTTCTTAACTCTCCTTGATGTTAATTTAGTTGCTTTTCTGTTAATTGATGATGTTTTACGCTAATTGCACAGAAAATCTTTATGGTAAGCAAAACTATTATCTTCCCAAAGAATATTTGGTTTAAGTAGCTATTGGTGTTGCATCTTCTTTAATATTATTTTTTTTCACTTTTGAAATGTTGGTATTTCACCTGACTATTTGGCTCATGTGACTGTCCACAATTAGTATCCGGTACATGTTTTGAATTGTTCGGTGGTTATGCGTTACCGTCAAAATTTCCCTCGCTTACAACATTTCCCTTTCAACCGGTTTAGGCGAGACGGGATATCCCATTTCGCCTAAAATGAGGGACAGCTATCAGATCTGATTGGCATGTGCTGATAAGCCATTAGGCGAAACGGGATTAGGCGAAATGGGATGCAATCAAAGTACGTATATATTGAATTCATGAAGCTTTTCTGGCGGTGAATGAAGTTTTATCGGGATATCATGACTTCAATCCCTGAAGTTGAGAGTGACGTTAGCTCTCGAAAGCTCAGAAGGCTATCTGGAAATCACCTGGCTGATATCCAGATAAAACTTCTTCATACGTATTGATTGTTTTTGTCTATATTTGAATTCACGCTCTCGCTATCTTGTTTCCATCTGTAACTCCTTTTCATCTCATCTTGTTTCTTTCTCTCTCGCTCTCTCTGTCCCTCCTTGCATCTCTTTTTCTTTTTTTTCCGAACTTTCCCTCTAATAAGTCTATATTTTCTCTCTTTTTCTGACACTCTGTATCTTAGTGTCTCTCTCTCTCTCTCTCTCTCTCTCTCTCTCTCTCTCTCTCTCTTCATCTCTTTTTCTTCCGAACTTTCCCTCTAATAAGTCTATATTTTCTCTCTTTTTCTGACACTCTGTATCTTAGTGTCTCTCTCTCTCTCTCTCTCTCTCTCTCTCTCTCTCTATCTTTACCGAGTAAAGATGGTGGTTGGCTTAAGAAACTACATCTATATCAACAGTCCAATGGATAAAATTAGTATTGTAATAAGTTCGTGTGTAGTTAAACACTTGTAGACATCATATCGATCGTTGTTGGAACTAGTCGTTCGTAATCTACAGATAGAAAACTCTGACGGACCGATACGATAGCCAAATCAGGCGATCAACTTTTATCGCCCCACCACAGCCACATGACTGGAAATCTCAAGAATCTGTATACTTTCTGGAACTTCACATATTTCAAACGTCCCGTTAAACCTCATCCTTGACGTCACAAACCAAAAATAACAAAAACACATTCTGTTGACATGCTTCCGTTCTTTGGTATTCCGTTGTCGATTCGTCACATCCGGTGCGGTGGCGTGCGGTGGTTTTATTTTGTGGGTGGTGTTGCTTCTATGGACCTCTCCGATGGCGTGTTGTCCAACGACTTGCACTCAAAGGGTTCCTGGTTCGATCAACGATGGAGGTACGTACATTGCTACGAGTTTTGGACGCGCTAAGAAATGTTCGTAATAGAGCAGATGGACTTTACTAGGATATTCTATTTATCTTTCTCCTTCTGCTTTTGATTTGCTTTCAGCATTCCTCTTACTGTATTCTCATTCCTTCACTTTTCTATTTTCTCACATTCCTTCCCTCTTCCTCTTTCTCTCTATCTTTCATCATGCTTTCTCTTTTGTTTCCTCGTCTTCACTTTGTGTGTAAATTTGGTTGGAGTATAAACGATTAATTGTAGTATTAAAATGTACATTGGATTTGTTTCGAAATCCATCTTGTAGGCTACGCAGGAGGCTGGGTTCTAGCCCCTTCACCTAGCAAGTAGCGACGCCTCCAAGGATAAGTTAAAATGTTCGGAGGCAAAGCTGCGCAGTTACACCGGCCTTGAAAATGTCGCTATGTACGCGTTCATTTATTTATTTATTGGTCAAATTATGCCACGGAACGTTGTTCCATTGAGGCATACATACATTTTGTGCATTACAGAAATTTTATCATGTACATAAATTATTTTGGAGTCACTATACAGATGAACTTCTCGCTCCTTTATCAATTGCGTCAGTAGAGCTCTTTTGAAGGAATGGAATGACAGACTGTTTACATCAAGGTCCGGATCATTTGCCACTACTTCAGTATAATTGTTGGCCATTTTCCACATCGAAGATAACTTCACATAGTTTGTGTGAGATTTTGGAACATGAAACAACCCAGGTTTCGGTCTAGTATTCATTTTAGGAACATGATATTGCGTTGCAGATAATAGGTCGGTACATAAGTTCGTAGCGTTATGTTATGGGTTGGCAACACTGCGTTACCAATAGTTCCTTGTCCGTTATTCCATTGTTGTTGATTAGTTTGTAGTTTTGTGTTCGTGAAAACACAGTGTATTCTACTTCTGAGCACATTTTGCCTATTTTGTGGACGAAACAAGATTGAGTGTCAAGTGGACAAAGTTGAACATTCTGCTCTTCGAGTTTAACCGAGGATCAAGTGAGCAGTAGGAAGTCTTTCCTAATAAAGCTGCTCTTGAAACTTGCCTAACTGATTTCTTCAACTCAAAAACAATTTGTGCTGTGTACGGGGCTAATGCCATATACTGAAAACACAGCAGTGCTACAAGCGAGGCATCGAAGTCATCCCCAACGTTGGCAGATGGCCATTGACAATGGAGGGGACTACACTACTGACTGAGTGAGTATTGTTGTGACTGTGTATTGTTAGACTACAATAACAATGTTTCATCTTATCACCTGTGTTCTTGTGTTAATTTATGAGTAAGTGAGTGAGCGAGCGAGTGAGTGAGTGTTAATTATTGTATTCCTGTTAACGTATGTTACAAAAAGCTATGAACTTATGCACCGACCCAATACTAACCCCATAAAGTCTATTTTGATATTTACAATTTTATATAGCGTGCAGGCACGTATTTAGAAATACCCTCTTGACAACTAAAATTACCATGGGAGGCACTTTATCCAGCCTTCGTAAATCTAGCTCGCTGAAAGTCAACTTAGCTCAATTTAAGGTGAAATTTAGCTCTTTTATGCACATCAGGTTTGGCAACACTGCCAGGATGGCTGTAGGAGGCATGGAGAAATGCATTACGCTTATAGGAGAATTATTTTACTCGTTTTCATGGAGATATCAAACTTCCGATGGCGGGGAAAAATATATGATCGGGTAAAGGATCCATTGAAGATGATATTTGCGCTAGAAATAGTCGAAACTCCCATTTGTTTAGCCGTAACTTCAATTTGAAGTTGTCTCTCCATAAGGAATACATGGGATTCTGTAAATACGTATTCATCACATTTTTCAAACATGGTATCTAGCTTAATAATCAACTTTAAAAACCGCTTCCACTTGCAACATGGGGAGAAATTCATACTCTCAAATTATGCGTGGATTTTCTTGAGTAGCAGGGCCCATTCCGACGATATTTAAATAAATGCTTGGCTGGTGCGAAATTGTCCCTCCTCACCTTAAGATCGCTAAAATGTTGTATGAAAGCATGGCAAGGAAATCACTGCCAAATAGATAAAAAAAAAGTTATTAAATAACAAAAAGAATGTTAGATTCAGTTGACGAAAATTACAGTTCCAGATTAATATATTTGATACTTTAATTCAAAGTTCGGCGGAAAAAAAATAATACTAGAATACTAGAATACTACAGCAAATACTAAAGAAGTATATTTTTATTATTTAATTATAGTACTTCGTAAGCCTTTGTGAGGAGGGGGAGGGTCCGTACCCTTGGGGATCGCCCTTAAATATGTCCTTGCCAGTCGGGTAGAATAGTTTTGTCTGAAGAGTCTCCCAATAAAATAATTTGTTAAATAAAGCAATTATAAAAACCAAATATTTACTGCCTTCAAATAAGTTCCATGGATTAGACAACAAATGTTAAACAACGTATATTTTCATTATTTAATTTTTGTACTTGGTAAGTCTTTCGGGAGGGGGTCCGGACCCACCTACCCCCCTATATACGTCCTT
Source organism: Lepisma saccharinum (assembly GCF_977018435.1). Lineage (NCBI taxonomy): Eukaryota > Metazoa > Arthropoda > Insecta > Zygentoma > Lepismatidae > Lepisma > Lepisma saccharinum. Next base: position 49,238,708 of record NC_139233.1, read on the forward strand.
GATAGCGTGCTCATCAAATTTATATAAAACCTTTCTTCCATTTTTGCGATGTGAAAGTGCGATACAAGCTCAGAGTACGGAGTGAATTTAGAGTACACTTTGTCTTCTAAATGTTATATCATCATTCATCTTCATCGTCACCATTATTAACCTAAAAGGGAAGAAAAGCGGCGTAAGGAAAGAAAAGTACAAGAATGGTGAACTGCCGTAGGGATAACAAAGGAGTACATAAAATGTCATTGTCTTGTGTATATTTGTGTGAAATGTCAGGACAGATTACAAAGGGCTCGAGGAAGATAGGGTAGTGGGTGTATATCCAAGGATGTGTTTATGTATCATGAGCTGGTTGGGGTGTAATCAGAAACAGCTGCGCATCGCTTGTAAAAAAGCGCGTAAGCAGTGCAGCGGGGGGCGTGAGCGTCATGTAAACAATGTGGCGAGAGCCCTTCGTTAGTTAGGGGTGAAGGACCCCAGCGTAGGTCGCAATGCCATGGTGCATGCTGCTTTTTTGTCCCTCCGTATGAAACCTGTTGCTCCATAACAGCAGAAGCCATTATGCATCTTGTTTTTTTCCCCCAGTGTCTTCAGAAAAAGATAGGATGTTCGCCGGAATATGAAGCCAAGACGTCTCCTGCTGAGAGACAGGCAGTTGTCACATTTTCTTGAAGCGTGCTGGATCAAGTGAGGAAAAGGCATGTGCCAGCGTGGCTAATTAATGCGGAGGGAGGGCGTTTGCCCCCCGAGGAAACTTAACTAGCTATTAAGGATTGTACCGAGGCAAGAACAAGATCACTCGAGAACGAGAGTAGGTCCTTCGAGACTTGTCGTCACGAATTCCGTCGGGTAGGCTCGGGGGAGGTTGAAGTGCATCAGGTGTACTCGGCTACAGTGTTCATGGCTTCTAAGATCTCCCCCTCTCTAGCCTTTTCTTTCTCTTTGTATCTTCCTTTTTCCTTCTTTCTCCATGTCTCTCTTCCTTCCTCTGTCTCTTCTTCTTTCTTCCTTTGTTTCTATATCAGTTTTGTAGAGTTTCTCTCATTCTTTCATTCTAGCACCTTTCTCGAGCAGGCCTCATCTCCAGGAAGGTATCAACTCGAGGCAAGCCCTGGCACCTACCGACCTATTAGGTGAGAATGAGTCAAGACAAGAGCTTAATATAAATCTTTTCTTGCTCACCCCAAAATAGGAAATAGTTAGGCTGGAGAGTTCAACTAACTAACCAATCTCTACGCACTGGTAATGCTTGTCCTCTCTTCACTAACCTTAGGACAATTCAAGCGTATTAATGAAGTATTTTGTAATTTACTTCGAATTGTTTAAAACTAAAATATTCTGTATATCTTTTGTGATTTCTGCTTTTGAAAACTCATTCAGATGTTGAACTTAATAGCAAAGTCGCTCAACGATTTCAGTGCATTGATGAAGCCTTTCAAAAATGTATTTAATCTTTACGTTCTGGCATCTAGCGGCAATTTTTTAAACCAGATGGCCGAAGAGAACTACTTTCTAACGTGTCATTCCTCTCATGGCTTTTCTCTTCATCCAAGAAACAGACAGATGGAATCACATCACCTGGTCAATATCCTCCAATCTGGTTACGAATGAACCTCTACAATAGATAGCGGCTGCTTTGAAGCGTAATTGGATCCGATTTCGTGTGGATAGTCTACGGGATCTACCTTCATTGTTGTAGCGATGCATTTCTCAAGGAACTCATTCCTTGTCGAATTCAGCTAGCCCATTCGCCCTTTGTTGTCGGCGATGGGAGGAAGGGGTCAGTTCTGATGGCCAATCACGGTTGACTATTCGGTCAGTGTTCAGTTTAATTACGTGAATGCTTTATATCCTGGATTTCTGTGGAAGAAATCTCTGTGATATACTGGTAGAAATGTGGCTCCGGAAGCATTGGGACAAGGGCGGATCTAGAGTGGGCCCATGCGGTCCAGTCTCGCCCTTGGGTATGTCACTAACAAAAACTCTCGTTAACTAAAATAAAATATTTTCATGACATATGCAGACAGACCTTCACGAGGTGCATAGGCGTGCTTACGGGGAGGAAGCAAGTTGAGACAGTTGACTCTTAATATTTTCTGCATGCGAATGCCAGAGTTCTTCTAAAGAAAGAAGAGAAAGAAAAGAGAGTGAACTGAAGATGTTTTCTGTGACAACTTGTTCTTGGGAAAGAGTTTCCTTCTAAGATGCCTAAACTAAATTGCGATCAACATCATCAGATACGTGATTTAATTATCTGATGTTGTTATGTTGAGTAAAATATTGTAACGTAGTGTTGCCCACGGGACGAGACGGGACAGGCTTTTAAAAATTCGAGACGAGACGAGATTGACCATGTGTCATAAGACAAACGAATATTTTCGAGACGAGACAGCATTTCCACGAGACTCCACGAGACGAGACAGGCCAAAGTCTCGTCTCGTGGTGTTGCCCACGTGTTTGGATCAGTGGCGTAGTGGAGGTGTTTAAAACTCTTATGTCAACTGAACGAAGATTAGCAATGTAAGATGGGATATTTTCATAAAACTGGAGAAAATCATTCTAATCTTGAACCAGCAGTGTTTCTTATGTACTATATCCCATATTCGTAAATATATGCATTCACTTCGCAAGCGTGAGTGTACTGAACATTTTAGTTTATGAAGTACTGTGAATTTTGTCATATCAAACTCATATAATTTTATTGGATTTAGCTTTACATTTGGCTGTTTATGCCCAACATACTACGTGAATTTGGTTTAGATTCGGCTTTCATTTACTGGGAGTAAATATGACTTCCATTTTCCATCAGAGCTATGTCAGATGAAATGTAATAACAATCATGAGATTAAATGTAGATTTTCTTCCCCGACTGAAGGCTGCATCTCCTTCCCTAATGAAAGGGTTTGCGCATAGGTTTGTGATAGGCTTAGGGGGCGTAAACAATGTTTGTGCCTTGGGTGCTGTAGAACCTTGGGGCCTCCCCGATGACGCCTTGTAATCAAGGAATTCCGGGTTCGATACCCGGTGGACGCACACAGTGGTTCGGATCCAACTTTAAACTGTATGTTCAGTCCCGATTAAACTATCTGTGCATAAAGTGGACTTAAAAACTGAAACAAATGAACAAGCTTAGAACCTTAGTCAGGCACTGCACTTTAAAGATGGAGGCGTAGGTTTTTTTTTTTTTTTAAAAAAAAAAAGAAACAGATTGAAGGGGAATTTTACCCACATTACTTTGCAACACTACGCTCGTGTTCGAATAGAGTCTATAATGGGAAATGAACATTCCTGAAAGCACTCGTGTGAGCTCACACTTGCGTTGTGCTAACGAAAGGAATCCATTCCGCTTCGACATTCTCATTCAAAATCGTAAAGTTCTTCCACTTGAGCCGGCAGTGCGGTGTTTTTTACAACTTTGTGCAACATTTACGCGCGATTGGAATTGTATTTTTGGACTGGCCGTTAGTCTCCTTTCAAATTCTCTCCTCGCACGCACTATTTTACTTTGCGTGACTTCTCTGTAAGCTGAAACATATTTTTCTAGCGCTCGAATTGTTAAAACCACTGATTTCTTTCGCTATGCCAATGTATCCCTGTCTATTTACATTGTGTTTAATATTACCAAAAGCGTAGCTAGACATTCCTGCGATCAGCATTCCACGCCTTGAACGGCGTTTCTCTTTTGATTAATTTAATTACATGTTTGAAAGTTCATTAAGAAAGCGTGTAGCGTGTCACTTGAGGATCAACCAATCGAATGCAGGCTTGTGCACCGCGTCATACCGCTATGGTATGAGACGTTGTGATTGATTTGTTCTTCCCAAAGCACACGTGCGAAATCTCTCCCAAGACGAAGCTGTCATTTGACGAAATGCGAATTTCCGATAGGTTACTGTGGCGTATATTGAGTACTGTTGCACATACAAAGAATAGTTGGAGTAATAATGTTTCTAATAGAATAAAATTATACTAATGATACACGTTCTTTACATACCAGGACGAAGTATTACTTTACAGGGCCGCACTGAGCTGGCTGACACATTTCAAACGTTCATTCTATATTTTTGTTATTTAGCCTCGCTTTTCTGTCACTTTTGGCTAATCGCGACGATGATTCATCTCACAAACAACACCCATGATCTCCCACGCTGGGATTTAACCAAAGAACTTCGAAAGTCGGCCACCAAGCCGGCTAATCCGTCATAAATAATAATTAATTTGTTTTATTTTACTTAGCTTTTGTGCCACTTTTGGCTAATTGCGAGAATGGTGATAAGCGATGATATGATGAAATTGATGAATGGACATTCAAAAAACATCCATGCCCAGGTCGGGATTCGAACCCGGGACTCCTGACGTCGCAGCGTGATGTGCTAACAGCTCCGCCACGGGGGCCAGCGTCATAAATAATAATAAAATGCCAAACCGATAAAGTGAGTGAAACTACGTTTCAGTGGATTGAAATATGCCAAACTTTAAAAAATTACGTCGGCGAAAATGGCTTCCTTAAGTTCTTGAATAGTGACCGCACCTCTCCGGATCACACGCTCTTTCAAGAATCTCGACAGGAAATAGACCCAAACTGTAAAGTCGGTTGATCGAGCATGCCAAGCGAATTTTCTAAAAGGCTTGCAAAAATGCATAGACTTAAAAAGAGGCCATCTCTCGATGTAATTTGGAAATAAAAAGAAAAAAATGTGTCTAAGCTTTGTTTAAGAAATGGGCATAATTCGTCCGCTGATAGATGGTTTCAGTTTTCCTGGTTACATTTGAGAAAATCACCAGCACATACGGCTGCAAGTGAAACGCAGACGGGAAAGCAAGTTCTGTGTCGATGCCAGTGCGCATGCGCCAACCGGACGAGTTCAATAGCAAAATAGGGGTGGCCGCTGTAAGTGGAACGCTCATGGGGAAGCAGGTTCCGTGAAAATCGTCTGTTATGACAGAATCTTAAGCGCTGTAGTAAAACGTAGCTGTAATAAATAATAATAATAAAAAAAACTAACAATGCAAGTAAACTACCTATCTGAAACTCACAGTGTAGCTTTCGCGCATGATTCTACCTACTTCCCCTTTCTTGTTTTGGACTCGTCCACTCCAAGTAGGCGCCAATAGCCATTTCCTGCTTTAATGTCGCTTTCCGTTCTGGAGTGGAGAAAATTCATGCGTCTTGTGTGTCTAATGTGGCTCTTTAAGTCGGTGGGTGAAGTCAGTTGCTCCCTACAACCAGTAAAACTTCGACTTCCCATTTTAAGTTAGAGAACGGGCTCGGTCTGTCAAATCGAATTGCCCGACCCCTAGGTGACAAATGCTTCCGGTAGAGCTATTTTTTCGTTCCACGACCCAGTCGCATGCCGATTTTTTTACGTTCCCTCCTTTCTTTCATCTCCCTCTTTTATTCCCCTTTGACTGTTCTGCCTCTTCGCCCCATCCATGACGATAAGAAAATTCCCACAGCGTTGAAAAAATTCCCTCGGTGAAGGGAAAATCCCTCAACGTAAGGAAAATTTCTTCTGAATAATAATGATGATAAAACTTTAATCGTCGCAAAAAAATATCCCTCTAAATGGGGAAATGCAAGGAAAGTCATTTCACCTAATATAATTTCTCTTGAAATAGGAAATTTCCCTCGACGCAACAAAAATTCCCTTACCTATGGGAAAACACCACGGACTAAAAGTATTTACTCTAGATAAGGAAAATTCCTTCTGAAAATTAGATCCTCCAGTGGCAATGTAGTAAGATTTCCCTTGATTCTCTATAGTTTTGATTCATCGAAGTATAATTTGTCGACTAGCTTTTCATTTTGGAGACCAAGTTTTGAACATTAGCAACATGGTTTTGATGTACCAGTACCAGGAATCAAATGGCGCCTAAGAGGTCCGGTTTCAAACATTGTACTTATGCATGTACTGCTACGTATTTGTTTTCATGTATTTATTAATATTCCTTCTCATGTATTTATTACTATTTCTAGTCGTGCATTTATTAATATTTTTCTCGTGTATCACCATTCCATCTCGTACATATGTTAGTAGTCCATGGCATGTATTTATTACTCTTCCTTCTCGTATTACCTACTCTTACTAAAAGCATGTGAGCTAAAATGATACGACCTGACATTTCTATATAACTCTTTAGAAAAAGGAAAACCGCGTTTTTTTCCATAAACTAAAATGTTGTCTAACAGTGAGATTTTCACAAAATATAAGTTTTGATCACCCGCGAGGGAATTTTTGCAGAAAAAGTTAGCAACACTGCACTCCTGAAAGACATGTTGGAGTCTTTGTACCTCCTGTCGCCTGGATGACATGTGGCCTCCGTCGGCATGAGTCTCCAAGGAGCGATATGTGGAGACTGATAGTGCTGCAGAGGAATACACGCAGCGCAGGCGATGATTAGCAGAATAGTTCTGCACCTGGAGCAAACAAGGAGCATCTCACGTAATTAGCATGGACCTTACCTACTAACTTGCCATTGGTTCCAAGTGGAAGGTAGCATTTGCATTTCTTCCTGCATAAAATCCTACTGTGCTCATTTCTACTCAGATCTTGCGTAAATTTGTTCTACCATCTTTCACTATGGCACTTGTTTTCTCTAGTTTATTTCTTTATTTCCCGATTCCATCATTTTGCTCTCTTCTTTCCTTTTCCTCTTTCTATATTTTCTTCTTCCTTTCTCAATGTCTTGGTTTCTTCTTTCCATTCTTACTTATTCTTTTGTCTTTTTTTCAACGTTTCTTTCTCGTTATTTGTTTTTCTTTTTACTTTTAATTGAATATAAGGGCGAGTCAAGTAAGAGTGGGTCAGTATTCTCCTAAGTCGAATGGTTTCGTCCAGTGACTAGTTGATTAATACATAATTTTACTTTAGAGCGAAAAGGCTATTATTTTAGTGGAACGATAAGACCCTATAGATCTTTGTAAAGGGTGTCTCAATAAGATGGGACATTTTGAAACGGAGATATATATATAGAGAAGGGAAAAATTGTTCCATGAGGTTTAATCATGGAAATGGATAGTGGAAGAATGCTATTCATTGCACGAAATGCCTCTGAAGAGATCGGTAGGTTTATGACTTGAAAGTGACATCCAGTATATGAAAACCATTTCTGCGCAAGCATTATGCAGTCGTCCAAGGACATCCTGCATAGCTCGACGTAAAATGTCCACAGCAACCTGGACGATTTCCTCACAGATCCTTTCTACTCGACCTGCTGCAACTGAAGAACTGTAATGTAATAAATAGCATCCATTGCACTATTCATTTCCATGATTAAACCTCTTGCAACTATTTTTTTTCCTTTCTATACATCCGTTTCAAAATGTCCCATCTTTTTTAAGACACCTTTTTATTTGTTGGTAGGGATTTTATTTGATAAAATTTATTTGACTACGCTTCTTTGTGCCACTTTTGGCTAATTTGCGAAGATGGGAATGAGTGATATGATGAAATTGATGAATGGACACTCACAAACATCCATGCCCAGGCCAGGATTCGAACCCGGGACCCCTGGCGTCGTAGCGCGATGTAGGTTTTGGATTGGTGTGTCGCAATGCGTGTGAATGACGCAATAACCTATGAGGTTCTATATTGAGCTGAGAAGCACAGCAGATCCTGCGTTACTGTGTTAAACAAAGGTCTGTATGGCAATAGACGGCCCGTGGTGCATTATCTCAGGCAGGGTCGGACTTGCCCATCGGGACACCGGGCAAAATCGGCGCCCTGTTGAGGAAAATTGCTCCGGCCTTCTTGACAGTTCCAGTCCGGCCCTGGTCTCAGGTGTTAATCTTGTCGCAGAACAATGATATCCGACATACAGCTGTAAACTCTAGCGAAGTTCAACTGAAAAACTCTGCAGCACCCACCTTACAGGCCGGACTTTCCGCCATGTACTATTAATTCCTTCTATTCTTCTTTCTTCGTCCATCTTTGTGCTCACACTCCAGGGTTTCAGATAATAGTAATAATAATTTATTTATTAACCGGGCGAGGTTTAGCCTGAGGCTACTCTGTCACCTTACTCTTGTCAATGTAATATTACACATATATTAAGCTGTATGTACACTCTCAGAAGTTACCGTAAATTTTACAATATTCTACCACTAAGAGTCTGCTCGTTAATAAAAGAAACGCCGCAACCGTTTTTTAATTAAAATTTGAATAATTTATCTTGCGTAAAGATAGACAATGATTATATTAAATTAAATAGCCGTTAATACTTGAACAGCAGTTGAATGGAAATAGAAATTGTCGTTTTTAGGCCACCATTTCTCTTGTCAGTGTAGTCATCTTCACTTCCAGTGCTGAGCCGTTGAGGACGAGGGTTTCCGCAAACTTCAAGCACTGATGTTTAGTCCAGGATTTAGTTTTGGATTCTCGACGAATTGCCTCAACGTCTGTCGCATTTCCTCCCCTTATTTCCGAGCAGTGGCTTCTCCCCCTCCCCCTTCCACACACGTCGGAACAACATGTTTCCAGGAATGCGTGCGTGGTTGTTGGTGGCATGTGATGGGTCTCCCGACGACCATCCGAGCTGTCTCCACGTCCATTACATTCGCTCAGCTGAACGCTCCATTGGCAAGGAGGCCTTCTTCAATCAGTGTAGCCATCTTTGAGGCTGCTCGATTCCCTCCATAGAAATGACAGTAACTGCAGTGGAAGGATCGCACCAATTGACTGAAAGTCAAAAAGTATGTTTCAAGTCCACTTTACGCACAGACAGGCTTGCTTATACCAATGTGTCTCCACCGGGTATCGAATCCCGGAACCTCTTGATTATAGGGAGAGTGTGTTACCACTACACCACCGGCGAGGCCCTGTTGGTTGAATTCAAAACTATATGCATTTATCTCTCTCTCTCTCTCTCTCTCTCTCTCTCCTATCTTTCTCCTTCTCTCTCCGTCAGTGATTTGTTTATCTACACATCTCCAACACCACACAAATTTAACAATTGGAGAGCTAACTAACTAACTAACTCACTAGCCTTCTTAAGCCCGAAGGTTTATGGCTGCAGCAACACAAGCCTTCCATTTTAGGTACATCTCAACGTTATCCCTCCATCTTCGTTGGCCTTCCTACAGGTAACCAAAGGGATGAGATGACAGGTGAGTGGAGGAGGTTACATAATGCATAACTGCATAACACGTTACCATAACTTACCAGATTCTGTCAAATTTTCAGAAACACCTCCGAAAAATTCTACCGAAAGGCCCAATGTATGGTTATTTTGTCATCAAATAATGGGTATTTCAGTCCATCTGATGGCTGTAATCATTACACCCATCAGATAGAGCAGTGGCGTATGCTGAGTCTAAGACCTGGATTTGCTCTGGAGGAAGCGAGAAGAGCCGCGGTGGCTCAGTCGGTAACGTGTCTGACTACCATGCTCAAGGTCCCGGGTTCGATCCCCGGCCGGTTCAAATCCGGGAACTTTTCTAACGATGGAAGCGGCCCCGGCACCCACCCAGCGTCGAATAACATGGGTACCTGGGGAAACCCTGGGGGGTAAAGGCGGTCAGGGGCGTGATGCTGATCACATCACCCTCACTCACGACCGGATCAAGAAAGTGTGGGGCGTTACTCCCACACCCCCTATACGCCTTCATGGCGTCGTGCTAAGCACAGGGGAACACTTTACTTTTTTTTTTTTTGAAGCGAGAAGAAAGGCTCATTCTTGACGTCCTCAAGGAAGTCACGTTGCCATCCCAACGGTAGTCAGGTTGCAAACTTATAAAAATTCAGGTTGCCAGCTCCTAAGAATCCAGGTTGCCAACTCCAAAGAATTCAGGTTGCCAACTCCAAAGAATTCAGGTTGCCAACTTCAGAATCGACATTATCTTGATTTTGAAATCAGGTTAATTCACAGTTTCTAATAGATTTTTCTTCAGTAGTTTGTTTTTAAGACTTCAGGCTTCGCAGATAGCTTAGCTAGCCTGGAATATATGCTCCTGAGATAGAGAAGTCTTGGATATACTTCTGTCTCTGTCACGTGTGGGTAATCGTGACGATGGGAATGAATGGTCATATCATTAGATGAATGATGGGACATAACAAACACAATGGTAATACTATTAAGTCTTGTGGCTCAGTCGGTAACGCGTCTGACTACCAAGCTAAAGGTCCCGGGGTCGATCCCCGGCCGGTTCAAATCCGGGAAATTTTCTAACGATGGAAGCGGCCCCGGCGCTAACCCAGCGTCGAATAACATGGGTACCTGGGGGAAACCCTGGGGGGTAAAGGCGGTCAGGGGCGTGATGCTCATCACATCACCCCCACTTACGACCGGATCAAGAAAGTGTGGGGCGTTACCCCCACACCCCCTATACGCCTTCATGGCGTAGTGCTATGCACAGGGGAGCACTTTACCTTTACCTTTTTTTACCTTTTACCTTCACTTTCCATATTAAAAACACTACAGTTGTTGACCAAGGCAGTCTTCTTAAAACTAAAACACCTTACATTTTCCACGTGACGTTTCCATCTTACATCAGGGTCTTCCTCAGACGACGAACTAAACTAAACAGTAACTTTCGTACAAATTTTGACGATCTTAACTACACGTAAGCTACATAATGAATACGTGCTGTTACATCTTTATTCTTACGTCATCTTTTTATCCATATAATTTGATTTCATTTATATTTACTTCGCTTTCCTTCCACTTTTGGCTAATCGAGAAGATGAGGATGAGTGATGAAATTGATGAAGACACACTAACAAAGAACACCCATGCATGCCCAGGCCAGGATTCGAACCCGTGACCCCTGGAGTAGTAGTGCGCTGCGATAACCACTCCGCCACAGAGGCCGGTCCATGTAACAATACAATATTAATTAATTTGCATATTATTACGAATCGACCTATGCATTATTTTAACGTATTAATTTTAACATTTATACGTATTATTATCTTTCTGAGACGCTTGTTTCGAACTCCACCTCCCCAAAATATAATTCTAGGTACGTGCCTGCTCTCTCTCTCTATCTCTCTCTATGTGTGTGTGATTCTTCTGAAATTTTATTATGTAGGCCATTATGGTGGGCAAGAAAGCTGGTGGGCTACAATCTCGCTCACTCCATTAGAAACGGTCTGGATTTGCAAAACCAGTTAGAAACTGAAATTCAACTTTGAAGATTTTTGTGGCTGTCTCTCTCATTGTCAGCGCCGCCGAATGATGCACTTATGAAACTTTTATTTTTGTTTTATTTCAAGAAAGAAGAAGAAGATGAAAACTGCACCCTCCGATGACTTTCCCATAGAATCGTCCGATAGCGCCTACGTGTTTGAAGCAATACCGCTTTTACGTGGTGAAGATCTTGAGAGAGTTCAATTTTTATCCCCTTCTTCCGAGGGAAATTTCCCAGAATAGGTGCGGTCCCGTGGGAAAATCACGTTCCCGAATTAAGGTGGTCACCCCGCCCCTTGGCCGTGACACGTAGCCCAATAAGAAAAAGGATGATTGCAGGGGCCTGCTTGAAAAAACAAAAATGTCTGCTTCGGTCTCTTGCCGTGAATAAAAGTCTATTCTGCACTCTTAGAGAGCTTTCAGGCCGAAGCGACAAACGTCACTTGTAAACCAATCTTTAGAAATGAACACACAACCCTTTGTACCGGAGTGACAGGACAAGCTGCGCATGTCGCTTGTCGGTTGCGTGTCACTTGGACTGGGCTGTTTTCACGTGTCGCTTCGGTCTGTCGGTAACGCATGGCCAGTGAATGCTTTATTAATACTGAAGGGTCTCGTGTCGCTTGTAAAGAGAATTTCAGGAAGCTATCAAATCGGAGCGACAAGCGGCAGGCGACAAGTGACACGGAGATCTCATACCAAAGCGGAGAGCTACAAGCGACACGGGTCCACTGTGCGAATTATTATTTTTTGCTTGGGGGTTGGGGTGGGTTCGAATCCTGCTCGGGCTTGGTTGTTGTGAATGTCCATTCATCAATTTCATCATTTCATCACTCATCCCCATCTTCGCAAATTAGCCAAGAGGCACAAAACTCGAAGTAAAATAAACTAAATCATCCAACCAACCAAGAAACACTTAGTATAGTTACATTCTAAGAAAACCCAAACTCATACATAAAAACAGCTATCAAACTAGTAACACCGAAAACTTATTCAAATTTCCATTGACAGAATCATATTTATTGTCCATTTCGTAACAGTCCATAAAATCATTGAAAATGTAAAGTACAAATAACTCCAAACCCGTAACATTTAGCCATCACTCTTCCAGACAGGAAATATCTAGAAACATCTGAGGAATGTCTTGTCAGACATTGCCGAGCTTCCTTGATCGCCATCGTTGTAAACAGGTGTAAACAATCGAAGTCAAGGAAGAGACTACAGGTAACTGAGTCGGCATTATTGAGTAAATTCGATTGGAATAAATGTCTGGGAGGACGGAGGTCAGTGGTCAAGATAGACAAGAGGACGACATGGGCGATAACGTGTTAGAGCGAGTCGCAAGTCAGACTCTTTATACAGTCACGACCATAACCGTTCCTCGCAGAACTTCAGCTACTATACAGAGGCAGGTATACCATTTTCCACTAGCCATGTTGATCCAGTCTGTAGGGGGTTAAGGCTCAAGTGTTGTGTTTTACCATTTATTATATTATTGCATAATAATATACAACAATATTATTGTATAATTTTTAAGACATTGTTGCAAAAGCAAAATAATTACCCAGCAACAAATAAAAACAAACAATCCATTTCAAAGGTCATATGTAACATATATATGTACACACACATGGATAGTATTCTACAGAAGACCTAGCAATTCTATAAAGCTCACAATTACGTGGTAAGCCACAAAAGAGAGATCAGCATTCCCTTAGACTGCAGAGACTTCATTCAATTACTTGCAAAGAAGAAGAATATAAGAGGGTAATCTAATAAAAAAATATTGGTAAGTGGCTTATATTTGGAAAGCTGATATTATTGCTTATATGTCATTTTATGTTTGTGATAAGTTACATAAGACTAATTCTTATATTTAACCAATAGACTACGTTACCTTTAATGTGTATTTTTAGCGACAGTTTTTAAAAAGAATTTTCTTTCAAGCTAAATGGTTGTAATTAGAATTGTTTGATGCAAGCAGGATTGTTTAAGGTCCAGGGATTTGAATAAATTCAATTCCGGTCCAGGAGAAAAAAATCAGCAAAGAGTGAATGGGTTCTGGACCGTAAAGAAATTTATTTGTAAAGTATTTAAATTCGGTCCAGGAACATTTCTTATTGAAATTCTTTAAATAAATTTTATCTAAAAATAAGCGGCATAACTTAAAGAATGTGTTTCTTTATGTAAACTATGAAAATCGTTTATGCAAACATAGGTCGGTAAATGCTTGGTATCCGAATTTAAGGCATTTTTTGCTGCCTTTACATATATAGCCCAATGTTCAGAATATCATTTTAGGTTAACAACAATTATGGTGATTCATGGAAATATAGTATATTATATTGCTTAATTTTTAATACATTGTTGCCAAAACAATAATTACTCAGCAACAAATAAAACAAACAGTATTTTGAAAGAAAAAATTATGTAACAAATAATATAAGATTCCGTTTAATGGTCATCTGTAAACATATATAGCAGAAGACCTAGCAGCTTAATAAGGCTAGCTCACAGTGACGTGTTAAGCCTCCTTTAGAGTGCAACAACTTCATTCAATTCATTGCAGAGAATATTATTATAATAGGGTAGTCTCATAAGGGATATTGGTAAGTGGCTTATATTTGGAAAGGTAATATTGTGTACATGCCATTCTAACCAATAGACTACATTGATTTTAATGTTGATTTCTAGTGACAATTTTAAAACTTTTTACTTTCGAACTAAATGGTTGTATTTTGATTTGTTTGCAGCAGTGAACCTATAAGAATATGAGGACGTAATTGTACCCTAGGTTTGATCAATCCGCCGCATTTGTGAAAGAGCGTTCTCGCATGTGCGTGTGGATGCAGCGCTACTGCGAGCGGCTTAGCCATTTCTGCTGTGCTGTTTAAGACTTTGAGGTGTAGTGTGCTGGCGGGAAGCTCGCACTGCACGCACGGAGTTTTCGCTGGACTTCTTAGCTGCAAGCGAGATGCTAGTGGTGTAGTTTCCATCCTTCTTTAGTTCACAGGGAGGGAGGCTAGCGGGTAGTAGGCATGGTGGGTGGGAGATAATACATTGCATGGTCGTTGCATTGTTGCGCAAGTTCCTGGGAACGCGACCATGTGATGTAGCTTAATGAAAGGGAGGGAGCGGAGGGCAGTGGATATTGTAAGCTCTTTTTGTTTTCTGGCTTATACATTTGGTGGGTGGGCTACAGTCTGTCGAGACAGACACTTTAAAAAAACCAAATAAAAAGAATAGATTAACATAGTATAAATGCATCAAAGAAGAACGGGGCAATCCGTGGAAACCAAGATTGGGAAACTGACACCCTGGTACCAGGGTATACGTGCATACCTCCGAATGTTGTTCCAACATATACAGCGTCAAAAACTCAAAATGTGAAATTTTGTACATTCGCCGGCTCGTGATGCAGGGGAGGTGACATCTTCGCCAGTTCGTGAAAACATCGACGATATGTGTATATTTAGTACCTCGCACCTTACCATCAAGCTTACCATGAATAGCGAGTTGCTCCATAATCGATCCCACATACCGAAGGGTATGCTACGATTTAATCTACCTACAAGTTTAGTGTGAACACTTTAATACATGTTCGGCGAGGTTGGTCAGTTGGAAAATTATGTTCTCCTTCAATCCACAAGGCTGCACACTTTTTAAGCAGGGAAATCTTTGATGACTTGGACCACTAATGATTTTTCAATTGTGTTAGTTAAGAAATGGTACACAATATGCTATCAATTCCATTTTCTTTTAAGGGGATAAAAACATCCCTGGCAGGGGTAAAATTAATTTTCTTTTGCCAAGAGTTAAAGGTTTTTCTGGGTGGTTTGTGTTGGATACATTTTATTTCATTCATTTCTGATACAAATGAATATGAAATTGCAAAGATGAAGTTGGATTTTTTTTTTAAAAAAATGATTATATCTGTATGAAGAATAAATATCTTGAAATGTGTTATTTATCACTGGAATTGCGTTTTATGTTGATTTTGATTGATTGATTTGCATTATGTTACTTCGCTTCTTGTGCCACTTTTGACTAATTTGCGAAGATGGGGATAAGTGGTGATATGATTAAATGGATGAATGGACATTCACAAACATCCATGCCCAGGCCAGGATTCGAACGCGGGACCCCTGGCATCGTAGAGCACATTTTATGTTGATTGATTGATTGATTTAGTGTTTTTTAAGTCCACTTTATGCACAGTAAGGCTAATCGGGAGTGGACCTACAATTTAAAGTGGGATCCGAACCACTTTGTGCCTCTACCGGGTATCGAACCCGGGACCCCTTGGTATTTGAAATATATATACTGGACATAAACTACTACTACTACTACTACTACTTTACATAATACCAAATGTAAAGCTGTATAGTCCAATAAAACATATCCTTTATGATATGATATCATAGGAGACGGCATAGGCGGAGTTTGAGCTTTTGCTTTGGGGGGCCAGACTCTGGGAGAAGAATATGATGTACCTGAGGGTTATTGAATATCCCCTGGTTTACAAGGGGTCCGAAGGCCTTCCCCCGGAATTAAAAAAAAAAACAGCAACTTAAAAGCACTGAGTTTTAGGTCTTTTAGATTTGAAAATATTAAATTTCCTCCCTTAAGTAAACAAATATTAATTAGTATATTGGTTGTTAGTTTTAAAGAAGCAAAACAGTACGATTATTGCATTTTGCATTTCATTATTTTTTTATTGATACAATACTAGTATTACTTTAAAAAAGTTACTGTACAATAGTAATCTTCAGAAATTTTAGAAAAATTAAATTGAAAAGTTCTTTTGAAGCCTCAGCAGTAACTGTTGACTCAACACAAAGTCATTTTACGTTTTTATTTCTTCAAACTGTACACATCAATCAAATCGTCTAAGACCCGCTATTGCGGCGCAATTACCGCACATGCCATCATGCCAAACGTCAAGATTTGCGGTATGGCTTCATAACAAAAATGTAGTAACTGAACTTAATTATGTGTTAAGGCCCTCCAGAACTCCGCCTATGGGAGACGGTGGCTCCACCACATAGTCCTGTGTGAAGCTTTCCCTTTGAGTCGATGCTTCTCTAAATGTGGTTCTACCGAGTGACGTCACTAAGTGTAACGCATTTCTTTCGGTGTAAACTCTTGTAATTTACCGCCCAGCAAGGAATTCTCCAGATTACATTCGCAAGGAATGGACGTTTCCTATATATCACGTGTCGCAGTAAATGAAGTGTGCACTCCTCCATTTCGAGATAGGCGTCCGAGCTATTTTCGTGGCGGAATGTTACGGAGAAAAAAGTAGTTCGGTTTGTTTCTTGTGTGAGACTGTAGGAAATGTCAAATGATTCTTCAGGTACTTGCTGGTTTTTCATCCTTACTAAAGCTATGGTATGTACGTAATAGGGTGAGAATTGACAAAGAAGGGGAAGCCCCCACTAACCCCAGTTCAAGACATGGTGTGACATTTTTCATGTACTCTCCCTTTTGGGTCATGCCATTTCAACGAGGTCATATCACCCACCAACTCCTATTTTGATTTGGTATACACCCTTCCCTTATGGTTGAAAGAAACCCCCTATTTTTTTTTCACTCTATTTCAAACGGTTTTCATCTCACAGCACTTTGAAATGCCATTAAGTCAGTGTTGTCTGTCACTCTTGAGACCCTCGACACAAGATACCCTTGCTGACATTTTATTTCTTTTCTCCTTAACCAATGACGAGATCTCTTTGAAATTTTACAAAAAGTTCAATGAAATAACGAAGATTTCATAAAAAAAATCAGCACTCAAAAATATTTACAAAAGGCTATAAAAAGACAAATAATGGACTTGTAGCCCAATTTTTGTGGTGGGAAACTAGGTTGCAAAAACCAGAATTTTCAGCATGTGGGATTGATGGAACCAAAAAGTTTTTGATGTTGAAAATCATTGCAAAGACATGCTCTTTCTATACAAAGAATTAAATTTGTGATTTTTTGACTCCTTCTAACAAAAATTTTACGTTTTTTGGACATTGCATAGAATTTCAGGGTCAATCGATACCAAATGGTCCAGCACTGATGGTCGCTCGACCATGTTTAAAAATGTTCATTTCTTTGTCGTTGTAACTTCTGTACAAGGGTAGTTCAAAACAGGCATTATTTTTCTAAAACTGGACTTCGTTTGAAAATGGCGGCCATTTTTGTTTCATGTCTTGCGACATTTTTGGCCTCTGCAGACAGTTGCGATAATTATGATAACTCAGCTAAGAAAGATGTTAGAAAGCTGGGGTAAAAACCATTGTTTTCAGTACATTTCAGGCTACCTTTTTTACCATATGTAATGCAAATCGCTGAAATTTAGGGTAGAATGTAACACTGACTATTAAAGAAGAAGCCATGCCACCTCTTCCTCAACCAGAATCAAGTTCAAACCGAAAAGCACCTGTCCACAAGCAAAGACCGTTGAAGAATATTCCAAAAGATAGCAGCAGATGACATAACAAGAGACTGAAGGAAACAATGCAAGAGCGAAGAATGGAAATCGTATTCCTTTCAGCGAGAAACTTGCAACTGCAAAGTTGAAACCTAAAAAGCAGGTCTTCGTGATGGTCGGGTAAGGTAGGGACGAGACTTGATCCATCGTCTCTCAGGTTACACAACGGCAATTGTGTTGAGACGCATGGAACAAGTTTGACTAGAACTGCAAAAACGAGGTACTCTTTTCATTCGCGCCGAAAGAAACAAGGGATAGGCACCTCCAGAGAAACGTTTACTGCCACCTGTGTATGCTCCAAGGATAATAAAGCTTATCTACAAGCAATGTGACATTTCAAATTAATAATTTTTGTAGGGCTAAGACTGACACAAACTATCTACGAGAGTTAACAATAGATTGATTGATTGATTTGGTGTTAAATGTCCACTTCATGCACAGTAAGGCTAATCGGGACTGGACCTACAGTTTAAAGTAGGATCCGAACTACTATGTGCCTCCAACGGGACCCCTTGATTACAAGGCGGCGACGCTACCACTGCGACATCGGGGAGGCACTCCACCGGGTATCGAACCCCAATGTCCATTGTAGAGTTTACAATAGAATTTAATGAAATTAAGATTACTGTGTATTTAAAATTGTCCACAAGCTATCACTCTGTAAAACGTTGGCCTAATTAATGCAGTTTTAATGCCTCTCTCTGTCTGCACACACACACACACACACACACACATACATATTATATATATATATATAATGTATAAAAATGTGTGTGTGTGTGTGTGTATCTGTGTGTGTGGTTATCACACCGCGCTACGATGCCAGCCAGAGGTCTCGGGTTCGAATCCCCCGGCCTGGGCATGGGTGTTCTTTGTGTGTTCTTCATCCCATTATCACTCCTCCTCATCTTCGCGATTAACCAAGAGTGGTAGAAATACGAAGTTAAAAAACGCAATTAATCAATTAATTAATGTGTGTGGGGATGTGTGTTTGTGTATAATGTAATGCATAACTAGGAACCCAATAGTAAATATTGGAATTAGTATGTTATATAACTGTTATTATGTGCTCCTGATATTATCACTTTTTTATTACTCGTGTATTTTAATTTCATTCATGTATTTCCCCCTCTCCCTTATTGACAACACTTGGTTGTTAGGACGGCAAGGGAAACAAACACACCTGCTTTAATAGACAAAATAATTAAAATTTAGTTATCTTAGTTTGGTTTGAGTTGCTGTTTTAAGTCCACTTTGTGCACAGTAAGGCTAATCGGGACTGGACCTACAGTTTAAAGCGGAATCCGAACATCCATGTGCCTCCACCGGGTATCGAACCCGGGACCCCTTGAAAATTTAGTTATCTTTTTTGACCGATAAGAAGGGATATTTGGTAACATCAAAAGACTTTTCATGTAAACGAGGTTATCATTATTTTTGAGGAAAATGAGTAAAGGTAGTTTTAGGGTCCCATACTAAATGTGACTACCCCTTGGAAAATATTCACCTCCCCTCTATTTTTTCTGGTGTTGTCATGACGTTAAATAATTAGTTTGTAAAGAGTAAAGAAACTCATTGAACAAATATGGTAAAAGTATGATAGATAGTGAGTGATATATGCTGTGCTAATAAATTTGACATCTGTCTTAAATTCGCAATTTACGTACTCGTTTAAGTATCCTGTACCTAATGTTTAACGTTATTTAGTAAGAACGAAACAGAACGAGCAAATCTGGAAATTATATACTTACGTGTGTTGCTACGGTTTTGAAAAGCCGAAACCAAAACTTCACTTGTTTCTCCGAACACGTAACTCGGAAATAAGAGTCGTTTTGGCTGAATAATCACCAGATGGCACTGTGTGTAAAACTTCCGAGTTTGAGTGTGTCTACGTCGCGGAAGCGTGTGCATGTGAAAGTGGGTTTGTAACATTTTACTCTTCTATACAGGTAAATTGATGAATATTACGTTTAAGTTTGAGATTAGACTAGTTGAAACTATATATTATAACATGGGATGAACTACAAATGAAAGTTTGATTTAAGATCTTCAAAAGGCATGACCAAGAGAGCTTTACGTTGAAAAATGTGCTTACATGTTTCGATGATTGTTGTAAATCTCTTATCTGACTTGCGGTTTATTGATGAGAAATGAACAACACATTTGGATTCAAGTGTAAAACATGAAATTCTGTGATATATTTCTCGCTGTTGCAATCACTCGTGACATTTTAGTTGCAGTGTGACTTACTTGCAACCATATAGATTTTCCCTCCAAAACATTTGCAGTTCTATCCAGCCTCGTTTTATCGATGATATGAACATCGTACCCTGAGCTTGCCACACACGGACATGATTTTTGTAGGTTTTCAAATGCGGTCTGCATTATACAGTATCAGTTCTACGCGATACAGAATGCAAAATGTAGAGAGATAGCTATAATGATGCAGATATATTGACGTCATGACGTGTTCCTCTTGCACTTAAAATAGCTAGTTGGATCTTCTCCTAATAGAAATTGCACGCGTTCGTAGAGTTTCTGTGAAGTGAATCTGTCAGTGCCACAAAGTGAGGAGAGTTGCAAATGTACACAAGGTTCTGGTAAGCTTCATGATGGTCCTCCTAGATAGCGTGGTGGCCAATGTTGTCGCCTTGTAATCCAAGGGTTTGGGATCGATCGTAGTAGACGTACATTGTACAATAGTTCTAATTCTATTTTAAATAAATTGTAGGTTCATACCCGATTCGCCCAATTGAGAATGGAGTGAATGTGCAGCAAACTTTCTGCTTTGTCCCAGTTACATAGTTACTAGTGTTGCCATCTGATGTGTGAAAAATTCACTGCATTATGGCACATGCAACACTGTCGCACCAAGTAACACATCAACTAGCGGGTGCAGCGTAACTGGCCTTAGCTAATTAATTTCATACTGTGGCATGATAAAGCATTTTTATAGTGCTATTTATCTCAAATACTACTATTTCTCTGCTCATTCGTACTCTTTCTCAATTTTTTATTTCTTAATTTCAATCTCTCTCTTCTCATCCTTCTGTTTCTTCAGCTTTTCCTCTCTATTCTCCAATTTACCTCTGATGCCACTCTTCAAACACTCCACATAGGGACTTGGTTGCCTGTAAGCTGTTGTTGAACGTTTTTGTGAATACAATGAGTGTGACTATGAAGATAGTGTCATGCATACATGTATATGTACTTGAAAGATGAAGGAGTGAGTGGGTGTTTAGTAATTCCCACTGTCCCTGTTCTGAAGGGTGTGGATGCTTTTTCATTGCCACTCTTTTTTTTGCCTGTGTGTCTTTTTCTACATTATCTATTTCTGTTTTAATCAGGGTTGTTAAAGTACCAGGAACCCATAAATTGTAATGGGTTCTATTGGGTCCCGCTGCAGGACTCGAATCTTTTATCTCGCACAATTTAAATTCGGTCCAAGTTGCATATTGTTTCATTGAAAAAATGTTCCTGGACCGAATTTAAATTGAGCCGGAAAAATGTTCCTGAAAAAAAAGGTTCCTGTCTCGAATTGAAATTCTTTGCAGATAAAAAGGTTCTTGACGGTCCAGAACCCATTTACGCTTGCTGATTTTCTCTCCTGGACCGGAATTGAATTTAATTAAAATTCCTGAACCTTTAACAACCCTGGTTTTAATTCTTGCTATTTATATCAAATTCCATATTTTCTCTTCCCGTGTCGCTATTATTTTTTTGAACCACCTCACTGTGTGCCTCTGCTATACCTTTGTCCCATGAGTAAATTAACTTTAATTAATTACTTCCTTGTACTTTTCAGGTAGAACAAGTTCCTTGCATTTTATTAGATACAAATTAGGGTTCCGGATTTTTATGTACGTAATTACATATTGTTCCTTAAAACAGATAGAAATTGCAGTCCAAAAATTGATAGGTGAATTTCAATGTTAGGAGTAATAAAGGTGAATTTCATGTTACATGATTTGAGGTATATTACATACTTTCCCATTAGGGTACATATTTTTTATATGCAATGCTATACTTACATTATATCTGTAGTTTTCATTGGATAATGCATATATATTGTGGAACAAATATACAAAATATGTCTATAAAATTTTCATAATTTTTATCTGGTTGTCACAGACCTGCCATCTGACTTTCATTTAATTGTGCCTCAAGGTATGAAAATTGCACCGAAAACAAAGCCTTCTAATTCTGGGAATAGTGACTGCAGGCATGGTCTTCGCCAGAAATGTTTTGGGGGAAGTCAGAGCGTTGATATAACATTAAACATTACTAAAAATTAACGATACCGGTAATAGTTTTTTTACAAACTAATAACTATAAATAATTTTGTTGGCAAACTATTATTAAAGTTTATTTAATTTGATTTGATTTATTTTACTTCGCTTTTTGTGCCTTTTTTGGCTAATTTGCGAAGATAGGGATGAGTGATGATATGATGAAATTGATGAATAGGACATCACAAACGTCCATGCCCAAGCCAGGATTCGATCCCGGAACCCCTGGCGTGGCAGCGCGATATACTAACCACTTTATTAACTTTTATACTTTAACATTGGGGATAGTAGGCACAACTAGTGTTTTTTATCGTTTCTTCGGAATTCACACAGTGAATACTGTATGTTGATATGCTATTTTGTCATACAAAAATCTTAGTTTTGAAATTTTGCAAAGTCAGAGAACCATTTATTCCTTGGATTAATTGGTAGAAAATGAAAACATTCGGACCTTTCCTCCATATTACATTAAATTCTTCGAGCTTCCTCACTTTTCTTTCTTTAATGATTCTGCTAGAAAGCTGACTGCTATTTCTGTTATTGACTATCCATGTGATAAGTTTATTGATTTTTGTAATTAAAGATTAATAATTCTGCAGCCGGCCGCCGTGGTGGAGTGGTTAGTACATCGCGCTACGACGTCAGGGGTCCCAGGTTCGAATCTTGGACTGGACATGGGTGTTTGTGAGTGTTCATTCATCAATTTCATCATATCATCACTCATCCCCATCTTCGAAAATTAGCCAAAAGTGGCACAAGAGCGAGGTATAAAGTAAATCAATAAAAATTATCTCTGGGAGTGAGGACGGATGGGTTCTGCCCCCCCCCCCCCCCAGTTCAGGTAGTTGTCCTGATAAAATTTCCAAAAAATTAACTCGAACCACGGGCGTACGGGTGCAGTCCACTAGCGCACAAAATTATGAAAGTGTGCGCTCGTGGTATATGAAAGGTGCCACGAGTGCACACATACGTGCATATGCTACCTTGTGGGGACTCTGTTAGTGCACATACACTGTGGGGACCGGGGGAAATCACAGTCGTAGTCTGATGTGTTTGTTGAAATTATGTGACAAATAACACAGTAAAACTATAAACTCCCGAAAATTAAAAGTAACCTACATTGTGAGCAAATTATACAAGAAAAACGTTTCCTATCCTTGTGGGGACACCAGTACCCACAAGGCCTGTGAAATCAGGTGGCCTCGGGTCCCCACAAGGTCCATTAGATTCATGAAAATTTGCACATACACTCCATACACACGATTGATTCTGTACAGACGCTGTGGGGACCGATGTGTAAATAAGTTTGAAAATGCTACCCTGTTGGTACTTGAGAATAAAAGAGAGGAAAAAACCTTCTACTTTTAGTCTCTGTCAATTTTTCCAGTTTTTGTCGTTTATGATATTTTTCATTAAAAAAATCGTAAATACTTGTCCTGTAGAGAATAAATCACTGGAAAAGAGAAACAGATGTTACATGTAATAGGAGACATCTGACGGTGGATGTAATTAAATGACTGACAAATAAAGTTAGCAAAATAATTATACTAACGAGTGTTGTGCTATTTTGGGTAGAAATGCAAACTTCTGTGTTTTAACATCAAGACAAAAAGTAAAAAGCTACATAGCACGCGTATTACAAATAATAATGATGATGATGATAATAATAATAATAATAATAATAATAATAATAATAATAATACCACCACCATGTGATATGATGTGGAAATCTTGCAGAGGGATATAGGACTTGAAATTGATTCAATAAAGTTCCGAGTTCGATTATTTTCTTCCAGTGTCCCTTCATCAATTTTATCTAATCGTCACGATTAACCCAAAAAGCCAGAAAGATACGATGCAAAATGTGATATATGCAAAGTATCTTTCATTGTTCTCACAAACTATTTGTGTTTAATTTATATACATTTCGAATCATGCTTTGCTTTAAGTTAAATGTTAATTTTTATCTAAATTCAATAAAACATTACAATGCTGACCAATGCATGAAACAAGGCTCAACAGTGTTACTAAATTAAATTAGTTAATAATTTAAAAAGTGCTTTTACAAGGGATATAAATTCTGATGGAAAATCGAGTAGTATCCCTACAACGTTGTTATCTTCCATTGAAGAAATATATAGTGCGCTCAAGGGTAGAAATGTTCAATATATTTTTCAAGGAAGCTAAAATGTAACTTTACACGGCATGAAAATACTAACAGTAACTGTTATTATTATTATTGATTTATGTACATTTATAATTTATGATAATATATTATTCTTTTATGCATTATTTACATCTCACAAATTCAATCAATTTACTTTATGTGCTCGGATGCTTTGAAGTAAGAAAGTCATGGCTTCAATTCGCGATAGAAATTCGATATACGTTTAAGAAACTTGTCGCTCCACAAGCTTACCTTTTCGTTGTTGAAGTGTATTATGTGCTCACAAGGTATATTACTGCCGATCCAAAGCGAGTAGTGTCCCCACAAGGATGATATCTTCTGTTGAAGAAGTGTTTGATGTTCTCACAAGGTTTATTACTTCTGATGCAAAGTGGGTAGTGTCCCCACAAGGTTGTTATCCTCTGTTGAAGAAGTGTATGATGTCCTCACAAGGTTTATTACTTCCGATACAAAGCGAGTAGTGTCCCCACAAGGTTACTATCTTCTGTTGAAGAAGTGTATGATGTCCTCACAAGGCTTATTACTTCTGATGCAAAGTGAGTAGTGTCCCCACAAGGTTATTATCTTCTGATGAAGAAGTGTATGATGTCCCCACAAGGTTTATTACTTCTGATGCAAAGTGAGTAGTGTCCCCACAAGGCTACTATATTCTGTTGATGAAGTGTATGATGTCCTCACAAGGCTTATTACTTCTGATGCAAAGTGAGTAGTGTCCCCACAAGGTTACTATCTTCTGTTGAAGAAGTGTATGATGTCCTCACAAGGCTTATTACTTCTGGTGCACAAGTGATTAGCGTCCTCACAATGTTGTTATCTTATGTTGAGGAAGTGTATGATGTCCTCAAAATGTACAAGGGGGCTTAAAAATTTTCGAAGGAAGGAGGGGCGACATAACACATGGGTAAAATCAATATTTCAGTCAAGGTAGCTATAAGTTAGATAAAACTAAATTAATGCTTACTGGAAGAAAGCAATGTTTCGTTTCTTTTCCTTATGCCTCAGGCCTCCCCGATGGCGCAGTGGTAGCGTCGTCGCCTTGTATTCAAGAGGTGCTGGGTACGATACCCGGTGGAGGCACATAGTGGTTCGGATCCTACTTTAAACTGTAGGTCCAGTCCAAATTTGCTTTACTATGCATAAAGTGGACTTAAAACACCAACTCAATCAACACTATGTCAGTGTTATATCTAAGGAGAAGGCAACTGTGAATTCATTATGGCGGGGAAACAAATATGTTTTGTTTTTTTCGCTTTGGAAGATTCCTTCCACTGCAACTGCTTACTCATGATATCCGATTAACTGTAAACATATTGAAGGGAAAGAACGGCGTCACATATCATGGAGGAAGAAGAAGAAAGTGCAGGCACAGTGAATGATCCAGTGGGTAAAGCAGGCAGGTCATAATGATTTTTTTATTTTAATGCAAGTGTCATTTTTCTCTTCGGTGGGTCCTTTCGGCGGTACGAACGTTCAAAAGAGTCCGTTTTTATGTGATTGCTCTCTGTGGTAAAACCACGCGTGCTAGGGGTGCAAGGAACACATATTGAGACCAAAGTAACGTCATCAAAACACGAAGCCTTCGGTTGGCAGAACCGACATTTCAACTGATTGAAGTACTGATCGGCGATATATCACGATATTGAAGAACTATCGTCCAGGCGATATTAACTAGACGATATATCGTCACGATATTTTTTCGATATATATTGTAGAGAGGGAGACGATATATCACCCATATCACGATACGGAAATAATATCGTATCGTCTGCGACGATATTTTCTTGACGATATATCTCGATATCAAAATTCCGATATTGTACATCCCTAGATTCAAGTCCAATTTATGCACAGATGTTAATCAGCCCGCCTCTGCATCGGATACGATATTTGTTTATTAAAGTTTACGTCTTCTGGTTATTTCACGTCAGGAACATGGTGATTGAACAAACACAATGACGAGGATTCGAACCTGGGACCTCTGACATACTACCAGTCGCAACGGAAAGCAGACTTCAGTTTGCGGGATCCAGAAGTTCTGTCCCGGGAAACTTCGGGAAATGATTTTCTTACTTTCGGGATTTCCGATAGGTCAGGAATTTAAAATGATCGCGAAATAAGAATTCTGGATATACTTAATTATCGGAAGGGAAATCTTCTAGAAATGGCATTAAAATACCGAAAATAATTTCTTTGGGGACAAAATGTGCGTGGAACTCAATAATTTCAGGAGTGTTAGGAAATTCTGAACATTACCCATCCATAAATGTTTCTGAACTAGTCGGGAAATACGTGAAATTTTCTGTCCTGAAGATCGGGATAGTTTTATAAACCGTATCGATCCCGTCCCGGACCCATAAACTCCGATCACTCACACCCATAAAGTAAAAAAAAACAGTTTTTTAAGTCCACTTTATGCACAGTAAGGCTAATCGGGACTGGACCTACAGTTTTAAGTAGGATCCGAACTACTATGTGCCTCCACCGGGTATCGAACCCAGCACCCCTTGAATACAAGGCGACGACGCTACCACTGCGCCATCGGGGAGGTCTGAGGCATTAGGAAAAGAAAGGAAACATTGGTTTCTTCCAGTAAGCATTAATTTAGTTTTATATAACTTGTAGACCTATTTCATTTGATGATTTTTGGTCTTTCCATTAATTTACAGTGAACGAAAATATGCTCTAAATAATTTGAAAAATGTAAATAGTTAGGTCGTCTTCTGTGGCAGAGAAGTAAGTGTAGCGCCAGAATTCCTGGATTCGAATCTTTGTCAAGGCATAATGTGTTTTTGTCTTTCCATCTATTTCACAATTTTATCCTTGTCTTCGCGATTAGCTAAATTGGAAGAAAAGCGACGTAAAAATACAGACGGAATTAGTTTGATATTTTCTCAAACAGCACATATGCAACGGTCATTCAGGGTTGACCGACCAAGACTACAAGTCCTACAAGGACAAAACTACGTGAGTTTTTAAAGGAATCTCCCTGAGCATACAGGCATAACTGCTATCAATGTGTCAGTTCTTTTTCTGCAAAAGACTGCTGTCATAGCCACCGCAAGATATCTTGATTTTTTTTTGTCAGTGCTTCATCTGTCTAAAATTTCTTCTCTCTCATATTATCTTTAAGTGGCTCAAATAAATCTGATATTCACTAAGAGCTAAGCTCGGAGTGTAAGAACATGAAGCAAAACTCTTTCGGAGAGTTATTGCTGTCAAATTGACCATGTGGGGAAATTATGGTGAAGGATAACATTTGCAGACAACATCAACGTCTTATTTATACAAATGTCATTATACGACACCCTTCATCAATGTGCAGGAAAACTTGGCATAAATCATGACCCTTTCCCCAAAAATTTACATAAAGAGCACCTTGCATGTCCCAGTCGGACAAATGTGTCCACGCTGTTTATTCGTGAGAAACTAGCGTTCTTCGCCAAGCTGTTGAGATCATTCGTACACTCTTGCCCATTCTCCGGCAGTTTTATCGTTCTCCTATTTATCATTGCACATTACACTATACCGAAAGTCACTGGTAGATGAATTTGCTTAGTTTGATTGATTGATTTGTTTTAAGTCCACTTTATGAACAGAAAGGCTAATCGGGACTGGAGCTACAGTTTAATGTGGGATCCGAACCACTGTGCCATGTGAATTCACCGGATATCGAACCCGGGACTTGATTACGAGGCGACAACGTTACCACCGGGGAGGCCCTGAATTTGCTTGGTGTCTCGTACAGTCGCTAACTAGTCAACCGACCGTCCCTCACAAAAACGCGGCGCAGAAAGTGGAAAAACTGTAGCAGAGGGAAGTTTATAATCGCAAAATGTTGATCCCCGTAACTAGCAACAGTCACCTGAAAAAAGAATAATCTGAAGCGTCGCCACGAGTACTGTTGGCTAAATGTAAGATGTTAGGGAGGAGAGCTCTCGTTTTATGACAACTGTAGTGGAAATTGCAATTTAGTTGCATACGTCCTTCGATATTTTCTTCTTATGCCACAGTAATGATATCCCCCAGTAAAGAAAATTCTAACAAAGCATCCACGACAAGGATAATTTGCATAGGCATTCCTTCACCTACCGCATTTTCTCAAAATTGATCCATACAACTACAAGCATCCCCATATTTTTTCCCAAACTGGGCAAGGATTTTCACTTCGAGCACTTGGGGGCAGGGTAATATTTCATATCATAAAAAATTACCTTGACATTTTATTATTATTATCATTATTGTTGTCGTTGTTTTACAACTCATAAAATTTAAATTGAATTGAAAATACCGTGGCATTGTTGCTAAGTTCAGACTTAAGTCCTTTATTTAAATAGAAACTGGATTCGACTTGCTTCCTTTCCATAAACTTTAACATTTATTTTAGGAACAGTTCAGCGTTTTTTGTATTTTTTCACGATGTGTATATCAGAGACTAGGGTCAACCCGATGGCGTAGTGGTAATGGCGTGGCCTTGTAATGAAGGGGTTCCGAGTTCGGTAGTCGGCGGAGGCAACCAAAACTTCGGATCCCACTTAAAACTGTCGGTCAAGTCCCGATTAGCCTATCTGTGCATAAAGTGGACTTAAAAACAAAAACGCAAATATCAGAGACCACTAAGTCTGATATATTTCAAGACACACCTTGCCCATGTTTTCACGCAACAATTTCACTATTCAAATGATATTAGGTGTTCCCAGACATCTCAGGTAGGTCAAGTGCTTCACTGCCCCCTCCCCCCTTTCCCAATATGAGCGCGAATGCTAACATCCTACAAATTTTGGAGTAAGGAAAGAAATAAAAGCTCATTAAAAATAATATGAGTTATATTTAAAGATTCGTATTTTGCATTTCTGATTTTAACAAAAGTTTTAGCATATTTAAGAATATTTCAGTCAGAATTTTTGTTTGGGGGGCAACCACTAGGATGAACGAATCAATAATAATAACAACACGATTGTAATTAGTATTACTATTTTTATTATTAATAATAGTAGTAGTACCAAACATTATTATTCACGCAATAAGGGGGGGGGTTAGAAGTCGGCGCCCAAGCAATAGTGTTGGATCAAACTATTTGAAATATTTTTCAACACTTTCATTTTCATTAGCTAATAATGAAAAACAAGCACACAAACTGAATTTTTGAACGACAGAGAATGCATAACGAATATAATTCTTATGGCGAGCGAAGTGAGCAAGAAAATTTTTAGAACCAAAATTGTGAAAACTGAAAATAATATAGATTCTCTTTTACATTTTTTTTTCTTTCATTTGGATCGTTCGGCTCCTAGGGCTGACTCACGCCGCCCCTCTAGCTACATACGGCTCTGAACTTGATGAGACTGTAAGAAAATTAAGTATTGCGAGCAAGAAAAATACGAAATGTATTTTTATTTGTATAAAATTTGAAATAAAGTGGCGTAGTTACCCTTTTCTCCCCCGCTGCAGGTGCCTTGGCCGTCTAGAAGAAAAAATGCAAGAAATACGTGAAAACTTATTTCATATTGAGTATCCTTTTGTCCTGTTACTCTTAGAGTCTGCCAGTCTTGCTTTTCTTCTACTTCAATTTTTGACCCCCCCCTTTCCCCCAGAATGGATTTTCGTCCAAGGTTGGGGACAATGCCCCTGTCGTTGGGCCACTGATTTCAGTTATGTCTGTAGAACATCATTTAAAACGCCCTATTGCTACTACTTTGAGGGGAAAAATTCAAGAAGCGCCTTCTGTGCATGGCTCCCTAGTCCCCCTTTTCTATCCCTCGCTAGGGGCTTGAAAATAATAAACGTGTATTCATATCATTAACTTACAGACTGTGTTGCGACAATATATTTCTTTTGTTTGCTGCGAAGAAAAACACAACGTTTATGTGCGAAAATATGAAAAAAAATAATGTATATGTCACTCACAAAGTACTACAGGGACTACCCGGTTTGAAATTTTAAATACCGAGATCCGGAATTTCTTGCACGATGAATAATATTGATATCTCATTGTTTTCAAAGGAGGTATGAGTTCGACGGGACGATCCCGTCCCCACGATGTCTAAAATTAACAAAAAAATCACATATTATGCAAAATGTCGATGCTTGGGGGAGGGTAACCGTGGGTAAGGCGCCAGAATATCTAGCTGGATATATTTTTCATTATTGACAATGTAATTGTATATGTATAAAAATAAACTCGTTGGAATCATTACGAATATTAAATATCTGAATTCAAAAACATCTGAAACACTTGAACGTGGATCGATCTCAGGAAGAAACCCATTGGAACAGAGGCGCAACCACGAATTTTTGTTTGGGGTGGCAAGTGCCAGGATAAATATGCCATATTAATAATAGTAATAATGCTAATAATAATAATGTTAATAATAATAATGTTAATAATGTTATTATTATAACATTATTATTATTGATTTTGCCATATTTTACTTCGCTTATTGTGCTACTTTTGGCTAATTTGCCAAAATGGGGATGAGTGATGATTTGATGAAATTGATGAATGGACACACACTCACAAACATCCATGCCCAAGCCGGAATTCGAACCCGGCACCAACATTATTATTATTATTATTATTATTATTAGTAGTAGTAGTAGTAGTAGTAGTAGTAGTAGTAGTAGTAACAAAGACATTATTACCCTCGTAAATTATGCAACAAGGGGGTAGAAGTTGGCGCTAAAGCATTTGTGTTCGAACAAACGATTGAATTATTTTCAACACTTTCAATTTCACATTGATAAATGCATTCCAAATATAATTATTTTTTACATTAACATGTATAACTTTAGTGCACGATATGTGTTTCACATATCGTCGGTGAAAGGATGAAGTGACGTATCTTGATTTTTACGATTTTTTAAGAGAGAGATTTAAAGTTTTTCGTTCAACATAATACCGTCGTGCTCATTTGATATTTATTATATCAATTGCAAATTTTGTACAATAAGTGTATGATTGTTGTTACATCTGGGGAAAAAGTTACATTTTGAACATGTTTTCATTTTTGCTGGAAGTAAATTTTGGAATGTGCTTGAATCACTTACTCCCCTTCGCCTTTTCATTTCAAAGATTGTGATTAAAGTTACGCCCTCCTTACATTTTTTTTAAAATGATCTTTTTGGTATGTAGAGATACATTTATTAATTTTCCCGTTAATATAAAGTATTTAATAATAGTTGTATTGATTTCATACCTTTATTTAAAAGTGGTCCATACATTCACGTCTATTTATCCATTGCTGTTGAAAATATTAGTTAAAAGAAGTTAATAAAATACAGAAACTTAATAATGGTTTATCTTTAATGCAATTCAAGATATAGTAACACTTCAGTACAAAGAAAATATGAATTCTGGTTGTACTTGTAACTAAGAATAACTATGGGACTTTGAAGGCTCGTACAATAGAATATTTTTAATATTTTTTTAATGATATTCAGTGTGGAAGATTTTTGTAGAAATACACAAACTCAGGTTCTCTCACTACAGGCGTATCTCCTTCACATAAAGACACCAAATCTGCATACATATGTAGTGAAATCCTTGGTGGATGTGAGTGAAGACACTTTGGAGTTTTGGTGAATATAACTTTCCTTTGCAGCGAGATACTTCAATAAACCACATTTAAATGGCTGTCCTTGAAATAAATTTTATCTGGTTGATCCTTGATCACCATTAGTTATCTATCGTACGCCTGTTCAGTCAATTCCTTCACCATTATCATCCTTCCTTACAGATAGGATCCTCAGATTTGATGCGACATCTCGGAAATCTAAGAAATTCATGCATCGAAGGGAATGCTCAGTGTATGGTTTATCAGATCGTGCAAGTCTAAAAATTGGTAGCAGCTGAGCTGGAATGAATACATTTCCAGTTGATTTTAGTGCCTTCATTCTGGTACGATTCAAAGAAATTTAAATTGATGACACTGATATGCTGAGCCATAGTAACAGTGTAGAGCATCATGGCTGCAACTATTGAGTTTTTATTTTTCCCTGTACAACCTTCAGCGAACAAGTAAATTTCTTCAACCTGTTTTACATCCAATTGATGAAGAAAATTGTTTAGGCAAGTGAAGATTTTCGCATGCACCTCTGTGGGTCACTCCTTCGTGCCAAACAAAACAATGACATTCCCTTGTCTTCAGATCATAGAGTGTAAAATTGTATGGTCATAATCGTATTTTATAAAATAACTTTATTTCATTTGAAATGGGAAGATAAATGACTTGCTGCAACTGAAACACTGCAGCAACAGTCTTGCATTGAAAGTCCGATGTATCTTTAGCTTCCATTTTCTTCTTTCTTACAGTATCTATCTCGGCGATATGTTTTTGATACTTATCACCTAGTTCGCTCTTCTTCGACTCATCTCCTTCCAGAAAGTTGCTACACAGACCGCACGTATCCTTTTTTGGTCAATGAAAAGAAAGGTTCATGCTTTTGAATATCTTTCTGTATGTCTGATAAGTTGGTAAAGGGGTGATGTTCTCTTTATGATCCTAAATAAACATTCTATACATTTTGCTTGTAGGCAGATCCGAATGAAGATATTGTCTTTTTGTATCTTTCCTGCTGTAGTGAGATTCTACTCTTGGGGCCGGACCCTGTGGTCGAGTGGTCGGCCCTCGTGGCGGAGTGGTTAGCACATCGCGCTACTACGACGCCGGGGGTCCCGGGTTCGAATCCTGGCTCGGACATGAATGTTTGTGATTGTCTGTCCTGAAAAGTCCTGAAATTGAAATATGAATGAAATAATATGAGTGAATGAAGTGTGATGGGGTAAGCTTCTGCATAGGGGCTTTCCTTTAAAAAACAATAATAAAAAAAAGTGGTTAGCACATCGCGCTGCGACGCCAAGGGTACCGGGTTCGAATTCCGCTCGGGCTTGGTTGTTTGTGAATGTCCATTCATCAATTTCATCACTCATCCCATCTTCGCAAATTAGCCAAGAGACACAAAACGCGAAGTAAAATAAACTAAATCAATCAATCAATCAATCGACTCTTGG
This sequence comes from Lepisma saccharinum, assembly GCF_977018435.1. Classification (NCBI taxonomy): domain Eukaryota; kingdom Metazoa; phylum Arthropoda; class Insecta; order Zygentoma; family Lepismatidae; genus Lepisma; species Lepisma saccharinum. The sequence goes on from NC_139233.1 coordinate 49,271,791, forward strand.
GAATCTCTTTATGAGTTTTACATCATATTCTCTATTATTTTGTCCCTTTCCAGTAGGCTCTGAAGTTTTCCTCCTCTTCTCTCTTTCTCAATGACATCTTCTTTTGGCTAGAGCAGTTCGCATTGTTTTCTCTGATATTAAAAATGTGTTTAGAATCATGGTTTTACACACTGATACTACTTATCTTTCCTTCTATGGTAAAAAGTAATGATTTGTTTTTGATCTTCGAGGTTCTTCATTTTGCGTAGTTTTGTGTTTAACGTCTGAAACCTTTACATATGTGTTGACGAATTCTCGTTGAAGCTGAAGGTCGTCACTTGTATAAAAGTCCTTAAAAAATTCATGTCTTTCCGCATCTGTGATTTTAAAGCATTCTTTACCAAACTTTTCACATTTTCCATCACATTTTTCTTTCAGATTTCTCCCTGGAACTAACTTTTTGTGCATGGACTAACGTATGATTCACCTTTGTTTCATAAATCTTATATAAATTTATATAATATTTCGTAAATCGTATATCTTGTTTCCCGATATAAGCTTACGCCAGTACGCGCCTTCATTTCTTAGCAGCCACTGAAGAAACTTCCCAGATATCTTTATGCAGAAAATTTCAAGATACGCCAATTGCAGGGTGCTTAAATCTCCGGAACCAGTGGGAATTCAGCCACGAAATTTTGACAGGTAACGGAGGAGGTAGTCATAAATCAAAAACGCAATTTTTCGAGTTACGCCACTTCACCCCTTCACCGACGATATATGCAACATGGAGCGATGTGGACACTAAATTGTGTGCATATTCAAAGTTTATTTAATACATATTATATACAACTTATATTATTTAAATCCATTAGGCAACCAATTCATCCATCTCACAATAAACCAACAGCAAAAATTACATAAATTGTCTGCACGCTCCCTTTCCTCGAAACAATTGTTCATGCATTTAAAACAAAATCAATTAAGACAAGTCTTATATCTCTGTCTGGTAATTTACAATGCATTACAGAGAACAATGACATATTGCGAGCAAAGCAAACAAGAAAATTATTGAATTCAATTTTTTTGCAGGCTGAAATCAATATTGGTTTAATAGGGCTCAAACAATTTCACGAGAGACCAATGCATTCTCTCTCTTACAACTATTGTGCCTCCCCGACAGGGACGGCGACAGGGGTGGGCACGGATGGACAATTGCCTACCCAAAAATTGCTGTGCCAACCCAATCAAATTCAATAAATATATACTCTTGGGAGAATGCGAAAGGTCTAATAAATAAGTTTATTATGGTGTTCACTTCATGTATATTTTACTTGTGAATATTATCTATATTACAGACAAGTTCACATATTATCATTCAATAAAAAGCTTTGCCGAAACACTGATTTCGTGAATAGGTTTACAAAAGTCAGAGTAAATAATAAGTTGAATGGGATTAATTTAAGCTTTTCTTTCAACTTCCTTAATTTTATCATTGGAAAGCGAAAGGAATCTCCAAATCTTTTGAAACAAAAAATGTGATCTAATGCCCACTTGTATGCTTAAGCAGCCAGTAGGCTTAGGAGGCTTTATGAGAGGAGCAAAATTGTGCAGAATATGATCAAGATTAGAACAAGATTATGGGCCTGAGGGCTTCAGCTTCTGACCTTCACAGGGATGATGCATCAAATTGCGTTGAAAATGTGCCACATAATGAAAAGAAATAGATTCTTGAAATGTGGCAAAAATATAGAAATATAATTAATTGTCTGCCATAACTTGGCCAAAAAGTTGTAACTGAAACTGAGTGTAGAAGGTGTGGAGTGGAGTTGCTTGATGTTGTCAACTCCGGACTTCCGGCCTGGGTATGATTAAGGTGATCTGTTAAACAAATAAAAACCTCTTCTTCGCATTGCTTCCTCCTGCAACACACACAAAGTTGTTTAGTTAGATCTATATTGAAATACTAAGACAGAGGTAATTTGATACGTCCCTTTCATCATCACGATTTTATATACCTGTAATTTCTAATTTCGATATCGTATCCAAAATAGATAATAATAATTTTATATTCATTCTACTAATAAGAAGCAATCACAAAAATAGATTTTGATAAAACAGCTCCGTAGGTTTGAAAAATAGCTGCAGAATTAGTAATGACTTGATGAGTTAGCTATTGTATTAGGAATCTTCTTAAATGAGTTGTTGTTTTAAGTCAACTTTATGCACAGATAGACTAATCGGGACTGGACCTACAGTTTAAAGTGAGGTCCGAATCACTATCTGCCTCCACCGGTTATTGAACCCGAGACCGCTTGATCACAAGGCGACGACTTTACCACTATGCCATCAGGGAGGCAAAAAATCTTCTTACAGATACATTTTCCCTATCAGTTACGTAATCATGTGATTTTTCTTGTGGTTAACTAACACAGAATAGGGACACAATTTTGGAACTTTGTGCTTCATAACGTAATACATACAATTTTATTTATTTATTTATTTATTTATTACATTTCGGTGATATTTTGCCAAAATGTCCTTCTTTAGCTTAGGTAAATATTATGCAGAATGAACTAATAATTTGATTTATACCCGGGTTCTTGCTTTTTTTAAATTTTGCTAATAAGACATTATTCATACTTCTGTCAAACGCTGAGCTGTATTGGGCGCTCGGAATGCACACGTCAGGTAGTGACACCCTTATACAGATCGGATTGATTTCAGTTATTATGTATTAGTTTTAATCTGCGAATTAATTAATGTTTAAACTATATTTTTCATTTCATTGCAAGAGATTTTACCATTCATTATTTTTAGTATGGGGTTTGCAGTCTGCGTGTGAAACAAAACAAGGTGGCGAACACACTATGTTTGCATTTCTCAGTTCGTCGATTTCATCAACATGTCGTAAGTGTATCTCGCGATTCACAATTATTGGTACTGCACGACACTCGAAACACGATGGGGACATTTTAGAATGAAGCGTCTTGAATTTCAGTCCGTATCTGTTGGTAATTCTATGTCTTGGCCAGTTTGTAAATGCTATAGATACTTCTTACAGGCAGGTGTGCACACGGAGGTGCCAAAGGTACCTGGCTACCCCAAACGTCTTCTAAAAAATAAAGAAAATATGTTGAACTACCATTAAAATTATGAAAATAATATCAGTGGTAAAAAATAAGGAATTTCGTTTCATTTGAGATGACCAGCTCTCTCAATATCTCTCTCTCTCTCTCTCTCTCTCTCTCTGAGTCTCTCCCTCTCCACAAAATGTGCATTAGAAAACATGGTAAAACTGAACCTACAGATGTACTTCGTGAGAGTGATTCAGCTGATAGTACCCGTAGAGATTTAGCCTTGTATTTATCATTTTCAATTGTTTACTTTCATTACTTAAAATATCGACACGGTGATAGTAAAACCTGTGCTAAAGTGATAACAAATGCTCATTCTATATTGTTAAAATTTCATGTTCATATACTTAATAGTTTCTGTGAAAATAACATGAAGTTACGACTATAGGCTAGCCATGTCCAGGTAGGTAACTGAAACTTTTCTTAAGGGACCCCCAAATAAATTATTCTGCGCGCACCTATGCTTACAACATCGCAAGTATAATTATTCTTTTGTATTTTGCCAGATAAGACTCCTAAGTTTGTTGTTTTCAATTCAAGTGGCAATCTTGTTACGCGTCCCTGGAAGTTACGTCAGAGCGATCGTTTGGTGAGTTGGGTTGTATACGTACAGTCATGGACACTTCTGGGTTGTAATGATTGCATTGAAAGTTAATGGGATTGTTATAACCCAGACGTGTCCGTGACTGTACATACAGGTTAGATTTTCAGCGCTCATAGATCAGAAACTAAGCACTTTCGAGGTTATGAGTATGAGGAAAAGTTTCTTGTTTTTTTATATATCTATCTATCAGCATCCAACCGTTGTTGAAGTTGTTTTAGGACACCCTGAATATGTTGGAGGGGGGGGGACGAGCATGAGTGCATGACAAACTCATATAAGGTCTTAGATTTATACTGCCCACCCTAATTTATGAATATACAGCTTCTGCCCACCCGGTCGAAAATTTTTGGCGCCGCCCCTGCACATCGATGGTATAATGATAACATCGTTGCCATGTGATCAGGGGGTCCCGGGTTCGATATCCGCTGGAGGCACATGGCACAGTGGTTCGGATCCAACTTTAAACTGCAGGTTCAGTCCCGATTAGCATTTCTGTTCGTAAAATGGACGTAAAACCACAACCCAATCAATCAATTTTACAACTTATTTTCCTTCAAGTCGTTCGGCGTCCAGGGCAGACTCCCTCCGCCCCCTAGCTACGGTACTGAAGACTAAGAAAAGCAGGTAATGCGAGCGAGCGATCAAGAACATTTTGCGAAAAGTATTTTTATTTGCATAAAATTTCAAGTTGTGGGCGGTAATTGCAGGTACACTTAGCCGTCAATGTTTTCCCCCCTGTCCCCCCAAGAACTCATTTCCGTCCAAGGTTGGGGGGCAATGCCTCCCCTGCCCCCCCCACCCCCTGTGGTCGCGCCACTGCATCGGAATGAAAGTGGCGACACGTGAGCTGCGTTCGCGCTAAATCTTTCGTTGATGGGTCACTTGATGTCGACAAATAAACTCAAGGTCAACAGATTTAGGGTCGCGTGGGTGGTGCAGGGAAACGTGTAAACTGCTTACGTGACACCTATGATGTAAGCGCTCTCATTTTGATAGGAGTGTTTGGGATTGATTACGTCAAGGGGAATGATTTCCTTACGCTAACCTGATGTGAGGGTAGGAAGTATCAAGTAGGAATGAAGTTAATGGCAAGCACAAACACACCTGTTGTATGCACAGTAAGGCTAATCGGGATTAAACCTACAGTTTATAACTATGATCTGTATGCCTCCACCGGGTATCGAACCAGGAACTTCTTGATTACAAGGGAACAACCCTACCACTGAGCCATCGGGGAAGCCGAATTAAATATTATCATGAGGATTCATAACATACCCAACTTACAGACCCTATTTCCAAGATGTCTCAACTACAATTTTACATTGTCGATGCTAAATTAAGATGTACTCGTAACACAATTCAAACAAGTTTCGCATGTAGCAGTTTGCTAGCTTCTTCCTTGCTCAATTCATTCAACTTAAATTGACAATTTGTACTCGGTGGTTAACCGTGGCGACAAAGTAAGAGAGTGATGGAAAATGTGGTAAACAAGTAAGAGGAAATGCAATATTTCCGCAGCATGTCTCAAGTAACGATGGAAACTTTAAGTTAAACATCCACTTAGACGCGGCAACAGAAAGCAACAGAACTTCTGTTGTCTGCTTCCACTACAGGGAAACACACGGAATTTCCATGCCAGAAGTCTGCATGTTATCTTAAAGGTTATCGCCCGCTGAGACGCCGGAAACGCGTCTGTTGAATTCTGTTGCAGCGTTTAACAACGTCTCAGTGGGCGTTAAGCTTAACGCGTGAATTACAACCGGCTACTTCCAAAAACGAATCCGTTATCTTAGACGTTGATAGGTAACGAGGGGTCCGACAGCCCCGAGTGAAACTTAATTTATCGACCATTTTGTGATACAAACTGACATGGCAATCCTCTTGAATGTACCCCATGCTAGGTGCTTGCACTTTAGACGTATTTCTACGCTCTCTCGTGTGCGTCTAAATGAGTTACACTTCTTGACACAAATATCACTGACTTTTATTCCACAGAAGTCGAGATTTGTTGAACTTTAAGTTTTGAAAGTGAAAGTAATTAGAAAATATTAACTAACTCTCTGGCATTCCTAAAACGGAAAGTGCGAGCGTCCCCTTGTAATCGAGGGATCCCGGGTTCGAACCTGATTGAGGCACATAATGGTTCGGATCACATTTTAAACTGTAGGCCCAGTCCCGACTAGCCATACTGTGCATAGAGTGCACTTAAAACACAAACTCGAACTTAAATTCTAAAGTGGAAAGTTTATTGTCACAGCAACCTAAAGTTTTTATCCGTTCCTACAATGGGTAAGATTAATTCAGGTTTCTCCATTGTTACCAGTTTCCTTATAAGCGTCTTATTTATTGCCATTCCATCTTCGTCTTGGCCTTTCTATAAGTTTCCTACAATTAGGTTTCCCAACCAGGATTCTGTAAGTCTTCTTTCTTCTCCCATTCGTGCTTCATGACCTGCCCACCGAAATCGTCTTTATTTAATAATTCTAATAACATCTGGTGATGAATATAGATTATCAAATTCATTATTTTTTACCCATCATAATTTTTCCTATTTCCGACATACGACTCGACTCGCACAAGACTCTGAATGAAAAAGAGGAGGTCAACTGAGCAACACATGAACATTTGAAAATCCTTGGAGAGAACAGTTGTTTGGCAAAATGCACGACAAATAACGTTTTCATTTGTTTCAACCGGAGACACTGGCACAGTTCCTCTGTAAGACTTAATCCAACTCATTAATAATGGATCGGGACACTGAGGGACGAGGTCCTCCAGCCTCCTCTCGCCACTCACACTACGCAACCCTCTCTCTTGGTATACTTTTGCGTAGATTGCTTATCATAGCTGTTACAAGAGCGGAAGTGTCCCGTTTAGGATTGGAATATGGAAGAGGATTCTAGTACTTGTAGAGAGAAGTTTCTGACCTTGCTGCCTATTAATAAAACCAAGGTGTGTGTATATATGTTTGTGTTTTCTAAGATTATTGTACTTGAGGAATAAATATAATAAAAGAAAAGTATATACAGAATAAGAATATAAAATATAACAAACAAAATCATATATATGTTTGACCAGTGTTTCCAAAATTTCTAAATAGACTTGTATATGTTAAGGATTTGGTTGGGGCTGATTTTCAGCTTGAAAATCTTACGGAAATTTATAATGAAAAATATAATAAAATACTAACTTGGAATATATGATAGTATCTAGTAAATTTATTGAGTAATATAAGTCCTTAGACCTTAAGCCTCCCAAAGGAACAGGAGTTGCGAGTATCTGGTCTTCCTTCTTTTAGTCCCTTTTTTCACCAGTAACAAGCGGTACTTTGTCGAACTTCAACAACAGCTATTATCAAAGTCTTGGATGTTGTACTAAACGTTCCGAGGATCCTTAACAGGACATTCCGTTGTACAGATCTGAGACTATCTCTGATTTGTTTTTGCTCTGTGAGATGCGCCCAGACCGACGCAGCATAGCATATCACTGGCATATCATTACTACAGTATGAGCAAATAATTTCAATGGTGCACAATAACGTTTTGTGTGAACAACAAATCACACAGCATTTCACAGTGATAGTCGCTCCTGCGGCATCCAAACATATTTTTTAGAAAATAATTTTAGGCATTATATGTTTCAGAATAGTGTTTCATATATTTACATTACATATATAGTATTTTATAGACTGAGCCTTACACTTAACTTTTGTAGTCAACAATCATAACTAATTGATATATTACCTACGTGTAAAACGCAGATTTTCAGTTCTGAGATGGATGTTCATTGTATGTTTTAAGTCAATTTATCCTCATATTCGGCGTTTTTTGAAAGCTCTTTCTGTTTCAGTGTACCTGCGTTTACAATAGACTTTCCCAGCTATATTTTCTGTTTCCTATTCTTTCGTTATTCTAACAGGCTTCTGTTTATGTTTTCTGATTCGTGTCTTCCGCTCTTGCTGCTTTCTGGTTTCCCATTAATTCCAGCCCCCCTTCCTCCCCCGTTGACAATTTTCTTCAAGACTCCTTGAACAAAATAAGCAAGGAAATCGTTAACTGGAATATCCTAATATAACAAAAGTCTGAATGGAATACATGTACGTACCCTACATATTTTTTTAAATATATAAACAAGTACACAATTCGAACAAGTGTTCTCGGGTTACCAGTCAGGTTAAATTGGAATTGGTTTCCAACGTTTCGAGGGCATACATTGGATAGCAATGCTAAGTTTTAGATTGGCACAAAATTTCCATAGTAAGGAGGGAACGAACTTTGAAGTTCGGGGAGGGGGGCAACCAATATTTAGCGCTTTGGCATAAAATTCGTATGATTATCATTATTTAGACACCATACCATTTGATGATAGTATGGTATAAAGTGGATTTTACTCTGGATTATTCGCTAAGCGGCATTGCGGTGGGTGTCATAGCCATCCGCCTCTCTTCCTTCTCTTCTAAATAAAACATCTGATGCATGAAAATGCAGTGAAGTAAAATAGAGCACAGACTACTAAATAAGAAATCCACGAGTAACTATTCGTTATTTTACGTTACTTTTCTGCCACTTTAGGATAATGAAGGTGAGAGAGATGGTTTGACACAGCATCAGGTACGGGGGCGCCACGAGCTCAGAGACAACAAAGTGGGTGCTGAAGAAGCAAGAAGAGAACAATTTGGAAGGAGTAAAGGTCGCGGGACCGTGTGAAAATATTTACTCCTTATTAAATTAATATTATTGCCGGTTTCTTAATTAATGTCCTAATTATTTTCTTGCTCGATTCGCTTGCAGTGCATTGCACAGTGTACAACAGCGGATTGAAGAAAAGGGGCATAGAGCGCTGGAAGTCACCACTACAGAAAAAAAATAAAAAATAAAAAAAGCTACAATTTTTACGGTTCACATTATGTGATATTATATACGAAAAGATTATTGTAGTTCTTGTCTTACCATTTACATGATATTGAACCACTTTTCCACCCCATTTCTTAGTGATGCACCCTTTTCGTTTTTGGCGCCCATGAGCAAGTGGAGAATAATTTGGGAAAGAGTAAATACCACGGCATCCTTTGAAAGTATTGACGCAAAATTAAATTAATGTAATATTCTTGTAAGTATGCAAATAAATAGATATAAAAATTTTCCCGCTCGCTTCGCTCGCAATTATCCCTATTTGGGTCTTGATAAGTTGATTGTGAATGATTATACTGTAGCTACATTACGGTTTGATTTCATTTTTGTTATTTAGCGTCGCGACGATAAGAATAAATGATGATATGATAAAATTGATGAAGAAACACTCACAAATAACACTCATGCCCAGCCCGAAATTCAAACCCCTGGTCTTTGGCGTCGTAGCGCGCTGTGGTAATCACACGGCCACGAAGGTCGGCTACTACATTGCCAGGCACGACCAATATTCTTGGTGTTGATTGAATATTTTAGTAAATTTAGGAGATGATGCCGCAGTTCATTAGGTGAATCACTTTCCAAAAAGCTCAAAAAGTGCTTTTGCAACAGGAAAACGCGCCATCCCACAAATCGAGCGTCCCAAAGGCAACAAATTCTATTTTCACTATCTACGGCTTTGTGTATGAAACGATAATTGAATCAGTCATACGAACAAACAAGTTTTGGTTAAGACAACTGCAGCACCAATATTTGGTTTGCCCCACTGGTGTACGCAGGGTAAGGGTTGGGGGAGATGATGATGCTGTAGCTCCACAATTACCTATGAATTTTTGAGAAAATTTGAAATTCTGAAATTCTGAGAAAATTAATTTTTCAAATGAAAGCACTAAAAACTCTGGAAAGGGCAAAATGATAAAAGCAAACAACTTTAAAAAGAAAGGCAAAAAATAATATTTATGAAATATTTTATATCCCGTCTTCTCCCAGAACTCAGTGAAGCAGATATGTAATATCCACCTTTACAATTCCGGCCGCCTCCGAAACGAAAAATCATGCGTATGCAAGTGGTGTGCCCAGTTAGATTTTTCTATCTTATCATTCAGTTGTGGGCTTTTTAACATCTATGTACTAGCTTTCTGCGTGTCGAAAATATACATTTTAAGATATAACTATTGACCACTTGACAGGCTATTGCATCCAAATTAAAATCAGTTACTATATTTATCAAAATAATATTGGAGGGTTATGATGATCGAATTTAGTTATGAATTTTGGACTATTATCCTTATGCTTGGTGCCTTGAAATTCTTTATTTGGGAGACTGCGTTCAGGACCTTGAGGGGGATGGACATTCCTGGTGGAGGGAATCATAGTCCCCTTTTGGCCCAGTAAAAAGAATGTCTAAAGCAGGAAATGGTGGCAAAAAGATGAGTAACGAAAGTCCTTGGTACGTCACTGTATGTAGAGTTCGTTAGAGTTTTATTTTTAAACCCACTTTATGCACATAAATGCTTTTCGGGACCGTGGTCTTGCAGTTTAAAGTGGAATCCGAACAACTTGTTCCTCCACCTTGCATTAAACCCGGAGCCATTTGATTACAAAGAGGTCGTATTACCACTACGATACTCATCAAAGAAAGAAAAACTAAAACTCTTCCACAACTTTTCAAGACAGGAACTGTTCCATTTGGAACATAGAAGGGTAGGAGAAAGGTCTGTTCCTCTTTCTGATAGCGAAGGAAGTGTGATAATTTACATTGACATTTCTTAACATTTTGATGTTTTCCCCTCAAAAATAGGACGAGGCCCCAATGATTTTTTTTATTTCCATGTGTTAGTACATACAGCGTAAGTCAAAATGATTTTTCCGATTTCAGTGTCTATTTACTTCATTGTAATGATACGTAAATTACTGATATTACACACACAGATGGAAAAACTCAAAATGTTTTTCTGGCATATTATAAATATTCTCTGTGCAATCCACGTGTTACACGACACACATCTAGTCTATAATCAAGTTCCTGCCACACTCTTCCTAGCATGTCAGGGTCTACGTCGGCTATGGCTGCAGTGATGCGCTCACGTAATTCCACCAATGTTGTAGCATTTTCTAATTGACTTGCCAGAAGGCGGTTCAACCACAAATCTTGTTCGGAAATGCCGCTGAACGAGAATAAAGAACGCTTTCTGCTGTCCAGTGATAGCCATTTTTCACACTGCTACTAAACTGCCTTCTAGTGGCTGACAGCGCAACTACGAGTCTTCAATAGAAAGAGAGAAATAACTTTTTGAGATTGTATTCCATAAAAAAATTACATATGCAAGAAAAGCTCATTACCTTTCATATAAGAAATGAACGAAATCGGGAACATCATTTTGACTTAGGCTGTATATTCAGCTACAATATGGCATACCAAGTTTTACTCTTCCCATTTGCTGTTTTGAGAAAAGCCTAATTCTAAAGTTGCGGATTTCGCAATAATTTAATATTTAAAGGGTTATATCTACTAACAGCGTCAATATCCAAGTAATGTGCTACTTCAGTGAGTGCTAATAGTGAGCTTTCATGCCGAGTAAAAAAAATGGTAGTGTTGTTTAACCAAGATATTAAGGGCCGAAATAAGTAAAAATACAGTAGAAACTTGTATTTTGGGCCCTCTTTATTGCCGCATAACAATGGAAAGCAACAATACCCCATAAAACAATTGACTATTTACAAGCAAAAAGTCTTACACTAACAACATATTTTTAAGAAGTATAGATAGAACCTCAGAATCGCATGTTTAAGGCCAGTGGTGGCGACTGGGTTCCAAAACCTGGGGGTGGGGCGGTGCAATGAAAATTTACTTTCTCTTGGTAGACAAGGCTTACCATTAAGAGGCCATAGTGAGGAGGCAAAAAAATGGGGAGCAACTATCCCTTAAATCGTCGCCACTGTTTCAGGCTGCCATTTTAATTAGAACGTGAAATCAGAACATTTTTTACCACACGACTCCTCTATTTCCAAGCATTAATATCGTGTGCCGGAACCATCTGAGTATGCGTGTTTGCCCATTTCTTCTCATCAGGCATCAAAACATCTGTGGTATCTGTGAGTGTTTTTACGAAGCTGTTACAAATGCACGGAATGGTCAATCCACTCGACAACGCGAGATTCTAACTGTGGGCTGCGAACTGAACGCAGGCAGTTCTCGAACATTTCTATCTGATTCGAACCAGAACACCACTAATGTGTCTTGTCCTCCCATGTTTGCAGCTCTTATGAAAGCCGAAACCCACCAAATTGTCCATATTCAGGCACTCGCAAGTGTTCAAAATTGTGATTGATTCATTGATCTGCTTTATTTTACTTCGCCTTTAGTGCCACTTTTGGCTAATTTGCGGAGATTGGGATGAGTGATGATATTATGAAATTGATGAATGGACACTCAAAAAACATCCATGTCCAGGCCGGGATTTGAACCCGGTACCCCTGGCCTCGTAGCGCTATGTGATAAGCACTCCTCCACGAGGGGCGGCTGTTTAAAGATGCCTATCACAGCTTCCTCAGTCTTGTCATATATCGGTACGAAACAAAGGAAGTTTTCTCGAATATAGCCGGATCGAGAAACAATTAATGCACAGTTCCCAACACATCTAATGTTTCGTCTCCCAATGTGATCAAATGCTTGTCTACAGTGACGTGCCCAAGGGAGGGTTGGTGGGGTCATAACCCCATTTGACAAAGTATTCCTTAAAAAAAAAGAACGTCAAAAACAGACAAATATGGCAAATTGAGGACTGACCACCAAAAATAGTATTTATAACCCCTCTCCCTTCCGAAAATTCTGGGGATACCACTCTTTATCTCGGACACATTATTTATAATGAACTCACCAGAAGTTTTTATCATTTCGTATTGGAGACTTAAGTAAGATCGTTCTTCCCGCAGGTTTGTATATTATCCTTTAGGGTTCTTTCGCCTGCCTTCGCACCTAACTTTAACAAAGCCCTAATTTTCCATCCTTGTGACTTGGATCTTCAAGACTTTAGAAGATTGATTGAATTGGTTTATTTTACTTCGCTTTTTGTGCCACTTTTGGCTAATTTGCGAATATGGGGATAAGTGACGATATGATGAAATTGATGAATGGACACTCAAAAACATCCATGCCCAGGCCAGGATTCGAAACCGGAACCCTTGGCGTCGTAGCGCGATGTTGCAACATCCTCCAGTTGGACACCAGTCGTCACAAAGTTAGTCCGCTACTCCATTTGTCGGGAACATTAGACTCTTAGTAACTCATCAAGGCTTGCTGGGTAACAAGTATAAAAAAGCCAATATCTGAAATATCAGCATCTGCTGTAGGTTCACACATGCATATGCATTTTTCTATTATATAAGGTTACAAACCGCATACACGGAATTTGGTCCGGGCACAACTAAATCGTCAATCAGAACTTTGTTTTTCAGTTGATTTGTGCAGTTTATTTCTTTCTTAATAAACTGCTCCAATACCCGGTATTGCTGAAATATTAACTTTAGAGAAAGAGACCTTCGATCTCTTCAGCCCTCGACCCGAAATAGCACTACACTGAGGCTCCGGAAGTTCCGTTGTCGTCATTGTCTTCATCTTTGGACCCGAACTGGAACTAGATGTAGACTTCGTTACTTTTCATTTTCAAATCACTAGATCTTATAAAGCCACCAATGGACACTGATCGACTGTATGAGTTGTCACACTTACCTCTGAAGTCTCATTAACCGATTCTATTGTACAGATCAACCGGGAAATGAAAATTTTCATATACTAGAACGTTCAGCAGGAAAACGATTCGTTAATATAGCCAGTAGTAGTTCGACTCCTTCTCTTATTCAAGAACGTTCCCTCTCGCGCTTTCCAGAGATTAAAAATTACAACGAATCGTCCTACTTGTGGCGCTACCTTTGTTGTGCAGCTTTCAAATGCTGACAAGTTTTTCCATAGTGCTCAAGTTCGCTGCGACAACACCGAAAGCGCAAGAAAAGTTTACGTGCAATATTATGAAAATAGGGTTATAAAACATTCTTCGTCTTGCCTTGATAATTATTTCTCTCTTTAAGTCATCGTCCTATTATTCAAGAAGACAAAAACCTATTTTTTTTCTAAAGTAAATTGAAAAATTTCCGATCCTCACCTTGGGTACGTGCTATTAACAATAAGAGGGTTATAGAGCATTCTCTGTCTTGTCTCGATAATCATAACTCTCAAATTATGATCATATTATTCAAGAAACTAAAAGCCTCATTTTATCTAGTGTAAACAGAAAATTTTAGGTGGGGGGCTCGAGCCCCCTTGGATACGTGCCTGATGTCAGATTAAGATCGATGACTTGCCTGTTGTATGCAGTAATACCGATATCATTTCAAAACCTTTCTACGCTGAATATGACATGGTTTAACAAGTTGAACAAGGGATGCTGGACGGCGTGAGGAAGAAAATGAAGGGGTGATGAAGCACCCTTCCCCACCTCCTGGCGGCCCCCCTGATTCTAAGTAAACCCAAACTTATACACGAAAATAGTTATCGAACTACTAACACCGAAAAAGTTACCAACTGTATATTGCCAAGTTCATAGTTAATGCCAATCTTACATACCTACAAGTTTCTTGTGAACAATTTAATAAGTGTAAAATATCAGCACTATGCATCGAAAATTTGAGTTTCTGTTGTCTCGGCACGGTGAAGTTGTCAGTTTCGGAATGGTGTCCTTCCTTAATCCACAAAGCTGCATACTTTGGGGCAGGCAAATCTTATGACTGAACCATAAATAACAAATGATTTTTCAATGGTGTCTGTTACATAGTTAAGACATGGAATAATATATCCTTTCAATTCCATTTTTCTTTAAAGGGATAAAAACACTTCTGGCAGGGATAAAAATAATTTTCTTTTGCAGGGGATAAGATTTATTGTGGTGGCCAGCGACGACATTTTCTACTGCACGAATATAAAAATCTCCACATACTTTATTTGAATATTTTTTAATGCGAATATGCTTTAAAGTATTGATAAATTCTGAGTACCACCATCACCTACGACAATTAAAAAACAGTGTCAATTTTTTTAATAATGAATGCTTCAATTTTACGGCATGTTTCAACGTTAGGAATGAAAACAATGTAAAAATTGTGTTTTCACGGAAAATTTGCGTTTTTAATTTATCTAAAATTATGTAAGCAAGTTACCAGTTTTTTGTGTTCACTATCGTATTCTCTACAAAATTTCCTGCAAAACTGCAGGTACCGATTTTACTTAAGCTAAATTTGTAAATCCAGAAATTTCACAACAGCGCGCTCGTATTTCCCATAAGAAAATCATTGCCCATAAGAGCCCATTGTGTCTTCTGAACGTGAAAACGACTCTAGTTGTGGAAGCATTCCCTTTCATCCCGTGCTGACCTATTGAAAGAGAAATTATTTTCTACAGCACGCTGCATTCTTTATGGAACCAAAACACAATTATAGTCCGCCCCTTCCAAGGTCAAGTGGAAACAACCTGAATTTGTTTTCTAAACATATGAAGTCACGTACGCGGTCACGAATACGACGTGGGCGACCCAATGCTTTCCGTATCAAGTTATGTTTATTCCGAACTGAAAGAGATAAACAATACCCAGTCTGTAGATCACATCGAACCAACGAAAAGCGACGTAAAATAACGAAGAAATAACTCATACCACAAAGAGCATATAGATATCTCACATATTTAATAATAATAATAATAGGTAAAATGTAAGGTTTCCCGCGCATATAGCACCGTGCATGAGGCAAATTTAGGGGACGTGGGAGCATATATTCTTGATCTCGGCCATTTTGGAGGTGATGTGTTCAGCACCACACTCCGGCCGCCCTTACTCCCGAGGATTACCCCAAGGTACTATTTTTTTTGAGTCAGGGTGAGCCTCAAATAATAATAACAATAATAATAATAATAATAAACTTCTGTATCTGTATAATAAACGAAACTTTGTATCAAGATACTTTGAGAGTTACTTACAGATATGTACTTAATCTTACATTGTACAATGTATGTTTCATAATTCCCGGGTCTGTTTGGTTATTCCTAGAACACCCTTGTTTATAAGATGGGGCCCAGTGTTGTGTAGGCCCCACCAGATCAAAACAAACATTGGAGGAGCAAGGGAGTTTGTGCTTTCTTCATAGCATTGCTAGCGACTTCTGCCCTGTCACGAATTCACAACTCTCATAAACAAATGCGTGTGAAATAATGTGTAACTGTAAAGACAAGAGAAGAATTCGCACGAAACCTAGTGGTGTGAAAAGTTGGGTAAAGTAAGGTTGAACCCGCATTATTTTATTTTTTAAGAAATAAACTTGAAATGATAGTGAGGAAACAACAACACGAACAACAAAAAGAGAGGTTAGGCAGAAATACTGATCTGCTTTCCTGATGATACATACCACATTTCATTTAGCATAACAGAGGGCTTCCAGCCATTGGATGTAACCGTCACTTGAACCTTACATCCATGCATATACCTACCTATATGTACATATGTATGTATGTAAATATATTTATGCATATTCACTACTTACCCATTTTTGACATTTGCAACGCTCTGTAGAACTAAATATTCAGAGCTTAATCATCGAAACTCAACAAACAATAGATGTACAATTTGCCAGTAAGAAATTTACTTTTGAGTGCATAGGTAGCGGGGGGGGGGGGGAGCGGGAACAAAATAGAAAACTTACAACTCTGCTAAGATGGTAATTACTGTAAATTTAGAGCTTTTAGGCAGATTTTTTTACAGTCGCTGTATGGTATACCTTTGAGGACTAGCGTGATAATTCATTTGAGTGAAATTGGGTCAAGGCCTTCGATAAGGCGGGAGGAAAATGGATTTTCGCTATTTTGCGCGATTACAAAATGCTGTAAGTTGAGAGATGTTTAGTTTTTCTTTCGGCGAAGTGACGAACTTGATTGATTGATTGATTAATTTGGTGTTTTAAGTCCACTAAGGCTAATCGGGACTGGGCCTACAGTTAAAGTGGGATCCAAACCATTATGTGCCTCTACTGGGTAGAAGTGGCGAACTTGTTTCAACAAGTTAAACTTACTCTAACCTCTGGCGCAACTACTCTAACCTCTGGCGATATCTTGAATTGTACAAACATTGCCACAACAACAGAAACAGTGCTTTCATGTCGCACAAATATCTACACATTCAGTTGCTTGCTATAAGCGAGTGGTGTCAAAGCTACTATTTTAAACAGTGGACCACGTAGCGTTGGAAAATTCCACTGTAACGGTCTTTGGAAAGACATCTCCCCCACTGGGGTGATAAAGAAATCTAATATCCAGCAAAGCACAATCCAAGGAGCACACACACTTACATCCAGTAATAACATATAAGTACGCACATGGAAAACATATTACTTTACCCTACACCTTGTAGCTGGCCAGCAATTAATTAACATATTTCCAAAACCAGTAATGCTCAATCCGAACCATTACAAGTGCTCCGAGGTTTTTCTTGGCTATGACATTTATGTTACGAAGATTTCATACAAAATATACAAATAACAAGTACGTACAGGAGACAAGCAAATTGCTTGAAGCAACAGAGGGTTTCGTACCAAAGCAACAAAATGCAAGGGATATAACACCTGGATCTTCTTTGCAATCTTCAAAACAGCATTCACTGCACGTGAACGGTGCAACTAGACTATAGAAAAAAAAACGAACCTTTCCGAGAGTCACCCCCAATCTACAGGCAACTGAGCTGCTTATTGCGTCGCCCCGGTGTGGAAGGTCACACTTGCTTCTTAATGTTCGTTTCAAACGACACTTGTTTCTTGTTTACTTATTCTTCTGAAATCTGCTTTTGCCTGAATCTTCCTTAATGCATCAAAATATCTGCTTTCGAAAGTTTTAATGAGCACGTTTTAAGAACATCTCAACGACCAAAGTCAAGAATTAGTAGAACTTTTGACTGTCTTCTAATCACCGCAAATTAGCAAATATATTTCCATCAATGGATTGTAAATTAATTATGTACGAGTTACATGTAAATATATTTTGTAAACTTCAAGTTAGTATATTTCATTGATTGATTGATTGATTGATTTGGTTTATTTTACTTCGAATTTCTGCCACTTTTGGAAAGTCGCGAATATGAGGATGAGTGATGATTAGATGAAATTGATTAAGTGATACTCAGAAAGAATACTCATGCCCCTGGCACTGACCACTCCGACGGTTAGTGTATTTCATTTTACATAGAACTTTAAATATTATTTTTCTTCCATGTGCAGCAAGTTGTACCACAGTTATGTTCGGAATTTGGCAACTTCGACATTTTCGTTAACGAAACAAATAGTTGATGAAGGTACGATGAATAAAAGCGAACTATAAAGATCACATTTTATGTATTTTCCGTCCATAATTATAATACATGAATAAAGTTAACCCACAGTTTTAAATTTTCACATGCAAATTTGCTTCATTATTCGGGCTGGTTGATTAGAGGATAACAGCAGTGTACGTAAAAATGATCAAGCATAGCGTTATGGACCTCAGGTTGAAATTCTAAGTAAAGCATGCAGGTGCGAAAATCCCTCCACTTATTTCATGAGTTCATGATTCATGCTTATGTCACGTCGTAGATATGTAAAAAGAAGATAGAGCGGTGTTTACAGTGAAACTGCCAATGCTCTATGCTATGTGTACTAATCAGAAAGTAGTATATCCATAGTTGAACTCACATTGACAGACAAACAATTTTATCGACATGTCAATTATTCCATAATACTAGACTTAAGACTACTTTCAATCCAATTTGCAATTATTTCTGAGCAATCGACAAGTATATCTTGTCAAATTGTTTACCCTCACTTACAAACAGACAAACCATTTGAGAACATTTTGCCGAGAGAAGTTGCCATAGGCATAACTTGGCGGAGGCAAGGGCGGGCAACCCCCCCCCCCCAAATCATGTGTTGAGTGAAAAAGAGGTATATTCCACACATAAAATGTCATAGACAGAAAATATTTCAGAAATCAATGTGCTGTCAGGAATGTGTGAATATAAGAACACTGATCATGGGTTTCAACCCAGAACTTTCTTGTGAGTGACGAACAACATTTACGAGAACATTTTCCAAATTTGAAATGAACTGTTCAAAACATTATTGACAACCTCCGTGAGTTCAGGATGCTGTGAGCATTCTTTCTTGCCCTCGAAGGTTCAGGACCAATACACTGTATACTCAAAGCTACTGGGCATTAAATACTTCGCCTTATTGCTGTTTTGTATATTTAACAAACGAATGATATTAATAGGTCCAAAATGATAAATGAATTTTACTCGGACGCAACTCGTCAAGAAAGGAAACTGAAGCTTCGTTAGATTTTTGATTGATTGGTCGATTGATTAGGTGTTTTAAGTCCACTTTATGCACAGTAAGGCTAATCGGGACTGGACCTAAAGTCTAAAGTGGGATCCGAACCACTTTGTACCTCCACCGGGTATCGAACCCGGGACCCCTTGATTAAAAGGCGACGCTGCGCCACTGCGCCATCGGGGAGGCCTGAAGCTTCATTAGAACTAGAAGCTTCACTCATACTTGTGTGCTATATGTGGTATGTGGCGGATCGGATTTATATGCTATATAAAGATCGAAATATGCTATGCATAAAAACACCTTCGAAATTGTATTATGGTCTATATAGTATGTTTATGACCTCACGGATACTCTTGGGGATGCCACGTCTCACATCATTCCAAATACTGAAGGAATTCCCTTCTAAAACCCACATTTCTTGTGTGGCTGGGTACCATCATTTTTCAACATAGATAGCGCAAAACTATTGTATTTCTATCACTTGTATTTGAAGAATAGATATCGTTTACAGAGGAGGAATTGATAAGTTGCTGGGCTCATTTATAGTTTTCTTCTGCAATAATAGAACCATTATGCACTAGAGGTATTAACAGCTCAACATGAGTGACAAAACTTGCTGCAAATAAATTGTAAAATTTACACGCTAAAAAATAGTTTAACTATACTGTGCTAGATGAAACTAAATTCATGCAAACAACCTCACACCGTACTGCATACTTTGCACACCATGGTACAGAGTTTTCAAAGGCCTGAAAGCCAAAGCACATGACCAGTTTTCTTGAAATATATTATTATTTAATGAGGATACAGGGGTAAAAATGATGATAAATAATTCAGAATCACGCCTTCCCCTCTCCAGGTACACTTTGGACTCATCGTATATACATGCTTGAGCTCTGATTCTTGTTCTTTAAAAAATGGCAGAAATACAAAGAGCGAACTATCGCGCCCTCTCACAGAAAAGACTACAAAATTTAGAAAGAGAACTACATTGGTTAAATGTCCAATTTATAAAGTAGGTATTGTCCAGGTTTTCAGGGCTTTGCAAATACTGTGTGGTCCTTACGGCATGGAGGAAGTCCTGCTCTTCACGGCCACCGAAAATCACATGAAACCGTGGAAGATTTATGCGTGTAAAAATTTCCATACAAGTCGATATTTCTCTATATATATTTATTGTAAATTCCCACGTGAATAACCAGATGTTACTTTAAATATAAAAAATATTAAATTGAATACTTAAATGCGAACAGTTTGCTATATATTAAATAATTCTGGCATCAGCGAATGTGCATGATCATCATCTATTCACTGTTGAAACAGTTTCACCTTAACTCCTTCAATATTAAAATTTCTAACATGTAGCATTTGAAACAAGTATTTTCAGGTGGGGAAGGCCACCTTAAAACAAGCCCCCAAGGACTAATATTTGCAACCAGAAAGAAAAATGCTCTTTTATCTCCTAAGTTTAAATTAAGTATAACAACAAAAGTTTGCTGTGTGTTTAAAATTTCTATTCGGCTTGTTAATTTTCCAATACATAATTAATGGTTTTAAAAGTTTAATTAAAAATTGATTTTATATTAATATAACTTTTTAATTTTACAAATACAGTAGTTATGGGATGAAAAAAATTTCGATCATGCCTCCCCCCCCCCAAGTTAGGTCCCAAGTTACGCCCATGGAAGTTGCTATTTAACATATCTATCAAATTACACGTTCGTAGCTTTAATTGAGTCCTAGATATTTAAGTATAAGAATATTTTCATTGTTGACTTTCGATTCATTGCCTCCCATAACCAGACGGATACTCACATCCAGATACTTTATACCGCTCCATGCTAGTATTTGATAGGTCTACCTATCTACGCTTCTATTTTATGGTTTTTGACTATCTATCCAATTATTTCGTGAATGACTACAACAATTAAATGAAAGACTCAATGGAGATTTTTAATAACGCGTCCGGTTGGTTTGACAAATTTCAATTTATAGCTCAAACCGTTTTGGTCACGTCACCACTTTAAAATTCAGGGTGATTCGAAAGTCGAAAGAGAAACACCCATATAATTTCTACAGATATTATAAACCGTGAATGCAATCACGTGCAGTATGTAGGAGTCTATGTGTCCATATCTTACTTTCTTCTCCTGTTTTGTTATTCTACGATATGAGAATCAATTGATGAAAGTGGATAGAAAGTTTTTCTTCTTTTTTTTCAAATGGGAATAGGCAAATGACATATCAAATTCATGTAAAATTTTCTGAAAAATTGAATGCTGAAATCCGGTTTTAAGATATCTGTATTACTTTCTAAGTTACGGGGTGTCAAAAAGTACCGACGTATAAACAGGCAAAAACATGGAACCACACAATTTCATGACAACGCATAACGTTAAACCAATAATATCATCACCATTGTGTCTTGGACTAAAGAGTGCAACAAGAATACCCGCTCCAACTTCAAATCCGCTTATTTTTTTAATTGGGAAGGGGATCATGTGTCATACCGAAATAACGTGAAATTTTCTGAAATATCACATTTTGAAATCCTTTTTAAGGGATTTTTATTCGTTTTTGAGTGTCTGCATAATATAAAATTACGTACTTAATAATGGTTCTCCTGAACTCGAAAACTGTCAAAGATGTTTGATGTGTTACTTACCCCTATTCTCGTTTGAAAAAAGGTTAGATCAAATATGGCGAATCCAATATGGCGTACGGGGTATCTAACATGCCTCAGAGATGAAGCACTTTATCTCCTAATAACGCATATGGCTACATTAATGGTCCATGTTTCAACTCAAGCAGAAAATGTAAGTTTTCAATAAAACTTCAAAAAAGCGAACTTCCAGTCTTTATATCGAAAATTAACAGACTATAACTGGGTAAATCTATGCGATATTGAGGATGTCAATACACTAACTAATACGTTTTATGATATTTTGTATAATATTTTGAATGACTGCGTACCACTGAAACGCATCAAGGTACCTAAATATCCTGTGTGGTTCAATGGTGACATTATTAGGAAAATAATGTCAAAATTATATCATTACAAAAAGTGGGGAAAAGGTAATTGCAACGCAGAGTATCATGAAGGGAAATACAAGAATCTTAGGAAAGAGATAAAGAAAAGGCTAACAGCAGCGTACAAAGCGTACATCCGTGAGACGGAGGAAAACATAGGGATAGATGTAAATAATGTATGGACTTATATTAGAAATAAAAAGAGGGATTCAGGTAGTGATACTTTTGAATACAACAATGAAATCTTACACAATGGACACGATATTGTAAATGCATTTACTACCTACTTTCTATCGGTGTACAAATATTCTTTACAGTACTCTATAGTTGAATCAGATAAGTGCGAAACCGGAGTGCTTTCCCAACTCGATATATTGTATATCGAATTGAATGATATCGAGGAAGCAATTAAAATGTTGAAAGCCAAAAAAGCAGTGAGGATGGACATCATTCCTCCCTATGTGGTCAAGGGGTGCGCTGAACTGCTAATAAAAGCATTGAGTATAATATTCAATAACATTTTAGAACATCACAACTTCCCATCAAAATGGAAAATCACTAAAGTTAATCCCTTCCCAAAAAAAGGCAAATGCAAAGAACGTTGATTGCTTTAGGCCAGTGTAAATTCTCTCAGTTTTTTTGCAAAGTGTTTGAACAAATACTGTACGACAGAATAATGGCCAACGTACGACCGGCTATATATCCCATGTAACATGGTTTTGTATCGCGGAGGTCGACAATCCCAAACCTTGCCGAATTTGCACATTTTGTAACTTATGAATTAGACGAAAGGAAACAGGTATCTATGCTGACCTGGCCAAGGCGGTCGATTCGGTAAATGATGACATTTTACTTCAGGAACTATCGTATTTTAATATATTTCTGAAAACGTAATTATGCTGCTAAAATCTTACCTCATGGACCGAAAGCAATTTGTCAATTATAGAGGATACATATCTCGGGAATACCCTACGCCTTCTGGGGTGCCGCAGGGATCCAATTTGGGCCCACTCATTTTCTTACTCTTTATTAATGACCTCCCGAAAATTATTACGAAATCACGTTGACTTATATTTGCTGACGATGTAAAAATATTTAGAACAATTTCTCTGACGAAGACAGCCTTGACTTGCAGGCAGACGTAAGTAGATTACTACAATGGAGCGAAAATAATAGACTTTCATTTAATCTTGATACGTGTCAGGTAATGTCTATAACAAACGCTGAAATAAAAAGAAACTTCCAGTGTCAGATGGGAGGAAAACAAATAGCTAAGGTCACTAAATTCACGGATCTTGGTATCACGTATGACGCAAATCTATGTTTTAAAGAGCATATGCATCATATCGTTAACCAAGCATATAAGAAAATAGGATTGATAAAAATATGTGGGGAAGATCTAGAAAGGACATCAATATTAATAATTTTTGTATGTCTCCCTAGTACGCTCACTCGTAGAATATGCATCGGTAATATGGCAGCCCTTGGACAAAAAAAAAAAACATATGAGGGAAATAGAAATGATTCAGTCCAAGTTCTTGAGGTTCATAAAGCATAGAGAAGACAAAGTATATCCCAAATGCAATCCGTACTCTGAGCTTGTATCGCAGTTTAACATTGAAAAAATTGAAGAAAAGTTTAATCTTAATTTGATGAGCACGTTATATAAAATTCCAAATAACAAAATAGACTCTACATTACAATATCATGTGCCTGAAATGAGAAGCAGACCGAAACCCGGTTTGTTTCATGCACCAAAATCTAGAACAAATTATGTAAATATATCCCCGATGTGGAAAATGGGTAAAACTTATAATGAAGTAGTAGCAAATGATCCGAGCGTTGATATAAACAGTCTGTCATTTCAATCATTCAAAAGAGTCCTACTGGCTCATTGGAGAAAGGGGTGAGGGGTTCGTCTGTATAGGAATTAGTGAAACAATTTATGTTATGCACAGATATATGTAATGCTCATATATAATACACAAAATGTATGTATGTCTGAATGGAACAATGTTCTGTGGCATCATTTGTTAAATAAATAAATACATATATAATATCTGGAGAAAATATATGGGTGATTTCCTACTTTTGGATTGGATTGGAGATAATTTATACAGGGATTGTTTAGAATTTTCTTTGTCGTTCTCGTAAATTGTGTTTATTTTTGCGGATGTAGCGTCAACAGATTCTGTGATATGGATGTCTCACCTCGCATGGACTCTTGTCCCTCACGGCCAAACAGACGGACGGTCCGATAGAGATGTGTTTACCTACTATCTGTTAGGTCTATCAGATTTTTTAATTTGTAGCTTTGAGACACTGATCGTTCATACGGGCTGATGGACTTGGAGAGAAACACTTTACACATTCGCTAATCAGTTTCCTAAAATGAATATAAAATAATCCAAAAATATAATATAAAAATAATATGGCAATAAATATCGTGTTTAGTAACGTTACAGAAAATCATGAAAAATAAAGTGGGATATTACACAGCCTTTACCCAGTCAGAACTATATTTATTAATATATATTAAACATAGCGTAGCTTGTTTATTGTGATAAATGTGAGATAAAAGGTAAAGTTCCCCGTGCAGATAGCACCGTGCCATAAAGGCACATTTAAGGGATATAGGTATAGGACCCCTCATATTCTCGAACTCGATCTCGGGCATTTGGAGGTGATGTGATCAGCAGCACGCTGCCGCCGCCTTTACCCCTCAGGGTTGGCCCCAGGTAGCAATAGATTTGAAACTGTGTGAGCCCAGACCCGCTTTATGCGGGGACAAGGCCGGAAAAAATTCCGAAAGTATATCATGCCCCACCCGTAAATCGAACCCTGGTCACCCGCTTGGCAGTTAGACGTCCTGAGGAAAATAACTGCCATTAATTTTTTATCACATCATTCGTAGCATATATTTTGTAATATCAACTTTATAATAAAAGATGTATGTATTTCGACGTTCACAAGATGGGACGTTTGACTTCCAAGGTACCTACATCACACGATGCAGTTCAAAGTGATTCCAGCGAAGGAACTCAAGGTCGAAATGGAGCAGTGGACATGCTGTGAGCAACTTCCACAAATGTTCTCTGGGGCTGCTGTGTTTTTATCAACAACGAAACACAAGACATTAGGTTCCAAGCATGTCTGTGGGTATCACGAATCGAGGCATTGCAATCTGACCTTCTAACCTGTCACGTTTCTCCTTTCCTTCTCAAGTCACAAGGCAGCTGATTCTGATATGCTTACGTCACGGGGAACGACCTACGCTTTTTATTCACGTCTGCTGAAAGGTTTTTGGAAACTATGAATTAAGTTAATGAGAAGCGGAAAATTGAAGGATCGTTTTTGTGATTGGGTGCTTGTTTATTTACTCATCATTGCTTATATGCACAATTAGCTGAATTAGTTGATTGATTGATTTGGTGTTTTAAGTCAACTTTATGAACAGTTACGCTAATCGGGACTGGATCTACAGTTTATCCCTTCTCTCTCTTTCTCTCTCTCTCTCTCTCTCTCTCTCTTTTCTTTCTTTTCTCCTCTCTTTCTTTCATTGAGAGATAGAGAGAGAGAGAGAGAGAGAGAGAGAGAGAGAGAGAGAGAGAGAGAGAGAGAGATAGAGAAGTAAAGTGGGATCCGAACCACTATGTGCCAGGGACACCTTGATGACAAGGCGACGACTCTGCCACAGCGCCATCGAGGAGACCTCAAAATTAACTGAACAGCGACGAGAGGATGACGTGTATAAAAAGTGAAAATAAAGGGCAGGGAATAAAGCGTCAGCGGCACTATCTCGGCAGTCGCCTGAATAGACTCAACAAGACAACGAGTACTCTTTAGGCTGTCGTGAGATGTGAATCAGTGACCATCCAAATGTAAATATACGTATATCCTTTACCAAGAAAAATGAAAAACGTAATACAACTGATTGCGAGTGGTTGAAGCTGCAATCAAGGTTCCCCGGGACAGATTCCACATTAAACTGTAATTCCAAACACGGTTGAAAGTATATGGTAACTAACTTACTCTATTTTATTTACACATACACTGAGGAATTTACGTAGGGGCATCGCCGATAGAACGTTGATCTTGTAAATATAGGTTCCAGGATTTGATTTCTTATGGGGTCACGTTTCAAGTTGTCCTTGTCGCGCTTTGAATTTGTAGCTCCAGTTCGGTCAAAAATAATAGGAAATACTGGGAAAATACATCTGCAAGAGTGAAAAAGCAGCATTAGGCTTCTTACTAATTTTCTGGAAGCGCCATTGAATTCATGGCAGAAATAGACGTTATTTAATTTCGTTCACATTAACACGATCCGATTTTATGATGTTATTTATCTAAATTTAATTTTCCTTCGGTTTCTTCCACACTTTTACGTCAACCATAAAACTTTACGTTATTTTACAGAATGAAGGATTCAATGTTTGTTTCGTATGCTCAGATTATAGTATAAAAATTTGGAGCTTAACTCATGGGGGGGGGGGGGGGTTGAGCAGAATATTTTCTTTTTTGCAGCTCATAGAAATATCATCCAGGACTATTTTGATAAATAAGTGTTACATTTGCAAAATCATAAAATTACTGATTACTGTAGTCCTCGGGTTTCAGGAGGTTAACAAAAGTACCATTATCTCGTGAATCTCCATAAACCAAAAAAAAAATTGGGAGCAAGTGTCTCCTTTGCCCCTGCTAAGTTATGGTTGCTGCGCATAAATGCGTCGCTGAAAACCCATAACAGTTTGAAGAATCAAGGATTCCTTCCTCGTAGGCCGCAATAATGATGAATAAATTGAAACGGGACGGTGCAGGGTACAGGTATCTGGATAACTTAGGGGTAGCAACTGTCGTCTTTGACTGTCTCTAAGTCATCGAGCAACTTGGCAACAATATTAAACGTACAATAGCATTGTTACATTCAAAAAGGCATATGTGAAAATATATAAATTCTATTCACATTTTTACATCACATAAATTGGTATTGATTTTTTGATTGATTTAATTTATTTGACTTCGCGTTGTGTGCCTCTAGGCTAATTTGCGAAGATGGGGATGAGTGATGAAATGATGAAATTGATGAATGGACATTCACAAACAACCAAGCCCGACCGGGATTCGAACCCGGGACCCTTGGCGTCGCAGCGCGATGTGCTAACCACTCGGCCACAGGGTCGGGCAAAAAAAAATTGGTATTGAATTTAATTGATAGTATTTATGTGCAGAGAATGTTCTGAGAAAGTTCAAATTCGATAGCCCCCTTAAACACACCAGTACCTTCAACAAAACGATTTTTCTAGAATTGGTCTAATTACTTTTGGGAAAGAACTTGCATAATATATAGGCTGTGTCCTAGAGAACAGTAAGTTTACAGTCAAGAAACAAAGAACAAAATAGGTATTAACGTTGTTCTTCCCTCGTTTTTAAGTCTGTGGTTTTACTCCCTACACATCGCAGTAATTAAGTACCAAAAGAAGTTTCTTCACTTCAACTGAATCTTAATCTTTTCTCGCTATCGAGGTTGAATCAAGGAGAAGTAAGTGGGAAAAATAACTGAACAACATGTATTTACCCGTGATAGGGCCTCTCTAACTTTACACTTTTAACGGACGTCTTGTTAGCTCATGACTTCCTTCTGACACTAACACTAACATTAAGGCACACAACACACAATATAACCTATCCAAACAAAACATTACAAAACCAATTACACACTTATGTGATTTTGTATCTGTATTCATAAATATTATTAATGTTGAACACTAACACACATTTCCCTTCTACTATTATTAACGTTTATTTTAATCTACTTATTTCCTCGTAGAATGCTGTAAAACCAACGTTGTTCAGGAAAACCGAACAAATTTGGTTCTTCATGCCAATGTCGCAGTGAGTTACTGTAAACAAAAAAATAAGGAAAATAAAGGATGAATCAAAAAGGGAATCCGTAAAAGAAAAATCGCGGAACTCACGCCCTGAGTTAATTTTAAGGTAACAGGGCATAAGAAAATACCTCCGAAAGTATGGTGTTCCCCTCTTTTTCCTTCTGATAATTCTAAACCCCTCAAAATACTCGATCATCTGTAAAAGTAAAGGTTGAGCAATGTTCCGCAACCTTCTTGTCCTCGCAGAATACCATAAATTATCCAGTATTGAACACGGTACATCATAAAATTTATTTATCTAAAAAACATACATTACGGCACTGTTGATATAAATTAAAAGTTTAGGAATGAGTTACAATATAATCAGTTAAAAATACTACTACTACTACTACCACTACTACTACTACTACTACTACTAATAATAATAATAATAATACAATTCACTGCACTCATAGGTACTTTTGGTATTATTATTATTATTATTGAAACGATTCATGCAGCTGATTATATGGATCCGAAACGCCTGTAGAGATTATGTATGTGTAATAACAAACTGACCCTTGCCATCAAGGCATGCCATGAAGGAGTAAAGTGGGTGTGGAGTTTGGACCCTACACTTTCTTGATCACGGTCGAAAGTGGGGGTGAAGTGATCAGCACCACGTCCATGGCCACCTTCTTTAGCCAAAAGTTTTCTCCAGGTACCCACTTTATACGACGCTGGGTGGGCGCCAG
This sequence comes from Lepisma saccharinum, assembly GCF_977018435.1. Classification (NCBI taxonomy): domain Eukaryota; kingdom Metazoa; phylum Arthropoda; class Insecta; order Zygentoma; family Lepismatidae; genus Lepisma; species Lepisma saccharinum. The sequence continues at coordinate 49,300,462 of NC_139233.1, forward strand.
AACCGCTTGAACAGGTGGAAAATATACTGGTTCTTCCCCGCTGGGGATCGAACCCGGATCTCTCGCATGGTAGTCAGATTAAATAATTTACGTTCAATTTGTTACTACAAGAAAAGTTCGCAGCACACCCGTGACCTTGTGGAGGAACACCGGTTGCGAAACATAGATTTAGATAGAGGGTAATGGCGCCAAATAATAAGAATTAAAAGTATTTCAGAAATCGAATTTCAGAAAGCTGTGGGGTAAAAAGTGACCTTCAGCCAGACACTGTCTCAACCTCTCCTGACGAGCGCCGATACACCTTGAATATCTTGGCCTTTGACCGGGAGGTGATTCTCCGGTACCCACAAGGTCTACTCGGAAAGAAATCGTGTGTATGCGCTCCCCCTCTCACCGCACCACCACCCGAAACTTCCCCCCTTACTCCACTTCCCCCCGGGTACCGACAAGGGCGATAAAACCAGAGCGTGTGGGTGTGTAACGCGGACGCGATTTTTCTGCCACCTGGTGTGGAAAATAGTAAGCTCATCCCACACGTTGCATTGAAATTTGCCACCCTATGGGGACACGTGAAAAACACATTTTCCCAAGTAAGGATGCTATCCATCAGGTTCTTACAAGTATTTCCTATTAGGTAATTCCATTATCGTTCCTCAAAAATTCAAGGGCAGTGATCCGAGGCTTCTAAATGTATTTTCATAACGATTTCCTTGTGGGGACCGGATTTTGGTCCCCACAAGTCGGTGCGGTCCCCATAAGGTGGATTCACAACTGACGAGTGTCCCCATAAGGTAGCATCTGCAAAAGCACAACATCCAATACTGCGTTGCCACATCTCTGATTGTGTAATGGTTAGGTTAGGTTCCACTATGTCTCTGGGGTTTGCTGGTGTCTCCCTCCTTCTGCAGCGATACATCGCTATTATTATTATCGCTGTTATTTAAATGGAATAGGGTGTTATGAATATAACCATTCCCATAATATATGATACATAATATGTCAACTTATACTGGCCAGCCCTTGAAAGGCCAAAACAGTTGACACAACGTGGCAACATAGCCATGGATTTTGTGCGCTCGTGGTATACATTTTTAACCAAAAGCGCACGCAGCCTTTTGTTTGTGCGCTTCCGGCGTACGCAGGGAGGAGCTTATGGGACTACATCCCCTCCCTAAATTTTGAGAAAATAAAAGTTTTCAAATGGAAGCAGTAAATAACTCAGGGGTGGGGGGCGGGAACTCTTAAAATGATCGCCGATGACCATTCATAACTTTGAATAACTTTTAAAACTTGAATTTAGAAATGGTAATTACGAAATATTGCATTCTGTATTCTGCCCTTGAACGTTAGGATGTAAGAGGTGACCCTTTTTGGAGACACCCAAATGTCAACCTCACATCCACGTAGAACACCCTGGACTGCAGACTAACGAGGCTCTGGCGTCTGTACCCATGGCCAGTATAATCCTCTATGGGACTTTGTTGTGTGTTGTCCATGTGCGTTTTTGATTGTCCCTTCATCTATTTCATCTTATCACCATTCATCTTCATCTTCGCGATTATCCACTACTGGCAGAAAAGCGAAGTAAAATGAACAAAATCAATCATAACTCTAGAACGCAGCTATGTAATGCCCATCTTTACAATTAATCGAAGGTCTGAATTTTCGTGGTGCTGACCATCACCCCAAAATAGCCGAGATCCCATAAATGTGCGTTCATGGCACAGTGTTATATGAAGGGGGAACTTTTACTTTTTTTACCTTACAATTCCTCCCCCATTCGAAAGCGTACGCTTGTGACCCAAAAGAAGAAAATACTAGACTAAATATGTTGTACATATTTTAATAAGGTACCTGAACCCAATATGGTCTAGTGCCCAATATGGCCTATTTGCTGTTTCCAAGTAGTTACAAGGTTAATTCAACAGATGACGCTAGTATGTCATTTCGACTGTTCGAATGACGTAATTGAACCTGTTGGCTGTACTACAGTAACTTGAGGACAAAGAAGCGAAATAGCTGGACCTTGTGATTGTGTTCTACATGATCTAATATTGCATATGGAAGTTATTACTTTCTGCATCTTCCAAGTGATAGATGTTTTTATTTCTAGTACATATTATGATAGCTCATAATTTGTACTTTACAACAATGAACTTAGTTTAGACTTTAATCTAAACCTGTTTTTAACGAAGGAAAAAAGAACACTACGTAATGTATACTCAATATGGCCTACACAGGAATATATCGTGAAAGGCATGCCCAAATGCGACATTTGTTATTTTTATGTTCACGTAGAGTGTGTAGGATGATGAAGGGCCTTTCATTTGCCCAGACTGTGATGTGTAATCCATGGTTTACTGGTGACAAGTTATGACACGTCACTTCCTTGTTTATTGGTTTGTAAACGATTCTATTTCTTTGTGAAATCTTATTATGTCGTTATGTAAATAAAACGTAAGTGCATCAATATACTTATCTAAATCATAAAAATAACATTGTGGTACTTTAGTTACAATTTCTGTTGCATTTTTTGATGTGAATGAACAAGATATGTTACTAGGCCATATTAGGTACACGTGTAACCTTTTTTTGGAGGTGAAGTGATCAGCACCATTCTCCAGCCACCTTTACTACTAGGGTTGCCCCCAGGTAATATGAAGCTGGGTGAGCCTGGAGCTCACCCACCCCTGGAATCGAACTGGGGGTCCTTCCATGTGGCTATCAGGTGGCTACTTACCGGAAATTCCTTGAATTCCGAGAATTCTGCATAAATTATTGGTGCCAAGAATTATGCATGAATTTTTGTCCATAGATGTGAAAATTTACAACTTTTATTATAATTGCACCGAGACAAGTTTTTCACAGTTTAGATTTTTTTTATCGAGAAAGGAAAAGAAAGCTGCATGAAAAATACAACAGAATATTAGTATCCTTTGCAGAACAATCTCTGTGACAGAAGGAAGATTATTGCAAGATAAGATATCTTGATATTGATTTGGTAAATTCAATTTTGAAATTCTTACACAATTAACAATTTTTTGTAGATTAGAGTATTCCGTAACGAGTCTGAGTATGTGTAATGGCAAATGTAAACTTATCACCTTAAATTAAATATTTTAAATATATGTATATACCATTTAATTGAATTGAATTAGAATTTTAGTATACATTGGAATCACACAAACCCTTTATAATGCTAATATATTTGTGGTGTCTGTGGGTGGGTGGTGAGAGGTAGTAATACATGAGCTTGAAATAGAGAAAACATCTGCTTGTACCTTTGAATAAGTGGAAAGTTCACCTTGAAAATCTGGAATTTTACTTGAATTTTATCATGGCTCTGGAGTGACCACCCTGAAACCACCACGACTCATTTGTAGCTCCCCAATTTTCTCATAATGGTGGGAGGCCGCCAGTACCATACACAGGCTGAAATCTCAGGAGAAAATTTGTTACACTTCCTCCAGGTGACTCGAACCTGCATGCATCCCGTAAATGGAGACCAAAGCATTACTGACACCTTAGATCACATGACCTCAGTGCAGAACATATAAATATATATACACACATTCATTTTTCATAAGATTCACACAGACACACTAACTTAACTAACTCGATGCTTAGAAAGAAAAACTTTAGGTTGGGAAGTACATAAAGTAAAGTAACTATTTTTGATATGGTTACAACAGGGTTCGAATTAGTCATGACCCACTTTAAATCTCCCAATTATCATAAATGAAACATATACTTTGGTAACCAGAAAAATAAATTGCATGGAGACATTTTCCCCATGGAAAATTAACTTAACCCCCCACCATAGGCAATGCCAAGACACCATGGTTTAAAACAGTACCAGAAATTGATTGTATACGTAATTATGTACTTTTCACTTTTACTTTGTGAGAATTTTATATTTAGACAGCGTGTATCATAAGTAATAGCGCAAACTGACACAGTTGTAAGTACATGAAAATAGAAGCAAGAAAGTCTCAGTAAACATGGGTCCGCAGATGAACCGTTTTCGAGATAATTGTGAATGTGTGGTTACAAGCCGCCACTGACTTCATTGTTTGTAAACGTCATCCTAGTTGGTAAAATGCTAATAATGTGTGTGAATGTGTGGTTAGAAGCCATCACTGATGTTGTTTTATTAGTCAAGTTGGATATATTATACAATGAACGTTAATACACATGTAAAGCAGAACGACAGATAAAGCACGTACATGCGTATCAGTTGCATACAATGTTCTTGTAGAAAAAAAAAAAAAACAAGATACACACAGACTAACAAAACATCGTAGGCTACATGCAGTGTCTCATCTCTTGGCTTTATGTGTGTGGTTGCTATATACCAACACATCTCCTCAATGGCACAATAAACTATGCAATTTTAAATAACATTCAAATTACATCAAAACCTGTTAGTCTACAAATTTCTTTTGTTTTTACATTTTGTAATGGTTTTGTCAAAGTATAACAAATGATCCCACAATAAAACAATTTACATCAGTATAAGCAATTTCTGAGATTTTTTCAGAATTCTGAAAAAAAGTCTCAGAAATTTGAATTTAGAAATACGAGAGAATCAAAGTTTTGTTTTTGAATTTTTTTTTTTTTCTTTCTTTCTTTATTTATTTTACAAACAATACTATGTTGTTGCATATCTGTCTGTAACTTCCAATACCAGTTTCCACATTGATCTAAGATTTTGAAATTTTTCTTCATATTCGTGATAGCAATCAATGTACTAGATTCCATTAGAATCTAAAACAATGTCATTCAATTATGATAAGATAAGTCAACTTAACTGTGAAAAAAGCAGTCTCTTTTATTTTTATTTCAGATTTTTTTAAAATTATGAATCCCAAATATCATCAGGTAATTCAAATTCATCATTGTTTTCACAAAGTCTCTTGATGTTTTCTGTTACATTAAATTTTAAAGATTCCAGGCAATTTTAAATATAAGAGCCTGTTGTGTCTGAGATCCACGAGTGTATGTGTGTGTGTGTGTGTGTGTGTGTGTGTGTGTGTGTTTGTGTTTGTTTGTTTTTTTATATTGTGTAGTAGTTGTGGTGTGTGTGTGTGTGTTTATATTGTGTTATAGTTGTGATGTGTTTGTGTGTGTCTTGTGTAGTAGTTGTGATGTGTTTGTGTGTGTCTTGCGTAGTAGTTATGCTGTCTAATGTGTTTGTGTTCGTCTTGTGTAGTAATTGTGCTGTCTAATATGTTTGTGTTTGTCTTGTGTAGTAGTTCCTCCATTCATATTGGGAGTTAGGCGTAGAGCTGACAACTCTGCACTGTAAAAAGACATGTCAAGAAACAGAAATATAAGGCCATGGATGTGCCCAAGGTAAAATATTCCGGAGGTAAAATAGTCCCCCGTTCGGATCTCCGGGTGGGGACTACTTTGGGAGGTCCCTGGACTAAGGATAAGATCTACGTTAGGAATAAGGATATTAAATTAGGCACCTGGAATGTTCTGAGCCTTTACCGGCCTGGGGCATTTCAGTGTACAGTTAATGAGATAGTGAAGTATAAATTAGATGTAGTAGCTGTCCAGGAAGTTAGGTGGCCAGGAGAAGGGAATTGTAAAACTAAAAATTATACTTTTTTCTATGGTGGTACTGAAAATCATAATTTTGGAACAGGCTTTTTCATAAATAATAGAATTATCTCGGCTCTTAAAACAGTAGAATTTATTAATGATAGGATATCATATGCAGTTTTACAGGGTAGGTGGTGTAAAATTATTTTAATAAACATACATGCACCAACGGAAGATAAAGATGATAATACTAAAGATGATTTTTATACAGAGTTAGAACAGGTCTTCGATAAATTTTCTCAGTATGATATGAAAATTCTGTTAGGTGACTGTAATGCACAGATTGGACAAGAAGATACATTTAAACCCACGATTGGTAAAGAAAGTCTTCATGAATTAAGTAATGATAATGGTATAAGATTGATTACTTTTGCAACCTCAAAGAATTTAATTGTGAAAAGTACCACTTTTAAACATAAAGATATCCATAAATATACCTGGTCTTCTCCAGATGGTAAAACTCATAATCAGATAGATCATATTCTCATTGATAAGAGAAGGCATACTAGTATAATTGACGTTCGTACACATAGAGGTGCTGACTGTGCCAGTGACCATTATTTAGTAATTGCTAAATTAAGAGAAAGACTCTCAGTGATAAATCATAAGCAACAAAATCTAAAAGTTCTAAAATTTGATACAGGAAAGTTTACTGATGAAAGAATTAAGAAAGAGTACCAAATTAAACTGTCAAATAGATTTGATGTTTTGCAGGATTTAAATGATGATGAAAATATAAATGAAACAGACGTAAATAAGAATTGGGAGCACATACGTAATGCAATAGAATCAGCTGCTAAAGAAACTATAGGATACCATAAACCAAGAAAAAGTAAGCCATGGTTTGATAATGAATGTCATAATCTAATAGAAATAAGAAATCAGGCTAGACTTAGGTGGTTAAATAACTCTGATGATACAAATCTAAGCAATTATAATAGAATAAAGCGAGAAGTTAACCGCACGTTTAGAAGTAAAAAAAGATAATACTTGAAAAGCAAAATTAACGAAATTGAAACAAACAGCAAAAATAAAAATATCAGAGATTTATATAAAGGTGTAAATGAATTTAGAAAGGGGTGGCAACCTAAAGTAAACTTGATAAAAGATAAAGACGGTGATTTTCTAGCTGACCCAAGCGATATTCTAAATAGATGGAAGAACTACTTTAATGACCTTTTAAATGTCCATCTAGGAGATAAATCAGAAGTAAATGAAGTACACACAGCAGAACCTTTAGTTCCAGAACCTAACTTGTCTGAAGTTAAAGATGCTATTAAAAGGCTTAAGAATAACAAAGCACCTGGCATCGATTTAATACCAGCTGAGTTAATTAAATATGGTGGAAATTCATTAATATGTCAAATTCATAAATTAATTTGTTTAATATGGAATAAAGAAGAAATCCCTCAACAGTGGAAAGAATCCATAATTGTTCCTGTGTTTAAAAAAGGTGATAAAATGAACTGCAATAATTACCGTGGAATTTCTCTACTCTCAACAACATACAAAATATTGTCTAACATTCTTTTAACAAGACTAACCCCATATGCTAATGAAATTGTAGGTGATTATCAATGTGGATTTAAACGTAACAGATCAACTACAGATCAAATTTTTCACATCAGACACACACTTGAAAAAAAGTGGGAATATAATCAAAATGTCCATCAGCTATTCATTGATTTCAAAAAAGCATATGATTCGGTCAAAAGAGATAAATTATATAATATATTAGTAGAGTTTGGAATACCTAAGAAGCTTGTTAGTATGATAAAAATATGCACCAGTGAAACAGAAAGTAAAATTCGTGTGGGTAATAATATGTCTGACAAATTTATAATTCATGATGGGTTAAAACAAGGAGATGCATTATCTCCATTGCTCTTTAATTTTGCCTTAGAATATGCTGTAAGGAAGGTAAAAGAAACTAAAGAAGGACTAAAATTAAATGGTGTGACTCAGTTGTTAGCATATGCAGATGATGTAGACTTACTGGGGGATGATATAAATACGATTAAGAATAATGCTAAAATATTTTTCAAAACTGCTAAAGAGATAGATTTGGAAGTTAACAAAGAGAAAACTAAATATATGCTTACAGGCCGAAACCAAGTGTTAGGTAATAATCAAAATCTAATTATTGATAACAACTCGTTTGAAACAGTTTCCAAATTCAAATACTTAGGAGTAATATTAACAAATGAAAATTATATTAAAGAGGAAATAAAAAGTAGGCTTAATTCAGGAAATGCATGTTACTTCTCTCTTCATAAACTTTTGTCTTCTCGTTTAATATCTAAGAAACTAAAAGTTAAAATATACAAAACAGTAATTTTGCCTGTAGTATTATATGGGTGTGAAACTTGGTCCCTTACATTGAAAGAGGAACAGAAATTGAGAGTATTTGAAAATAAGATCCTTAGGAAAATATTTGGACCTAAAAGGGATGAGGAGACAGGTGAGTGGAGAAGGTTACATAATTTAGAACTACATAATTTGTATTCATGTCCAGATATTATTAGAATAATTAAATCAAGAAGACTTAGGTGGGCAGGCCATGTGGCACGAATGGGAGAGGAAAGAGGAGTTTACAGGATTCTTGTTGGGAAACCGGATGGTAAGAGACCTGTAGGAAGGCCAAGACGAAGATGGAGGGACAACGTTGAGATGGACCTAAAGGAAATCGGTAGGGATGGAAAAGAGTATATAGATCTTGCTCAAGATAGGGACAGATGGAAGGCCTGTGTTGCTGCAGCCATGAACCTTCGGGTTTAAGAAGGCTAGAGAGTTAGTTAGTTAGTACCCAATATGGCCCAAACGTTACCTTTTAACAAAATCTCTACACCCATGTTATTATTTGGAATTTGCTCCAATTTTCAGTAAACGTCCAGAAATGTTTCCTCCTTTGAATCTTGCGATTAGTTTTATATTTCTCACTTTGTACACTATTAGAAACAATCACAAACTTTAGGTAGGCCATATTGGGTTCAGGTACATTATGTTCATACATTTTATTAAAATATTTAAGTGATTTTGCCTACATATTTGGCAGGCGTTTGCTACATAAAAATCCAGCCTTGGTGATGAATCGTGAAAAACTTCGAACCCCGTCCCTCGCGTTACAGTCCCAGGTCCTTTGATGGGGCTGGATGGGTGCCAGCAGATTCTGGCCTGCCTCCCAGTCCCATTCCTTCATGCCGTATTACATAGCCTCCGCGAAACTCCCGCCCGGGTGAGTCACCCACGTGGTTCTGCTTCCTGATCTGAAGACTCTGGACGTCCCAAGAAAGTGGTCGCCTTCCCTTTCTCACGATGACGAGGGAGTCTGCATTTTTCTTCTCAAGCTAGGTTCTTTGACCTCTCCGTATGCATCTATGTATCCACTTACATGTGCTGTATAGCAGTTCCGTATGCACCACACTATTTTGGATTTTGCAGCGAGACGTGATTTGGGCATTCTGTATTGCGATAGATTTTAAGTATGGCCCGGATTTTGATGTAAATTACATATGTTTCCTTAGTTTGTAGTTGGCGAATTACACTAAAATGTGCCTCCTCAATGGCATAGTGGTACCGTGGGCAAGTACCAGAATAAACGTGCCAATAATTATAAATAATGGCATTGTGCTGGTGGTAGTATTATAATAGTAGTAGTAGTATGAAAGTCGTTATTATCCTCCTAAATCACGCAAATGGGGTAGAAGTCGGTGATAAAGCATTTGCGTTGGAACAAACTATTTGAAATATTTTTTCAACACGTTCAATTTCACATGATATTAGCTAATAATGGAACACAAGCGCACAAACTGTACTTTTGAAAAACAGAAAATGCATAACGAATATAATTATTTTTGTAAATATGACATGTATAACTTTCATGTACAACATATGTTTTACACATATGCAACATGGAGCGACATAAAACATGAAAATACATGTGCAACATGTTGACACTAAATTGTATATGTATTCACATTCAATGTTTCTTTAATACATGTATACAACATGTACCACACATAATCAATTCATCCGCCTCATAACAAGTCAACAGCAAAAATTATATAAATTGTTTCTGAAATGTGCGCGCTCCTTTTCCTCAAAACAATTGATCATGCATTTAAGACAAAACTGTTTAGCAGCAACAGTGTGAAGTGCATAGTTGGTATTTCTTCTCTCTCTGGTAATTTATAATGCATTACAGAAAGGAATCATACTGCAAGCGAAGCGATCAAGAAAATTTTTAGATTCAATTTTTTGCAAACTGAAAATAATATTGGTGCAAATAATCTCATGGGATTTTCTTTTACATTTTATATTTGTATAAAATTTGAAATCGAGGGGGCCAATTGTCCCTCTGTGTCTCCCATGCAGGTGCCCTTGGCCGTCTGGAAGAAACAATGCAAGAAATACGTGAAAAGTAATTCCATCTTGAGTATCTTCTTGTCTACTACTCTTAGATTCTGCAGAATTTTTTTTTTTACTTCAATGTTTGTCTCCCTTACCCCCCTACAATTTATTTCCGTACAAGGTTGGGATGAGGCTATGCCCCCCTCCCCCCATGTGGTTACGGCACTGGGTCCCTGCTTGATACCCGGTGGAGGCACATAATGGTCTGGATCACACTTTAAACTGTAGGTCCAACACTGTTAGAAACTAAAACATGAATTTCATTGGCGATTGCGTGCCAGAACTGGGGGAGGGAGTGGGCAATGACAAATTACTTTCTCTTGATAGACAAGGCTTAGCATTAAGATGCTATAGTGCAGGTGCAAAAAGTGGGGGGCAATTGCGTAATCGCCGCCACTACTTGTAAGTGTTGACCTGTTCGGAAGGCATCTAAATAACAGCCTGTGCTTCATATATAGTGGAACCACAAGCAAAACAACCTGCGCAGATCCGCACTCCCGCGAGGAGGGGAGGGGGAGAGTGGACCATGCTTCCTTATGGCCCGAGCTGAAGGGAAGATGGGAAACCTGCGCGGGGACTTTTCGTCCAAGGTTTTTTCCTTGTGGTCGATCTATATATAGTAGGCTCCACCCTGGACTGCGTTTTTCAGATTAACGAGGATCTGGCGTCTTGACTCGCAAGCAGTGTAATCCTCTGTGGAGCTCATGTTGTGACCTGTTCATGTGTGTTTTGATTGTCTTTGCATCAACTTCACCTTGTCGCCTTTCATTCTCATCTTCGCGATTAGCCAAAAGTGGCACAAAAGTGAAGCAAAATAAAATAAATCCTGAATTTCATGTTACATTTTTTTAAAACATATTTTACGTTTATGATCTTGTACATAAAATTCTGCATTTGCACCATTTTAATATAATTCCTTGGGTAATGCAGATATACTTGTGCGAGAAACATTCAAACTATGATTTCTCGAAATATTCGGTAATATTTATCTGATTGTGATAACCTGAATCTTGTTCTAAGCCATGAGAATGAAACTTTTTTTTTCAATTTTTCCTCTCCATTCGAAAAACCGCTGTCATATACCAAAATATGAAAAATTACACCAGCTTAGAATTCCTTCTAGAGCATTGACGTGAATTTTGGTGTAGTTTTCTTTCGCTGTTGTCTAGATATTATCAAAAGTTTCGCGATTACGTAAGTCTATTAAACTATTGAAAATATGTAGATAACAGTGAAAACAAACTACACGAAAATTCACGTCAATGCTCTAGAAGGAATTCTAAACGTATGTAATTTTTCATATTTTGGAATATGACAGCGGATTTTCGAATGGAGAGGAAATTTGAAACAAAATCGCCCTTACGGCTGCCAAGGGTCCAGTCGAGCCTTAATTTTCACTTCTGCATATTTTGGAAACAGTGACGCAGTCATACGTGTAATTCTGGTTTCTTTGACATGATCGTGCCTGATCATCTTAACAGGTGCACTTTTCGTGGAACAGATGGTGATAAAAATAACCTTCCATGCATTTCTGTATGTGTATTTTGATACACCAAAATTGTATTAGTAACACTTTATGCAGTCGACATATATTCGTTAATTGACACATTTTGGGATGTGTAAAAACACATAGATGTAAAAGAACGAAAGTAGCGATTGACAATTTTTTCCCTTAGTTACTGATTTTACGATTGTAACAAAAAAACTTTAGTCTCCATTTTGTTAAGACAATTCCAGTTAAAATAGTATATTTATCTTCCAGATCCCTGCGGCGTAAGCTGAAGGGATAAGATGCAAGGTAGCAGTTCTGGGACACCTACAGATCCGTACATCGGCCCGGTAAGTACTTATTTTTCTCATTCTCTCCTTGATTGCCATATTTCATGTGTGTTTACATGTTTTTACCCCTGCCTCAGTGTTCAAGCTGTATGCTAGAGATACCATAACTGCACTTTTTCTGCTTGCGCGTTGTATCTTGCTTTGGGGTAAAAATAATACGTTTTCCGTCCTTTAAAATTAGAGTTGTAGAATCTGCAGTAGATGGACGTGCTACTCGTAACCGAGAAAGTTTGTTTCACCAGTTGAATGTTGGTTGGCTCTGTGAAACTTTAGTGGAGCAGCTAAATTTGATAATTTTGTTTCTTCTCTTCTGTTAAAACGAGTGAAGGGGTTTTCGTGAAAGTACCCTTGAGAACGGCACTTGGATTCTTGATTTGATTTGAAATATGCTCATTCTTGAACGTTACATTAAAATTATCAACAATGCTGATTTTAGGGTATACACGCATTCTTTGATACTGATTTCAAATATCTACGCTTTGTTAGACACTAAATTTATAATATTTACTCTTCGTTGGACACACATTTTAGTGCATTCACTCTTTGTTGGAAGCAAAATTTAGAATATTCCCTCCTTCTTGGGGGCTGAATTCAGGGCATTCAAGATTTGGATGCTATATTAAATCATTCAATCTTTGCTTGGTGCTAACTTTACTGTGTCAGGTTTTCCTGCAGTTCCGAAAGGCTTGACCAATTTACATCGACATTTGCAAACACATGCTATTCGGTGTTGAATCTATAAAACACAGGACTGTTTCAACATTTGAGAAGGCAAGTGTTGATCCTTGATCTCTTGGAGTTTGACCATTTTTGATGAGCAGGTGTATAGATCTTATTTTTATGAAACCCCTGCAAGGGTTTTGAATATAAATCAAATTTGTGCAATTGTTATGGATTAAAAAAAAGGGACACTAAGTCAAGCGTCAGGTTAACCTTGCAGCAGGTTTTGTGTATCAATCCGCGCGAGAACTGAGCTCAGAATCTTCCGTGCCAGTCTTTCCTCAACCGCCGAGCTGCTTACATCGGAGACACTGAGAAAATCTACAGTATTGCCAACCGCACAACACATCAAAACCCGCGTGCATGTCAAGTGGATTTTATTTTTGCTTCTCTTTGTCTCCTGAAACATAACATTTTAAAAGTACTTTCTGCGCATATATTATTTAATAAATGTGTCATTAATATAAGAGCGAAACAACTTCTAAACATGAGAGCATGTGTGTATATTTCGAGCACGCAAAAATAAAAATAAACAAAGATAAAAGTAAACAACGATAGGCCCCTTTTGAATTTAATGACAAATTATTGTTTTTGGTTTAGAAAGAAATAGATTTATGAAAAACTTGGTTGCTTCGTTCGCAATACATCCGTTACTGTAAGACACACGCACTTCAAGTTGTACCACCAAAAAAGCATGATTTGTTATTGGTGATATATACAATCAGGTGCATTGTCTGTCGCTATTACTCTGGTTTCAATTTATGAATCACTTCACTAAACCAGGATTCAAATCTTGGTCTGTCCATTTCTTGCTGATAATCACCCTTCCCTTTCTTTGCGCGGAACAGTAAATATGCGCCTTCAACAAAGCTTTCATTGCCGCCAGTGGGTGAAACAATAAGCCTCCCCCTTCCCCTCATCGTCGGTTTCTTCAGCCCTGGCGGTGGTTTTGCATGGTGGTATCCTTCCATGTTTTATTACCCCTTCCCCCACCCACCGAGTTGAAGGACGTCTCGTCCAAATAATAAACATGTTTCTTCTCACTGCGATATCTTTTAATACCGCGGAGATTCTTTTGTCGTCAAACAACAAACAATCGTTTCCTCTTGCTAAACTCAAACCGCAAATCATTCAACACCCGTGATACAATTCGTGTGCACATTGACGGCAAATCACCTCACGCCCTGTTTTACTTTGATCTTGTTGCCGCAAGGAGGATTATGCATTTAAAACAACTTGCTTGACTTTGAAGAACATTTCCTTTCGGATGAAGCCCAAAATAACATTCGGGTATAACTGCGCGCTGAACAGGAGATTCAGCCATTCTCGCCGCTCTACAATAAACATAGGGTTAAAATAGTGGAAGGTGCAACACTGGTATCAGCGATTTCACCCGCTCTGCAACGCATTCAGTCTCGCTCGACTCGCTCTAAAGTTTCAATGTCTCTTCAACGCATTACAGATTCGAGTTGGCGAATCTGCGGTTCTAAGTTCGTCTGCACAGTGATTGCAACCAATTAAGTCCATACCTGCTAATCAATGTATTATTTTGTCTGTATATTACAAATTAAATAACTGTTTTCTTGCAAGTATGCAGTTGTGTCGGAATAGAACCCGTCTCAGTGGAACTATATTCTTGCGCGCACGTTTGGATCTACATATGCTAAAACCTGCTGCAAGGTTGACCTGACGCAGGGCTTAGATTTTCATGGCACATGAATAAAGCTCTGAAGATGAAAGGACTTACTTTGAAACGAAATATCCAATCAAGTGTGTATCTCGAATACTTATTGACCAAGTGTTGTTGGGAATTGAGGATGCAAGGAAATCAGCCATTTTCTTGGATTGATTGAATTAAAATTGTTGGGTGCGTCGGTACGAGTATTATCTCCTTATCTAAAATTCTTACTTAAAATGTTAAAACGCTAATTGCGACAATGCATATTACTGCCATTATTATCAATGTTAGTACTAATAAAGTAGTACTAACAGTGACTATAAGAAAACATTAAGATTATTAATAACCACGAAATAAATTATTAATTTTCTCATACTATCTTTTCCGAACATTTACTGTTAAACTACAGACTAGATTTATTTTTATTTTTCTTCATTGTGTTGTTACATTTTCAACAGAATTGCATCATAAATAAGGAACCTTTTCTTATTTATTTAGCAGAATACAACAGGTGTTAAAATAAACGAGGTACAAAAATATCGACATTTCGAGATAAACTGAGGCAGTGGGAAGAGATTATAACCCTTCTCAGTTGACTCAACTTTTCTTTAAAAAAACGCCAAATGCAAGAAAAGATGGCCAAATATGGGGCTGACTACAAAAAGAAGACACCTTACCGTTGAATCCCCCCCCTCCCCGTCCTCTATGACAATCCTGGACACGCCACTGAACCGAGGAAACCATATTCTTTGCAATAACATAACAATAACATTTTGGGCGTGGTAGGTCCTTGCTGAATTCACATAGTACAAAATGCAGGGCCATTTTGGTCTGCTTTACGGGCCTGATCGTGCGCCAAGGGGAAAGAAAATACGCAAACTTTATATCGGCATGTTCTGCTCAACGTACGAGATGTCAGGAAATTACTAACATTTTAGCTTTACAGTCCTGTGAAGTAAGAACCATGGTGAGATTAATGTTTAACAGAGGGCATGGAACCAGTCTATCCCTGATACATCCACTGAAAATGATTTACTAAATTCTATGCGTGTATCTTAACAGAAAGTCGAAAGTTATTTTTAAATATTTCATTAATTAATTAACTTCTATCGGTTGAAAAATTAGTTTTTGCTGAATTTTCGAACAACCACTGTAATATTCTAAATTCTGAAAAATTCCATCTGTTTAGAAATCCTTCTAGACCACTTAAGTGAATCTTCACGGTTTCTAGATATCTGCGTCAGAAAATAGGGTTACGAAACTTTTACATATATCTAGATAACTCAAAAAAGTAACTTGTTGCCATTTCTTTGTTTCCAAAAGTAACTCTTTGCCATTACTTTCTTTCCAAAAGTAACTCGTTTGCCCCACAAGTAACTCGTTACCGTTATTTTGCTTCCAGAAGTAACGCGTTACTGTTACTTTGATACATTAAGAGCATTTAACTGTTTACACAAGTATCACATTTCTTCTCTATAGTGTATGTTTTCCTAGCGTAACTTTACATGCACACGTTTTAAACGGCACAACGAACATGTTTTATTTTGTGAAATAACTTCTAAATTTATCACTTGAATCTACTAGAAATAATTCTAAGCAGATGTAGACTTTCAAAACTCGGAACATAATAACGGTTTTCCGAAAGAACAAGAATTACTCGTGTAACTATGAATGATGAATTCAGATTGAAGATTTATTTGGCAGAACGAAACATGCTTTGCTGTGTTATTTTACACTCTTAAATGTAAAGTTACATGGGGAAACATGCACTACACAGAACAGATGTGGTACTTGTATAAATAGTTAAATGCCCTTAACTGCTTAAGTTGTTACTTTAACGCGATACTTCAGGAAGAAAAGTAGCTTAGGAAACAAAGTAATGAGTTACCTTCGTAAGCAAAGTAACGGTAACGAGTTATCTTCGTCAGCAAAGTAACGGTAACTAGTTATCTTCGTCAGCAAAGTAACGGTAACGAGTTATCTTCGTTAGCAAAGTAACGGTAATGAGTTATCTTCCATAGCAAATTAACGGTAACGAGTTACCTTCGTAAGCAAGGTAACGGTAATGAGTTACCTTCGTAAGCAAATTAACGGCAAAGAATTACCTTCGTAAGCAAAGTAACTGTAACGAGTTATATTCGTAAGCAAAGTAACGGTAACGAGTTATCTTTGTAAGCAAATTAACGGTAACGAGTTACCTTCGGAAGCAAAGTAATGGTAACGACTAACGAGTTACTTTGGGAAGCAAAAGAACGGTAACGAGTTACATTGGGAAGCAAAGTAACGGTAACGAGTTACTTTCGTAAGCAAAGTAACGGTAATTACTTACTTTCGGAAGCAAAACAACCACACCATAGAGATCAATCCCGTTACTGTTAATGGACCAACGATCATTGGTATGGTAATGGCTGACAATTCTATCGTTTACGACTACGCAGCTGGCCTGCCATTTAATCAATTTTCAAATCCTTAAGGAATGAAATCTTAATTCTGTTCTTTGACCCTGCCAGGCATATTCTATACCCACCAAGCCTATTCTTTCCACAAGGGGAAATGTTTTCTCTGTGGGCCTCATTGTACTCGTACCACAAGAAGTCCTCTCTCGAGTTCATTCATAACTGAACGTCGTTCTCGTTGTGCGGGGGAGGGGGAGGGACTGCGAGATGAAGCACATGTCTCCCCCATCCTGGCTTCCGTCCAGGTGAGCTGGCTGAGGCCGATTTGCAGGAATCTTGGTCCCACACCGAGATGAAGTTTTTCCCGTGTGAGTGGGGATTCGTGATCTGGCGGGGGCAACCTTGAACCACGGCGTACGTGCATGAAATCGCTGCGTCTATTGACGTGAAAGCGGATATAGGCTTGGAAACGTCACTTGAAGTTACCGAAGGTGAGCTGATGCGACTCCCGTGGTATGCTGGTTGGCGTAACGTGCTTAGATGTCAACGATCTCGAGTTCGAATCTTGGTATTCATCCGTTGTCTCGTCTCGCCAATGGGGACGCCTGTGTTGGGTTGCATTCACCAGTCTCGGTGTGGTCTGGAGATGTCAATAGCCATCTCGTTTTCTTCTCAGTCTCCAGTTTAATGCATCACTTCGGTGCAGGCTACGTTGGGTTTCAGAATTGTCACAGTAATTATATACAGGGTGTCTTAATAAAATATACATACATTTTGAATAAACCTAAAGGCAATTCTTATTAAGGTACTTCTAAGTTTTGTAACTAAATTAATGGAAATTCTAATATTACGGTCAATGAAATTACAAGCATCAGGAATTATTTCCAAAATTATTCTTCTTTGGGCGTATTGTCTTCCTATGACTGCTTTCAATTTGGAGTTTTTTGCGAGTGGGTGTGTTCCCAAAAAAATGTTCAAGTAGTGGTTAATGTGTTGGACGTAGGGACATATTCGGCACTGCCTTTTCACCTAAACCATCCGATGAGCAGGGAAGTGCTCCATCTTGCTGAAAAGAAAACTACTCATCCCTAAATTTCTCAGACAAGATCGATTTGCGCGCTGTACTGTATTTCAAAATTCAATGAACGCTCAGAACTGCTTGCCCAACATTTCCTTATGGAAGATTATTATAAGGTTCCATATGCTTCAAACGTATCTCTAATTCAAGTAATTGTGAGTCCTGCTAGGAGTGGGGAAGGAGAAACTACGTGAACTTATGTGGAGCCAAATATGATTGGCCTGGTTCAGACTGGAGGATAGACACAATACTGAAGACGGGACGACAGCAGCGCTGAGGTGAGGAAGAGTCAAAATTTCACATTCTCCTCCAGTGGAAAGAAAAGCAGAGGCAAGACGATAAATTATTATGGAAATCGTTACGAGGAGGATGAGACCGAGAGAGGAATAGACGCACCAATGGAATGTAGGAACTTTCTTACAGTATGTCTGGACAGAGAAGTTAAAGAAGTTGAGAAGAAACATCGAATCTCTAAGAAACACTAGATTGGACTCCCGCGTAGCCAAATGGTTACCGCTCTCGCCTTTGGAGTGAGGGATTCCGGGTTTCATTCCGTGTGGGAACCCTAAAAATTTCGGTGTTTACCCAGCATCATGAGAACTATTGGAGAATTACTTGAAAAGAAGACGTAGCGAGCTCCTAGTCTTGAAAGCTAAAACTCAGCGGCGATGGGACTCGATGCGCTACCACATGTCATCCAACGATGAAGTTAAGGCCGTTCTCCTTAAATGGCTCTTGCGCTACGGAGTTTAATTTAGCTAATAAATTGGTAATAATAGTAAAAGTGTTGTGAACGCGAGGAAAGGAAAAGAATGTAGTTATAGACTCGTAATAAGCAAAGATATACTAAGGCAAAGAGAAACAGAGGTGCTAAAAAATGCACTATTTTTATGGAGTAGGCACAAGCTGTATAGGATCATACTTGAAATAAAATTCAATTATACTCTATAAACCTTTGGAGAATACTACTGTCACGGTGCTCCATTTATTCACAAACGAGGCTGTCTGCAACGAAGCAAAAAATGGGTTTGAAAATACGAATAAGTTGCGCATTCTTGCTTATATTGTGCCTATGTTTTCGTCAAGGATATATAGCAAAATGAGATTCCTTGGGGCTTTTGAGTCGCTTTTGTTACAGGTGTCAGCGACACCCATATATCTCCAGTGAATAGCAACGAGGAACTTCCAAGATTTTCCAAATTCCTGGACTCCAGCTTACAGCTCTACTATTTCCCTCTTTCGTTCGTTTTCGCCATCCACCCTTCCCCCTGTGTTCCCCATTTCTTTTCCGTTCCTTCAACACGTTCCCTCCTGTTTACATTTCTGTGTAAACCAAGCGGTTCCGAACACTGCATGCCAATTCCTTAGGGTGGTCGGTTCGCTGTTTCTCGCCCCCCTTTCCCTTCGCAGCCTCAGTCTTTGTATTTGGGAAGACGCAGCATCCTTAACAACATGCAGGAACCGTCACCATCACCGACTAAGGGTGAGATGACGCAGGGGCGTAGCCAGGACATTTTTGTCTCGGGTGGAGACCAGTCTTCGATAAGTAACAAGTGGCTTGAAAATTTGTTAAGAGGCAAATAGTACTGAAATATACACTTGTAGTGCACCTCACAGGACTAATTGTAACCACTGAATTTAAAAAAGTACTACTTTTTCCACGATGTTATCTAGCATATTCAACTCATAGCAGAAAATGTTTGATTTCGCATTGCTTTCCACACAATATGGATTCAAGTACTATGCGAATTAAGCTCTTGCTTTGGGGGGATGCCCATTCAGTGGCGTATTTGCTATTTCATTTCGGGAGGTAGATTTTTTAGGGGGGTATGCAAACTTGTATATGCTACCAGTCAGTTATTGTCTGGCGTTTCTAAGTACCTTAGTTTATTAAATGGTATGATAACATTTAAACGTACATATATTTGCATTCTAGGAAAAGCAAAACTCGCACACAAGAACAGCCATTGAACTAGTAACACCGAAAACATGACCAAACGTACATTGCCAACCTATACCTATAAGTATGGAGCGGAAGTTGATGAAATGTCATTTTTTTTTCTGACATCTCGGACACGATGCCCATTAAATATACACAATATTACACTTCGTCTAGAAGAACCCAAAAAAGGTAATTTCAAATTGTATATTTTTGCATTTTTTGCCAATTTTCAGGTTTTAGGTCATTTTCCCCGATTTTCGGAATTTTTCAGTCATTTTTCGCAATATTCAGTGTATCGTTTCGTCATATTTTGTCACTTCTTTCATTTTGGTAATATTCTTTAGTCTTTTCACCAAGGTGAATATAGGCCTATATATATATCTCGCAGGATTTATTTTTCTTTATAGTGCCACAGAAACGCACAACACTACATCACCAGGCAAAGATGTGGGAAATTAACGCATTTTACACCAATTCATTCAGTGTATATCTATGACTTTTCATAAAATTGTTTTAAAATTATTCGGTTGTTTCCATTGAAAATCCTCGTTGCATATTTTAATTGAATGTGCATGTGATATCTGTGATATCATTTGGTGCATTTTTTAAAAGCAAGATTGCATTTTGTTTAATTTCCTTTTGATTTCAATTTTTAACCTGAAACTAACAAATTTAATGGTAATTTTTTGCATTTTTTACGTCATTTTTTCCCATTTTTTAGGACATTCTATAGGTCATCAACTTCCGCTCCCTACCTATAACTTTCTTGTGAACTTTAATACATATAAAACATCAGCACTATACCATGGAAACTTTAGTGGAAAACAGCCTGCTGTCGTCTCGGTGAGTTGTTCAGATGCAAAATGGTGTTATTTTTTAACTCACAAGGCTGCATACTTGTCAACAAGGAAATTTTCATAACTGGACATAATGACTTTTCAGTTGTGATTGTAACGTAGTTAAAAAATGTTATCGTATATTTTTTTCAGTTCCATTTTCTTTGAGGAGGATAAAATCATCCCTGGCAGAGAGAAAAATAATTGTCTCTTGTCGGGGATAAAAATTTTTATGGGGGATCCCCGACACACTGGGTGCAAGGGGTGGCCTTTTGAAGACTCACCAACCAAGTCAACCTCTTGCACATACGTAGCACACCCTGGGCTTCAATCGCAGGCTAAAGAAACTATGGCGCCTGGAACCACAGCCAGTGCATGCCTCTTTGTGTCTTCAATACGTGTTCGTGATTCTCCCTTTATCCATTTTATCTTCACCATTCATCCCCATCGTCGCGATTTAAACCGAGTGTAGAAAGGTGTGTTCTGTCAGCAAGCAAAGGAAAGACTAGCGTATTTTGAAGACCCGTCAATTCTTTGTAGACGAGTGTCCAGTTTAATGCGAGTGCAATTACTGTGTGTATCTAAGTCTTCAGTCCTTTGGATTTGTCTAATTACAAGAAAGAAAGTATGCAACACAAGCAAATAAAAACTATGCGAATTTGTTGCAACGCAACCGTTAATTCTGTCTCTCAGCCCTCGCTACACTTTATGCATCTAGTTGGTTACACGGTGTAACACCGACTCGTCTACTTCGTTGATTTGGAGTGAAAGTAGTGTATTTGGTGTCTGCACCGTTAGCACTACGTTCTGGATCAGTGTAGTGTATGGTCACGTTGTTCTTTTTTCATTTTGTGCAGTGTATGGTCATGTAGTGTGTGATAGCTAAGGCCATGGACGTCCGCAGGATTTTTTCCAGGGAGGGGCAAGGAAGGTATTTTTTCCCAGGGGGGGGGCAAACGAAGGCAAATTTTCCCCAAAAATAGTGTTCCCTAAAAACAATGCTTAAATTTGAATTTATGGTGTTCATGCAATAAATAACACATATTATTGTGGCTAAAATGAAATTATATGTATGAAATACATATTTTTTGGTTGACTTTAATTTCCCAGGGGGGCACGACCCCCCTTGCCCCCCTTCCGGACGCCCATGACTAAGGCTAGGATTTTTATAACCTAAAAATCACCAAAATATGCAAAATAAAATATGCTCTTATGACCTAAAATTTTACAAAATATGCACTACAATTTGAAATATATGCTCTTATAACTGGACTGTTTCAAACATCAACTGTTTCAAACTTATGCTGAAATATTTTCTTATACATACTATTTTTAGTTCACGTTATGAGCCCTGATGAGTTGAAATGCACAATGAATACTTTCTGTAAATTTTCAATTAAAAATGAAAAAGATTTTGCTGCCGTCCAAAAAGAAAAAAAACTCGAGTGAACATGGGAGTAAGAACGAATCCATTTGGAAAATGACTGTATATTTCTTGAAAATATGCTGAATATGACCGAAAATCCATCTAAATATGCTTTATCACATAGAAATGGTCAAATATACCAAAATATGCCCTTAAAAAGTACCTTAATTAAATCAGTTTCTTCATAATATGAATTTCTATATATTTAGGGAACACATCACCCTTACCAAAACAAAATATGCTAAGTCATAAAAATCCTAGCCCTTTGGGTTAGGACGTTTAAAGCAGCAGATAGGCATTTGTTGAATCTTCTGAACTTGAACACCGCATATATACCGCGTATATCGTATACTTAATTTAATGTAATTTCCTTGCACCAGCCTGACATTGGGATGCGCCTGGTGTCAGAAAGTGCAACGAACTAGAGGGGCTATTGCCACGCGAGAGACCCGGGTTCGACGCCCGGGGTGGGTGATTTAAGGGAGAAACTTTTCAAGCATGGAGAAAAGTTTTGGGGGTAAATAAATGAGTACCTGGAGGGAGAAGGTAAAGGCGGCCGAAGCGTGGTGCTGATCGCCCCCATACCTTCGCAGCATTTTGCAATGCGTACGGGATACATTTACCTCCTTTATCTTTATTGTAATGTTGATATTTATTAATTCTAACAATAGACATTTTTGCAATTTTTTATGCATGTTAAATACATTAATATTTGACACCGGGGGAGGGGGAGTCTTGCTAATAATGCAACACAGCGGCATACAAAATCTTTGCAGAAAATAATCTGGGAGTGGCGGCATTATCACACTGGCCTGGGGACAGTGGCGGATTCAGAAGTTACAGTTGAGGGGGGCGAAATTCAGTCGGGAATCAATTCTAACCTACACCATATAAACAATAGGAACAACTATGTTATAAAGATTAGTTTCTTTTTTTCAAATAGAGATTCAGGCCTGGAATAGATAGTTGTTATTCATTGTCGTCATTACCTTAATTCCTTCCATTGTTACGGTGAACTGAACAATGTGAGTAGTAAAATGAATGAACAAAAGAAAAATACCCACTCTCTGCAGGCGTCTCAGGTTCGATCCCCATTTGAGCCATGGTTCAGATTCAAATTTAAACTGTAGATCCAGTTCCGATTAGCTTATCATTAGCAAGAAATAGGCTTAAATCAAGCTTGTATACCTTTATCTTCTCTCTTATGTTGTAATTTATCGTTTTCTTCCTTCTACTCATCCTTGATGTACTTTTAACCCCTATGGTCATATCTAATATGAGAAGTTTATGATCAGTGTTTACTTCTGGCCTTCTTTTAACTCTTGCATCTCTTATGAACTTTTTCATATCTCTCCGCACAATGATGTAATCTATTATAGATTTTTCATTTCTACTTGGTTCTTCTCTAGTATATTTATGTATGTCTTTATGTATATACATAGTGTTGGTGATAATCAGATCATTTATTATGCAGAGTTCCAATAGTCTCTCTCCATTGTTATTTATAACTTCTTCTCCATACTTTCCTATTACTTTTCCCCATCGATCAGTTTTATTTCCCACGCTGGCATTCATATCTCCTAGGATAATAACTTCTTTATCTATGTCTTCAATAGTTCTTTGTAGTATTTCATAAAACTGATCTTTGTTGTTTGAAGTTTCATTCTCGTTATGGGCATATATACAATCACTAGAGTTAATTCTTTCTACTCTAAAATATCTACTGTCATTATTCTCTCATTTATAAATTTTCATCCCTTGATATTTTTAATCTGATCATCGGAAACTGAATGAGGCTTTTGGCTCTACTTTTCAAAATAAGGAAAGGCCGCGAGATACACGGGAAAATAATGTAAAATGCATCGATTAATTAAGGTTATAGCAACCCTTTACAATTCTTTTCTAGGCGCGCCACTGGCTAGAAAAGAATAATTTACTGCAAAATTTACACTAACGAAGAGAGAGGTCCACGTTGTCAGGAATCGTGTATTTTTCTCCATAAGTGTAAATTCTGTCACTTGGCTTCGTTCTTTCATAACAGGTGGTGCACTAACGGTTGCTGCGACATAAGAGGAAGTTCATGTGTAGAGATGGTTTTTTCTGTCACCCTCAGTTGACATCACCAACGTGCGACTTCTAACATGTTCAGACCTGTTTTCGTGCACCAGCAGCCATTTGCTTCAGAAGGAACATAAGAACTGGATCTGGAAACCGAAGATCTGTGAGAAAACTACATCGGTGTGCTCGAACCGGAGCACAAAAGAACAATCTTCGCACTTTTTTGCTTCTGACACTCTTTCGTTTATATTTTGTTCTGATTGAAATTCAAAGAAACTAGAGCAACACTGTTAGAAAATACCGTTAAATTTATACTATTCTAATTATTATTTATTTTATTTATATTTTATTTTTTATATATTTTTTCATTTATTATATTTATATTTTATATTATTCGAGACTACTGGAGGAAGCGTAAAAAAAACTCTCCTGAGATTTCAGCCTGTGTATGGGATCGGTGGCCATCCACCATCGTGAGGAAATTAGGGAGCTACGAATGAGTAGCGTAACCCGGTCACGGAAACCTACGACGACTGGGGGTTCGTCGTGCTGACCACACGTCACCCCGTAACTGGCTGGATGGTCTCCTACCTCGACAGGTGGGAGTGATGCCTGCAGTGGTAGACCCTGGCCCTCAAGGGCTGTTCCGCCACTGTTTATTAATAATATTGTTAATATTTATCAGCCTGCCTGTAAATTTACAAGAAAACGTGAGCGCATGCGCACCCATGTCGTCACTTCTTTCTGCTACAATGAGAAGTAAAGATGGCGTTGGTAACCGCTTGAAATATTAACCACACACTCACACCCATACATCTTATATTTGTAAGCCTATATATTTGACACTTAATGTAAACCTTTGTGGCACATAAGAAAACACATTGAAATTGAAATTTCAATATTTTTTTATACTTGGAAGATAATTTGCAGTTTGTATACCCTAAATACTTTTTAACAACTGAATCATTAAAATTACATTAATTACCGTTAACTTAAAACGATTATGTCAATTTTTTTGTCATTTTACAAGTCAACGTTTTACAGTGAGTGCAGGTTTATATATACCTTGTATAACTGAAGGCATTATGAATGCTATTCTAAGTTGTTTATTATGCGTGTGGGGAAAAAATATCTTTCTTGCACACTTTCGGTGATCTTTCAAAAATCTGTATTTCATCACTTAAATTTGTATTAAAACTATTCTAGACAACTAAATTTTAATTCTTGAGAACAAACTCTTGAAAATAATATACTAATCACTTCCGGAACACAAGATAAGAGAAGAAGGATTGAGCATAATAATAAGTTGGTTCGATTCTTGAAATATTTGTTTAAAATTAAAATACCACTCGTCTTAATAGTTCTGTTCACACTTGCAACGCGTGTCCCTATGATTTTCCCCCATATTGCACTCTCTCACTCCTTTACATTCTAGTTCTTTGTCATTTTCTCGTTCCATCACCCTTTCTCAGTCTCATATTCGTTCTATTTCTTTCTCTTTATTCTTAGCTTCATTCCTCCTTCTTCCTTTTCACTCAACTTTTTCCTTCTACCTCTATTGTCCCATATTCTGTTCTTTTTCTCACATCTTCTTCCTTCTCTCTTCATGTTCTGTGATCGTCTTCTCTTCCCCCTCATTATCTTGTTTCTCTGTTCTTTCTTGTTACTGTCTTTCCCTTCTACTTTCTCTCTCTCGCTCTCTCTCTCTCTGTCTCTATCCTATGCTTTTCTCCTTCTACCTTTTCCACTCTCTTTCTTTATCTCTAACGTAAGTTTTGCGTTCTTTCTCTCTCTCTCTCTCTATCCCATGTTTTCCTTCTTTCCCTTCTTGTACCTCTCTCTCTATCTATGTTTTCCTTCTTCTTGTACCCCTCTCTCTCTATGTCTTTCTCTCTATGTCTTTCTCTCTCTGTCTTTCTCTCTATGTCTTTCTCTATGTCTTTCTCTCTGTCTTTCTCTCTCTATGTCTTTCTCTCTCTATGTCTTTCTCTCTCTATGACTTTCTCTCTCTATGTCTTTCTCTCTCTAACCTGTTTTTCTTTCTGCTTCTGCCTACGAATTCCGGGTTCGAATGGGAGTTATTTGTGAGTGTCCCTTCATCTTCGCGATTTGCCAAGTGTGGCAGAAAGTGGAATAAAATAAACGAATCAATCAATCAATCAATTTTCCTTCTACCTGGTCTATCACCATTTGCTCTTTATCTCTCTCACTCATATTTCATCTCTCTCTTTCTCTCGCTATCTCTATCTCGTGTTTCTCTCTTCCTCTCACCACTTCTTCTTTCTCTGTCTTTTTTCCTTCTCTCTCTCCTCTCCGTTTTCGAAGCAATTTTGACAGCGTAAGTATACAACTTAAATAAAACCTAACCTCCTACCTTTTAAGATTTTGCTTGCTGTTATTTCATCCCGTCGATATAGTACGTAGTAAACTCAGTTTTCTCCTGTTCCCATGTAAAGAGGAGATACCAGAGTGAAGAAAGCCGGCGCCGAAACTATTAATGAAAGTGCCCAGGCGATAACTTTAGAAAGGCCATCCGTAGCCGGGGACGTTTAGCACAGATTCCCCCGTCGCCTTCCACATACGTCCTCGAGGGCCGCAAGTAGCACAGTCACCGAACGTGTTCCTCATTGTCGCAATGCCGTTTTGCGAGCGGAGCGTATCGGACCATTTACCCACCCCTTTGAAACTATTCGCACTCCTCCGTTCGGGAAGGTTGCCAATATTTGCTAGCTTTTTTTGCAAGTGTCAGCTGCTGTCAACAAACAATGCTTTATTCCACGATGATCCAAGAAGGGTCTCCCCGATGCTAGCGTCGTCGCTTTGTTTTCAAAATGCTCCGGGTTCGATACCCGGTGGAGGCATGCAGTGGTTCGGGTCTATCACCATTGAACTGTAGGTATAATCTCGATTAGCCCAGCTGTGCATCAAGGGACTTTAAAAATTCAAACTCGTCGCCTTGTATTCAGACGTGTCGATAGCCAGTGGAGGCACATAGTGATTCGGATCCCACATAAAACTGTAGGTCCAGTCCCGATTAGCCTTTCTGTGCATAAATTGATGAGATTAAACTCAAACATGATACATTTGCCAAAGTCTTAAATTCGTGTCCTGGCTGTCCTTTGGGTGCAATCCTTTATATTATACCACGGCTAAATATCTTCAGGGGGTAGAGTTATTTTTAGAAAGGAAACCGGACAGCAAGCCTTCCAATGGAGACAATTAATAAGATTATATTATATCTTATCTCTTTACATTAACGAGATATAGTTGAGAACACACAAATTTAAATATTTACATAGTCATTTTTCTTATTTCAAAAGTTCTTATTATTCAATTGAATTCACATTAATAAACCTCAACCTTGATATATTTCTCCTATATAATTCATTTTCATTCCTTCATCAATGGGTGATGGTTTTTTCCCTTACTTCCTTCTGGACTTCCTTCTGATTTTGGATTTGGGTCTAGACTTCCTTCAGGTCTTCAAATTTCTGAAATACGTCTCCTTTGGAATGACAATGATTAACTTTGTTGCAGCTAATCTTTTATTTCTTCTTCTTGCCGTATGAGCTGCCATCTTTCGGTAGAATGTGAAACCGTTGTCATATTCTTCCTTCATCGTGCAAGAGTTCAATTTCAGCTTGCATTCATAATACCAAAAGCTACTACACCACACTTCTTTCCAGTTTC
Source organism: Lepisma saccharinum (assembly GCF_977018435.1). Classification (NCBI taxonomy): domain Eukaryota; kingdom Metazoa; phylum Arthropoda; class Insecta; order Zygentoma; family Lepismatidae; genus Lepisma; species Lepisma saccharinum. The sequence continues at coordinate 49,328,145 of NC_139233.1, forward strand.
TGAAATACATCTTCCTCTGGAAAGAAAATTATTTGTTTGCTTCAGCTAATCTTTAATTTACTTTTCTTGTCGTATGAGCTACAATTTTTCCGTAGAATGTGAAATCGTTGTCGAATTTTACGTTGGCCGTGTACGAGTGCAATTTCAGACCTTTCAAGATTTTCAACAATAACGCTGTTAAACGCCTTTCAATTGTCGGGTCACAGGGACGTCAAAGACATGCATGTATGTAATGTTCTTGCTTTAACGTCTCGGCAGCAGGTCTGATGACTTATTTTTTTTTAGATGTCAAAGGAAGTTCATCAAAGAAGGCGATGATAGTCCTTTAAGCCGTCCGTACAAGATTCAAGTGTCATTGAATTTAAAGATTTTCGTTCAAGAAGTCGTATTCAAGAACAAATTTTTAATATATTGCATCAAATTGAATCAATAGTTAATGTATATTCAACATTATAGCGATATTTTTAGCGTCGCGGTTCTGCGAGTTGTACACGTTAAAATTAAATTAAGCATTCTTTTTACAACGGGAGATTTGTTGTAGTCGCAAGTCGTTACATGTACGCGTTCGTAGATGTTAGGGTTCGATACCCGGTGGAGGCACATAGTGGTTCGAATCCCAATTTAAACTGTAGGTCCAGTCCCGACTAGCCTTACTGTGCATAAAATGGACTTAAAACACCAACTCAAACTAAAAAACGTAGATGTTAGGGACGTGCTGTACGATACACCATTGTCATTCGTTTACTTACACATTATATTTTTCCAGATTATTCTTGGATCTTTCCCCATAAGCCCTCGTTAACGACGCCCGTAGCAAATTCCTGTTTCATACAATGTTCGGACAATATATCTTGCACGACGTAGAATTTCACTGCTATATCACAGAATAATATGCAGAGAATAGTATATTATTTCTTTTAACGGCTTTTCTACTGTTACTATAATCAGTAGTAGTATAGTCTTCCTGGAAATGTACTTTCCCCAAGGAAATAGCCCTTGCGTTATCAGCCGAACATGTCATATAGTCTTCTGTGATCAACTAACTAGGTACTCCTCATAGCATATTTCGTTTTTGACGGAAACGCGAAATGTGAAATAACAAACTGTAATGTTAATTTTCCACGTTTTTGAAAGGTTTTGTCACGAAATGATGCGAGATAAACTCTTAAACACGAAATTTAGAGGCTTTCTAGCGACGCGACAATTTCTGAAGTCTGAATTATCGTTTGAGTTATGCAAATCACTGAAAATTGGTTAATTCTGCTGTAAATACTTGAGAAGCAAAAATGGACTCCTTGACTCAGGAATAAACTTAAGGGAGAATTCACACCGAAGCGATAGGCGACACGTGTCGCTTGAAGATTTCACCAATCAAACGTTGTACTGCATGTCATGCCGCTACGTTGTGAAACGGTGCTGCTGATTGGCTCGTTCCCAAGCGGCACGTGTCGCCTGTCGCTTCGGTTTGAATTCTCCCCAATACTGTGGTAACTACATAAATGTGCTATTAGAAGAAAAAAGTTTATTTTATGTAATAAGTATATTTTTTAACACCGAAATTCCACTTTATATACAGAGCTTTTGATCACGAAATGTACCCAAGTTTTTGTACCGAAATCTTGATCTTTTGTTCATCATAAATGTGTGGCTCTGTAGAATAAGGGTGCAATTATCCCCTTTTTACCAGAGTGTGGGGGTTGTCTCTCTCTCTGAAAGGAATTTCTTTCTAGGATGGGGTAACTGTCTCGTACTCGAAACAGCTTGACATTTAAGTCTCGCGCCGTCGTCTGAGACTCACCCAGTGTCTCATTTCTGTCGCTCCTCCTGCCCTCGTTTCATCTGTATACTGGTGAGACAGCGTCTAGTCTATTCAGCTGCGAAGTCGAAACAAGCAGAGCTCTTCCTAATTAAGCTGGGTGTACAAGCAACCGTTGTCATTGACAAGTTGGCAGAAATGATACCGCTCGTATGATAAAATGTCCTAAGACATTTCATATAATAAGATTACGTTACTATGAAGGAGTATTTATAGCGTATGTAATAGCATACACTGTTAATGTTGACTGGAGAAATGACTGGTTTCTTTTAGTGGACAACGCGAGACCAAATTCGTGTTCTGACGTCAGACGAGCAATGCCTACGTTGTTAGGTTTGGTTCCCTTAGCATAAATACACAGCAAATATATTATCTATGCTAAGAGAACCAAACCTAACAAGCCTGACCTAACAAATTATGCATTAAGCGTAACAATGAAAGCATTTCACGGTGACGTCATGTCGCCTTTGTGTGATAAGGGAGACCCCAGCTGTCATCCAACTTTCGTTAAAAATATGAACATGGCTGTTTTTGAAGCTATTAACGACTATTGCACAGTCGACCTAATTAATGCAATTTTAATCATTATTTTTAAAATGTTTATGGTGCACAGAACTGCAGTTTTAAATTATTGTCTATCTTTATATATGTTTATGTATAACATGTATGAGAGTGTGTGATATAATATTCAACAGACGCCGTGCTTACTTCTCCTTTAAATCACAGCATAGAGAAGTGACGTCATGAATGCGCCTTCGCACACGAAAACAACGGTTGAGTCCTGTTTCGTAAATTATTGTGAATTTTACGGTATTACGATTTCACCCGTGGCGGAGTGGTAAGCATGGCACATCACAGAATTGGAATCCAGCGGAAGGCCTTCCAAGCAGCATTCTCGTGGTAAACGCGTCGTTATCTTGCAATCAAGGGGGGTCTGGTTTGATACCCGTAACGGCACATTTAAGGGTTCCACTTTAAACTGTATGTCCAGTTCCAATTTGTCTCTGTGCATCAGACGTAAAAAGAACACATTGTATTTCTGTATTTCAAGTCCTCTAGTGTAGTCATACTGTATAAAATATGAGGACCGAGATTCAAATAACAACTGGTGTTGTGAAGGGACAAGAGACACTTTCAAAGAATAATATCTGACTGTTGGTTCCCCTAGGTTTCGAATGCAGTATCCAGAGTGTAATATGTGGAAGAGAGGTTGCTATTTAACCGTACGTCACCTCTTACATATAGGTACAGTCTCTGTAGCATAGCATGTTTAGCGGTTTATTTACGATCTCACCGATTAAGTTTCTAGGTTCGAGTCCACAACATGGGAATTTCTTTCTCATTGTCAGTGTTTTTTAACCAATTTTACCTAATTATCGTTCATCCATATCGCCAGGATTAGCCAATAGTGACTGTAATATAAGAGGGGGGGATTCAAATGTATCACATCGTCAAATTTATAAGTAAGAAAGGAATCGAAACAAAAAAAATCGCGAAAAGGAATAAATGACGCAAAACCCGTAACAAAAACCACGTGAGGAATAAGTGTGGGAATGGGCAAAACGGCGAAAGGATACTAACTGAATGCATCGGCGGTCTTATCTCAGATCGCAAAATAGGCCAAAATAGCGCACGTACTTGGCAACACTGCGTCTGGAGATGTCTGCCGACTAAAATAACTTTGCTAGTTAGGATGTTGCGTCTGTTGGTGGAAGGGACACTTATTCTGAAGATTCAGACATCAAGCAAAAAACTGTAGCAAAAAAGGAATGGCATACCTAGAAGAAAAGACTTTGAGGTAGATTAGGGGTGGGTTACAAAACTAGGCATTGTTCATCTTGTTTCACCTCCTTGCAGCTTCCGTTCTGTTCCCAGAATACACCTGAACAAGATAGAAAGAAACGATAAAAGTACTCTCTCAAGGTTGCTATTTGTAAAAGAGTACAACAGGTGGCGGTAGTGACACGATTCAGGTGAGAGAAATTTAACGCTATGCCGACAGAGGACTCTGAGGATTGCAGAAAATGTTAGTCTTCTTTTCTCTGTGCAGAGGCATTTCTTCAATTCGTTACACAATTTCGTAAACGGCTTTTATTAATGTCTAAAAGATTGTGATACAAAATGTTGCATCTCTTAATACAAGTATTGGTAGAAATTATTCATCAGAATGTCTCTCAAATATCATAGTACTTCTTATGTATGAATACAATGACATTTGCTTCAAGAACGAGTCCGGTTCAATAGGTCGAAAGCTATAAATTTTGGGTTGAAGGTATGTAAGTATTTGGAGGTAAGTAAGTCTTCATCATAGATGTAAGACTGAAATTTCTGTTTGTATTTTCGCGATGTAGGTTAGAAATCTTCGTTTCTAAGTTAAATTCATGTTATATGCTTCTTGTTCCAAGTAATTTATTTTGACTAATTTACACTCTTACATAAAACGCCTCGAGAAGATCAAGGCTTGAAAGGATAACCCCATATGTAATTGATAATAGTTCCAGGTTCTATTTACAGAAATATCTTTATATGCAGATCGCTTCTAATGAGGACAATAGGATTGTTCTCATCTTTTCTCTCTCATATATATATATCCAAGTTTATATTATGTCCACTTAAAGCTCACATAGGATAATCATAACTGGACCTAGAGCTTAAAGTGGGATCTGGACTACTGTGCCTCTACGGGAAATTCCATCTGGGACACCTTGATTACGAGGTCCGTTCTCTTACATAGTATATCGTGTGTAGAGATAGAAAATTGATTGAAATAAACAAAAAAGAAAAAAAGTTTCTCGTACCAATATATTCGTGGCGGAGTTGTTATACAGCACAGCGCCCTACGCCGCCAGGGGTGATGTACTTTGTGAGTGTTCCTTCATCAATTTCATCACTCATCTTCATCTTCACATGCCAAAAGTGACAGAAATGTGATGCAAAATCAATCAAATCAATATATTTGTTTAAATACTTGACAGGCAAATAATTGTTCGTCGGAAGCAAGTTATTTTAGTAATCGTGGGAATAAAAGTTACCAAAAATTTATTCGAAATTGCCAAATTTTGTAAGGGTTGCCAAACTTTTTGTTTGAGGTTAGCAAAAAGCTTAACGGGATGTGTTTTGTTAATTCAGAAAAATCCGTTTTTTTCTATGCATGTATATATTTGTTATCATTGTTATGTTGATGGTGCTGTGGTACGCCATTAATCAAGGGTTTCCGGGTTCGATTCCCGGTGGAAGCACATAGTGGTTCGGATCCCACTTCAATCTTTAGGTTCAGTCCCAATTAGCCTATCTGTGCACAAAGTTGACTTAAACTTTATTTTTTCCTCTGTGGGAGTCTAGACGATAGGTCGTCTGACTACCACGCGGGAGACCCGGGTTAGATTCCCGGGGTGGGTGATCTAAGGTCGGATTTTTTCAGGCCTTGTCCCGGCATAAAGCGGCTCTGGGGCCCACCCAGCCTCGAATAAACGGGTACCTTGGGGCAACACTGGGGGCGGTAAAGACGGCCGGAACGTGGTTCTGATAACATCACTTCTAAAAATGGCCGAGATCGAGAATGTGTGAGCCCACATCCCCTAAATGTGTATTTTTCTCTTAGTTTCTTCAAGGGATGCATTTTCGAAGTAAAACCGCATGGAGCAAAAAGTGGACTACATCATTCACCCATGACAATCGCCAAAACTATCTGTCAGTGCATAAATAAGAGACAAAAATAAACGAATTGAGGAAGCAGCGCGGCCTGCTCCTTGAAGCGGCGGGCGCCCAATGCGATAACATTTTGCTTCCTTGTTACATCGCCTTGTCACCCGCAAGGAAAATCGCATTACGTTGCTTCGGGAGGAAATTGGATCTAAGGGGGAGCGGTCGGGAGCCAACATAATAAACAGTCTCCAAGCCACGTTTACAAATGTCTTCCGTTCGTGCCAAGGATGTGCCGCAACGCTGTTATCGGGACGACTTCTGGCAGATTCGTCCGTGTGGATGTAAGGATCTGATAGGCAGGGTCGAATTTTAAAGTGTTGTCGCACCTCCCAGGTAAGTGCGGAATTTGTGAATGTGAGTTACCAGGGCATTCATTCAGGGGTTGATTGATTTTACTGATTAACGTAACTAATTCGTACTATCGGGTTAACCGGGACTGGTAAATACTGAAGTCACTATAAACTTGTGTTGGTTTAGATTGAAGGGTAAACTAAATATTCTCAAGTAGCCTTCGGTTCGTTGGTTACGGCTCTTATTCTTCTCACTTCACACCATTTCTCTTATTTTCTTTCCTTCCTACTTATTCTCTCTCTCCTCTATTTCTGCCTCATCTTTTTTACTTCTTCCTGTCATTCATTCTTTTTCTACTTCTCTATTCACTTCTTTCTATTTTATCTTCCTTCATACCCTTTCTTCACCTTTCCTCTTCTCCCTCTCTCTCTCTCTATATTATTCTTTATCTTTATACCTCTCTGTTTTTCCTCTTTTATCAATCTCTCTTTTTTCATGTTTTATTTTCTCTTTCATCTCTTTTTACATCTTATTCTGCTTGTCTTTCCGTTATTTATATTTCTCCTTGCCTCTTTATGTTCACCTTTCATATTCTTCCTCTATTTCTCTATTTTCTCTCCTTATTCTTGTTTCATTCATTATCTATATACCTTGTGTCCGATCCTTCTCTTATAGTCGATTCTTTCTTCCTGTCCTGGCCCTGGGTAAAAGTCTCCAGTCGGTAGAGTGTCTGACCGCTACGCGGGAGATGCGTGGGGGATTTCAGGTGAGAATTTTCCCAGCTGGAGCCGCTCTGAGGTTCACGCAGCCCCTCCTAACTGAGTACCCATGGGGGTAAATGCGGCAGGACCGTGTTGCTGATCACGTCACCTCTACCAATGGCTGAGATTGTGAACGTGTATATAGTGTGCAGAGGGTAGCTTACATAATTAAGACGTAGTAGTAATTACAGAAAGAATGTAGGAAGCCACGGAATAATCTCTTGTCAGGAAGGAGATTAGTAACAGAATTCATCTTTGGAATATGTAAGCGTCATATATTTTTTAAGTAAACGCCAGTCGCTGAATTCTTCCTTATATACCAAAATAATTTTCAACAGAAACATTCGTGTTCTAATTTAGTTCTAATAGTGGGATCTGTGACCGACGCCAAGAACAAGAAAAAGTATAAGGGTTATGATTTATTCATTTTATTTGTCTTTCATCGCCTTTTCGCCACTTTCGGCTAATCGCGAAGATGACGATGAATAATAAAATGAACCTGATGAAAGTCCAACCACACACACATATGACACACAAGACACATGTCCCACAGAGGATACTGGCTGTGGGCCAAGACATGGTTAATTTCTTTCCAGGGTGTATTGCTTGGAAGAGAGGTTGACATGTGGTTGCTTTTCGAGATTATTCCTTACACCCAAAGACGTATCATGAAAAAAAACTGATTTTATGAAATACCACTTATTCAACAATTTTTTTTTTAGCATTTCTGCTTCCCCAAGTTCGTTCGTACATTCCCATAGGCCCGGCTGCTTTTGTGGTTGTCTTGCCTCTTGGCGACAGAAGTCTAAGCCTTTTTGGAGAAGAGTACGAAGGACTCCCCGATACCGTGACGCTGTTGACTTGTAATCAAAGGGTTCCGGGTTCAGTTCCCAGTGGAGGCACATTCAACAGATATTCGGATGTTTCTTTAAGCTGTAGGTTCACTACGGTTGACACTGGCTGTCTTTATTTTCTTGTCTGCCACCGCTTTTCCTCTCGGTCCCTCACTTCCCACTTCTTGCAGTTTCCCTGATGTTGAGGGGTAATAAAAGCAAAGATAAAGTTTTAGACCCTGGAGAAGTAAAATATAGAGATGACTAGAGATTCATTGCTGGGCAATTTTTACCAAAAAAGCTATTCAATGATATCACACTTGATTCCCCACCCCCGCCGCCTGAGGGTAAAACTGTGAAATTTTAATGGAAACCCCCGTTTTGTATTGTAGCATCGGAAAGAGGACTTCATTCCGAGTCCAACGAGCTATCAACCATCTTCCTGGCTCAATTAGCAACGTAGATATGGCGCGATTAAAAAAAAAATGGGTTTATGAAATTTTCACATTTTTTTCTTTCTTTTTTCGAAAATTTAAAATCGCCATATCTACGTTGCTAATTGAGCCAGGAAGATGGTTGATAGCTCGTTGGACTCGGAATGAAGTCCTCTTTCCGATTCTACAATACAAAATGGGGGTTTCCATTTAAAATTTCACAGTTTTACCCTCAGGGGCGGGGGTGGGGAATCAAGTGTGATATCATTGAATAGCTTTCTTTCACTTATTCAACACGTATTTTTTCGTTTTCCGATTCGATGTGTATTTCTGACGATATGTGACCGTTCCGGGACTTTTGGACCACCTGGTATAAATAATACTATATACATATTTATAATGTTACTAAAAGTAAAAAATATATTACTAAATTTAAAAGATATTATTATTAATTACACAAAAATAAATAAATTTGTTACTTTTAAATATAGCTATCGGATATTATAAAGTAGCAAACTACGTCCTTTACTAACTGGTTAAAGATGTTAATAATTTGACATAATTGAAGTGGTTTTATTATTAAGTTTTCCTTTATGTTAATATAAATTAATTAGATTTCATAGTTATTATTGTTTTGCATTCTTGTTTTACTTTTATTGTGCGTATTGATGTAGATTTGTTAACGATCTCTTGAGAGAGAAAAAGCATTGAACACTCACAACTACACTAATTTGTGTATGTATTTGATATTATTCTTAGTACAGTTTATTTGAAATTAAATGTAATTGCTTATCTTTTGTTTGTTGTAACAAAAACTCTCCCCCCCGGAATTTTTTGGTGGGGGAATCCCCCGTCCCCCCCATGATTTCGCACATACCAGACAGACAATAGTTTTTGTATAGTTTTTAAGTCCACTTTATATAGAGATAGGCTAAACACTAAACACTTTAAAGTTTGATCCGTTGACAGTATGTCCATCAGGTATCGAACCCGGCAACGATGTACTACCACAACAGCATCGGGGAAGCCCACTATACTCATACTTTATTCCGGGAATTGTGGAGCAGAGCGCCAGAGAAGAAGAGGTGTCGAGTGGTGGGAAGAGCGAGGCAGTACACGCTGCTGCGAAGGTTTTGTCCCCTCCACGCAATCCCGTTCATTGGTAAAGCCGTCTCGCGTCACTACTGTGCGCAGATCTGTTTTCGTTCGTTTCCTCCAGAGACTCCCCGGACAGAGTATAGACACACATGAGAAAAGAGAGAGTAGTATAGAGATAGAAAGGAAATGAGATAGAGAGAAAATGAAAAGGAATATTTAGTAAAATATAGGATTAACAGAATGAAAAAGAGAAAAGACTGATAATACAAAGATAAAAAAGAGGATAAGAGACGATGTTAGAGATAGAAATAAAGGTAGATGCATAGAAATAAAACGAATAGTAGAGAAAGAGGAGAGGTTGAGGAAGAGAAAATATAGGAAGAAAGAGAAAGGAACAAGGACAGAGAATGGGAGAACAAGACAGGCAGAGAGAGTGATATAGGGGGAGCCAAGAGAAGCACACAAACAGGAAAAAAAGAGAGAAGCAGACAGAAGATAGAGATAGTAACAGAAATGGAGGGAGTAAAGAGGAAAAGAAGAAAATATAAATAAGAGAGACAGACAGGAAGAGAAAAAGTGTGACCGAGAGAACGAATAAGAATTAGATTGCTGGAGAGGAAAAATTCAAAGACAAGCTTAGCAGTTGCTGTAAAGGAAAGATGATACTATTTTCATCTTAAGCTCGGGCATGTAAGCGTAACATTAAAAACATCTCAACAATATACAACCTAACAAAGGATATGAATCTGTATACACACACACCCCATACTTACGTATGAAAAAGCCAACAGTGGCTTGTGGATAACATGGACACCGGGTGCTGCTGAACCCGCTGCACCAAGAAAACAAAGCTGGAAGAGGACGGCTGCATTGCCTCATCTTAGGTCATGCCCTTAGGAGCATTATTTTGATACTTTTGAGCCAAAAATAGCCAAGAGTAGCCGACCGCAAGCCTTTGTGGAGGACAGAGGCCTATTTTCGAACTCTTTCCATTACGCGAAAAACACGCAGCTTTACATAAAAGTACGTGTCCACTGAATAACCCTTTCGCCACTCGCTTTTAACTCATCTGCAGATGCCTCTCCCTGCGCAGGTTTTCTTCTCCGCGCTTATTTTTCACATCCAATTCACCCCCCTCTCCCTCCTGGACTCCTGGAGAGGCTATTTTTAGCGATATTTTCCCTTTCGGTTTGCCAGCTGGGTTGCCAACCCCTAGCATAATGTGGGTGGCTGCATTCTCAAATCCAGGAATACAAATAATTTTATCTAATTCAATCTCTTCCACTTTCTCTTCCTCCATCCTTCTTATTCTTTCCATCTCTCTAAATAAACAATTTAGAAAAATCTTTCGTTCTATAACTTGTCTTTTTCCTTTTTTTCTCTATCTGCATGTCTCCCTCCTCTTTGGTCTTTCTGGTTCTTTCTCTCCACTCGTCCTTGCTCTTTGCTTTCCTCTGTGTTGCTCTTTGTTTTGTGTTTCTCGTCCTTTCTGCCTCTTCTCTCTGCCTTTCATCATTTCTTTCCCTTTGGTTGTATATTGTTTTTTTCTTTATTCTGTTTTTCTCCCCTGTCTCTCTTATTTATATTTTCTTCTTATCCTCTTTACTCCCTCCATCTCTGTTACTAACTCTATATTCTGTCTGCTTCTCTTGGCTCCCCCTATATCACTCTCTCTGCTTGTCTTGTTCTCCCATTCTCTGTCCTTGTTCCTTTCTCTATCTCCCTAGATTTTCTCTTCCTCAACCTCTCCTCTTTCTCTACTATTCGTTTTATTTCTCCTATGCATCTATCTTATATTTCTATCTCTCGCATCGTCTCTTATCCTCTTCTCTATCTTTGTATTTTCAGTATTTTCTCTTTTTCATTCTGTTAATCCTATATTTTACTAATTATTCCTTTTCATTTTCTCTATCTTATTTCCTTTCTATCTCTATACTACTCTCTCTTTTCTCCTGTGTGTCTTGCACACTCTCACATCACACACACACACACACACACATATACATTTACCTTACTAGTCTTAGTCTCGCAGCAAACTAAGTGGTCACCCATAATTTTGGGTTCGATACCCGGTGGAGGCACATAGTGGTTCGGATCTGTAGGTCCAGTCCCGATTAGCCTTACTGTGCATAAAGTGGACTTAAAACACCAAATCAATCAATCACCCATAATTTTGAGAAAGGCTGGTCTTTATTCCCCCCTCAACAATTTTCACTCATATGTTTGAGGAAAGAGTAGCTTCCATTATCTCATATCCATCCAAGAAAGTCACGTTTAATTTTCATATTTCAATACCTTTAAATTGTATTTTGTCCATAAATTTTAATTTTCCTTCAATGTCGTAACTTATTTTCAAATTTGTTTTCTTTCGATTTCCTTCAGGTCTTCTGCATATTGTCATTCCATCTCCGTCTTGGCCTTCCCACAGGCCACTTGCCTTCAGGTTTTCCAACAAGAACTCTGTAAACTTTTTTCCTCTCCCATGCATGGCTTGCCCTCCAAATCTTCTTGATGTAATTATTCTAATAGTGTCACTGGATGAATATAGATTACGCAGTTCAGTGTTATTTAACATTCTTCTCTCCCCTGCTAATCATTTCATTTAGGACCAAATATCTTTTAACATTTTATTTTAAGAAACTGTAAGTTATGTTCCTCTATTAGGATAAGTTACTTTTTTCAAATCCATGCAAAACTACAGGGATCATTACTAATGTATATTTTAAGTTTTGATTTTTAAATGTTAGACGGGAGGATAAAGATTTATGAACAGAACAGTAATATTTGTCAGTTGAATTGAGTATGCTTTTATCTTCCTTTTTTATACAGTTTTCATTTGTTAATTTTACTCCTAACTATTTGAATTTAGGAACTGGTTAAGATGAGTTATTTTGCGTAAGAACGTATTTAGTTTTCTCCGTGCTGACTTCCTGACCCGTATTTCTTTGCTGCTTCTAAAAGTATTTTAGTATTATTCTTAAATGCATTCACATTATTCCTTAGCATATCACCATCTGCATATTCTAAAAGATCAGTTACTACATTTAATTTAATTCTAGTTTCTTCTAATTTCTATTATCTTGCACATATTATTCCTTAAAGAAAATTCCATTTTATGTAGCATACTTTTACTTTATCAGGTTTTGAGGTGATTGGGACAGCTGTGGCAATAAGGGAATTTGGAGATGTGGGGGGGGGGTCTAAAATATACATAACTTACGCAGAGTTAAACGTAGTCGTTTTGCCGAGTGCTATTCAAAATTCATCAGTAGTCATTTATTATTCACAGAATTGTGTTATATACAAAAACGTTAGAACTGTTTTTTGTAAATGTTTTATTATAAGTTCATGTGCCTATGTTGGCAACCCTGCTTTTCAGTTCTGTTTTCACTCACTTTGTAGTGGGTTAGGCAAAAGACTTGTGGCCAATTTATTAAAAATAGATAACGGATCACATGTGACATATGAGCGCTGGACACTTTAAGATAAGCACCTGCTCCTCATTACTGCATCTTCTTTTGACAGTTCGTTAAGGCCGGGAGATAATCTGTGCACAATCCATTTCTGTGGTTCGGAATGCCACCCCACCAGCCCTCTTCCTTTCGTTAGTGTGTACAGCCGGTGCCACCGGGTGTGTCGTATGTTTTTTGTGTTGTTTTTTTTAATTCATTGATGATAAACACTTTTCTCTTGTAAGAAAGTCATGCGGAGCTAGACTGAATAAGTACGTTAAACGTTAATCGGTGACGTGGATTCGAGGGATGAAGAAATATTTTCAGGTGGTCTCTGCTTCCATGGTTGCTGCTGCAAAGGTTTTCTTCTCTTTCTCCCCCCTACACTCATGCGTGTGCCTCTTTGACTGGTGCATGGTAACGTCGTCGTTTCAAGGAGTCTAGATTCGAGACCCGGTGGAGGCATATAGTGATTCAGACACCACTTTAAACTGTAGGTCCGTCTCGATTAGTCTCTCTGTGCATAACGCACAAACGAACTCCCATCACTCATCCTTTTCTCTTTGTCTTACAATAGATTTCACTATCTCCCACTTTCCTACTTTTCTCTCTCACACACATATCTCGTACATTTCCTCTTTCATTCTTTCCCCTTTTCTCTCCTACCCTTTCGGTTATCTCCCACCATTTTCCTCTTATCTCCCATCCTCTTACTCCATCCTCCACTCTTTCCCTCTATCTGGGTGATAGACGATCACTTTCTTTGTCTCGCGCCCTTTTCCCTCTATTTTGCAACCCTTTACCCTCTACTCGCAAGTCGCAACCCTTTACCCTCTATCTCGCAGTCTTTTTCCTCCATCTTGCAACCCATTATAGTCTATCTCGCAGCCCATTTTCCCCTCTCTCGCAGCCCATTTTCCCCTCTCTCGCAGCCCATTTTCCCCTCTATCCCGCAGCCCATTTGTCCCTCTATCCCGCAGCCCATTTTATGCTCTATCCCGCAGCCCATTTTATGCTCTATCCCGCAGCCCATTTTATCCTCTATCCCGCAGCCCATTTTATCCTCTATCCCGCAGCCCATTTTACCCTCTATCCCGCAGACCTTTTTATCCTCTATCCCGCAGACCTTTTTATCCTCTATCCCGCAGACCTTTTTATCCTCTATCCCGCAGACCTTTTTATCCTCTATCCCGCAGACCTTTTCCCCCCTCTATCCCGCAGATCTTTTCCCCCCTCTATCCCGCAGATCTTTTCCCCCCTCTATCCCGCAGATCTTTTCCCCCCTCTATCCCGCAGATCTTTTCCCCCCTCTATCCCGCAGATCTTTTCCCCCCTCTATCCCGCAGACCTTTTCCCCCCTCTATCCCGCAGACCTTTTCCCCCCTCTATCCCGCAGACCTTTTCCCCCCCTCTATCCCGCAGACCTTTTCCCCCCTCTATCCCGCAGACCTTTTCCCCCCTCTATCCCGCAGCACTTTTCTCCGCTCTATCCCGCAGCACTTTTTTCCGCTCTATCCCGCAGCACTTTTTTCCGCTCTATCCCGCAGCACTTTTTTCCGCTCTATCCCGCAGCACTTTTTTCCGCTCTATCCCGCAGCACTTTTTTCTCGCTCTATCCCGCAGCACTTTTTTCCCCGCTCTATCCCGCAGCACTTTTTTTTCTCGCTCTATCCCGCAGCACTTTTTTTCTCGCTCTATCCCGCAGCACTGTTTTTTTTCGCTCTATCCCGCAGCACTGTTTTTTTTTTCGCTCTATCACGCAGCCCTGTTTTTTTTTCGCTCTATCCCGCAGCACTGTTTTTTTCGCTCTATCCCGCAGCACTGTTTTTTTCGCTCTATTCCGCAGCCCTTTTTATCCTCTATCCCGCAGCCCTTTTTCCTCTATCCCGCAGCCCTTTTTCCTCTATCCCGCAGCCCTTTTTCCCCTCTATCCCGCAGCCCTTTTTCCCCTCTATCCCGCAGCCCTTTTTCCCCTCTATCCCGCAGCTCTTTTTCCCCTCTATCCCGCAGCCCTTTTTCCCCTCTATCCCGCAGCCCTTTTTCCCCTCTATCCCGCAGCCCTTTTTCCCCTCTATCCCGCAGCCCTTTTTCCCCTCTATCCCGCAGCCCTTTTTCCCCTCTATCCCGCAGCCCTTTTTCCCCTCTATCCCGCAGCCCTTTTTCCCTCTATCCCGCAGCCCTTTTTCCCTCTATCCCGCAGCCCTTTTTCCCCCTGTATCCCGCAGCCCTTTTCCCTCTATTTTTCAGTCCTTTGCCCTTTATATGGCAGGTTTTTCCCCTCTATCTCTCACCTTTGTCGTCTATCATGCACTCTCTTTCCCACCCTACTTCTATATATATTTTCCTCCTTTTTCTCTTACTCTTTTTCTCCATCCTATTCCTTTTCATATTCCGCCTTTCCTTTATTTCCCTTTATTTTCTCTTTTCCTTCGTGTTTATTTCTTTCTCCTCCTTTCCATCTCTTGTTCTGTCTCGTGCACAACCTTGTTTATGATCTCCGTTGCTGCTACTGAAAATAAAACAAAAAACATCTCCCTAGCTGCCGAGATGTGCAATTTCTGTTAACAGCCATAACCAGTCGTAGCTAGGGACGCGTTGGGCTCAGCAGCACCCTTTGCCAGCAGCTGTCGCTTGCCAATTTGGTTTGATGACCTTTCCCGTTCGTCTCAGTGTCAAGGCCACTGGTAGCCAAGCAGACGCTCACCTCTCCCTTCACGAGTTATTAGCAAAGCAGCCAAAAATTAAAAGCGATCGGAATTTTTTTTCAGGATCATCAGTTCCAATTGTTATGAAATTAATCTTCGTTTGCTTCTTTCGGGAAGATCAAATGAATTCATTTCTTTTAAGTGCTCCGCGAATCCACTATTATTGGAAAGGACGCACCTGTTGTGCGTGACATTCGAAAATAATGCGTCTATTAAATAGCGATATGAAAGAGGCACAGGAAAGCAAGCAGATTGGAAGCTTTGCGTATTTTCTTTAGAGACTACTTCAGTCAAATTTATAGGTCTGGAATTAAACCTTATTATTCTGCATCCAAGTAGCAGCTATGTTGAGCTGTACATTTAACACATGTACATGTACCTAAGATGCCTGCGCAGCCGCCATTCGAACAACCAATAGGTTTTCTCAGAAGCCACGTGTATTTGTTTACACTGACTTCGTTCTTACAGCGGATGCGAATAGAGTTGCTGTTGTCTCGTGAACATGGAATCCTGACTCGTTCTCGGTCTCTAGTCTCGTTTTTATCTCGAATCTTGACAGAAAACTGTGCAGCAAACCCTTTATGTCTCGTCACCGTACGCGATGATGAGGATGAATAATGATTGAATGAAATTGATGGAGGACACTCATGCTTAGGCCTTAGCTCCACCTCGATAGCACTTCCTGAGCAATGAATAGGTATCGAATGGTTCGTTTGTTGACGTGAACAGATGGAACAATTGAGAGTAGAGTGAAGACAGTGGCGTATACTAAGTACAAGCTCTGGGCTATCTCACTATGTCACGTGGTCCTAGGCTATGAATAGAAATAAATTTACCAACTCCTAAGAAATCAGGTTGCCAACTCATAGGAAATCAGGTTGCCAAGTCCTAAGAAATCAGGTTGCCAAGTCCTAAGAAATCAGGTTGCCAAGTCCTAAGAAATCAGGTTGCCAAGTCCTAAGAAATCAGGTTGCCAACTCATAGGAAATCAGGTTGCCAACTCATAGGAAATCAGGTTGCCAACTCATAGGAAATCAGGTTGCCAACTCATAGGAAATCAGGTTGCCAACTCATAGGAAATCAGGTTGCCAACTCATCAGAAATCAGGTTGCCAACTCATCAGAAATCAGGTTGCCAACTCATCAGAAATCAGGTTGCCAACTCATAGGAAATCAGGTTGCCAACTCCAGAATCAGCATCATCTCACTGATATGAATAATATTATTTACAATTTCTGATCGATTTTTCTCCTGTATTTTCTAGACTTCAGGCTTCGCAGATAGCTTAGCAAGCCCAGAATATATGCTCCTGAGTGAAGATGATATATACCTATCGGCACACCAAGTTATATAAATGTATAATTGATGTAGGTGGTTCCCCAGATTGTTGAGTTTAGGTTATTTGACCGCTATATACGTGGAGACCGTCAGATTGAGATTTTTAAAAAAGATTGTGTTAGGTTACTATTATGTAGATATTTCAGGCCACTAACATTTAATTCCATATTTATTAATTTCTTAGTACTTGACACAAACACGCATATATCGATTTATTTCGATTGTTGGCTCCCTACCCGTTCGTTAAAATAATATTTAATAAATATCAATGTTATGATTATTACTCAAGGAGCATATCACAGTTACTTACTGATGAAGCTCAACTTGCTCGATATATATCCATGAAGAAAATACAAGGGCGTTGACATGGACGTCCGGAAGAGGGCCATGGCCCTCCCTGGAAAATGAAAGTCAACAAAAAATTATATACGTATTTTACACACATCATTTCATTTCAGCCACAATAATATGTGTTAATTATTGCATCAACATGAAAAATTCATACTGAAGCAATGTTATTGGAGGACTCAACACTATCATGAGGGGAAATGTGCCTTGTTTGCCCCCCTGGAAAAAATACCTTGCTTGCCCCTCCCTGTAAAAAATCCTACGGACTCCCATAGGCATTGAAAAGGAGGAGAGGGCTTTAGCCCACCGCGAAATAGTTTTCTCCCACCCATACATACAAAAGATTAATTTTAAGAATAATATTTATTAGAGCAAAGAAATGGAGGCAAAGTAATAGAATGAATTAGATAAAAATTAAGAAGAAAGTGATAGAGAAACTGTAGGAAAGCTAGTGAACAATTTCCTTGAGAAGGAGCAACAGAGGAAAATAAAAAAGGCAGAAGCAAATGGTGAATGGATCAAGCGAAGAAATAGAAACGAGAAATTAAAGGAAACTAGAAACATAAATAAACATAGGATGAAAAGACAGCGAAAGAGGACAGAGAAACATATAAACAGGGGAAGAAGAGGATAAAAGAGGAATGCAGACACACACACAGAGAGAGAAGCAGAGGAAGGAAGACAGGGAAGGAGATACAGAAACGGAGTGAAGAAGAGAAGAAGAAGAAAGATAGAGGAATGCAGAGAAAGTGAGAGTGGGTCTTGTTTGAGTCAGATTCCCAATCAGTGGCGTATTTGTGTTTTCATTTCGGGTTCATTTTTTTTTGGATATGCAAATATTTACATGTTACCAGTGTGTATACTAAACTATTGCCTTGAAGTTCTAATTACCCTAGAATAGTGATTCTAACCTAGAACATTAAATCTTATGATAACATTTACACAGAACTTAGAAACAGTGTATTTACATTATTAGAAAACTCATGCATAGAAAGTTAAAAATAGAACTTCAGATGCCAAGTAGGATGCATTTATTAAAGGTTAAATAACTTTTCCCTAAATGATTTTTATAAGGAATATTTTCATATATTGAATGGTTTCAATTCCATTTTATTTTGGAATTTTTATTAATATAAAACCCTGGCAGGGGTTAAGAAAATTTCCCCCTCGTTAATTTACACAATCCTTAGCAGTCATGTCCAGTGAAGTATGAAATATTTCGTCCATGCATGAACCCACACGAACGAAACTCTCTAGCGACTCCACTGGAGAAATATGCATGTTAGAAACATTAGTTAGCCAATGTTAAAACATCTGTTTGTTCTCAATATTGCATGAATCTTTGTAAATACCCAATCGTACGTGCTCTCTTTATGATCTTCAAGGGCGCACGTATAATTTGAAGCAATCTCTATTCCCTCTTTGTTTGGGCGTGTTCTTGGACTTGCACATACACATGTATCTTTAACAGCACCCCTCCATTAGAAGAGTACTCCGTGACGTCACCATCAGATTCGCTCCGCTGACCGGAAGTATGTCCTCTCAGTGTGGTCACTAAGCGGATCGCAATGTTGCCAAGTCTGAACGTCTTGTGTGATTTTTTCCCTCCACGTTATTTCAGATGTAATTACAATTCTCCTCGTAGGCATTGCGCAATATCTCATTGTAAGAACGTGATAATAGATGTCGCTGTATACTCATTGGAAGTTTTTACAAAATTAGAATTTAACTCGTAAACTTTCGTGTACTTACTAGTGTTTGCAATAACGTTATGTTGTGATGAAATATAAGCTGCGTAGATGTTTCTATTCTAAAACAATATTAATTCGTTGCAGTGGTTTCTGTTAATTTAGTGTTTTTCCTCGGTAACATGATGTCTGTGTGTTTGTGCATGTGTAATTAATAGGGACATTGAATTTTCGCGATGCGCGAAATCGCGAAATGTGAAAAAAAGATGCAATTTTGAACATTCTGGAAGTAACTACACCCCCAATGATGAAATATGCATGAGTTTTATTCGCGAAGTAATACGAATTGTGTGCTTTTCCACGAAATGAACGCTTTTTCGCGAAATAACCGTGAAATATCATCAAATTAAGTAGAAAACACGCAAAAACCGGCAATCGAGGTTGTGCGCGAAAACTGTCGATTTGTAACGAAACGTTTGCCTAAAGTTTCCTACCACTTGCAGCTGAAGAACGTTTTATCTTCGATCACATCAGGAGGACGCTGCAAATTGGGATTTCCCATGCACAAAATCTCAGTTCGAAAACTTCGCTCCCTGTCAAGCTGCATTCCTTTCTTCCCCCGAATGTCTACTCAACTTCCAGTTTCATTGAACTTGCTAGCTGTAGCAGCGATAAGATTAGTCTGTTGTTTTTTTTCACCGCTGGTATATACCGCTGACCTAATTGTATTTACCGCTCTCCTCAGTTTTTATTTACCATAAATTTGTCTCCCTAGTAATTAAAAAGAAAATTGTCACACGGATGTAGATATAGATGAAAGAAGAGATATCAGTAAGGGAGCTCTATCCTAAGCTTCTAAATATAGTGCTTGATTTTCAAAATGATGTACATGTGAAATAGAATGCGTTTTCTCTCTCGCATTGGCCCTTCAAGAAGTACAAACCAGTTCTTTTTACTTAAGATGAACTGCTGTTCTGAATCCGAAAATGACAATTTCAAGATGACCAGTTCAGAAAAATGCCCCCAATACAGAAAACGAAATCGAAACTTACATCATACGTAACTGCCTTCCTATACGACTGGCGTAAAATTGTAAAGAGACCAGAACTGCAGAACATGTAAGGTGGTATATTTACATTTTCACATGTGATATATTTTTATATATCACCTGTAACAGCTGCAACTATAATTACAGTGAATATGCAATAATGTAAATACATAACAATTACAATACAACAGAAATAAAGAACCAAACTGAATGAGGAATGCATTTTGAGTACAGTTGCATTTCTGCCACTTTTGGATAATCGCGAAGCCGATTCGAAACCGAGACGCGAGGCGTCGTTACGCGCTGTGCTAACCACTCCACCACGTAGGCCGCAGTACATATTGAGTATACTATCATTTTCCAATCACCTCCTAATTACTTGATAATTACTTAATCAGAAAGCCAAATATATTCTTGTGTAATGTGACGGTTTGAGATTTTCAAAACACCCCTGCACATACATCTAACCCATCGTCCCGGGTTAGATACCCGGTGGAGGCACATGGCACGGTGATTCGGATCCCACTTTAAACTGTAGGTCCAGTCCCGATTAGCCTTTCTGTGCCTAAAGTGGACTTAAAACCAAACATCAATCAATCAATCAATACATCTAACCACTGCTAAGTGCCTTGTCACATCGCGATAAGCAAATTCTGTACAATAACTATATTTAAGCAATTAGTATGAATTGCAGAAAATTACATTTCAATCAAAACGAGCAAAAAATTATTTGGGCTCTTTGCAAACTGAAATAATATTCATGAAGTTTTCTCTGGATATCAGCCAGGTGATTTCCAGATAGGCTTTCGAGAACTAACGTCACACTCATATTCAGGGATTGCATCACTCGAAAGCTCGGAAGCCTATCCGGAAATCACCTGGCTGATATCTCGAGAAAACACCATTCGCCGCCGGGAAAGCTTCAAGAATTACTTGAAATAATATTAATTTCATCTCCCTGATAGCTCCACGAGACTCGTGCTGGCTGTGCTGGTCACGTACTCTAGCGTCAATAAAGTTAAAAATTACCGTTGCTTCCAATTTTCAGTGCAAACTGTTCAAATTCTTTCTTCTTCCTCCCAAGCGTCCGTTATTTTTTGCTGTGTTCATCTTAATTTAAACAATTTCTCTAAACATTAACACGAAACGGAAAACTGGCCACGAGTGCCTTTCTATTTAGCATTTAATTTCTAAACAGCGCTTCGTGAGAATTAGTGACATGAGCTGAACTTGCTTGCTTATTAACTGAACAACAGGAAATACCTGGCTATGGGCTTGTTTTTTTAGGGTTCATGTCTTGGCTTGTGTAAAGGAGATCGTGGCAAGTTATATGCTTTATCTTTCTTTCTCTAACCTTCTCTTTGTTATCATCTGTTCTTCAATTGTTCTTTCTCTTTCTTCCTGTTTGTATATCTTCCTTTCGTGCAAATACTGCCACTGCCTTGTATGTACATTCTTGATACCTTGTCCTTGATTCATAGAAATTTCAACATGTTTTCGAAAAATCTGCATATATATATACAATTATAATACCAGAGGTCAAAACAAAAATCCTTTTAAATTCAGTTCGAACTAAAACACAAAGTTCCTTAGCATACAAAGGCATAAAGATGTATAACAAAGTACCACAAGAAATAAGTAGCTCTAATATGAAAAAAATGAAATAAAACAATAAGTAAAATATTAATGTCTAATATATTTTATGAAGTAAAATATTCCTAATATTTGATTTTTATCAAGTATATGAATCATAATTCAAGTATATCAAATTTTAATGTATTTTTATTTTCTACACACACACACACACAACTTTCGAACCTGCATTGGTTGTAATTTATCCTGTTTCATCTATGTACTAACTATGAGAGGTTGTTTCTCTTTCATTTAATGTTTGTAGTAACAATCCTTTGATTGGTTGCGTGTTTTATTATTATTGTTTATTATTATTTACATGTAATATATAACTTTATAGTTTAGACACAGTCGTATAAGACTGACCTGTTCAATATCATTTTACATTTTGTACTACATATGATCAATCAAATGGAATCAAATTCCTCTCTTTCCATTTCCTCTTCACTGTTTCAATGTTTTTCATTCTCTTCTCTCCTTTTCTTTATCAGTCATTTTCCTTCTTTCATTCTTTTCCGCTTTATTTCCTTCTCTGTTCATCTCCTTGGCTTGTTTGAGATTCGTAGAGTTGGCAGCAACGTCGACAGAGAATTTCGTCTGCTTTGGTCGTGGCTATATTATTTGTCTTTCTGTAGCCTTTCCTTTATTTCTTTTTCTCTTTATCTGTTCTATTCTCTCTTCTATTTTTGTCTTTCTATTTTCTGCGTTTTCACTATCTTTCTTTCTCTCTCTGTCATTGTCTTTTCATATCCTCTCGCTTAATTTCTTCCTCCGTTTCTATACCTCTCCATCTTTTATTTCTTTTGTGCTCTTTTTCCCTTACATGTGTTTTATTTATAATAAAATCAATCCGCCAGAAGATTTCTTATGTATGCTATTTGTGTGGGCAGCAATGTGCCCATCTTTGTCTACCCTATCGCAACGGTCTTTAGAGATATGATGGTTAACGAGGTAATTCGCAGTTTCGTTCTGAATTTCCAGACAAGTAGACAAGACCTTTCAAGACTTGATGACGTTTGTAATATCGAGACAACGCCGAGACATAAACTTGCGAGTCCTTTTCGTTCGAATATTTTTAGTAAACTAAAGGTTTCACCTGAATCAATCTTATTTGACCCATTCAATGGGTAGCTAACTCATCATTTGTTGGTTTGAAAGGATTGCTTGAGAGCCACGGGAGAACCGGGTCCGATTCCTTGGGTGGGTGATTTCGGATAGGTTTTTTTCCGACCTTGTCCCTGCATAAAAGCGACTCTCGGGTTCATCCAGCCTTTTAAAAAATGGATTTAGGCCGCTGGAGCTTGGTAGTGATCACATCACCTCCATGAATGACCGAGGATGTGAATGTGTGTGTGCCCCCACCTCCACCCCCGCTTCATATACCTTCACGACACATTGCAATGCGCAAGGAGGTCAGTGGCGTGCTCAGGGTGGGCTTGGTGGGGGTTATAATCCCCCTTTGTCCCATTATTTCTGAGAAAAAAAAGAACGTCAAAGACATAAAATGATGGCAAAATGAGGGCTGACTACTAAAAAAGTATACGTAATCCCCCTTTCGAAAATACTGGGCCCGCCACTGAAGGGGTATTTTCCTTAACCCTTAGGTTAGGGTTGGTTAGGTTACATCCACCATTTGAAGGCGAGAACGAGACATGCATTTTCAACTCAGGACGGAACAAGGGCGAGATGAAATCTTGTCTCCGAAAGTTCTAGGTTCGAGTCCTGGTCTTTTCATAAGTTTCGTCAGTATTTAAATTTTGCGTCGCTTTCCACCCACTTTTGGCGACGATAAGGATGAATGACGATTAAATTAAATAGATGAACGCGTGCACAGATTAGAGTGAAACATTTGACTGTCGGATATACTGTGTGTTGCCCCACCGATGAGTTTAGTTTCTGCTTGTTCTGCAAGTCGACTTTTTGGATGACGCGTGGTCAGCGCATGAGCAACGAGTTCTATCACGGCTTTCGAGAGAGTAGTAGTTCCCCCCAATGGACCAACCATATTATTGGTGACGTCAACAGCAGACAACTGGCCACTGTTGAGTCCAAACAAGGATAACACGTGGTTTTGGCCTATTCTCTAGCATTTGTTTTTTGATCGCAAGGGGTAGCTTAAAGGATTGTGACAGCATTTATGAAACAAAATTGTGATGTTTATCGTACATCAATGTAAAGATGAAATCTCGGAGAATACGTCGATATACTATACATACGTGAGAGAAAAATGTAAAGAATAACTGAAATAAGAAAACCACGCAATTTTAAATAAAATCTAGCCATTCTGCTTCGAAGCTCAACCAAGCTCAACTCATAGCCAACGAGAGTGACCCCGCCGATGGGGAGGATGGGAGTCAGAAGCCTCACGTGACTGCAGCGGCGCCGCCTATTGGCTGTGGTTTCGGATCGGACGCCGGGTAGGTGCATTCGCTTTATTCAATTATTTGCTCTATTTATTATTTACATTATCCTCTGCAAGATATATGTAATATATAGGTGTATTCTCCGAAATCTCATTTTTATATAGATGTACGATACACATCACAATTTTGTTTCATAAGTGCCGTCCGTCAGAATCCTTTAAGCTACCCTTTGCGATCAAAAAACCAATGGACACAGTCGTGGTCAGTGACGTCACACTAATATAGTCCATTGCAGTAGCGTACGCAGGATTTCATCAAGGGGGGAATTATTTCTAAAGCTTTCTCCAAATTCACATTACCATTGTTTTATTATAATAATCATAATTAATTAATAATACTTATAATTTATTAATTATTTGAATTAAGAACGAAATTACTTTCTAGTCATTTGATTTTTTTTGTTTCTTTGATACGAAATAATTGTCTAGTCAACGAGGTGAGACATTTTAAGTGTGAAGAAAATCCATAAAATCAAGAAAATATATTAAAATAAATTGAAATAATCAAAGTATGGAACTCATCAAACGAGCTGCGGTGGTCTGGACGGTAGGGCATCTGACAAGCACGTGGGAGATCAGGGTTCGATTCCCGGAATTGGTTGGAATTTTTCAGCTCTTGTCCCCGATAATTCACATCTGGAATGTCTCGCTGTTCTTACCAACAAAACATTTTGCAATAGTTAGTGTAAACAATGGGAAGGTGGACTGGTAACTGTGTATTCTTATTCGCCTAGCTATACAGTACCCGTCTACAACGAGCCAAGAACTTTCTTTAGTTAATGCTCATTGTTCACACACACACACACACACACACACACACACACACACACACACACACACACACACACACACACACACACAAAAAAAACTACATATTCATTGAACATTGATGCAGCTGAGATACAAAACAACTTTTTTTTTCTCTTTTAAATCAAAGGTGCCCTCATATTTTATTTTCAAGGCATTCACTCGGAAAGACACGTGTGTTTGGAATGCTGTGCTTTACTCCATGCTGCATGGGAGTAACAACTTAATTATCATAATAATTATTATTAGTAGTAGTAGTAGTTGTAGTAGTATTGTCGCAGATCTTTGTGATAAATTGGCTATTTTTAATTTTCATCACAGCATTTTTCTTAATATTTCAAAAGCTCAAGGGGGTTTTAAACCCCGCAACCCCCCTTGCGTACGCCACGGGTCCATTGTTCTCATGATACTGCGCCAGTACTGAAATTTTGGAGACACGAATCCGGGACCGCTCGCACCAAGGACTAGAGCGCTAACCACTTGTCTACGCGAGAGCACCTAATTATAACACCCTGTAAAGATATCCAGTGTCTTGCCTGGAAGAGTTTTCGCCATGTCTTGCTGAATCACCTTTATGGCGAGAACATCGAGAAAGTAATACCTCACCGACTATAGTGCAAAGGGAAATAAGTTGAATTATAAGACAGAGGGAAGGAAACTAAATTGTACATTTTACTTTACGTGCAAGTTCTTCATTAAATTGTCCTTCGTGGGCGTCACTGAATGATCGTTACTTGAGGCACGCAAGAGGAAATGCCCCCTCTCCCCCACCTGGCAAATAAAGATGATTCGCTTGAGCACCACCGATGAAAATTTGCAACAATGTATGAAGCCCAGCGCCCCTCTCCACCCACCTTTCCGCTTCTTACACATTGTTGAGGAGAGATCTTTTCGCGAAGACAGGATGGGCCTTTCTGATGTACAACAACTGAAAGAAGCAATAAAGAAAATCCTCAATGGCTTGTAGTGTTTATTGCGGATGTGTCCCAGCACAGTACCTTCTCCTTGTGCAGTGGATACTTCCAGGGGGGATTTGCCACTAGGCTATCCTAAGCTATAGCCTAGAGGCCGCACAAAAATGAGACGCTGAAGGGGCAAAAATTGACAAAGACCGTCGACTATTAAAATTCCTTAATATTGTGATATAATAGCAAAATAAAACATGTCAAGTCCTTTTACTTACTTATTTCATGAAAGAAGTTAGACGGAAAAGAGTTTCTAGGGTTTAAATAACTTCTTACATCATAACCCTATTTTCAGAGAGCACGTAACAGTGCTCGAATGTAAAATAATTGTTCCTCGAAGAAACGAATGTAAACATTTTAAATTCTAACAATTGAAAGTCAAGTGAAGATATACCGGGTGGCCAGAATTAAAGTTACCCAACTCAGAGCCCTCTGTAGCCTGTTTGAGGCATCGTAGAACTATGAAATTTGGTGAATCAACTATGCAGACCATGAGAAAGAGGATGGCGATAAAAAAGGTTCAATTTTCCGCCACTAGGTTGAAATGTGGTGCTGTATGTCCATGATGGGTTGTACAAATAATCACGTTAAGTGATTTAGCCGAGTTATTAATTAGAAAGACATTTGTTAGTGGCTGGAAGTGGCAAGAAAATAATGTCTCGTTTATTGCAAGGTAAAGGCAAATCCATAACCAAATGGAGCAGTTTACGTCATTATTACAACCCATCATGGAAGTACAGCGCCACATTTCAACCTGGTGGCGGAAAATTGAACTATTTTTTTCTTTATTGCCATCCTCTTCCCCATTGTCTGCATAGTGAATTCACGAAATTTCAGAGTTCTACGATGCCTCAAACAGGATGCAGAGGTCTCTGAGTTGGGTAACTTTAATTCTGGCCACCCAGTACATTGATTGTTGATGTCAACATCCTTGTTCCTCAGTTCACAGCCAGTGTGGCTACCATAATGTAATGTCGGCTTATTTTCCTTTGGTTCGTGCGTGGTATTAGTGCTGTGTGGCGAAATTCATAGTGCAGTGGTGCTTAAAACCAAAACGAAGTTTAATCAATATTTTTTAATCACGTGTTTTTATTTTAAAGTTTACCAAGCGTTGAAGGTAAAGTTCCTCGTGCATTATAGCACCGTGCCATGAAGGCACATTTAGGGGATGTGGGGGAGGGGTTCCCAACACATTTTTGATCTCGCCCATTTTTGAGGTGATCAGCACCACGAACCGGCCACCTTAACCCCCTAGGGTAGCCCCCAGGTACTTATTTCTATTAGGGTGAGTGAAGCCCAGAGCCGCTTTATGCGGGTGCAAGGTCGGAAAAATTTCTACCTTGCACACCTACCCCGAGAATCGAATCAGTCTTTCTATCGGGGTGTAAGGGGTGATCTTCCACGTAGTACACCCAAATGTCAACCTCACTTCCACGTTAGTGCACCCTGGACTTAAGACTAACGAGGCTCTGGCGACTGGCCCCATGGTCAGTATAATTTTGTTTGTATTGTCTGATTCTTTTGTCCTTATGTGTGCTGAGTGCCCCTTTACAGCCTCAGCTTTTAAAGAAAGTCAGAATATTTTATAATTTTAGTTATACAACGTTAGAGTTGTTATTTGTAGAGGTAAGGGGCTGGCCCCCGTATACTGTGACGGGAGCAAAATAGCCTAAGTGCTGACGCTCCCAAAATTTTAAATTCAAATTCAAATTCAAATTCAGTCTTTCTATCGACTAGACCACAGCGGCTCTACAGAGCATGCAATTAATGAAGTGATAACAAAACTGTTTATAATAATAATACGAGTGGTACGAGATCAGTGTTGGAATTGGGGAGGAAATCAGATCAGGGAGAAACTAATAGACAAGACAAGAAATACTAGCTGATTGCCAGACGAAGACCTGACTAAGGGAATGAGGTAAAGCGAAATATACCTGTGTCGTAGGAAGGAAGAAAAGTGGAGCCTGGCTCAGGTTTGGAGGGTAGAAACAAGTAAGGATGAAAAACGAAGCAGGGAAAACGGTACCCACTGTATGGGGAGGGGGAACAGTTATCAACATTCTTCTTGAATGCCCTGCTACGCGTGATCTGATAGGTAGGTGGGTGAACAACGTCATGAGGAGGGAAGTGATGGAAACGGCAGATGACGAAGGAAATGAACAGCAAGGAAACGGTGCAAAAAGTGGGGATGTACCTGCTGGAAGTCGGAGAACGACAGACTGCAGAGAATCCGTGTTAACCTTAGTGGAGACTGCCATGAGCGATATAATTTTCAGCTAAGCGTCATGTGTAAATGTGTATTATTCTTCAAAGACCGTATCCAACAAATGATAAAACATAGAATATTAAGTGCCTACAACCAGGCATATATCTAGAAATATATTTCGGGGGGAGTCCGAACCAAGTGCCTTAGGAATATATAATTATAATAATAATAATGTTTGAATTAAAATAAATATATTGCGATTATATTAAATAACTACTAATTATAATGTGTTAATTAATATTATTGTTATTACACAAATAAACAAAAACTGTATAAAATAGAGATATAACAACACGTATTCATTATGTAGCTTACCTGTAGTTAAGATCTGCATAATTTGTATAAAAACAAGTGCTCTGGCAAAGAAATTAATGTCTGTACAGAGCCCCTCGGGGCGGTCTACATAAAAGAAGATGCCCGCGATATTCGGGAACCATTCTCAAGTGACTCTGCGTCAAATTATACAATTAAAGAAAGGTGAAAGATAGAAATTCCGACTATTGATTCTATTTAATAACGAATCGGACCCTGTTTTGGAAAACACATGCCTGTCGATGATTGTGCACGACACTGGCTCGCACTGATCGAAGCCTCCTCCCTGTATCAACACAATCCAATCGAGCACTGACTGTTCTCCTCCGACTTCTCGCCTATAGCATTCTCCGTCCTTGCGGAAGTCTGGGCCAAACACCTTATCTGCTGACTTAACATTGTATATGCAAGTAGCGAGCTAGTGCAGGCGATCATGCACCACATGTCAAACATCTGAAGAATTGAAATTTATTGAATAGCAAAAAGGGATGTTAGATCCATTTCGCGGGAAGAAAGTTCCAGATTAATATTTTATGCATATTGTCACGCGCTAATTTAATAACTAATTAACTCAACTGAACTAAGCAACGCAACAACGCAGAATCGCTCCACGTGACACCTGTCACGCGGATTAAACATTACATGAATTATAATACGGTCAGGATAAGTGCCTACAGTCGGAGTTACCGAGAATAAACCCAGGAGGATTTGATTTTAAGTACCTGAAATGACGTTACATAATACTACGGTGGTTCTGAATATACACATATATTAAAGCACAGATAAATACACAGTACATCTTGCCCTCTTTGACTCGATCTCTCATTCATACTCTCATTCCATGGCATATTGCGACAATATGACAATTACAAAGGTTAGATTAATTAATACTTCGACTATAGTCATGCTATTTCTTGGCTACATTGCCGTTTACAATTTACCGTTTAAGATTTTAAGTATAACGTGAATAATTGTTCCTTGTGCGAACCCTTTTAGCTTTTCAGAAGGTACAAATATATTTCAATGAACTATTGTTTGCTGTTAACATAAACTCTGATCTACAACATTGATTGTCCGTCGGAATACCGATGTCTAGGTTTGCCATAGCACTGATTTAAGTTATGCAATGATTTGATTTACGCAGATTCGCGGTAGATTGGCGTCATCTCTCTCACACACGCACATGGTTGGATCTTACCTTCACTGCATTCCCTCTGACCTGGGTAGGGTGAAAGTGGTCCTATAGTATTGGAAGACGTCCACAGTCCAGCGTTGTACTTCGCGGTTATCCTGGTTGGCGAAAATGGATCTCCCGGCAGTTCCGTATGGCATCATCGGATCCTGGCTTCACTCGTTCACTTCTCGCGGTTTCCCATGGACACACATGGATATTAAATGTTATTAACTTCTGCTAACTTAGGACGTTGTTTCGGACGATTGACACAGGTGGACGTGTCTGGCGTTATTCTCACATACCACACGTATGTGCACGAATGCGTTGACGACGAGGGGAAAACGACCCCCCTGGGTCTACTCTGCTCTACTCCATGGCTCTAAACACTCAATCGAGTCAAAAAACAAATCCAGACCACGAGTCTGATCGCGACTCCGAGCTAGGTCGCACGTAGCTCACACTCCGGTGGCGATTGTAGGCAAACTGTTTTCTCGCTATTCCGAATCATCCCTTTTATTCAAGATTTGAACGTGGTGACGCTCTACCCTCTATGTTTAGGTGTCAATTTATTGTTTCTGGTGCTTTGACCGTTGTCCTCCTATCCTGGTCAACGCTCACTTCGGTTCTTAACCTCTGGTAGCAGCCCCTCGTGCAGAGATTAGGCTAAATCCTCCTATATTGTGTCAGTCACGTATAGAAAGGCCAACTCACCAGGACACCGTCTCCCATTCAATTCAGCGATGAATCTTTAATAATTCATAACTCCCGTAGTTCTGTTCTGATTAGGCTCAAATCTTGGAATCAGTACTTTCAAGATGTGGTCGTCCGCTGGTTAAAATATCATCCAATTCGGTCCATTGGTTTAGAAGTTGCTCTTTTCCTGCTATTCCCCATAAGAATGCATGTAAATCCGAATTGGGCGAAAACGGTGGTTGAGCAAGCTAGTGTTGGCTAAGGCAGTTCGCTAGACACCTGTATTCGCGACGGATTTTAATATTACCAATTGTAATTAATTCTTAATAACGGGCAATTAGATTAATTACCTGTTACTCAATATTTGACCGTTATAATATTATTATAAATAGTAATAGTAATCTTTGTTACTGTCCTTCAAATCCATAGGATCCTATATAATACTTACTTTCCAATAAGTTGAGGAAATTCATAGCCATCGATTATACAACAAATCCTAAACAAGTATATTATTTAATTTTAGTACTTTGTAAGTCTTTCCGGGGGTCCGGATCCCCTGGATCCCAAATACGGTCTTACCCACAGCACATGAGAAGAAATGCATATGCATCAGTTCGCTCTCTGCCAACGTCACCAATCTCACTGATAGAACAAGTACAATGATGGGAGTGTGCCCAATAACACCTTGAAAAGACATGGTGGTTCCACATCTCCTTCCGTTCCATTATCCACACTGTTCCTCTTGTCATACTTACCTACTTTCAAAGTTCCTCACAGTGGCGCTGTGAATTCCCAAATTGCAAAGATTCCTGTATCTTCCTGGGAAAACAGCAAGCTTCGCTTCATGTAGCTATGTGATTACTTTAGCGGTAATGGTTCTTCTGATAGAGATTGCATCTCGGTGTGGAGAGTTATCAGAATGTGCTATCGCTGTACCTCCTATATTATTTCTCAGGGGAAGATGTAGGTAACTTTGGTATTTAAATCTTCCAACGAGGAAGAAACAAGGAAATAAAACTCAGTTTCAAAATGGCGGATCTTTTTCCTCCTTCAATATGGAGAAGTGGGTTTTCCCACGACTATTAAAGTAAGTTGAAGCTAACAGAATGGCGAAACTTAGCACAAAGCTTATGCAGACATTTATAAAACCGACTTTGTCTAGTGTTGTTTGATATATTTGGTTGTAGAGTAAAATCAGAAAACTCGAAAAATGTACCGCTATGTTCGTCTTGTGCGTCGGTATCAGAAACTACCAAAACTTAAAGGCAAAAATTTGGTTCACTGATAGTCCTAATACCAAACCTACCTAATGACAGCCCGGTGCATCAAAGATTATCTCTGTCGACCCGTGTGCTGGCCGTTTTCCGCCTTTTTCCCTTCCTCATAAACCTTTTCCCGGTTTCAAACTTTCTTCAACCAACGGTTTCCAGGTTTTTGCCTTTCTTCGTCAAACCATTCCCCGTTTTAACCTTTTTTCATCAAACTGTTTCCCGATTTTTCCCTTTCGTCATCAAACAGTTTTCCACTTTTACCAATCCTTCATCAATTTTCCACTTCACCCCTTTCTTCATCAAAGAGTTTCCCACTTTTTCCCTTTCTTCTGCAAACAGTTTCTCACTTTTACCAATTCTTCATCCGTTTCCCACTTCTTTCCTTTCTTCTGCAAACAGTTTCCCACTTCTTTCCTTTCTTCTGTAAACAGTTACCCAACTTCTTTCCTTTCTTCATCAAACAGTTTCCCAACTTCTTCCCTCTCTTCATCAAACAGTTTTCCACCTCATCCCTTTCTTCATCAAACAGTTTTCCACCTCATCCCTTTCTTCATCAAACAGTTTTCAACCTCATCCCTTTCTTCATCAAACAGTTTTCCACTTCATCCGTTTCTTCATCAAACAGTTTCCCACTTCGTCCATTTCTTCATCAAACAGTTTCCCACTTCGTCCATTTCTTCATCAAACAGCTTCCCACTTCGTCTCTTTCTTCATCAGTTTCCCACTTCTTCCCTTTCTTAATCAAACATTTTCCAGGGATTTTCTTTTCTTATAAAACAGTTTCCCAGTTTTTCCCTCTCCACATCGAATGGTTTTCCACTATTCCCTTTCCTCATGAAACCGTTTCCCGTTTTTTTTTTCCTTTTCTACGTGTGTGTGATATCTTTCGATTTTCTGTCACTTTTGCTGATCCCGAAGATGATGATGAATGGTGATAAGAGGAAATTGACGAAAAGACAATCACAAGCGCTCATGGACAGGACACAACACAATCGGTAGGTCCATGCGCCAGAGCTTCGTCAGCCTGCAAGAGATGCAACCGAGAGTGTACTAAATAGAAATAGAGGTTGGCTTCTCAGGTTACTCCTCACACCCTACTTCGCGGTAACTTCAATAGGGAAGGGAGGGAGAGGTCTTGCAGTGTTGCAAACCTCCGACTCTTTAGAAACACTCACTTGGGAAGGAAGGGGCGCTCTTCCGTGGATCACGGCACGGGCCGGGTCACGAGGCCTTGACCCCCGCGGTCAACGGACAGTGACGGTGACGTCACGAGTCCTTCACGGCAGCCTCGGAAGGTGACTTCGCTTCTGACATAAACTATCAACTTCCGGCGCTTGGGGGATTGTTGTCCACTTGTATTGTTGCGTTCTCCTTCGGTTACGTTGAATGAAAACTTAGTTGTTGTCTCGAGTTTTCTTTTTCTTTTTGTGCTCATCCGCATTTTCATGAATCGTGGCAATTTACTTTTAACTCGCCTCCTAGAAACGTTCTTAAAAGTTTTGGACTATGAATAGATAGGAATAAAGATCAACAAATGGTGGAAGTGCATCCACGGCAGAAAAATATGTTCAGAAAGCCAAAACTCTCAGTGTATGAAGTTGTAGTGGGTCTTATCAAGAAGGAGAAGAAATAGGTACGAAGGTAAATTTAAGGAGAAAGTGATAGGCCTACCCAATGCACATTGAACATGGAGGAGGTAGGACCCCACTCATTCTCAATGTCGGCCATTTGTGGAGGTGATGTGATCAACATCCCTCTCCAGCGTCCTTCACCCCTCAGATACCCATTTATTAGAGTGAATGAACCTCAGAACCACTCCTTACAAAGGTATTACTTGGCGAAATTTACATCAGGCTCTCCCGCGCGGCCGTTAGACGTTCTACCGACTCAACCACCGCAGCTGAGGATAAATAGGTGGAAGGGGAGAGAGGAATAGGAAGGGAAATGGAGCGAGCGAGCGATAGAGAGGCAGAGAAAAACAGGTAGGACTAAACAGGGAAAAGGAAACACGAAGGCTTACAGAAATAGAGCGAATTAGAGGAATTGAAAGGAAAATAGAGCGAACGAGGGGAACAGGTGTTGAAGGAGAGACACAAAGGCAGGGTAAACAGAGTGAGAGAGAAAATATGTCAGACAGGAAAAGAAAAACACGAAGGCAACGAGAGATAGAAACTAGAATAGAATGATGAGAAAGGAGAGAAACTGAAAAAAAAGGCATGCAGCATAGTGAGTGAGTACAAAAAAAGAGTGCAATCATGGAAAGATAGGGGCAGATACGGCACAGACAAGCGTAAGGGGGGAAAGACATGGATGAAGGTAGGGAACAGAAGAGAAGTATAAGCTGAAAAAAAGTAGTATAGACATGACAGCCGAGTTCAACAAAAAAAGGGAGAATGATACGGGGATGCATTTCTTATGCTCATGGATTTAACTTGGGGCATAACTTTGGAGGGGCAGAATCGAATTTGGAGCTTAACTTGGGCGGGGGCCGGATTCGAAAGGTTTCCTTCCCGTCCAAAAATATTTTGCTCAACAATTGTTACATTTGCGAAATCATTAAAAGAAGAAAATACTCTTTGTTACTTTGCTCGTCCCAGGAGGACAACAAAAGTATCCTTCAGTCGTAAATTTTGTAATATCTGACATTTAGGGTACATTGCCTCCGCCAAGCTACGCCTACCTAGGTATGATCGCGCTAAACCTTTACAGTTCCAAATTCTGAAAAAAATACAACTGTTTAGAATTTCTTGTAAAGTGTTCAAGAGGACCTTCGTGCGGTTTGCTTTCACTGCTTTCTAGATAACTGTGAGAGAAAATGGAACAGATATCTATTCTCCATTCACTGTAAGAGCGAAGTTAATGTTGGTTGCGGTGTTGCTTTGTCCATGAATATATTGGTTGTAACTGTACATCTTATAATTATAATCAAGAACTTGAATATTGCAGCTACGTTGAGTGATGTGGCTTTAGTAAATGCACTATATTCTTACGCGTAAGATTCCTACATACCTGCCACTGGAATAGCCAGTAGAATTTCTCAAAAGCCACGTGTTTTTGTTTACATTGATTTCGTTCTTACAGTGGAAAGAGAATAGACAACCCTGAAAGCAATCCACAAGATTGATTGGAGTAGGTTATTTTACTTCGCTCTTCTTCCACCTTTCGCTAATGGCGGCGATGAAGATGAATGATGAAATTGAGGAAGGGACACTCACAAGGAACACCCATGCCCAGGCCGTGATTCGAACCAGGGACCCCTGTGCTGACCGCTCCACCAGCGATCTGTAAGAAGAATCGCTTTAATGCTGTAGCAAGAATTCAAAAAAGTCGTAATTATTCAGAATTTGGAGTACCATAGAGATTTTTGGAAAGGAAGGGGTACATCGTACCAAAGAGAGGAGCTTCTCATTCCAGCATTTGCCGACCACCGTGTTGGAGTGATTAGCACAGCGCCATACGACGCCAGTGGTCGCGGGTTTGAATCCCAGCCTAGGTGCAGATGATCTTTGCGAATGTCCCTTCATCAACCTCATCGTCGCGATTAGCCAAAAGTGGAAGAAATGCAACAGTAAATAACAAAAATCAAATTAAATCAATCATTCCAGCATTTGGTAGCAGTAGCAGTACTTCCACTATTACTGCTGCTACTATAATAGGCTCATTTGCTGTTGCGGCGTTGCGAATATCTAATTTTAATGCCTTGATTCATGCTTTACCCATTAAGCTCCGGAGCGAGTTCGTCAATTACACCTGGCCAGCGGAGGGATGAAGCACAAGTTGTTTTTTTTTCCTCCATTGAGGCCTCGTACAGCAAGACGCAATTAGTTCCGCGCGAAGTACAGGGGGGATTTTTCCTTCGCTCGCGAGCCGATACGCCACTGAGCAAGGTGAAGGACAAACAAAACTACTCGGCAAGTGTTGCTAACTCGTTCGCGATACAGGATGGAACCACTGGAAACCTCGACGTCGAGGAAAGTCAGAGAGAGGAGGGTGTGTTGAGAGGTAAATATAGAAGGGAACGATGCTGAGAGAAAGATGGATAAAAAATTGGAAAGTGTGAGAGATTGAGAAGAGGAAAGTGGATGGAAGAAAGAGGGGAAGTGAAAAAGGAAAAAGGAGATAAAAGTGATAAATAGGAAGAAAGAAGAGGGGGAGAAGAAAAGGGGAAGTAAATAGAAGGGAATGGAAAGGGAAGAAGAAAAGAGGGGAGGAGAGAATCGGGAAGAAAATAGGAGATAAGATGGAACAAAAAGAGGGGATGAAAGAGTAACAAAGAGGGGAGAATAGGAATGCTATTTTGAGAATAATTATAACATTCTCCAAAGCGCAATTTTGAGAATGTCATAATATCTTACTGAAATTGTTACTATTCTTCATCCACTGCAAGATAGAAGTTGAAGTACACAAAACAACGTGAATTCTGGGAAATATTCCTCTGTGTTTGTTCTGGTGTTAATTTTCCCGGTATATTAGCTAAGCAGCTCATAATAAAAGGTCATGCAATTTCGGTGTAGCAGCTACATTGAATGGTACTGTATATTCCTAAGTGCAAAATTCATGCTCAGCTGCCTGTCATTTCTCAGTAGCGACGTGTATTTATTTAAATCAACTTTGTTCTTGTAGCGGACAGAATATAATTTTTCGTGCATTTTAGTTTTGTTCACTTAAGCTCCCTAAGATAAATCTTGATGTTTCTCATTAAAACTGTAAAAGTGCGAGAAAGAAATAGTCGAAAAACAATTTGAAACTGTTCGTTCTTTCGCCAGAAGCGAATTTTCCCTTACTACCCTTGGTTAAAATAAGCCCACTTTGTGCATAAAAAGGCTAATTGAGTCTGTACTCATAGTTTTTAAAGTAGGATTGGAACCACAGTGTGCCTCCACCGTGTGACGAACCCGGGAGCTCTAAGTAAATTACAAGACTACGAAGTTACCACTACAAAGAGAGGGAAACCGAGGAAGAAAATAGAGGACGAGAAAAGAGAGAGAATACATTGGCCAAATAAGGAGGCGGGGAGAGAGAGTAAGGGGTTCGAAAGCAATCGAGGAAATTGAGAGTGCAATTGGAGGACGGATGGAAGTTAGAGAAAACGAAGGAAAGAAAAGGAAAGGAGGAAGTTTAAAGAAATGGATTGGAGAAGCGAACTGATCGAGAGAGGGGAGAACGACAAAGTAAAAAGGAAAAAGAGGTCGAAAGAGAGAGAAGGAGTTGAAGATATAAACATGGAAATAAAAAGAGAAGAGAATAAAAAGAAGAGGGAAGTCGAGAGGATTGGAAAATAAAGGGAAAGAAAGAGGAGAGTGGATGGAAAGGAACGTGGGAAAAGGAGAGAATGGAAAATAAACAGGAAAAGAGAGAGAAAGAAGCAAGGCAGAGAAGGACGGAGAGAGAAGGGAAAACGAAGAATGAGAGTGACAGGGTGGCGAAAGACCTGGAAAACCTGGAAAACCGGGAAAAGTCAGGGAATTTGAGGTGTCAAAAAAAGTCAGGGAAATGTCAGGGAATTTCATCTTCATTAACTTTTTTTTTTATTATTTATTTATTTAAAGATATCGTTATGGAACTCTGCACGGGAACAGGAAATCTTGTTCATAAGTTTCGGCCTCAAATTTTAGGCCCCTTTTACTCGCAACACAACCACAGCACCAGAAACCAGTGATGGCAGGAGGAGAGAGAGAGAGAGAGAGAAATTTCTCTCGCCCGGGCTTCTCGGCGGGAATTTTAAATTCAAACACTCTTTCGAGGAAAATTGTTATAACTCTTGCACTATTGGAGCAATCTACTTCGGATAACTTTTGTTTTGCAGCTAAAACATCAGCGCATGCAATCGTGTACAATTCAGAACACTGGACCGAGGTGTGGGGGGCGACCCCCGAATTTCAATGGAAAAAAACATAAAAAACTGGAGTTTGTACCCTCTTCTCCCACTATTTTGGGGAGAAGGAACGAACTTTAGTATTATTTTCAAAGAATGGACATTTCTCAAGAGAATGAAACATGTTTCATGTTCTTGGGTGCCATACAAGTTGAATAATAAGCCAAAATGTGATTATTATTTTTTACGAAGAATTGGTAATTTGCATTTTTTGGAGGACAATTGTTATAACTCGGGCACTATGGGAGCAATCTACTTCGGATAAGTTTTGTTTTGCAGCTAAGACATCAAAGCATGCAGCCGTGTACAATTTCGAACGCCGGACCTAGGAAGAGGGGCTTTGGGCACGACCCCCAAATTTCAATGGAAAAAACTTAAAAATCTTGAGTTTGCCCCTTCTTCCCCTGCTATTTTGGAGAAAGGGTGCGAAATTTAGTATTTTTTCAAATAATGGACATTTCTCAAGAGAACTTAACATGTTTCATGTTCTTGGGTTCCATACAAGTTCAATAATAAGCCAAAATGTGATTTTTTTTTTCTTTACGAAAAATAGGTAATTTGCATTTTTGGAGGTAAATTGTTATAACTCCGGCACATATGACAGCAGTCTACTTCGGATGAGTTTTGTTTTGCATCTAGAACATCCGAGCATGCAACCGTGTACAATTCAGAACGCCGGACAGAGGAAGGGGGGCTTGGGCCACGATCCCCCGAAACGTAAAAATCTGGAGTTTGCCCCTCTTCTCCCGCTATTTTGGGGAGAAGGCGCAAAATTAGGTATTCTCTTCAAAGAATGGACGGTTCCAAAGAGAATGAAACATGTTTCATGTTATTGGGTGCCATACAAGTTGAATAATAAGCCAAAATGTGAAACACTGTTTTTTACGAAAAATAGGTAATTTGCATATTGCTCAGAAAATTGTTATAACTGTGGCACTATGGGAGCAATCTACTTCGGATAAGTTTTGTTTTGCAGCTAGAACACATCAAAGCATGCAACCGTGTACAATTCAGAAAGCCGAACCGAGGAAGTGGGTTTGGGGGGTGCAACCCATGAATTTCAATGAAAAAACCATAACAATCTGGAGTTTGCCCCCTCTTCTCCCGCTATTTGGGAAGAAGGCGCGATCTTTAGTATTCTTTTTAAAGAATGGACATTTCTCAAGAGAATGAAACATGTTCCATGTTCTTGGGTGCCATACAAGTTGAATAATGAGGCAAAATGTGATTATTTTTTTTTACGAAAAATAGGTAATTTTTTTTGGAGGAAAATTGTTATAACTCGGACACTATGAGAGCAATCTACTTCGGATAAGTTTTGTTTTGCAGCTAGAACACCATAGCATGCAACGGTGTTCAATTCAGAATGCCAAATTAAGGAAAGGGGGTTTGGGGGCACGACCACCGAATTTCAATGAAAAAACATAAAAATCTGGAGTTGGCCCCCTCTTCTCCTGCCATTTTGGGGAGAAAGCGCAAACCTTGTATTCTCTTCAAAAAATGGACGTTCCCAAAGAGATTGAATCATGTTTCATGTTCCTGGGTGCCATACAAGTTGAATAATGAGCCAAAATGTGAATCTCTGTTCGGATATGTGGCATGGATATGTT
Organism: Lepisma saccharinum; assembly: GCF_977018435.1. Taxonomy (NCBI): domain Eukaryota; kingdom Metazoa; phylum Arthropoda; class Insecta; order Zygentoma; family Lepismatidae; genus Lepisma; species Lepisma saccharinum. The sequence goes on from NC_139233.1 coordinate 49,366,688, forward strand.
GCAGAGAGGGGGGAGGTTGGTCATCAACATGAATTTCCCAGGCTTGCTCCAGACCTGTGTCAGAGTTTCCAACCAAACATAAGAGTATGAAGGTCGAAAAAGCACATTCATTTCGTATCAGCACCATGATACCATATGGTATCATCGGGGGAGTAAAGGTTAAGCCTCTAAATATTACGTGGAAAATGCATTGAATTATATTTTTTTCTTGTCCGTATGGGAGTAGTAAGTGGACTTGTCAACAGATGGAGTGGGGTAAGAGCGGGTGGCGCCGTCCGATAGTTGTCGGACGTCGTAGTAAGGCATTTTGTTGGGCAAGCTGAAGGAACATGGAAACAAATAGGTTCCATTGATACACAAGATTTTTGTCGAATATCGCCACCCGACAAAGTATGTTACTTCAACATGCGACAGAAATTGCATGGACTGCAACATCCAACAAAAATCACATGCATAAACAAGAAGAGCTGCTGGAATTTTATTACTCTTCTGGCTCACTTCACCTTATTTAATGTAGCAGTGCTTACGAAGGTTTTCTTTCATCATCCTGACGTATTACTGGTTTCGCACAAGTTAACATACGTTTACAATGACATTGCACTATTCTTAGATATCAAGAAGAATCCAACCAAATGGGATATAGATTGAATACTATCACGAAAAAATAAAACATAAATCTGCATTGGTGAACGTTATAAAAATTGGCAAGTGCATGCTCCCAACCTCAAATTTACTGCAACACTAGTATTGCAATTAAATGAACACCACTCTCTGTCCTGTCTGTTTAAACTCGTGAGAGATGGTCATTAATCTCTCACTGAGTAAGGTTAATGCCCAATATTATGAAATAAAATACTAATAATAAATATGTAAATATTTTAATATCATATTTACTCGAATCATTCAATCATAAAAGCAAATCACTTTCTTCAAGAATTGACTTTTCTCTGCCAGCCCTGCTTAATTTTCACTTTTCATCTACTGATTTATACGAGAGGTGGCCAGAAGGTAATTTCCGATTAGTAGGGACATTGATTTCTCGCAAAAGCCAAAACCGTGAAAAATTGATATTGCTGCGAAGTTATGTTTAGGAATGTGCAGTGATGTCTGGACACATTTTTTGCCCGTTCGAAATATCGAAATAATGCGAATTGGCGTTTTTAGCGATTTTTGTTTTTAAAAATGTCCTAAAGCAATGAAAAATTCAATGAAATCCAACATTCTTGTCTTTTCTAGGCTATGTTTGTGTACATAGAACGTGCAAGTTTTCCAACATTTTATTCAAGAGTAAACTATAATGCTTGTTATACATGGAATAATTCCGACAGCCACATTAAATCATGCATTTCCAACTTTTATTAAAACCATTTGCTTCACAGAGCAAAGTGGCAGGGTTTTAACAGGATATCTAGTGCATATCTACCATCACACGGGAACCACATCTTCGTATTTGTCGCATGAGATATGTTTCGAATTATCAAGCTAAGTGCGCACCATCGGCATTTGTCGAGCGAGTAATAATGGAGCTCAGTCGTTAGGGTATCTGACTACTATGCGAGAGACCCCAGGGTCGATCCCTTGTGGGGGAGAACCAGGATGTTTTCCACCTATTCAAACTGCTCCGGCACCCACCCAGCATAAAAAAAAACTGGTACCTTGAGGAAACTTTGAGGGATAAATGGTGCTGATCAAATTACCCCCACCTTCAGCCGTGATCAAGAAAGTGTGGGACCCTTACTCCACACCCCTATACACCTTCATGGAAAAGTGCAGGGGAGCACGTTACTTTTTCTTTCTCAAAAATCTGTTCCGACATATCAAACTGTCACGAAAATACGTAGACCATGTGACCTACAATTTAAAATAATAGTTTAAAAGCACAATGGAGTATTAAGTTTCGGTATATTTTGGAGAAAAAATGTTCTAAAACAAAAACGCAAATTTTGGGAAACGTAACAATAACAAGTCAAAAAATGATAATGCCAATTTTTGGTGCCATAATTATCGGTATCTGTCACGTGAGATTGATTGATTTTAATTGCGTCGCCACTTATGGTCATTATGCATGCACCCTTCAGTATATACGGGTAAAATTCCATTATCTAAAATCCCTAACTTAAAATTAAAAAAAGGGGTATGGAAAATAACTTTCCCAAAATATCTTTCAAGATATCAAACTCTCACTAAGAGGCGTAAGCCATGTGTCTTACAATTTGAAACAGTAGTTTAAAAACACCATGAAGGTACAATTTTAGATATTTTCCAGAAAATGCGCTAAAATGAAAGTGTGTATTTTGGGAAAAATAACACCGTATAGTAAAAAATAAGAAAATACACCAATTTGAAAGAAAATAACAAAATATCAAGGTCCCTACCGATTAGGCATAAACAAAACAAGAATATCAGTTGTAATTTATTGCATTAGTAACAGTGAGACCTAACCTAATTTTCGGCATAGTCACCACCGTTGTTCTAGCATTTGTCGTAGCATGGCACTAAATTTTGTATGCCCATGGTATATGTGTCTGACAGCAAAGACTGGAACTATCTCTACCTCAGTGTAGCTGTCAAATTCTTGCCCTGCCAGAAACCTCTTCAGTTAAACAAAGAGATGAAAGCTGGGTACATTCAAGGCCAGGGCTGTACAGGGAGTGGTCCAAGATCTCTCACCTGAAGTGATGCAAAGGGCCCATGTGTACTGAGCTGTATGGGGTTGTGCACATTTGATTGGCCTTCCGTGAATTGTCTGCACCATCGTCTGACCATACTATCACTCACGACGTCCGGTCTGCACAACTCACACGATTGCTCTGTGCCAAATTCTGAGTGTGCAATGTAGGCTACATCGCAGTCGGTGGGAGACTGTATGAGAGCTGCAATCTTTAACTTAGTACTGTACTAAAACGTTTGCATTGCAAATGTACCAGATTACAGCTACATGCCACTTCTTCCTGCCTGCATGTTTGTGTGTCGCTCTCCGACCCCTAGTGCTGCGTATAGGCACCATTGGAGCTTTTTTCAGGATTCCCCTCGTATATGAACTTTCAGAAGCTTTTATTATTAGAGTGTTCCTGTTTTAATGTGTGGTTAGCTAAATCAGGTACCTATACAATGCAATTCTATAAATTCTTTGCGTAAAATTTCTAATACCTACATACCCTTTTCGTCAGAATTAATGGTATAACTGCATGTCGTCAGTTTCACAGTACTTCACTTGGATATACTGTACTGAAGCAGAAATCCCATTGATAATGCAAGGAAATATGACACTTTATTTTGTTCGATTCAATTGTTTCACTTTTATGCAAGAGTTAAGTTCTTTGCTTTACAGAGAAGAGAGGAGTAGCTTTATGCATTGAAAAATGAGTCCGCACTCATGGTTCTTGCAAGCAGAGGGTTCCAAACCTCAGTGGAAATATCAACATATAATACCGAGAATGTATAAGGAGACTGATAAATTACATTTTTTTTTCTTAATCAATCACTCTTCACTCTTATCTCGTTTAGTCGTAACTTTAAAAATAATCAAGTATTTTATTTTAAACTTAACTGCGTATGACAAAATTCCGTAATCCTTCCCTAGCTTGTGAATTGTAATAATTTTCCAAATTCACTAGTTTGCAGTTTGAATTCAAATCATAGAGAATAGAGAAATTAAGTCAATTTCATAGAAGATAATATTGGTACTTAACAAAACCATACGTGGATCTGTATGAGTTTATTATTTCCATTTGCAAAAACATCTATTTAGTTTAGATTGTAATTGTCAGGGAAAAATGTAAATTTTGTCCTGGAAAACCTGGAAAAGTCAGGGAATTTCATTTCTGCTTGTTTGTAGCCACCCTGAGTGAAAGAGAAGTCGGCGCGTGCATAATTTCGCACATGCGTCGTCGCGCTCCGAACATCATGTCACGAGCTTCGCAATGAAAAAAAAGACGAAAGAAGCAAAGCGATTACGTAACAGGTATCCTCGCACGTATATCAAGACGAGTGTCATGTGATTAAGAAGCCAAATAAAACATTTCTGATTTCCGTTCTCTCTTCCCTCATCTTCCCCGAGAGTCACGCACTTTGCCCGTGTGACTGATGTTAGCCCACTGGGGGGGGGGGGGGGAAGGGGGCTGTTTCCAGGCCAGCGAGGATACCACTCTTCTCTTATTAATGAAGACCAAAGTGTTCATTCGGGAGGCACCTGCTTCAACTCGAGTTTCAAATTTCAAGCACTGCTTGATGACGTGGTTCTAGTACAAGCAAAACTATCTATATTCGCATAGGTAGAAATTACATGAAAGGAGCTACATTCTCTTACCTGAGTCGGTATTATTTCGCCATTAGAGTAAGAGAGAGCCAGTTAACTATCGCTTTATTCAGATTTGTCGATTACTCAGTATACAGATGACTGCCTTCTCGTCCATGTTGGAGAAACTTACCAAGATGTGAAGGAGAAAATGGAAAACTCATTCCCCAAAGTACTAAATTGGTACAACGTCAACAACCTGAAGCTTAACGTTGCAAAGACGAAGGCTATGGTGCTTCACACCGGTAAGGGAAGATATTACCCTTAATGACGCCAGAGTACCTTTGAGCAATCATTTAAAGTATCTAGGAATCATTATAGACCCCCAGCTAAATTTTAACCTCCAAATAAACAACTATATTCGTAAAATCTATCACCATGTTTACATATTTCGAAAAATTCGTAAATATCTCAATAGAAATGTTAGTAGACATTTCTACCTTTCCTTTATTCGTCCTGTATTCGAGTATGGTGCTAGTCTTATTTAAGTCGGTAACTTAACTCATCTGAAGAAACTTGAAACAATCCAAAACAATTGCTTAAGAACTATTCGCATGCACCCCCAAGAAAATAATTCCCAACAATTGCGCAAGATTTACAACATACCCACAGTCACTTCGAGAATACATTACATCTACCTGAATAAGGTATTCCATAGTATACATAACAAATCATCTCCATTGCATCATAGGATTAAGCTCCGCTCTGAGTTCAGTACCCGAAACACCAGATCGTCCTTACATAGAGACCTAGTAATCCCCAAACCCAACAAAAGCAGATTTGGTCAGAAGTCTTTCTCGTACTTAGCAGCGGTAACCTGGAATTCACTCCCGACGAAGGTCAAACTCAGTAGCAGCAAAGCGCAGTTCTGTCGTCTTCTACGTTCACATGTCTATAAATTCTAACTCCAGTAACCCCCACCATTCCCACCACACACATATGTTTCCATCCATGTACTTCGAACATTAATTTCATACACACTCATACCCAAACCCACACATCCTTACATTTCCCTTTCTTCTAAAAGTGTATAACTCTCAAACTTTCTTTATTTCATTGCTACTATAGAACACTTTATCTTGTATACTCATGTAAATTCATCTCATTTTCCTTAGATGTAGCTTTTGTATACTGGGTGTCCCAGAAGTCTTTCCCTGATTACAAACTTTATTCATATCCGCTATATGCAATGTAGAGATGTGAAAGTGGTGCCAAAATGTTGGAAAACTAACCAAGTTTTCTTGTTGCAGGTTTGAGTAACGTGGCTATAGTGTAGCCGTGTCAGTGCCCAGAAAATCGGAAATGTTCACAAATCAGGAAAAAGCTCAGCATGTCCACTGGCAACACGAGACCCGGTCACCAATAACAGTGCAGAGGAACTTTCAAATGTACAGAATTCTTTCGTCTAGAATATCTGCCATCAATAATTTGGTATTTAAAAAATGGAATTTATCTTCATTCCCAAATCCTGTCAAGTCCAAGAAACATTGTATGGATAAGATGCCACCCGATGTCAAGAGCATTAATTCCGGATTCCTTGGCACTGACACTGCTACACTACAGCCACATTTCTGAAACCTGCAACAAATAAACTTGGTTAGTTTTCCAACATTTTGGCACCACTTTCACATCTCTACATATCATATAGCGGATATGAATAAAGTTTGTAATCAGGGAATGACTTCTGGGACACCCGGTATTTTTTTACCACATAGGGCATCAAGTCATTATTTGTATTACTATTCTTCTAAATGAAATTATGTATGGCTTAATTGTAACCCTATGGAGATAATAATAATAATAATAATAATATAAAAGTATATCAAGTTGGCCATTGTTTCATTAGAAGGGAAGAGGAGTCTTAAGTCCGCTTGATGCACAGATAGACCAATCGGGACGGGACCTGCAGTTCAGAATTGGATCCGAACCGCTATGTGCCACAACGGGTATATTCTCGATTACAAGATGACGGCGTTACCACTACGCCATCGGGGAAGTACTGAGAAAGTAAGGGAGATAGTCCGTTGGTTATTGCTTTACTGGAAAGAGAGACGATATTGCTTCATTAGAAATTGCTGCTTTTAAGTAATATATCTTTAATAATACGTGTGTGTGTGTGTGTGTGTGTACATATACGTATATACTGTTTGCCATTGCTTTATTAGAGAGAGATCCAATAGGTCATTGCTTGATTTTGAGAGAGATGTCCGGTTGGCCGTTGCTTCGGTGGGCGATTACTTTGTAGAGATATATGGGTTCAGCTGTTGATTGCTTCATTAGAAAGAAATATATTCAGTTGACCATTGCTTCATTAGTAAGACAACTATCTAGTTGGTCATTGATTGATTAGAGATACGTATATCCTGTTGGTTATTGCTTCATTAACAGAAGGGATATCCATTTGGCTAGTGTATCCTTTTATATATACATACCCGGGTACATTCTGTACTGACCCAACATCATGAGCAGGATTGGAGAGCTACTTGAAAAGAAGTAGCGGGCTCCGGTCTAGAAAACCAGAAAAACAGCGGCGATGGGACTCGATGCACTGACCATGCGTCACCCAATGAAAAGATGCATGGCAGATCTTGACTGTCAATGGATTGTTTGGGCCAACGAGAATGTGCGCGTGTGTATTCGGGTGTCTATTTATTCATTAGGGACAGGGACACACACACACACATGCGTATCTAGGATTTGTAAATAGTAGTGTTTGATTTTAGTTATTAATAAACCACCCCCAAAAAGCGACACTGAATTTCAAACTGTGTGTCGACTTGAACACATCAGTCCCTGCGAAACGGCCCTTAGGCCGGCTTTAGAGGAAAGCATTTCCTTTAACATTTTTGATAGCATAAATGCTATGTAAATGCTTCCAAAGATCTTATAGCAGATTGTACTTTACACGGAAGCATTTCATGGAACATTTCGGTTAGCTGTTGCGATTACAATGTATAATACATACAGCATGAAAGGCACGTCGAGTTACACCATCCATGGTGAGTGAACGGTCTTTACAATTAAAAAAAAACTAAAATATTCTTCCACACGTGTACAGTAAACGCTATGAAGTATGTATTTAAGCAACGCAATTCTTTTGTACCTAAAACAATTTAATACGAAACGTTATTCCTCTCGGTTGAATTGTTATCGTCTTTTAAAAATGTGAAGTGACACTTGTTTACATTTCACACGGCCGCCATTACATTCCACCCGTGACCTAGAGGTCGCTTCTGATTGGTTATGCTACGGAAAGAGGACGGGTTCTATCCTTGAGAAATGCCACAAAATATGCCATGGCATCTGAAATGCCATAAAATTTCTCACTTTACACGCTACTTTACACGTATTTTGGTCATGGCATAAATGTTAAGAGAAATGCTAAGGAAAATGCTTTCGTTTAAAGCGGGCCTTACCCAACGGGGATGAGGAGCGGTATCACTTATCGCACACCGTATTGAGCACTTTCGTCTACTGACGTAACAACGCGGAATATCTTCGTTGTTAGATTAGACTTTCAAGTTATAGGACTCTTAGGACCCAGCAAGTAGGGCATGACCAAGAAGCTATTATATATGATGAGACCTAAACCCAACAACAATATTTATCGTGACGCCAGATGACGAAGGTGCTCAATACGGTGTGCGATAAATGAGAGATCTTTACCCCCACGGAACCAGACGCGCATATTTCTGAAAAAGACCCATGCTCGGTCGACGAAAACTCTTTCGGTGGCCATGCTACCCCTGAGACGTAGGCAACCGGTGAAGCGGCTGACGGCAGGTGGCAAGATGTGCGGAAGCACGCATGGTAGCAGGGTGTGACGACGGGGCATGCCGCTCCGGCAAAAGACGTCAAGAAGGCAAAAGCCACCTCACCGTGCCCAAAGGAGCCGAGGAAGTGAATGTGTGCATGTGTAGCTAAGCTCGCCCTGCTTGGAGTGTGATTGTACTGTTTCAGGGAAAAAGTAACAACTGATTTATAACCAATTAGAGAAGGAATATACATCTTCTGAGAATTAAACCATTGACCTTTTCTGGTGGGGGGGGGGTTAAGGTGTTATGTTTCTGCGCATGTACTTTCATACAGACTTTTGTAATGTGCACATATTTTCTGGGACATCACAGCATACTCATCCGCTCCTCATCCCCGTTAAAGCGGGATAAATAAAAACCCATTGTGCAATATGTCTCCACCGGGTATCGAACCCGGTACCCCTAGAATACATGCATACAGTATTACCATGACAAATGCATGTAGATGTGCATTTTGGTTCTCGAGACGAGGGAGAAGTAAAAAGGCTTTTGCATTCACGAGACAGGACTTGACTGTGACAGATCTTCAATAGGATCGTCAGACATATTTGTTAGGGTGGGTCCACATGAAGCGGGTGGAAGGACTCTGCTTCGCATAATATAATTATCTCTCTCTCTCTCTCTCACACACACACACACACACACACACACACACACACACACACACACACACACACACACACACACACACACACACACACACACACACACACACACACACATGTATAATAAATGTGCGTGTGTAAAATGCGCGTTGTATATACACACACGTCATAGAGGCAAAAACTACAGGCGGCGAAGGCATATATTTCAAACATTCACAATCGCGACTGTTTGTGAAGGTGTGATCATCACCACGCTTAGGCCACCTTAAACTTCCCTTCCCGCTCCATGTATCGATTGCTAACAGAGGCTGGGTAAACCACGGAGCCGCTTTTATACATGGACATTGTCGAGAAAATTTCAATCTCAGATTACCCATTCCGGGAATTAAACGCGACCCTTCTGCATGGTGGTCAGACGTCCGCGGCTGGGTCACTGTGGTTCTCTCTCTCTCTCTCTCTCTCTCTCTCTCTCTCTTTATCTCTGTCTCTCTCTTTCTTTCTCTCTCTCTCCACACACACGGAGCCTCGCCGTTGGCTTAGTGGTAATCAGTGTCGCCTAATAATAAAGCCGGCCTCCGTGGCGGTGTGGTTAGCACATACTGCTACGAAGCGAGGGGTCCCGGGTTCGAATCCCGGCAAGAGTGTTTGTGAGTGTCCATTCAACAATTTCGTCACTCATCCCCATCTTCGTTATTAGCCAAAAAATGGACTAAAAGAGACGCAAAATAAACCAAATCAATCAATCAATCAAGCCTGGTAATCAAGGTGCCCCGAGTTATATCCTCATTGAATTATGTTCGAATCCCAACTATAGCTCCACTTTCGATTAGCCTACCTGATTGGCTTAAAACTATTTCTCACCACCCCCATTTCTCTATCTTTCTCTGTTTTCTCCCCATTCTCTCTCTCTTTTACGAAAAATTTTCTTGAAAATTTCCCATATATTTGAATGGGTGTGGGAAGAGGGGGGGATTGAGCCCACCTCATGGCGACGCCCCTATTCCTCATTTACCATCTTTTAATAGTGTTTTGCACTGGCACTTTCCCACTTCCGAACTCGTAAAATGAACATACCGGACCCTTTATCAACACATCCATATTCATTTTTTCATAAAACACGCTACGTTAACCTAAAATATCACCTTGGGAGCTGAACCAATGACTTTGAGACGAAGGCGACCAATCTCGAACGTCCTGCTAATGCATTTCTTCTTTATCGTTTCACGTGTTGAAGGCGCATTATTTTTTGCACCTGGTGTGTCATTGATAGCTCGTCCGAATGCACATTAAAAGTTTAACGACGGATGAATTCTTTTTCAGGCGAAAAATATGGCCAGGAAACTGGATTTGCGAAACTAAAATGTTTCGTCAACTCTTGGCGACATGTGTTGACCGATGTTTGGAAGATATACTGTGTAAGCACTCTCGAAATTATATGAAGGTTATTGATGATGTGGCATGGTCACCCTCTGAAAGGGGCTTCTCCCCAAACAAGGGAAAATTGAGTAATTTATGTTTACAAAGTTCCTTCTGCGGCCGCTTTATGCACTGATAAGCTAATCGGGACTGGATCTGTAGTTTGAAGTGAGACCCAAACCGCTACGTAATGTGTGTCCACCAGTAATCGAACCCGGTACCCTTTGATTATAAGGTGGGGCTCAACTCTTCCCGTCTCCCTCTCTTTTCTCCTTTTCGTTTGTTGTCTCCTTTCGAGCCACCGATCTTGTTTTCTCATGTTCATTATCCATCTGTTGCTCATTCCTTCTCTACGTAATCATACCTTTTTCAATTTTCTGCTTCTACTCTTTATTCTCTTTTCATGCATTACTCTCACTTCTCTTTCTTTCTCAGCTTAATTGTTCTTTCTCTCTTTTCTCTTTGTTTCTTTGTCTTGCTTCTATGCCTTTCTTTCTATCCCACTTTCTCTTCTTTTCTCTCGCTCACTTCCTTTCTTTCTCTCTTTGATTCTTTATCTTCCTTCCTCCCATTTCCTAGGACTTATTTAAGGATTTTACCAGGACAAAACTCAGTCTTATAAAAATCAAGACTAGAACAAGACCCGAACCTTCGACACTTGGTCGAGTCGAAATAGAGAACGTGACAGGCCTCCGTAAATCGAGACGCGACCAAGTATTCGAGACTGTCTTGTTCTGGACTTTCATACGACATTGACAACTTTAGCTGAACTCAATTTTCTTTACAATGTGTCATCTTTACACATATCATACACAAACCTAAGGCAAGTTTCATATTTTGTTTGCGGCAGTTGCAAAGTCACTCCATTAGTGGCAATTCTGAACGTGTGATGCGTGGTTGCATATATACCCAAGATAAAATATCGTTTTAGAAGGGCCGTTGCATTAAGATGGGGATGGGGGGAGGCGTTAAACAAAAAATCGTTTTTAAGAAAAGACGTTTGCTTCAATAGCTGCAAGGGCATGTGCAGTAAATCGCTAGATTTGGAGACTCGAGACGAAGCTGAGATTCGAGAGTGAGACGAGACGGAGAAGATTTATAAATCAAGAATATACCGAGAATGAGAGAAGCACGCCTACTCCCCATTTTTTTCTCTATCTCTTTACTTCTTCTGGTTCCTTTTTTTACTTTCTTTCCCTGTTCCTATATTGGTTTTTATGTGGTTCTTCCTTACATTTTTATCTTCATTTCTGCCTTTTATATCTTTTTATCGTTATGCATCTCCTTCCTGCTCTATTCCTATTTCTTTCTAGTATTCCCTTTGTGTGATTCTTGCTCTACTACACGGAGAAAAAGTTTGTTTGGAATAACCAAAAATAGTTTCTGGCAAACAAATATTTATTTAAACAAGCGACAAACAAAGAATTGTTCACCATGTCCAATTCTTTTAGTTATGTGCATACTTGTTTAAAAGTGAATCATGTATCACAAGAATACATGTACATTAGACTCGATAGCATTCACTAGATGTCACTCAGGCTATGGGAAATCCTTCGTTCCTTATTAAATGAAATAAAATCCAAGTTTTGACGATTTTAAATAAATATATTTAACTTCTTAACAAGCACGTATTTATATGTATAATAACGACTGTTTGCGCTAAATTATCACTTTTCAGAATTCTACATAATGAAGTTTCTACAACATTAAATCATAATTCACACATTTTTTCTTTCAACTCCACCAAAACAAATAGATTTAATCCTATGTTTTAATTAGACCTAACAGCTAAAGCAGAGTTCTCAAGATGTACACACAGGCAAGTCAGAGATTGACCAAAATATTGAAGAAACACAGCAATTATATTCAAAGGTAACAGAGGTTACAAAATAACAATTTGTCCAACTGGGATAGATATGTCAAGAGTTACCAAAGAATTCGGTCAAAATCACTAAGTTTAGTAAAAGCCACTAAATATTTTGTGCGTATTGTGCATGAATGGTTCTGAAAAATCTCTGCAGGGTTGCAAAACACTTGTATGAGAACATGCCAAACAAATAAATGCTGTTGATATTGACAATTAGGGATCAACAGTGAATCAACCTCACATTAGAGAAACCAAACATGGTTACAAAACAATTTAGTTTCTGGCACCTATTCTAAGATATCGGCGCGTACGACTAGTGTGTAGACCTATGTAAATATGCGGCTCATTATACAGACACGCTTCTCTAATCGCTGCGACGTGGTCAAGGGTTCCGCATAACTGGGAACACGGCCACGTATCAGATGCGGTGGCCGATAAGAAAACTAGTTCTCTCTCTCCTCTTATTAATTTGCATTGTAATTGCACGGGGGTGGAACGGGCAAAAAACAATTTCCTGCTATGCGTAATGAACGAATAATTAAAATTTGTAAGGTGGAGGTATGTGCTTGCTGTGCTTTGTACAACAATAACTTCGCAGCCGATTACATATGTTACCGCTAATTTGTTGCCTGTAAATCATTTCTTGATTGCCAGGCTACGTGGCCGTTGACCTTCTGCCGCGACTCTATAGCAGTTACCTGCTATGTCCGAGCAAGATGCAGCTACCATCTGTTAGTTAGTAAGAAAATTTTGTATGTAAACAGCCTACATGTAGAATTCTCAGAATTAACTATCGGACTTAGGCTATATGGAGGGATCAATTGGTTAAAAAGAGAAGGAATAGGAGCGAGAAATGGAAACTTGTCGAGCCACAAAAACAGAAGAAGACAGAGATAGTTCGAGAACGTGAAGAAGAAAGACAGAGAAGTTGAGGTAGAATGGAATGGAGAAATTGAGGAAGAAGGAAATTGAGAATCTGATGAAGGAAACTGAGAATCTGATGAAGAAGGAAACTGAGAAGTTGATGAAGGAAATTGAGAAGTTGATGAAGGAAATTGAGAATCTGATGAAGAAGGAAACTGAGAATCTGATGAAGAAGGAAACGGAGAATCTAATGAAGAAGGAAACGGAGAATCTTATGAAGAAGGAAATGGAGAAGTTGATGAAGGAAATGGAGAAGTTGATGAAGGAAATGGAGAAGTTGATGAAGAAGCAAATGGAGAAGTTGATGAAGAAGCAAATGGAGAAGTTGATGAAGAAGCAAATGGAGAAGTTGATGAAGAAGCAAACTGAGAAGTTTATGAAGAAGCAAACTGAGAAGTTTATGAAGAAGGGAATGGAGAATCTGATGAAGAAGCAAATGGAGAAGTTGATGAAGAAGCAAATGGAGAAGTTGATGAAGAAGGAAACTGAGAAGTTTATGAAGAAGGAAATGGAGAATCTCATGAAGAAGGAAATGGAGAAGTTGATGAAGAAGGAAATGGAGAAGTTGATGAAGAAGCAAATGGAGAAGTTGATGAAGAAGCAAATGGAGAAGTTGATGAAGAAGCAAATGGAGAAGTTGATGAAGAAGGAAATGGAGAATCTGATGAAGAAGGAAATGGAGAATCTGATGAAGGAAATGGAGAGGTTGATGAAGAAGCAAAGGGAGAGGTTGATGAAGAAGCAAATTGAGAAGTTGATGAAGAAGCAAATTGAGAAGTTGATGAAGAAGGAAACTGAGAAGTTGATGAAGAAGGAAACCATCGAAATATGTCTGAAACAAAATTCTGTGACGAGCCGCGGCTGTTCTAAATCGCTTATGGTTATGACCACCTATATCTGGGCCATCAGATTTCTGATATCATGTTCTTTGCTGCGAAACACACAGAAGTTCACAAAAGAAACAGATGGAAACATAGTAAAACATACTTCCTGATGTTCAAAAAAGTAGCGCGTGGCATAGAGGCTGAAAAAACAAAGGGTTAGAGTAGAGAATGTATTTTTTGAAGCTTGATAGCTTTGAGCGCATACACCATGCAAAAAGGTTGAGAACAATTCTTCACATGAGAGGCAGGTATTGTGCCTCTCAGATGATTCTCATGATTAAAATGGCGTATGACAAGGTGAACAGAGAATATTGCAGACTTATCTCATTTTCTCTTCAAAGTGATACGAGAGATAATTTCTCACGATCTCAATTGTTCGCAATTATGGAAGCCTCTGGGGATCAAAGGATTAAACCGACAAAAGTAAGAGATAGTGGATCCTCATGGGAAGATCAAGCAGTTTCTGACTCAAATATGTCTCTTTCTTTTATTCGCAAGTAAGAGCAAGAAATGATCTTGGATACTGAACGTAGTAATGACTGTTAATAATTACGATTTTTTTAAGCTGCTAATAGGATGCTTTATAAGCAGGTTTTATCGCCGTGGACCAGTGTAAAAATACCGCCCATTTCACATTATTTTGTTCGAGGTCTTGTGGATCGGCTTGACCTTAGGGCGCTTCCAGGGCAGCTGTTTTCAAATTTTCATCTTTCGAAAAACCGCTGTGATTTTCAAGATCTGAAAAATTACATCAGCTTAGAATTGCTTCTAGAGCATTCACGTGAATTTTCGTGTGGTTTCCTTTCGCCGTTATCTAGATATTATCATTAGTTTAATATACGTAACGTAATCACGAAATAACAGCGAAAGCAAATCTCACGAAAATTTACGTGAATGATCTGGAAGAAATTCTAAGCTGATGTAATTTTTCAGATTTTGTAAATTCGCAGAGGTTTTCAGAAGGAGAGGGAAATTCTCAAAAATTACCCCAGCCGAGTCTTAAATTACTAGAAGATATGCCAAATCTCCTGATTTTGTGTGCTGTTCCTACCTGCCAATCGAGAGCGAGATATGGGTGTCCACAAAGTCCTGCTACCGTTACAATGAAACGTAACTCCTAAACTATATGAGATAAATACATGCAGTTTTTTGCAACGTGTTCTACAGCTTTCAAAGTTTTATTTACAATTACAACACTTGCACATGCGCCCCGTTAGTTGCCCTCAGGACGTCGAGACGATATTCGATCTCCATCCATACACGCTGCAGCATCAACCTGTTCGAGAACTTCTGCAATCCGTGTACGAAGTGTGACAAGATCTGGAACAGGGATTTCGTAGACACGATCCCTGACGTACCCCCAAAGGAAAAAAATCAAGGGGGTTGATATCAGGGGAGCACGGTGGCTAGGAGATTGGTCCATCGCGGCCAATCCATCTCCCAGGTAAATGTCTATCCAAAAGGTCCCTCACATCTAGAGACCAATGAGGAGGCGCTCCATCTTGCTGGAAGATGATGTTTGGCTGCAGTTCTGAGGGAGTAGATATTCACGAATCATGTCGTAGTTATTATCCCCTGTAACCGTGTCCTCAGCAAAGATAAATGGACCGATTACTCTATCATGTATAAGATCACACCAAACGTTCAAGACTAACCCCATATGCTAATGAAATTATAGGTGATTATGAATGTGGATTTAAACGTAACAGATCAACTACAGATCAAATTTTTCACATTAGAAAGACACTCGAAAAAAGTGGGAAT
The DNA here is from genome assembly GCF_977018435.1 of Lepisma saccharinum. Classification (NCBI taxonomy): domain Eukaryota; kingdom Metazoa; phylum Arthropoda; class Insecta; order Zygentoma; family Lepismatidae; genus Lepisma; species Lepisma saccharinum. The sequence continues at coordinate 49,382,260 of NC_139233.1, forward strand.
ATAATCAAAATGTCCATCAGCTATTCATTGATTTCAAAAAAGCATATGATTCGGTCAAAAGAGATAAATTATATAATATATTAGTCGAGTTTGGAATACCTAAGAAGCTTGTTAGTACGATAAAAGTATGCACCAGTGGAACAGAAAGTAAAATTCGTGTGGGTATTATGTCTGACAAATTTACAATTCATGATGGTTTAAAACAAGGAGATGCATTATCTCCATTGCTCTTTAATTTTACCTTAGAATATGCTGTTAGGAAGGTAAAAGAAACTAAAGAAGGACTAAAATTAAATGGTGTGACTCAGTTGTTAGCATATGCAGATGATGTAGACTTATTAGGGGATGATATAAATACAATTAAGAATAATGCTAAAATATTTTTCAAACCTGCTAAAGAGATAGGTTTGGAAGTTAACAAAGAGAAAACTAAATATATGCTTACAGGCCGAAACCAAGTGTTAGGTAAAGGTAAAGTGCTCCCCTGTGCATAGCACCACGCCATGAAGGCGTATAGGGGGTGTGGGGGTAACGCCCCACACTTTCTTGATCCGGTCGTGAGTGGGGGTGATGTGATCAGCATCACGCCCCTGACCGCACACACCCCTGGGTGTGAAACTTGGTCCCTTACATTGAAAGAGGAACATAAATTGAGAGTATTTGAAAATAAGATCCTTAGGAAAATATTTGGACCTAAAAGGGATGAGGAGACAGGTGAATGGAGAAGGTTACATAATTTACATAATTTAGAACTACATCATTTGTATTCATCTCCAGATATTATTAGAATAATTAAATCAAGACGACTTAGGTGGGCAGGCCATGTGGCACGAATGGGAGAGGAAAGAGGAGTTTACAGGATTCTTGTTGGGAAACCTGATGGTAAGAGACCTATAGGAAGGCCAAGACGAAGATGGAGGAACAACGTTGAGATAGACCTAAAGGAAATCTGTAAGGATGGAAAAGAGTATATAGATCTTGCTCAAGATAGAGACAGATGGAAGGCCTGTGTTGCTGCAGCTATGAACCTTCGGGTTTAAGATGGCTAGAGAGTTAGTTAGCTAGCTCGAACATGTTCACGAATGACGTGAGGATTTTCAGAACCCCATATCCGAATGGGCCTTCTCCTGTGCTGTCGTCATTGTCGCTCACAACATAATCTGCAAAAGAAAAAAAATGTATAATAATAATAATAATAAAATACCAATACTTATTAAAACTTTGAGAGCTGTAGAACAAGTTGCAAAAAACCGCATGTCTTTATCTCATATAGTTTAGGAGCTAAGTTTCATTGTAATGGTAGCAGAACTTTGTGAACACGCTGTATTTGAAAGTAGAAATGAGACCATGAACGACCCAAATGCCAACCTCTCTTCGACCGTGGACTGAATTTTGCAGACTAACGGGGTTCTGGCGTCTCGACTCACAGACCGTGTAATCTTCGTTGTGTCCAGTTGTGTTTATGCCTTCATCTATTTCACCTTATCAACATTCATCCTCATCTTCGCAGTCAAAAGTTGCAGAATAACTAAGTAAAATAAATGAAGACCGAAAAGCGACCACGCTTGACTTGCGACCTCATCTGGGTACCATTACTAGTTAAAGGATTTGGTTCTCTTATCGCAAAAAATACATGTACTCAACTTATATAATTATGATGCATTTAATATAATAAATTACGACAGCCTCTACCATTTTCGCCGGAGGAGAAGTTACACATGGTAATGAGTGTGGAAAAAAATCCCAGGATCATCCCAACGGAGGAATGTACGCCTGGTGGTCTACTAATGAGCTTTGTAATTAGCGTACATATATTACAACAAGCGTACAATGACGTGCTGCAGACACTATGCAACAGGCAAATAAAAGTGAATTAATACTCACCCGGCTACCTGCACTGTGAAATCTGAATAAATCATACTTAAGTATTGTGTGAGATATGATGCTTCACGGCATTAATTACGTACATGTGGAAATTATTTCGCCGGCTCAAACTTCACCTCGGGGACCAACAGTTAAGGTTAATATGCGTTTCGCGTTTTTGTTGTTGTTGTTGTTGAACACGTTGGAACTGTGTTACGGCTTACACGATCAAATGATCCTAAATCGAATTGCATTCTATGCTTAACGGATGCCGGCCTCCGTGGCGGAGTGGTTAGCACACCGCGCTACGACACCAGGGTTTGTGTTCTTTGCGGGTGTCCCTTCATCATATCATATATCGCTCAGAAAAGTAACAGATAAGCGAAGTAAAATAAACCAGTCAGAGCTCAGATTATTTTATTTACCATTGGTTTCAAGATCAACGTTCAATAATTCTTAACCTTTCAAGACAGGCTATTGATCAATCAGAGCACGTGATATTCAAATCGACTATCGAAGAAAACCACCGAGCGAGAAAGCAACACTTAAAGTGTAAACACGTGGTTACGAGAAAGGAAAAGATAAACGATGAAAACACTCATGTTCATATTTAGTCAATTGTGATTATACAACAAATAATAGTGTACATTTCTAAAGCGGGTTACATGTTAGTAACTTAGATACTTTTGTCGTTTACCATTAAATTGCACTTTAATTTAACAAGATGAAAATGAAAAAGTATTTACAAAATATTTTACTTAATGTTCGCACTGTTCTCTTTTGATGTGTCGGATTTATAATTTATAGTGCTGAGAAAATACATCACACTTCTTTTGAGTTTCTGATATCTTCCTTTGGAAAGAAAACTATTATCTTTGTAACGGTTAATCTATTTATTTTCTTGCCCTGTACAGTGCCATCTGTTGGTAAAATGTGAAATAGTCATTTTTTTTCTTTGACGGTGCAATTTCTGACCTTTGCAAGAGTTACAGTGAAAACGTTGTTCAGCACCTTTCAATTGTCAATTTCGTTGGATTTGAACGACATTGACAATTGAATCGTTACGTACACTTTACTCGCTGTAGCAGAGGCATAGACAACTCTGGGAGCGTGTATTTAGAAATTCCATGTGGAAATCGCAACTGTGGGCGTTGTTAATGGCTAGCTACTACATGTAGAATGACTGAAACCACACGTTTAAAGGGTTTACCCAAACTGAGTGAATGAGTACCTGGGGGGGGGGGATAAACGTGGCCGGAACGTAGTGCTGAATCATATCATCTCCACACATGTCCGAGATTCAGAGCGTGGGCCACTATCTATACATCTACCTTAACGGCGTCTTGCAATGTGCAGGGGTTAGTTTGACTTGTATATTTTTATGCACACACACACTTGTGTACTTGAGAATGCTCGGGGGGGGAGAACGCTGCCCCTCCTACCCCCACAAAGTCAGCGCCAATGCAAGTGTCGCATTCACACCTACCCGTGAGAGGTTCATATATCACCCCGTAATGGATGCACTTCCTCTGCTGATGAAAAGTACGCTCTCTTTACGAAGACATTTCCTCCCCCCAAATGCAGAACCGAAGCAGTCGAGACCAGGGGAAGCAATTAGCGCTAATTTACAGCTAACAGAGGATTCTAAAATATTCACACATTCGTCAGTAGCGTTCATTCTCTTGCACCAACCTCCGGGAGAGACTGAGTTGTAGCGGAGTGTAACATGAGACGTTCTGCATCTCATGTTTGCTTAATTGCGTCGCGGGGGACGGTGGGGACTGCGGCCATTGTTTTGCTTCTGGGAAACACTTTAGCACCTGCCATGAGTAATGTTTTGGGTTCATCGCAACGTTAAAGCCTTGGGGTGTAAGGTGTAGAGGGTGACCTTCTCGAAATGCACTCGGGTGCCAGAGAGAATTCACACCCAAGCGACAGGCGAAACGTGTGTCTTCTGGATTTCATCAATCGAACGAAGGCATGTGCGGTTTGTCGGTGTGAAAGGTTGATGCTGCCACATGTGTCGCATGTCCTAAGTGAGATTAAACCTGTCGCTGTCTTGTTCATATCATGACACGATTTATACAGGGTGGACCAAATTAAACTATACCCATAGTAGCTCAAACGAAACTATACTGAATGAAAAGATCAAGAAAGCACAGTTTTACACTGCAATAGTGTCCCAAGACATTTTCTACAGGGTGTTAAAAATGATCGCCCGCAGTCCAAAGGCACAGGACGGCCCCATTTTTGTTTGGGCCACTATGGGTACAGTTTTATTTGGGTCACCCTGTATATTTGTAGAGCTGGGGCGCTAACAACATCGTGAGGCGCAGTGTCAGAGTTCGGTAAGATACTAGAAAGTCATTGTACATACAATAAGGGCATTTAAAAGTTAACACCACACAAGTATCAGAATGTTCACTGCAATGCATATAATCCTCCAGTTATGAATTTATGAAGGTGACGTAAAGTAACGAAGCACCGTTACAGTTATTCTTATAATTTGAGTAACGGAAGTACCGAAAAAATGCGCCTCTGCCTTGTGTCGTCACCAAATAATGTAATTCGGGTAGACTCGATTTGGGGAGGGAGGCGAAATGTTTTCAGATTGGCTCTGCTTTGGTGCTAATGGCTGCTAGCTGTTTCTCTGTTTGTCTGTCTTCCTCTCTTTTTCAATTTGTTTCTACCTTCCTTTTTTTCCTCTGCCTCTATCTTTCTGTCTCTCTACATCTTTCACTCTTTGTCTGTACCTTTCTCTATTTTTGTCTTACATCCTCTTTCTTCCTCTCTTCATCTTTCTCCTTGCCTCCATCTTCTTTACTTTCACTCAATCTTCCACCTTCTCTATTTCTCTCTTTTCTTTCTCCCTATCTTCATCTTTCTCTTCTTGTCTCTTCTATCTTCCACTTTCACTGTTTCTTTTCTTTCTCCCTATCTTCATCTTTCTCTCCATCTTTATCTTTCTCTTTTTGTCTCGTCTATCTTCCACTTTCTCTGTTTATATTTTTTCTCCCTAACTTCATCTTTCTCTCCATCTTCATATTTCTCTTTTTGTCTCTTCTATCTTCCACCTCTATTTCTCTATATTTTCTTTCTCACTATCTTCATCTTTCTCTCCATCTTTATCTTTCTCTTTTGTCTCTTCTATCTTCCACTTTCTCTGTTTATCTTTTCTTTCTCCCTACCTTCATCTTTCTCTCCATCTTTATCTTTCGCTTCTTGTCTCTTCTATCTTCCACTTTCTCTGTTTCTCTATCTTTCCTTTCTCCCTATCTTCAGCTTTCTCTCCATCTTTATATTTCTGTTTTTATCTCTTCTATCTTCCACTTTCTCTGTTTCTCTATCTTTTCTTTCTTCCTATCTTCATCTTTCTCTCCATTTCTCTTTGTCTCTTCGATCTTCCACCTCTATTTCTCTCTCTTCTTTCTCCCTACCTTCATCTTTCTCTCCATCTTTATCTTTCTCTTTTTGTATCTTCTATCTTCCACTTTCCCTGTTTCTCTATATTTTCTTTCTCACTATCTTCATCTTTCTCTCCATCTTCATATTTCTTTTTTTGTCTCTTCTATCTTCCACCTCTATTTCTCTATATTTTCTTTCTCACTATCTTCATCTTTCTCTCCATCTTTATCTTTCTCTTTTGTCTCTTCTATCTTCCACTTTCTCTGTTTATCTTTTCTTTCTCCCTACCTTCATCTTTCTCTCCATCTTTATCTTCCGCTTTTTGTCTCTTCTATCTTCCACTTTCTCTGTTTCTCTATCTATCCTTTCTTCCTATCTTCATCTTTCCCTCCATCTTTATCTTTCTCTTTTTGTCTCTTCCATCTTCCACTTTCTCTGTTTCTCTATCTTTTCTTTCTCCCTATCTTCATCTTTCTGTTCATCTTTCTCTTTTGTCTCTTCTATCTTCCACTTTCTCTGTTTCTCTATCTTTTCTTTCTCCCTATCTTCATCTTTCTCTCCATCTTCATATTTCTCTTTTTGTCTCTGTCTTCCACTTTCTCTATCTCTTCTTTCTCTATATCTTAATCTTACTCCTTGTCCCCATCTTCTCTCTTTGCCTCTATCTTCCACTTTCTCTCTCTTCTTTCTTCCTATCTTCATATTTTATTCCATCTTCATCTTTCTCTTTTTGTCTCTATCTTCTTATTTCTCTCTTACACTCATTCTTTTTCTTCCCCCTCTGTTCGTTTTTCTTCCAGTCTCTCTCCTCCTTTCTCCTGTCCCTCAAGCTTTTTAATATAGTTATTTTTTGTTTCTCTTTTATTTTCTCTATCCTTTTATATCTTCCCTCTCTCTATCGCATTGTGTGTGACTCTGCATGATTATGAAAATTTCGTACATAGCATTTAGGACCGGCAGGGTGATGACGCCTAAGTTGTCAGCATTTTTATCGCAGTTATCTCCTTTATTTAAAAAAAATGACTATTCTGGAATTACAAATATTAGTCTCGGTCTCGTTTCGAGTTACAAATGAATGTCTCGTTGTCATTCTTGACTCGAGTTCAAAACCTCTGTAGGAAATGAACGTTCAAATGCAGAAATACACTATTTGAGTAGCCCATTAATAATTTTAGGATTTATAACAAATAAAACTTCCTTTCCGTGCCTATGCAAGAGTTTCTTTGTCACAAACAATTAAGATTCCACATTAATCTTCGACGTGCCATTTGTATATACCTTACGCTTCACACGCTCCGAAAGGCTCTAAACACACAGATGACTTTTTAAATCTTCTGAGAGCTATGCCATCATGTAGGTTGACAGGCAGGAAGCTTTCCGAATGATGAATGAGCAGTTCACACTACGAATTCACTTGTCACAGGATTTTAGAGCAAAGAAGAATATGAAAAAGTTAATTACTTATTTGATTAATGTTTTACTTGATGTAAGATTAATCATATCTGATTCGTTTTTTAGATATAACTGTGCTCTGTAAAAAATCGTAACAAAATTGAGTGGAGATTAAATATACAGGCTGGTTTTGAAAAGTTAAAAATTCATTTTTCAAAGAATAAAGTTTATATTGTCACGGATTATTCATGAAAGAAAAATTTCCCAAATCATTTCGCTGCGGATCGAATGCAGAATTGTAACTGTAGATTTCTAGTATCAGGGTGAGAATTGAATTCCTCCCAGTGTCTGCGATTGTGTTACAAAACTTGGGTGAGCAAGGACAGTTTACTTTACCTTCCCTTTGTAGATAAGGTTTAGCATAGTGCGAAGGCAAAAATGGCAAAAAGTGGGGAGCAACTGCTCCCACGCCCCTCCCCCTCACTCCCCACACCAAACGGCATCCCCAAACTTTGAGACACTCGAAAGTCAAGCTCTTTCTACTCTGGAAGTGCTTGATGCGGGCTAACGTCGTTCTGGCATCTGAACTCATAGCCAATAGATGAGTGACGCTGATCAACCTGTGTGGAGACTTTATGATCAGATATATGTTTCGTTTTTAGTTGTGGAAAACACAAGTGGTTCGGATCTCACTTGAAACTGTAGGTCGAGTCCCGATTAGCTTTCCTGTGCATAAAGTGGACTAAAATAAACTCAAACTAGTTGTTGGAAAAGAAGATATTTTCACTCGCTTTCACTCTTAATAACGTAATTTAAATATTTTCCATTTTTTCTAACTTTTTAGAGGGGCAATTACCTTCATATGGCTACGCCTAAATAGCCATGAGTAAAGTAAGAAATATATTTTTTGTTACACTTACGTATTTACTCTTGATTAATTCTTTGAAGGTGTACACGGAAATAACTATTTGCGTACAGTGGCGTCCCCATAGGGAAGATTGTAACCTCTTTGGCTCGAATACAATAGAAAAGGATACGACAAGATGATAAAACATTACTGGCTTCTAAAGGAGAAGAGAACCGCGGTAGTTATGGTGCCTGGCTGCAACGGAGGAGGCTCGGGATTCGATTCATCTGAGGAGAGGTACATATCCGTTAGTGTTCCTACATAAAAACGCTCTGGGGCTCACGGAGCCTCTCACCTGGGGTGCGCAGCGTAATACTGATCACACCATCTCCACTATGACCGAGATTAAGACTGTGGACATCTACCTCCGGGCACCAAACCCCTTCGGTGTAGGGTGCATTGGTTTAATACCTCATTTATGTTCACCAGACCACTCCCTTGGAAAAATTCCTGGGCATTGCGCAATGTTTTCATTGTGCAAGGGCTGTGCAGAATTGAAACCAGGTACCAGATGGCAGCAAAATCGCTTAAACAAAGATAAAACGGGCGGAAATAATACAGAAGTTGGCTGTCTTGTGCACACCTGTTTCTTTCCCTTCATCGAAACGCAAGTTCAGTTCTTATCGCTTGAATTCACATAAGGTCACTGACACGTTTCTTCCGTATTAATGATTCGATTCTTTGAACCCTTAAAACAAAAACAGCTTCAGTTATAAACCATTTTTAATATGCACAGAGACGGAAGCTTTTACATTTTGTTCCTTAGTTTCAGTTTTATGTTCAAAAAGCGATTTCAGTTTAATATTCATAAGCAGACCCATCTGTTTCCTAGTTACGGGTTGACAGGTGTGCAACTTAAGCTAACTTCACTAATGCGAGCATAAAATTCAATTTTATTCCGTACTTTTTATGCAAGAATTTTAGGAATGTTTTGTTTTAGAGATAATTGTCTTTGCCAAAGGAGTCTAGCGACTTCATGCTTGTTTACCATGTTAATGTTATCCACAAACATTCTTAAGTTAAATGCATATGTGTTATCTTAGCATTGGTTGTGGTGTACTGATACCTACAAAAACTAGTTGGAGCTTTTTAACGTCGGTAAAACAAAACGAGTGCTAATCATGAACTTCTGGTGCATCAAAATATACGGAGAAATGCATCAAATAGTGTACTTTTGTCAGCTGCTTTCGCGTGTGATCCACTAAAAATGAATTTCTTGACAGCAGCACACACGATCATTTGATAGAAACCGACATTACAGGTTTAAATAACGTGTCAATTTTCGCGGAAGAAGTGCACCAACCTTCATATGACGTTTTTTCGAGATCAGTGTGCACAGTGTTTTTAATGTAGTACCGACTAATCACAATAATTTATATCTTTAATAATTGAAGACTAAAATTGGTAAACGATGTAAGTGCCAAAATAATTCACAGTTTTCCACGTTAAACCGTGAAATGTGCCATGCTTTATAATGTGGTAAACGTGAAAAGTGGCTGGCAGCCCTCTAATTAGTTCAAAGGGCGTGTAAGATGTCACTAGTGTGAACGTTCTTACGGGCTGATGTGCGGAACGATGCGATTTCCCAACACTTTCGCTTTTGGCACTTACAACGTTTACCACTTTTGGTCCTCAATTTTATACATGTAGATGCCATATTGACATCAAATCGTTCTCATATTTGTGTTGCACTCATAAAATACCAATATTAGTTTTGTTTCTTGGTTAATAATAATCTGCATTTGTCTAATTGAAGGACAGAGAGCAACTGATTTCCTTGCAAATACTGGACTGTCGCTCATCCATGTAGTAGATTTGGGGGTTGGAAATTTTAGCCTACCTGTTCCAAATGGTCCACAAGAAAAAAATTAAGTTGCAACTGAAACATAGGAAAAAGAGGAAATGGAAATAAAGGGACAGGAGAATAGAAGAGAGAAGAATCAGAAAGGAAAGGAGAGAGGCAGAGAAAGATAAATTGAAGATTCAAAAAGAGAAAGATAGAGGAAATAGAGGGGGAGAAATTGAAAAAGATGAGAAAGTAGCGGGGGGAAAAGGGGGAAATGGAAGAGTGAAAGAAGAAGAGAATAGAAAGAGGGAAAGACAAACTATATAGAAAGAAAAGGAGGTATAGAAAGAAAACAGAGAAATAGAAAAACGTTAGAAGGAAGATAAGTTGAGAGAGGAGTGAGAATGGTAGTTGCCATGAGCAAACCCCACCTGAATAGATTTTCTTCCACCCTGGAGTCCACTCAAAACACCCCTGGCAAAATCACAACAACCAGCTACGAATGACATCCCCCAAATCAAAACGGTGCATGCGCACAGTGCTTACAGACATGTTGCTATTTCATGTAACAAACCAACTCTGGTTACTTCCATTTGGTGTACTTGAGAGGTCATGGAGTGGAAAAAATATAACACTTGCATGCCCTCTTTTTAAGGGCAATTCTCACTGGCGCCCTCTCGACGCAGCTCGGCAGCTGTCTTGCACAGATGCAACCCCAGCGAGCCACAAAAGAGGAAGATGAAGCGTGCTTACAATGGAAAAGAAGCTGGTAACCGCGTTGCACGCATGGTAACTGGGGCGAGATTTTGATACCAGAAACTGTGACCAACAGGTGGGGGGGTTGGTAAGCAAAAACAACTCCACCACGCGGCTGCGTGCAGTCTACACCCAGCACATGCACTCCTGTTTATTTTCATACCATGAGCGTCTCTTGTTTTTGTACAACGTCACTGCTGGTGCCTCTTGTCAAAGTGTTACGAGACATTTAGCATGTGGGTGTACCCTTGTGCATAGGTTAATCAACCCTTGTGGCACGCTTTTTTGACTGCATTTGACAACGAAGATCCTTCCTACCACTGCCATACTTCAAGAACATACGAAATGGTCAAATGTATTTGATGTTTCTGTTCTTGCTCAAGGTGGGTGCATACAGGTAATTCTATTACTGGTAGTGAATGGACATTGGTTGCGGAGAAATGACATCAAGTGGTGATTCTTAGTACAAATTCAACAAGCCTAACTAAATGATACAAATTTTATGTTCGAAACTAATACAGAGATAATGTTGCCTCACTGTTACTGCATTTTGTGCGTGGAGCTCCTGTTTAGCCAAATGGATAGCTATCTCGGCTTTAGTGCGAATGGTCACGGGTTCGATCCCCGGTGGAAGCTCTAAAGTTTTCGGTGTTGACCCGCCTTGGTGAGAACAATTGGAGAGCTTAACATGGAAGCAATAGTTTAGCGGACTCTGGTCTCGAGAACCAGAAAACAGCGGTGATGGGACTCGATTCGCTGCCTACGCGTCACCAATTGAAAAGCCACTTGACAGCTGTTCTACCACGGAGTTTTATTTCCCACTATACGTACTCAGAGCGTATTCTTGGGGGGTGTAAAATTTAGCATGATCATAAAGCATATCTTTGAAAATAATTTTAGGCGCTACGAAAGTTTTGGGCGAAAGTGTTAAGAAGATTGTTGGTCGTGAATGAATCAATCACACTATGCACCAATCTAGAGGTGTGACTTGTAGGGTTTTGTCCTCAGAATGTCCTCAATAACGATACATTTATACAGATATCCATCTTTTGACGAGACAAAGTATCTTGCTCCTAACCCCCTCCCCCACATCTCAAAGTGGCTGAGAATACTAACCACAAATATAGCCAATTGATATCTTGCAGATATTTATGGGTCGACTATATTTCCAGCTTAGTTATGCATAAGACATTAAAAAAAATGTTGTTCCCCAATACACTGAAGAACAACAGAAATATATAATCATGTTGTCAAAAACGTGGTAGCAATTCAATTTGTTGTTTTCTAGAAAGTCCCACGGGACTTTGTATTTGCATGGGAAAGACACGTTTTTTGACTTACACGCAAAGATTATATAAGAGGTTTTATGAGAAAGCGAATGCTAATATTGTAAACAGTTGTAGATTACGTAATCGTCAATTACTCAGTTTCCTCTGGATCCGTCGAATTGTAAAGATTTTTAAGTGGTGGATATGTGATAAGCAAAGCAACAGTCATTGAAAGGAAATTGTACTCCTCTTCATAATGCTTTACGTAAACAAATGTATTGCATGTATGTAGCTGCATGTCAGGACTATGGCTAGCAATTCCTGGTCGATTATAGGAGGGAATAGCAACAGTGCAGTGGAAGCAAAGATTCGCCTGGCTGAGATTGTTTCCATCTTGCTCAAGGTGGATACATACAGGTAATTCCACTATGGATAGTTAATGGGTATTGGTTGCCGAGAAATGACGTCAAGTGGTGATTCTTAGTACAACTTCCATTTAATAGGCCTACCTCAATGTTCCAAATTGTGTCTTTCTTTTTTTTTGTTAGAAACCAATACGAGTTTCCATTTCTAATCGTGTATTTTCCCTGTTCCATAATAATTATTTACTAATTATTATTTGCAGTATTAGAACTTAATTTTAAGGAGTGAAAGCAGTCTTAGTACTGCTGGCACGTCATACTTTGCCGAAAAGGAAAATCCGTAACTGTAATTTATGCTTATGCAAGATTTTAACAAAGAAACATTTTTCCAAAGTTCACTTTGTGACCAGTTAGGTTAATCAGGGCAGGCCCACAATTTAAAGTGGGATTCAAACTGAATAACTCTGCCCTCATGGGAATGAAAATGTCACTTTCGGAAAATTGAGAGTCTATATATTATCAAAAAGGTTTATCAAACACATCTTTATAATTGTTTTAGGCGAGAAACAACGTTTGAACAGCACACTCCATCACACTCCAGTGAAGTTATCACCTCTCGCACAATTCTCAAACGCACTTTTGGTCATCGGGTCGCAGTGGTTGCGTCCTCGCCTTGTAATCAAGGGGACCCGGGTTCGATTCCCGGTGGAGGCACATAGTGGTTCGGATCCCACTTTAAGCTGTAGGTCCAGTCCCGATTAGCCTTACTGTGCATAAAGTCACCAACGTAATCAATCAACACTTTTGGTCAAGCCCTCCCTTCGTCTTCTGACAGCCTAAATGCTTTCGTTAGGTTAGGCATGTTAGGTTCAGGGCTGAGCATAAACAATACATTTTTGGCCAAGCCCCGAAAAATTGCAGTGAACTTATGCTAAGGGCCCTAAACAACGCTCTAACAATGGATTCATTACGCGCTTACGTCAGAAGACGAAGGACAGGGCTTGACCATAAAGGAGTTTTAGAGAGAGACTCCAATGTAAAGCTTAGGGTAACCAAATGACGAACGAAATCTCGAAGGACGCAACTACACTGGCTCCGCCAACGGGAAAGTTTGGCAGCGAACAGCCACATTGCAAAGTTGCAGTTTCCTTCAACCCTTGCAGAATTAACAACATACATTAAATCCCTTCTTCTCCCTTTCAACCCACCATTCATTGACCCGTAGGCAGTCGCGGTTACCCATTGGAGCATGGACGACGCTACAGCTTCCCTCCACAGGAAGCTTGGCAAGTTCTCCACTCCGTCAGCAATGCTAATGTATGCAAGGCTTGCCCAAAGGAAAAGGAGAAGGGATGCTTCTTTCATGGTATTTGCCCCCCCCCCCCTTTCCCCTTGAAACTTCCGCCTGAGGTCTTTGGAGGCGGGGGCTAAGATAAAGAACTGGAACGAAGTGTGTCTTGGAAGGGAAAGGAGGAGGGGTATCATACACAATCAACCCCCGTTTTTTAAGCTGCCCCTTTCTTTAGTGGTTTCCGGTCCCCTACGAAAGGAAACGGTAGGTAGGAGGGGTCAAATGGGGGTGAGGATTGAATAAGTAGAAGCAACGCTTGTGGATTTGAGTTGGTTTCCTTGGATCTTTCAAGAATCGAACGAGTGCTCCTAGGGAACGCTCTTGAACGTGCGATTTCTCGGCGTGTTGACGCCTGTTCAAAACTGAAATCGGAGTGACGCACACGTTACCTGAAAACTCTTTCAATTTGTAAAGGATCTTCGGGTGTATGCGTTTACTCTTAATCGCATCGGCACAGATATCTACAATACTAACCAATGGCTGAACCTTAATTTTTAGAAAAATGAAAATACTATTCTCCCAAGAGGATTAGAAGGAATTTTAAATATTTGTTTGATTATCCCGAATTTAGATTATTAACAGTTACAGGCATCTGTACAAAAAAGGCAAGGTGGTGTCATATTACGCCTAGACATGGATGTCCTGAAGGAGGGGGCAAGGGGAGGCCATGGCCCCTCCTAGAAAATAAAACGAAATTATTTTTTAAGGAATGAATATATGAGGGGACAACACTATTATGGTGGAAAATGCGCCTCGATTGACCCCCCCCCCTGGGAAAAATGCCTTGTTCGCCCCTTCCTGGAAAAAATCCCTCTTATATTTTCTGTCTTTCTTTCTCTAGATTTCCGTCTTCATTCTTAATATAAGCGTAGAATCTATTGCTTCTTGATCATTATCCTTATTGTTATTTCCTTTACAACCTTTTCTCTTCATTTTTTTTGTCTTTTCTACCTTTTCCTTCCTCTCTCTTTTCTTTTATTCACCTCTCTCTCTATCTGAAAGTTTGACGCCAAGGGTCCCGGGTTCGAATCCCGGCCTGGGCATGGATGTTTGTGAGTGTCCATTCATCAATTTCATCATTTCATCACTCATTCCCATCTTCGCAAATTAGCCAAAAGTGGCACAAACAGCGAAGTAAAAATAAAGCAAATCAATCGACCTGAAGTCTTCCTCTTCCCTTCTTTCTATCTTTCCATTTCTTCTCTCCCCTCTGGTTGTCTTGTTTTCTTTCATTTGTTCCTATTTGTCTTTTTCTTTTGTTCTTTTTTCCCCTTTCTCGAATTTCTTTTTTGTTTTTCACCTCTATTTCTTTCTGTACTTTCATTTCGCTCTTTCTATATGTCTGCCCCCCTCCCTCTCTCTCTCTAACTTTTATTTCTCTTTCCATCTCTGCCTAGTTTCTTATTTTCTCTGTTTTTGTCTTTCCCTTGTTTCTTTTTTTCAGTTTCCTATCTTCAGAATTCATTTTATTTCTTACTGTTTTCTTCCATCGTTCTTTCTCTCCATCTCTCTCTCTGTCCGCTCTGATTATGGGTGCCCATGGAACCTTCTAAACATGATGTTTGAAAAATGTCCTTTACCAGTCTGTTTCTAGAAGTCTGTGGTGGAATTCAAACTATGAGATTTCCAGGACCTTTTCAACTAGTATCGCAGGATCCCCTTTACGTGCATGCCGTAGAGTTAACCACTTTCAATGGAAGCGTACGCAGTCTGTCGGAACGCAACGCGAAGGTCGAGCCACGCACCATTCACTGCGTAATAGTCGATGGCTGCGCTCCTCTCACGCCATTGTTGCTGATTTGCACCTGGCGCTGGGACGCTCCCATTGGCTGGCGTCTGCGACGCGTAACATTGCCCTCCTCTGGGAAGCGTGTCACTGTTAATGACACGTGACTCATTCACGTAATTTACCACCAACAACAATCAGAGCTAGGGCGAGTAGGATTTATGCTGTATGGTTAAGGAGAGGGGGGAGGATATCTTCAAGATGTTGGCTTCGCTTTCCATGAATCGGTGCCTTGGAACTTCTACTGGAAGAGTTCGTAATTACGCTTGCAAGGATGTGCCGAGATCGTTGTTTAAAAATCGACACGAGAACGAGACTCGACACTTCGAAGCTTGTCGAGCCCGAGACCTATACTTAATTGTTCGAGAGTAACGTCTCGTTCGAGATTTTAGTAATAAAATATAAGACATATGGAAATATCATAAGATTTCCGTATGAAGGGATGGAGGCTTTCTATTCGAGAACAAGACAAGAACGTTACTGGAGTTTGGGACGTGGCAGATAACGTTATTGGAGTTACAGGCTTGGATCGAGAACGTTGCTTGAAATTTTGGGGGTAGACCGAGAACGTTGGCTGGAGTTTTGGGGCTGGACCGAGAACGTTGGCTGGAGTTTTGGGGCTCGACCGAGAACGTTGGCTGGAGTTTTGGGGCTGGACCGAGAACGTTGGCTCGAGTTTTGGGGCTGGACCGAGAACGTTGGCTCGAGTTTTGGGGCTGGACCGAGAACGTTGGCTCGAGTTTTGGGGCTGGACCGAGAACGTTGGCTCGAGTTTTGGGGCTGGACCGAGAACGTTGGCTCGAGTTTTGGGGCTGGACCGAGAACGTTGGCTCGAGTTTTGGGGCTGGACCGAGAACGTTGGCTGGAGTTTTGTGGCTAGATCAAAAATTTTTACCAAATTATTTCGTAACAAGATCACTAAAGGAAATTGCTTTTGGTGATCAATCATTCTGGCATATCGATAGTTGACACGGGCAGACAGACACTTTTTTCATCTTATGCTAAGTACCCTAGAAGAATAAATAAGTTATCATGTCTGAGGTCTGCAATGGTTACCGTAATTGAATTCTAATCTTGAGTTAACCTGGAGAGGCAAAGAAGCAACTTTAAAAAATAACCAAAATATAAAAGATACAGTTATGCAATGTTTATGTATTATAACAACTTATTAAAGCCCGGTTTGCAATGTGTGTTACATAAATTAGTTTTAAATTAAGCTGTTTTAGTCTAAGTAAATAACCTTCCCGTGCGTGCATAAGAAACTGAGTTCATATAGTAAGTAAATTAGCCTTTCCTCCGCTTATATTGAAAGTGCATGCTTACCGACTGATTAGCCTTTCCCAGTGGAAACTTCCGGAAAGAAAGATAATTACCAACTCAGCTTGGCAAAGGGGACGCTACCGTGCATTTGTTTCCCCAAGCCGCCGCTAGGGGAAAACTTGTATTTCCGGTGGCGCGCGCGGGCAACCTGGGTGCGGAGGAAAAGAAGGGGGAATCAAGATGAAGGTGAATTCATTCAGAAAACCCCCATTCGTGGACGCTGAATTACGAGGGGGGTGTCCGACCTAGTAAAATCGCTTTGTACAAACGTGCTCGGTGACCACGTGGACGGATATCGTAGTCTGTGAACATCAAAAGGATAGAGAAAAAAATGGATCATTCAACATGGCGCACGTGTTCCATAGCTTGGTAAGCCAGGGGGCGGAACGAATGGACTCAATATATTCAATTCGGGGGTCGTAATCCTGTCAAATGGCGGTGGTCTCAAACATAACTGGCCCCGCTTTCAATTCGCCCCAATGCAACTTTGTTAGGCTTGTTCCTTTTGCCGCCATGCCATTTCCATTCCAACAAGCATTTCCTTCTCGAGCCCTTGGTGCATTTATGCTGCAGTACTATACTATCTTCTCGCAACTACAATAATTAGTATAACTAGGCATGGGGCATACCAGGCTCCTTCCGAAATTTTGCAAAATTACGTTACTCTAAAATGCAATTTTTACAGAAGTAAGACTAGCATTTTGGTTCTTATAGATAGATTCTGGGGCGCTTCGAAAATGACTGTAGCTGTCGTTGGTTGATTCCTTGTTTTCATGTTATGTAAGGGAATGTGGTGAAACCATTGTATCGTATACATATTATATGTAAGATACTGATACATACTGACACGTACAGTGGGATGCATAAGTATTTCCAGGAAGAGTGTCTATCACCATGTTTATATTCTTGTTTTAGGAAACTAGAACATAAGAATTGATACAAAGCACCAAGGAAGCTTCTTATAGCCTCTGCACCAGCAGAAGTCAAAATACATTCCTTAAAAACACATTCGATGCAAGGGAAAGCTTAATGAAAGTAGTCATGGACAATTTGCCGAGCAATACTTGTACGTCACACTGTAGGCTACATTGCAGCCTATTTCAGTACTATTTTCCCCTAACCGGGAGATAATGCAACACACTTTTTCTTCTTATCGATGGTTGGGGTTTCACCCTAAAAAATCGCGGCTACAGCCTTGAACGCAGTTTTTACAAGATAAGGCTTCAATCTTTGATTAAAACGCAAGCTATGACAAATTAGTTTCAGCTGTGTTTATATATGTAGCCCATAACATAACACGGCCATGATAATAGGCGTGTGGACAGAATTGCGCTTGTGCCACATATGGGAAAAGTAAAGCGTTGCCGGGACAAAAGTAGCTGGTTCCCTCGTGCTGTGTAGCAACGTCAACCGGGCTGCGTTGCCTGTAGTTAGAGCGTCAGACCGACCTCTCTCCGGGGCATATAGTTGTTATGCCTGACCTTTCGAGCAAATGCTGTCACTTTGTAATAAATGGATTAGAAAAACCAACTCTACAACGAAATCTTCCATTCTTTTAAATCTCCGAACGCACTGCGTTGCGCTCCGACGTGGCAACAGCGCGAACCTCTGCCACCCGCCTAATTCAATGGCCACGCGTGTAGCGAGTGAATTAACCTTCTTGCTCTGGGGGAGGAGGAGGAGGGAGTGCTAGAAAATACTTCTTTTCGGAACTAAGTTTGCCTTGACTTCTATTGGTTCATTCCCCCTTCCGTTGGCGTTGTTTTTGTCTTGATGTGTGTTCCTCTGCGACTTTCGCTATTGAAATTTATGGAAAGCTAGTTTGTTCAAATACCTATGCAATACATATTGAAGTACATTTGTTTTACGCATATGGTAACGTAACTGAGACAGGAATATAAATTAGATATTGTGTTTTGTGTGGATGCTATTAAAATTTCTGGAATATATTACTTGAACTCTATGTACGAAATTTCGAAAATTGTTTTATCAGCTCCATCTTGTGTCACTGTTGAATGTGTGAATAAGAAATATGGATGCCTTACACTAAATTCATATATTTTATTCACTTCAGGTCAACAATAAAAAACAAAAAGTATTGTTACGTATTTCTTGATAATAAGATTGGTACATACTGTCTTAAGAGCTCAATGTAGTGTCAGTGTTTGTAAACAAATTTAGGCTACTGTAACCGCTGTATTGTTAAAAGAGGGGGTAAAAATATCACTGAAAGAGACGTTAATTTAGCTTTCCTTCCAGGAAAGATTTGGGAGGGATACTTGAAAGTCGAGAGAGACTTTCACTCTCTTCCGTCATGTGTCGTCGTCCGGCGTGAGATAAGGCTATTCTTGATACACATTTACTGGAAAAGTTGCAAAACACACATGGATGTTGCTTATTTGTTCTATTGTGCAAAATTTTAAAAAGAATACACTTAAAAATAGACAAATTCAGCAAATGCATAATTTCCATTTGTAGGTAGGTGTACATGCTTCTCAATTTTTTATGTATTCTGAATTTGCTTCGCGGAGAAGGGGTGGGGTGAAAGGGACCCGCAGCAATCGTATAGTGACGCCACGCTTCCATCTGCTCCCTCCCCTCTCTCCCCTCTAATCCCGCTTTATCTGCGATTGGCGCGTGGTCTCTTTCGGCCACCTGTCCGCCACTTAGTCATGCACTGCTTGCACCCACTGTTAGTGGAAAGTAGGGGAGGGGGATACAGATTTCCCCCTCCCCTCCCTTTCCGTTGTCATTGACCACCATGGTACAGGCAGGGCTAACGGTATTGCAAACAGCATAGTTCTCCTTTTACATACAAGCGAATGCTTTTAGCTTTGTTAATTCTGCATTGCTGATGCGAAATGTGAAGTGCTGTAAAGTTTCCTGTTGTATCATTTGAACGCGTTATTCTCATACAGTAGGCGGAATTTGATGTCAGTGAATAGTGATGGTACCGAGACGAAACGAGACTGGTTGGATGGTCACGTCTCGTTCTAATCTCAACTTGCAAGTTACTGTCTCTACTTCAGTCTCGACTTGCAAGTGTGGCGGTCCCATTCTCTGTCTCGACTTGCAACTGTGGCGGTCCCCTTATTTATATGAATCTTGACTTGCAAGTTTGCCTCACTTCTTCTCTGTCTTGACTTGCAAGTTTGCCTCACTTCTTCTCTGTCTCGACTTGCAAGTTTGCCTCACTTCTTCTCTGTCTCGACTTGCAAGTTTGCCTCACTTCTTCTCTGTCTCGACTTGCAAGTATGTCTGGCTCACTTCTTCTCTGTCTCGACTTGCAAGTATGTCTGGCTCACTTCTTCTCTGTCTCGACTTGCAAGTATGTCTGGCTCACTTCTTCTCTGTCTCGACTTGCAAGTATGTCTGGCTCACTTCTTCTCTGTCTCGACTTGCAAGTATGTCTGGCTCACTTCTTCTCTGTCTCGACTTGCAAGTATGTCTGGCTCACTTCTTCTCTGTCTCGACTTGCAAGTATGTCTGGCTCACTTCTTCTCTGTCTCGACTTGCAAGTATGTCTGCCTCACCCCTTCTCTGTCTCGACTTGCAGGTATGGCTGTCTCCTTCTCAGTTTCGACCTGCATCGATGTTCTTCGTGAGTGTCCCTTCATCAATTTCATAACTCATCCTCATCCTCGCGATTGGCCAAAGTGGCAGGAAAACGAAGTAAAATAAACCAAATAAATCAATCTATCAAGACAAGAGCGGCTGTCTCCTACTCACTTTCAAATTACTTGTGAACCCAGTTTTCATTTTCTGTTTACGAAACCATTTTCTACTTTGTTTCAGGATTGCAGATCAGTTTTTTTTTATTTCCGTTTTAGAATCTTTCCGTCTTGGAATCTATTCGATGGTTTCGATTTCACAGTTTTTACAGTTCCAAAAGAAGAAGTACTCTATTCTTCAGAAGAGTTCTACACATACTTATTACCGGGCAATTGAAGACTCCGCGACATATGAGAACCCTGCATGTGTTTACTCATGCATTCTGTGCAAAGGCGCATCGGAGCTCATAAGGCCTTTCGCTACCAGGTCCCTGGAAGACATACCATCTGGTGGCGTATCCATTGTCTTCAGGGGGAATGTAAGTCGGTCTGTTGTGCTGTTTATCTGGAAGGGAATCCGGCCGTTGCGAAGATAAGAAGGCCCAACCAACGGTTGCTTTCGAGTGGGTGTCCAGGTGGTTCCCGGTAACATCAAGATAGCCGCAAGGAGATGGAGGACAAATTCACGGAAAGCTTTTTCAGATTTTGAACTCCAGAAAACTGGGCTTTCAAACAGTGTCCAAAATGTTCTTGTTCTTCCAAAATATAGGACAGCTGTAGGACAGTTTTTTCCAAGACCATATCTTAGGCTAAGCATATTGCATATATTGATTTCTTTAGAATTCAGCTAAAAGCAGTGTAAGTTATGAGAGATACTGGATTTAATTGGTTATAAGTTTTTGGGCGTATGTCGGTATTTCTAAAGCTGTTTAAAATAGTGTTTCTTTCAGTGACCGTGTCGAGGTCCTCTTTGAGTCTGAAAGGCGCCTTTCCTTCTATAAATGACAGCCGCGGTTGCTTATTCGTTTGCAGTGGCGCCTCCGCCTTTTTGATTGGAAATGGCACCTTTGGTTTTATCGTCAACGGTAGTGCAGTTGCGCATAGACAGTTTAGCGTTTACTCTCTTGATTGGCAATGGCTCGTTTGCTCTCTTCATTGGCAAAGACGCGTTTGCTCTCTTGATTGGCAATGGCGTGCTTGCTCTCTTGATTGACAATGGCGTGCTTGCTCTCTTGATTGACAATGGCTCGTTTGCTCTCTTGATTGACAATGGCTCGTTTGCTCTCTTGATTGACAGTTGCTCGTTTGTTCTCTTGATTGACAGTTGCTCGTTTGCTCTCTTGATTGACAGTGGCTCGTTTGCTCTCTTCATTGGCAGTGGCTCGTTTGCTCTCTTCATTGGCAGTGGCTCGTTTGCTCTCTTCATTGGCAGTGGCTCGTTTGCTCTCTTGATCGGCAATGGATCGTGTGCTCTCTTGATTGGCAATGGCGCGTTTGCTCTCTTGATTGGCAATGGCGCGTTTGCTCTCTTGATTGGCAATGGCGCGTTTGCTCTCTTGATTGGAAATGGCGAGTTTGCTCTCTTGATTGGAAATGGCGAGTTTGCTCTCCTGATTGGCAATGGCGAGTTTACTCTCCTGATTGGAAATAGCACCTTTACTTTTCTCATTGACAGTGGCACGGTTGCGTCTTTGAGTGACGCTGTTGCTTCTTATGAGTACAGCGAGGAAGATATCGTGCATCGTGACATGAAATGTGCACTTTTAAAAAGTGTACATAATTTATTTACCTACTGTAACCTTTACAGCGACTGCGTTTACTGGAAGCGAACAAAACACTGGGTATATTTACCCTGGCACTTGAAGAATTATTTCAATATTTGAAGGCCTCGGGTGTAAAACATCGTAAGTGACATTTTGGCCAATGTTGACTTACAAAGTAAAATGTGCCATCCTTCAATTTTCGAGTGTAATTGCCATGTCATACAATTTGCATTGGACTCAGTGAATCCTTGTGAAATTGGTAAACACAACACGAAAACAATTTATCTACAGTATAGCTTCTAATAACTTTTTTCTTAATTAACTCAGAAATGGCCGAAATGTCACTTACAATGTTTTACACCAGAGCCCTTCATTTATCAAGTTAAATGAATGCGAGACTTTAATACAGCTTTTGTGATTAAAATGTTCAAAATAACACGAAATAATTTAACCTCAGAAGAATAATTTATTTTTCCATTTTAAAAAAATTAACTTACAAACATTTCTTTCCTTGTACTATAACAATTTTTCCTACTTTTGAGAAATATTGTTACCTTACTATCGGCAGCGTGTGCCAAGCATACGACTTCTTAAGCCGTCACATCGTCTACCTTGGCTGCGCATGTTCTTGTCTTTGTCTCTCGCCCCCTCCCGCGACCCGTGACGCTAGAACCGGAAGCGAAAAGGGGGAGGGGGGAGGGGAGGAATATTGGGGAACCTCCTGCGATGTTATCAGGGCTCCTGCTTCTTGCTGTTGCGACGCAATCATAGCAAAAATCCAAGACTTCCAGCTGCTGCGGTTATCAACTGATGTTTCGAACGTCCTTCTGTCGCCTGGTTCCCAAGGTCACGTGCAAGGAAGGCGCACTGCAGTACATGAAATGTGCACTTTTCACGTTGGGCCGGAAGGGTGTTACGACTGTTTCTGCAAGTGAAATCCGGTGTTTGAGTGGCTGGAAAGGCTATGGGATGTATTCCGACTCTTCAATGACCTTTCCCGAACGATATTGTGTTTCTGAGGTGAAATCTAGATGTCACGCTTTGCACATTGCAGAAATCTGAGTACATGCACACCTTGAAAAACTGGCATAACAGGCAAGGAAAGATGTTTTACAAATATGCTCTAAAGAGTAATCTACCTATACGGTTAGCAAAATGTGTTTTTTAAATAGAAAACAAAACCTTTCTCTTTAAATCTTTTAAGCATGTTTTGTTTTAAATAATTTTATTCACTAAGAAATAAATCATATCTTTTAAGAAATGGAACATATACTCTTCTCGACTGTTGTTATTATATAGCCCTAATGGCCGTGTGCACGAACGAAGATCAAATTTTAAACTCGGATCGGGAAAGGATCACTGGAAAATTCCATTGCACGAAGACGGTTCAACACTTGATCGCGATCTAGGAACATCAAAACGAGATTATCTTCTGATCGGCCATTCGCGACCGTTTTGGTGTCTGATCCTGGTTCACGATACTGACGCTTCGACTGCAGGCAGTTGTTTTTTAATATAAAAAAGAGCGGAAAGTGATATCGAGGACGTGCAAACGTTAGAGATGTTGGATGTACAATGCTGATAATTCGAGAACTAGAAATATGTAAACTAAAAACTGCCAAAATAATAATAATAATTTGTGGTTCTGTGGTGCAAAGTCGTAATGTTTATAAATACTGTACTTTCTATCCCAGAACACAAAACATATATAAATTTCATATATTACGTGCAAGGTAAATTAGAACACAGCAATGTTTACGATATTGCTACATGGTGTTGGATTGTATAAATTTACGAAAATACATGTTACTGGCTATTTACAAGACACGACAATACATAAGAATTAAGAAATGAAAAATTCAAATACTTACCACAGTACAGTAATAATAGAAATAATAATAATATATCTTTATTTGAGCGGGCGATGTTCAGCGTACGCTGCTCTCTCAAAATCGAATGCATTTGGTAAGGCATTAAAGTCCCGTAGAAGAAGGTTCCATTCTTTCTCCTTCTCCTTTTGTGTTGTGCCGTCAATTCTTTTTTAATATTATTATTTTTTTACACTCCACTACATCCTTGTGCATATTGACAAGGTTGATTAGTACATCTATCAAATTCATAGAAGTTTGCAGCCAGAATTATTTTCTTCTCCTACGTGTTGATACTTTAACACATCACATTACTCTATGGGGTTCTTGATTGTCATTTGTTTTAGCCAACCAATCAGGTATAGCCTTACAAATTAATCTCGGATCAGTTGAACGGAATCTCCTGAACGTCGTTTTTCGTTGGTGCAATGCAAATTTTTAAACCAAGTTCATTTAGAGTGGATTACAATTGATCTCGTTCATCTGAACTTCGAAATAATCGGCGTTGGTGCACGCGGCCATTAGTCTACAAGAATGTCAGCTTACTTTGGGGGGAGAAGGAAAAGATTAAGTTATCTTCCCTTGTCATTTTCACCCAAGGGAGTCTAGGTACCTGGGATTTCTAATGTTGGCTCCCGGAGAATGGATTACTCTAGAACTCGACTACAAATAAAAATTTCAAACTCCACACCAAATTCCATTTCCTAGGGAAAGTGGTCCATCAGGAATATCTTAACCATTAAATGAAGAAGAAAATACGTATTTATGACATTGTACTTGCATTTATTTATCATTATTATAGGCCTTCGCGATGCCACCTTTTAATCAAAGGGTTCCGGGTTGGATCCCTGGTGCAGGCACATTGCACAGTGTGTCGTCGCCTTGTAATCAAGGGGTCCCGGGTTCGATGCCCAGTGGAGGCACATAGTGGTTCGGATCCCACTTTCAACCCGATTAGCCTTACTGTGCATAAAGTGGACTTAAAACACCAACTCGGTCAATTGCACAGTGGTTCGAATTCCACATTAAACGTAGGTCCAGTCCCGATTAGCCTATCCGAGTATAAAGTGGACTTAAAAACAATCTTTGAATATGAGAAATACTATCTTTGTAAGAATCAAACAATTTGTTTTTATGGGATGTACCTTTATTTTACCCAGAATTTGCAACACTGAGACTGTAGTGTGGTTTCTAAAAGAATGGTATAAAGTTAAATTCAGCATTGGAAATAATAGATTTGGCACTTGGTAATTATTAAGAGGCATTACATAGTATTTTTGTCATCATTCTATCACTTTCTTGTCGCTATTAACCTATCCCTAATTGTATACCATCCAATTCAACTGCTGCCTCAGTGGCCGAACACGTGGGGTGGTTATTCTCGATAACAAAGATTCTCGGTTGAATTTCCAATTTGGATGTTGCTTTCCCTCTCTCCGAAAGGTCCATAAGGCCCGCTTTAGGCGAAAGCATTTTCCATAGCATTTTTCGTAACATTTTACGCCATGACCAGAAAACTACCGTGTAAGGTGAGAAATGTTATGGCATTTCAGATGTCGTGGTATATTTCATGGCATTTCTCTAGGATAGGATCGGTCCGTAGCATTTTTCGTAGCGTAACCAATCAGAAGGGACCTCATGGTCACGAGTGCAAACGTAATGGCGGTCGCGTGAGATGTAAACAACGTATCACTTCACACTTTTAAACGACGATAACTATTCAACCGAGAGGAATATCGCTTCGTATTAAAACACGAATGGAAGAATATTTTAGCTTTTTCAATTGTAAACACCGTGCACATAGTATTGATGGTGTAACTCGACGTGCCTTTCGTGCTGTATGTATTGTACGGTAATTGAAACAGCTAACCGAAATGTTCCATAAAATGCTTTCGTGTTTTGTTTTTGGAAGGATTTACGTAGCATTTATACTAGCAAAGATGTTAAAGGAAATGCTTTCGTCTAAAGCCGGCAGACTTGAAGTATGGTTTCGTCGGAGGTGACGCCACCTAGTGTAGTTCGAAAGCGCCAATTAAACGTGCATTGGAGTACGTAGGACTCGAGAATGCAGACTTGTTTACTGCCGATCGTCGTCCCTGCTTCACTCGTATGCTTGTTATTCACTTGTCTAAAATCATGGAAGTCGAAAGTCTGCCAGTTGTTGGTTGTAATTCTTCTATTGTGTTAAAATGTAAATTTAAGGTTTTTTAAAAATGCTATGCGATTTCTATGGTGAAAAACAAGTGTTTTTAATGCGGGAAAAACAGTCTACTCGAAGTGTAATTCGAAAGATTCTCGTTTCCAGTCCAAGACTTCGAGACTCAACAAAGATTATTTACACTTCAAATTGAGGCTCAGGAACAGTGGGGTGTGTAGGAATTTTAAAATGAGGGAATACAAAGCGTAAATGGGTTGAAATACTATTTTATAGAGTCCAGCGCAGATATTTCTGCCGTGCGATGCGCGAAACAACTAAAGAAGCAGTGTTGCTAATGGAGCAGATAGAAAAATCGCTGCAGTGCGCCGATGCACAGCTGTTACGTACAACAATAAAATTAGAGAATTCAGGTCTATCTAACGTTGAGTTTTAAACGTCATGCATTATACCAGGACTAGGATTAATATGTACTAACAAGTGGCTTTGTATGTAGCTACATACATATGGACTAAAAATTCGCAAAATATGAACTAACACATAAGTAAAATTACCAAAAATGCTGCAAAGAAGACTTCTTCATACGATTCCTTATTTGAGTGATTTCAAACAAAATAAAAAAATATATATATTATTTTTCATTGCATTAATGCACTGGTGGCGTTCTAACTTTTCACTCCCAAAACCCGTATACACTGGTATGGAACTGCAACGGCAGATAATAACATGCCAACGTGTTAAACCGCTACAATTGCACCATAACACTCCTCCTGAAGCAGTATTATTATTTCCTCTCTGAGATCGGCGACAGTCGGTTGCCTTTGTTGTACATTTACAAAGGATGCCGGCTTCCACAACAATAACAAGTACATATACTGCCACTAGACGATAAGCTGCGCGTCTTTTTCTTTTGTTATGAACCAGGGCCGGCGCTAGTCATTTTGCCTCCCTGGGAGGTGGCGGCAGATGCCGCTCTATTTCGACTCCCCCCCCCCCCCGGTCATTACGCAGCAACGGAAAATTGAAAATCAATATATTCCTAACTAAAACATCAAAATATAAAATAAATAATGAGACTTCTTATGCTATTTCAATACTATTCAGCGCAAAAGAATATCTCGCTCGATCACAGTTTTCAATGGTTTTTTTTTCTTCTCTTCAAATTTTGCCGCTCTGGGCGATGGGACGGTTCGCCCCCCCCCCCCTTCCGCCGGCCCTGCTATGAACTTGGTCACCCATCAAAGCATGGCAATTTTAACACAGAAAACAATATGTATCGCATTAAGCAGAAATGACAGCCTCCTCTATGCAATTTCTACAAGAACACGTGCCGGAGCCAGAGTTGAAATGATGTTGGAGCCACATAATTTATTTATTTTGAATAATTCCAAAATTATGAAATATGAACAATTTGTTGCTGCTGTTCGCTGCTCTCTTGCCAAAATGCTTTATTGGGATGCTAACACCATGACTGGCTTCCTCCTTCATGAACTCGTGCACGTTGCTTAGAATTTCCCGAGCTTGGCTATGCAAGGTTTTTGATTTCAACTTCGACAGAACTGGAGGCATTATGGAATTTAACGTTCATTAGCAAACACACACTTTTACATACACACACGCAATACACGCACACAACGTCAAACCGGTCAAATACTTAGTATTACATAAAAATATGGTGCTTCCAATCCAACAAAACTCACCGCCACTTTACCTGCCTTTTCCCCTTCCGTGACAGAAATAGTGCTTCATTATTACAGTTGGCAACACTAGTTACTAGCTAGCCAATGAACATGCACTGCATAAAAGAAGCAAGCACTACGCCGTGCTATATTGCCAAATTAGCGTCCCTACCGAACATTGGGAACCGCGAGCTGGAGCGCTATTCAATTGTTTTCAATGATGTTTGCGCGAGTGTGTCCAGGAATGGAATGACAATGTGGCAACAATAGCGAAGGTTTTCGAGCAGGGTAGAACACATGATGCTAAGAGAGAGGGAGACGAAACGAAAAATCGTTTCTACGCAACGGCAAATTTACGTGTGTGGCACTCTACCAGCAAGTTCTAAATTTTGACTTTTAAAAATATGCTTAAGTTGAGTTGTAACTCTTTATCAACATACGAACTGCGTTCATTGTCCTGGTTGGCTCAGTCTTGGAAGGCCCCAGATGAAAGATTTTAGAGTGAAGGAGCGATGGGCGATTCTTTATTTAGATTTATTTCTTTTCCTCATGTGCGAGCCATTGGCTGTGCGCACTATATCAAACATTACTACATCACTTTGTACTTTTTCTCTCTTTCAGTATAGTATTTACCTTCCTATATATTCAGTAGAGGTATTATTACACGAGTTCTGGTCTCCACTTGCCCCTCTTCTTTCATGCGCCTCTGTATCGCATTCCTTCTCTCCATGACTTTGTAAGAACCCTCCCACTTTTCCCAATAGTTCCAAGTTTCCTTGCCTCCAATGCTTTCCTTGCCTCCAAATCCCCAGGTTACAGTTATCCAGCAGTATATTGGATATAGTATAGTATTAATAATTATTAATAATAATAATAATAGGCGGCCGCGGTGGCTCAGTCGGTAACGCGTCTGACTACCATGCTGATCCGCGGCCGGTTCAAATCAGGGAACTTTTCTAACGATGGAAGCGGCCCCGGCGCCCACCCAGCGTCGAATAACATGGGTACCTGGGGGAAACCCTGGGGGGTAAAGGCGGTCAGGGGCGTGATGCTGATCACATCACCCCCACTCACGACCGGATCAAGAAAGTGTGGGGCGTTACCCCCACACCCCCTGTACGCCTTCATGGCGCGGTGCTATGCACAGGGGAGCACTTTACCTTCTTTTATTAATAATAATATTGCTAGTATTACATGACTATTACTACTAATTGTTTTTTTCAAATTACATATACATTTGTAATTTCCGTATTATGTATATCTATATACAATTTGCATAACTCAGGAGCGTATATTCTAGGCTAGCTAGGCTACCTGCGAAGCCTGAAGTCTAGATAATAAAATACAGAAAAAAAATTGGATCAGAAATTGTAAATAAAATTATTCATATCAGTGAGATAATGATGATCGTGATTCTGGAGTTGGCAACCTAATTTCCTATGAGTTGGCAACCTCATTTCCTATGAGTTGGCAACCTCATTTCCTATGAGTTGGCAACCTCATTTCCTATGAGTTGGCAACCTCATTTCCTATGAGTTGGCAACCTCATTTCCTATGAGTTGGCAACCTCATTTCCTATGAGTTGGTAAACTAATTTCTATTCATAGCCTAGGACCATGTGACGTATGGCCGCGTGCACCAACGCCGATTATTTCGAAGTTCAGATGAACGAGATCAATTGTAATCCACTCTAAATGAACTTGGTTTAAAAATTTGCATTGCACCAACGAAAAACGACGTTCAGGAGATTCCGTTCAACTGATCCGAGATTAATTTGTAAGGCTATACCTGATTGGTTGGCTAAAACAAATGACAATCAAGAACCCCATAGAGTAATGTGATGTGTTAAAGTATCAACACGTAGGAGAAGAAAATAATTCTGGCTGCAAACTTCTATGAATTTGATAGATGTACTAATCAACCTTGTCAATATGCACAAGGATGTAGTGGAGTGTAAAAAAATAATAATATTAAAAAAGAATTGACGGCACAACACAAAAGGAGAAGGAGAAAGAATGGAACCTTCTTCTACGGGACTTTAATGCCTTACCAAATGCATTCGATTTTGAGAGAGCAGCGTACGCTGAACATCGCCCGCTCAAATAAAGATATATTATTATTATTTCTATTATTACTGTACTGTGGTAAGTATTTGAATTTTTCATTTCTTAATTCTTATGTATTGTCGTGTCTTGTAAATAGCCAGTAACATGTATTTTCGTAAATTTATACAATCCAACACCATGTAGCAATATCGTAAACATTGCTGTGTTCTAATTTACCTTGCACGTAATATATGAAATTTATATATGTTTTGTGTTCTGGGATAGAAAGTACAGTATTTATAAACATTACGACTTTGCACCACAGAACCACAAATTATTATTATTATTTTGGCAGTTTTTAGTTTACATATTTCTAGTTCTCGAATTATCAGCATTGTACATCCAACATCTCTAACGTTTGCACGTCCTCGATATCACTTTCCGCTCTTTTTTATATTAAAAAACAACTGCCTGCAGTCGAAGCGTCAGTATCATGAACCAGGATCAGACACCAAAACTGTCGCGAATGGCCGATCAGAAGATAATCTCGTTTTGATGTTCCTAGATCGCGATCAAGTGTTGAACCGTCTTCGTGCAATGGAATTTTCCAGTGATCCTTTCCCGATCCGAGTTTAAAATTTGATCTTCGTTCGTGCACACGGCTAGTAGTCAGATAGCCCAGATCTTGGATTAAGTATACGCCACTGTCATAACTGTATGCTTAACATTAATTCATGTAGGACAAAACGCTCTTTTTGATAGATAATCAGTGTAAAATAGACAGCTTAAATGCAACCCTATTTTAAATAATAATAATAATGAAAATAATAATAGTTGCTGTAACTTACGGCCTGTAAGTCACAGAAAATAACACTTTTTGTTATAAAATATATCTACAATTTCACCATTCTAATTACATTAACTCTTTCCAGAAATCTCAAGGGGAGCACGGGGCTCATTTTCACATTCACTATATTCCTATGCACAAGATTCCTGCAGAACTACCACTCGAACAACCAATAGGAATTCTCAAAAGCCACGTGTATTTGTTTGCATCTACTACATTCTTGCAGCGGGCAGGCAATAGATGTTTATTTTACAAACGCTAGCAAAGTAGCAGCGAGCGCCATCACAAATTTTCGGTGGAATCGTTAGTTCACGTCCCTGCCACAAGAGGAGCTACAATCCATATTTCTTGTCATTCCTTCACCACAGTTGGTATCATATTGCAACGATAATTCCTTGGAATAGTCTAAGGGAAAGGTAGAAAAAAAACCTGCGATTTTTATCAGTCGGGAAGACGAATCCTTAATGAGCTGCTCCTAATTTGAATTCAACCCCTGATAATTAATGGGCAGCTGGCAATTCTCCGTGACGGTACACGGTCATTGACGCTGGGGGCCTCTGCCATGCTGCTTGGCTTTCCTGAAGCTTTTCGAGATAGAGACTCGCTCCTTAGTTATGCAGAAGTCGAAGGAAGGAAACTGTTTCATGTGTAAAAGATCTACTGTATAAACTTTAGCCAGGAAGTCTCCAATTTACTTTTCGAGGAAATTGTGGTATGGAAACATATAGGTAGTATATTTTACGTTTCCTTTACTATTTGCGTGCATCTTAGTACGCTAAGGTGGCACATCTGACCAGGAGGGCATGTCGAGGTTCTTTGGGGGGTTCAATCCACCTGAAATATATGCGAAATGGTAATTCTAAAAATAAAGCTATTTTGCCCACTTGTATACTCTCATTTTATTACTCATAGATGGAGCAGACTTGTTATGTGAACAACTAACTGCACTGTGTTGTAATTTTAAAAAAAACCTAAACTTTAAATCACGTAAATTTTAAAATAATATACTTTCTGTAGAACGCCTAAAAATAGGACAAGACTACAGGTTAGAAAACTGACTTTATTGTAACCCATTCTTACATTCTTTAGCTACATTATAAAAATAATTAGAATGATATATGCTCAAAGAACAACTAGTAATGATGGTATGAAGTAAAAGTTGCAATATTTCAAGTACTGAAATAGTACGCCTAAAATGACATACTGTGTAATTTTGATTAATTGTTGTTTATGCACAGAAAGGTTAATCGGGACTGGACCTGCAGTTTAAAGTGGGATCCGAACCACTATGGGCCTCCATCGGGTATCGATCCCGGGAACCCTTGATTTCAAGGCGACGACGCTAAGTACGTACAAGATAAATGTTTCCTCATTTTATCTATTAGGGTAAAATGACATACTGTAATTTTAGACTGATCAGTAATCTGCCGTTTTACCCGACAACATGAAGAAAAGTTATGAAGTGTTTTTCTCAGATTCCAATAGAACATTCCACGCGACAGTACATTATCATTTAAGCCATTGAACACCATGCACAGAAATCCCTATTGTTAATCCGATAGTGTACAGTTTAAGATGTGCAAATACATTTCCCGTTACTTGCAAGAGAAAACTTCATCTACTTTTTCACAAAATCACTTGCCAACAACAGCACATTCGTCGTACACATTGGCCATTTCACAGATTTCAGTTTCTTTACATTGTGCATTGGAAGGACTGAATTGCCTTCGCCTGTAAACCTCCACATCCGAGAAACACGCACTATGTCATTTTACCTGAGTATGTCATTTTAGGCCAGTTTCCCCTACGTACGATAGCTCTTCGAAGTAAGTGGAAATTTTGAATCAAAATCAAAATTCTTATGCGACAGCTTCAAGGAAAATAGTAATACCTTTTACATAACTAAGCACGGTTTCACTAGGCCTTTTGCTCCTTCCGATAATTTAAGGATACGTGTGATCGTTTGCAAAAGCCGTCTTTTCACTGAGTTTGAGATCATGCTTTCATTATTTAGACTGAAATATTTGTTTGAAAGTTCGTAAATCACTAGGAATGAACAAAATCACAATTGAAGCTACCATCTAACGTAACAATTTTTGACGATATGTCCACGAGTTGCTGTAACGCGCCCTGTCGTCACTCTGAGATGTAATTTTGATCGAACTAAAATTAGAAATGCATGCATTTGTGTGTGTGTGTGTGTGTACGCGCGCGCGCAATTCTATTATTTCATTAAAGAATATACATACTGACAGGTTGGTTTATGTTGAAAGTTATTTCAATACTATCCCCCATCAATTTCCCACACATAGGCCCACTGGTTTACTTTTCTGTCAAAAAGACCTTAGCTACGCCTTTGGCTTCTTGTCTCATCAGAATTTTTTCTGGTGTCTTTTCTGACTCAAGATCTTCAAAATAAATTTTGCGTGTTTCGGTAGAAGACTACAATCTGTGGAATGAGTCAGAAAACCAGAAGACTTTCCAAGTTTTCAAGAGCTAGTATAACTCACATCTACAGGCACTCGAGTGCAGTTAATCCATCTTTCCTTGCAGATGGCAGGCTAATCGCGTCCAAAGTTTTCTGTGCAGTACGCGCTCCTTAATGCACTTCAGTCAACCAATCAGTTTTCGGACAGCAATACACATGAGTAACATTAGTTTTGGAAGGCTTAGAAACTTTCCAGAGCTCATCAGGTGCATATACAGAGAAAATTTCTTCATTATTCGTTGCCAAAAAAGGCTCTCACGTACGTACTAGTCGCTCTGAACTCATTTGTACCTTGCATCTTCAGTGACCACGTAAACATATGGGAGACGAAGGTGCGAAATGGCCGAGACGTGAGAGATGGATTTGGCACGACCTCTTAAACAATTCGGCCAACACAACCTTCTAATCTGTTTAACAGAGCCGCCGTGCAAGCAAGATGCGCTTTGCACAAGCACGATAAGAGGCGAGAAGTGGACGTGGGTGGACTCAAAGGGTTATCCGGTTGCAAACTAAGATATGAGACAAGAGGTGTGAAACGCTGCAATAATCATCCGCCGTGGGAAGATTTGCAACACCAAGTTTTCCTTGTGTTGTACATTTAGTATATGCGAGTAGCAACGATGAGCAAATGATTGGCCAAACACACAACTTAGAAACTTTCTAGTTCGAACGAGGTGGTTTCTGACCCTGAGGTCTCATCACGCTTGTCTTGTATCTAAAATCTCTCTCCAAAGTCCACACTGGTATCTCAAATTATGAAAAACTAAATAAAAAAGCCTATTAATGTATGAATGAAATCCGCAGCAAGGTTTACCTGAACGTTCCAGAAGGCTTTCCAGGTAGATCTAGTTTTTCAGATTTTGGAATGTCCAAAGTACGATCTCTGCGCTCTCTGGCCACACCAGGAATTTTGTACTCAATGGGACAATCTTGATCCCTGGATTAATTTAGCCTGTCTCGAACATTGGAAAAGCTTCGAACACTGGATCCGTTACGGGTCGACCTCGTACACTGGATCCGTTACGGGTCGACCTCGTACACTGGATCCGTTACGGGTCGACCTCGTACACTGGATCCGTTACGGGTCGGCCTCGTACACTGGATCCGTTACGGGTCGGCCTCGTACACTGGATCCGTTACGGGTCGGCCTCGTACACTGGATCCGTTACGGGTCGGCCTCGTACACTGGATCCGTTACGGGTCGGCCTCGTACACTGGATCCGTTACGGGTCGGCCTCGTACACTGGATCCGTTACGGGTCGGCCTCGTACACTGGATCCATTACGGGTCGGCCTCGATGTCTGAATTGGTTACGAGGCACCTTCGATGCCTACATACAATTTGGGGGGGGTTCTGTAACGTATTTTTTGTGTTCATCTTACATTATGTCACTATCCTGCCTCTTTAGGCTATCGCGACGATGAGAATTGTGATTTGATTAAATTAAGGGACACTTACAAAGGAACACACAAGCCTACGCCAAGACTCAAACTGGGAGCGTAAGTGGCGAGACCGTGAGTCCAGGGATCTGCGCTCTCGTCTCCCCAATAGACGGTAGGATGGGGAGGTATCGAATCCTGGATTTGTCTAGGTCAATCTGTAATGGTGTACCCTTCAGCCGAATGCACCTAGACATGTTACCTGAACCTGGTTACACCCAGTGGAGACCCAGTTTCCATCTTAACAGCTTCTTGGCAAGCGGACAGGCTCTCAACCTGACCGACCACCACCTGGTGTACTCGCTGTTTGTGTCGCTGCTCTTTATCGGTCTTGCAGCGGCGCGAGCTAGATACCAGCAGGGGAAACAATACTTGGCAGATTTCTGGCAATCCGGGGATTCTTGGCCGAGCCAGAGGGCTGAATTGTCACAGCGTATTCGACACCTGCCAAGGTCCCCAGGGACGATTTGGGAATTGGGGGAACATCGGAGGCGCCATTTGCAGTTACGGGAACAATCGGCTCCTTTTATCATTGTTGTGAAGTTATTTTGCGCATTGCCGTTTAGTTCCGCTGCCTTTTCTACAAATGTTTTTTTCAAACGAAATCCTGGTCGTATTTTGGTGACTCATTACAGTCAGAAACAGAAGAAACTGATAGTGTTGTAGACATTTTTGAACCAGTGGTGCCAACTTCTAAAGTTTGTGGGTGCAAGATTGCCATAAATGGTATTTAACATATTTAAATCGGTATTTGGGGGATAGGTCAGAAATTGCCGTCTTCTACGAAGTCAGAGTGTATGTTTGCGGCCTCTATGGCAGAAATTCGAGTTTGGTAACGTTTCTACTCAATTCTCAAAGTGGAGGGATATTTAAGAAAATTTCCATCAGCTAGAATAATGTAAATAGCCACCCGCCGCACACACACAGAGAACTAAATGCATCATATCGATTGATGCACCAAAATGCATCGACTGATGCAGTAAAGTGTGTCTTATGGCTTCTTCAAGGAATCAGATTCACATTTGATGCATTTGGGTGCATTTCTGTATGTCGAGAAAGAAACACGAAAGTACATCATTTGATACAAGGGAGGATTTCTTACACTCGAGATGCACTTCAATACATCAGTTGATGTTCCTTGATACACCTTCCTGCATCATCAAAAAAGATGCATTCTGGTTCATCAAAACGCATCAAGGTGCATCAAAACGCATCAACTGATGCATTGAAGTGCATCTCGACTGAAAGAAATCTTCACTTGTATCAAATGATGCACTTTTGTGTTCCTTTCACGACATACAGAAATGCACCCAAATGCATCAAATGTGAATCTGATTCCTTGAAAAAGCCGTAAGACACACTTTACTGCATCAGTCGATGTATTTTGGTGCATCAATCGATATGATGCATTTAGTTCTCTGAGTGATACTGCATTGCCCCCTCACCAATTCAGATCATTAAATGCAAATGTTTATACATAATTTGCAGCATGCAAATACATTTTTTTGGAGGGTATAACGGTATATTTAACACCTAAAGGGCTTAAGGCGATCTCCTATCCCGTCGAAGGTTGGAGATCGCCGGCCGGCAGCAGAGTTGCCTTGACAAGAAAAGTAAAAAAAATGCGAAGTTAATGAATTAATTAATTCTTGGGACGTTTATGCAGCAAATGAAAATATCAATCAGTGGTTCTCCAGAAACATCCTTTCTCAGTGTTCAGTTAAAATTTGAAAATTTTCTGTCGACTGGTTCTTGAGATAATCTTGACCAAAGTTAACCCCATAAGCTTACATGGAATGCTCAAACTTTTCGCCGGGGTAGGAGATCCCCTTAAATTATATCCATTCGAGAAATTTTAGGAGGGTGTTGTGGAAAATTTGGGAAATTCTTTGTTCATGTATGTTTGTCACATTAGGATTGATGAAATTGATGACAAACAATCATGTCAAGTCACGGACTGTTCCCTGTCTGTTCTATCTGTTTGTTATTTATCGTGCATCTTTCTCCCTCTTGGATTAATCGCGACGTTGAATGATGTACTGTATGATTAAACAAGTATAGATATATATCCATGCTTTACTCGAGGTTCGAACCCGAGACTTTTGACTTTGTAGCGATTTACGCTAACCACTCTGTCATTAAGACCGGAACTTTCTGATATAGTCGAATCGATACAAGAACAACTTAAGTGATCGATTTTCGATCTCGCCACAGAAGTTTCCAGAGTTCCTGCCTCCGGAATGGTTGTTCTTTTTTTAGTGTCCCTATATCATATCGTCACTCATACTCATCTTCGCGATTAATCAAACTTTGCATAAAAGCGACGCTAAATGGCAAAAATATAAGTACAAATTACATATCTTACATTCGGCTAATTGTGACTATGAGATCAAGGGTGCCCGCAGGATCATTTCTCGGGGGGGGGGGGGGCAAAGTGCGGATGCTGTCCCACCAGTTAATGAAATTCTCAAAGCATCCCCTCCCCCACTAGGATAATTTGCGCAGGCATCCCACATCCACTCCATTTTCTCCATGTTAATCCATTTATGTAAAGTTTTCTCTCATATCTCAGGAAGAGGCAAGTGCATCCCTGACCCCCCTCTGCGGGCGCCCTTAATGAGATGAAGGATGTGGCCTAACTTTGGAGGAGCAAAATCGAACTTGGGACTTAAGGTGGGGAGAGAATCAAACTTGGGACTTAATTTTCGGGGTCAGATTCAAACTTGAGACTTTGGGAGGCAGGACAGGATCGACAAGTTTTCCATCCCGTAAAAAGTCCAGAACAATTTTGCTAAATAACTTACATTTGCGCAATCATAAAATATACTCTTCAATACTTTGCTACTCAGGTCGTAGGAGGTTAAGAAAAGTATCCTTAGTTTTTAAATTTAGTAACCTTAAATTTTTGGTGGGGCAAGTGCCCCCCCTCACCCCCGCCAAGTTACGCCTATGAGATGAAGGATGACTGTATGAAATTGATGAACGGATATTTACAAAGGAACGCCCGTGGTCAGCAAGGGGACTCGAACTTGAACCTCCGAGATTGTTGGCCGAACACTGATGACGCTAGACCGTGGCTAATCCTATCAAAATCTCTTCCAGTTGTTTTGAGGAGAAATGCGGTGGGTGCCTTACGTTAAACCTCAGTATGGATTCGGATTTCACGCCGCAAACGTAGCACAAACTTGGTTCGAGCTTTGAAATCAATGCTATGCAAGTTCCATAATGAAGCTACTCTCGTTTTGGACAGATACATCAGCCACGTGAGTAATGAACACGTTGCTCTTATCGCAGTCGAGCAAAAATCACCGTCCCCTATCAAATATTGGCTCACCCTTTGATCGGCCTTTTCCTGTTTGCCGACGCTTTTAGCCGTTGATTGCCCAGCGTCGAACACGCAACATGTGGCGTCTGCTTCCCTCACTTTGATTGTGACTCATGAAAACAGCTGTTCGATTAGCCTAATCGATCGACGGCGCTGTTATAATCACCGGCACACTTCCTGCCTCCTCCCTCCTGCAGGCACTTTCCCGCCTTCGAATATCTCCCGCCAGATCGGGTCGATAGAGTGGCTGCAACAATGGAGGAAATGCTTTTAATTGTGACGTCATTCGTTTCTTGATTGTCCTTCTCCAATTGACTTGACTGTTCATTGTGTTCAATTTCTTGGTATTTTCCTGCTAAATCCATGCTATATCGTTTGCTGTTTCCTATACATTTACAAAAGGAAACACCAAAATGCCAACCTCACTTCCACGTAGTACACCCTGGACTGCATTTCGCAGACTAGCGAGGCTCTGGCGCCTGGACCCATGGGACTTGTGTTGTGCCCTGCCTCTTCATACATGTCATCTTGTTACCATTAATCTACATCTTCGCAATTAGCCAAAAGTGGCAGAAACGCGAGGTAAAATAAATCAATTCATTCATTCATTCCTATTCTATTGCTATTTCAATTCTTCTGTCGCGGGATTACGATTTTCAACTCCCTTAGATGTTTCATTTTTAGTCTTCTTCCCTGTTTAATTGCATACAAATGTCTTCATTTTATATAAGCTACTTATTTCATATCGTTCTTTTATTTTAATTCTATTTCATGTCCTATGGAGTACTTATACCTTACTGTGTTTTATTCCATGAGCTACATTCGCCACTCTGCCACCGAGATTACCAAACATTCGTCTATAGTCCGTTCGCCTTACTCGCGACCATCGACAAAAGTGCGCATGCGCTTACTGAACGAGTCCAGTGTCAAATTAGGGGTGGATAGTATAAGGAAAAGCGGTTTATTGAAAAACGTCTGCTGCTCAGACAACATTGATAGTAACATCGCCGCAAGATACCTTAAGATGGGAGTTAACAAAGCAACCGAACACATACAGACGAAATAGTGATCTGAAATAAAGCATTGTTGCGTTCATGTTTCTACCTACCTCCCCTTTCGAATGTGGAGTCGTTCACTCTTGTCTAGTCTCGTCT
Organism: Lepisma saccharinum; assembly: GCF_977018435.1. Lineage (NCBI taxonomy): Eukaryota > Metazoa > Arthropoda > Insecta > Zygentoma > Lepismatidae > Lepisma > Lepisma saccharinum. The sequence continues at coordinate 49,420,770 of NC_139233.1, forward strand.
TCCATGGTCGGACAGTACGTGAGAGCTATGAATATTATGTAAACAGTTTTTAGTATTAAGAAAGGTAATATTCAGGCCAAAGTATGCAAATTGAACACCGGTGTTCAAATTTTCAAATTAGAATCGCTTATTAAACTTGCATTAATAAATGCGGCCAGAAACTCAAACCTGAATCTTATACTGGCATCGTGAGGAGTTTGCCAGAAAGAAACTAATAATTATTCACGTGTTTAAGGAACCAATAATTCTTGTGTCGTACCACAAACTATCAGATCATTATAATCAGAGATTGATCTTGTGTGTTGCTGTAAAGTAACTGTAACTGGGTTACTTTTCAAAATGAATAACTATAACCAAGTGTCCTTTTGCGCAAAATAAGTAAGTTATTTTTCGAGCAAAGTTGCTGTAACCTATTCGAACAAGTGTTCTCGGGTTACCAGCCAGGTTAAGTCAGTGTGAACTTCCGTTTCGAGAGCATAGATTGCTCTCAACATCAGGAAACGATGCGAATGATTCCCTGATAATGACAGCAATGTATGGGCTCAAAATGTTGGACGCTAACGCTGACTTAACCAGGCTGGTAACCCGAGAATATTTGTTCGAATCACGTTGCCAGAAAGCTACAGTTTCTATTGTAGCAGAGAGTACTTTTTGAGCTATATAACTGAGAGTTACCTTTGGAGAGAAATAACAGAGTTACCTTTGAAGAAAAATAACTGAGAGTTACCTCTGGAGCTAAATAGCTGAGAGTTACCTCTGGAGCTAAATAGCTGAGAGTTACCTCTGGAGCTAAATAGCTGAGAGTTACCTCTGGAGCTAAATAGCTGAGAGTTACCTCTGGAGCTAAATAACTGAGAGTTACCTCTGGAGCCAAATAACTGAGAGTTACCTCTGGAGCCAAATAACTGAGAGTTATTTCTGGAGCCAAATTACTGAGAGTTATTTCTGGAGCCAAATTACTGAGAGTTATTTCTGGAGCCAAATTACTGAGAGTTATTTCTGGAGCCAAATTACTGAGAGTTATTTCTGGAGCCAAATTACTGAGAGTTATTTCTGGAGCCAAATTACTGAGAGTTATTTCTGGAGGCAAATTACTGAGAGTTATTTCTGGAGGCAAATTACTGAGAGTTATTTCTGGAGCCAAATTACTGAGAGTTATTTCTGGAGCCAAATTACTGAGAGGTTACCTCTGGAGCCAAATAACTGTGAGGTTACCTCTGGAGCAAAGTAACTGTGAGGTTACCTCTGGAGCAAAGTAACTAACTGTAACTGGTTACTTTCTGAGCAAAGTAAGCTGGACCCTGTGGCTGAGTGGTTAGCACATCGCGCTACGACGCCAGGGGTTCCGGATTCGAATCCCGCTCGGGCATGGTTGTTTGTGAATGTCCATTCATCAATTTCATCATATCATCACTCATCCCCATCTTCGCAAGATAAATCAATCAAATCTGAGCAAAATAACTAACTGTAACTGGTTACTTTCCGATCAAAGTAACTAACTCTAACTGGTTACTTTCTGAGCAAAGTAACTAACTAAAACTAGTTACTTTCTGAGCAAAGTAACTAACTGTAACTGGTTACTTTTTGAGCAAAGAACTAACCGTAACTGGTTACTTTTTAGCAAAGTAACTTTCCGAACACTGATTATATGGAATACTTACCTGACAACGGTAACGATGTTGAGGTAGGAAATGTGCAAACGAATGTGTGCATGGAGGTTTCAGCTTGTGCTAGAACTGGGCCACAAGGGAGCACGTGCTTTGCTAGTGGGTAATCCATATCCTTTGGGGTCATGGTACACAATGGAGATTTCTGGTTGAATACCAATGTACACTTTTTGGTGCAAATGAAGGACCCAGGGAGGCTGCAAGAGTGGTCCAGGTGTCGACACAATACCTGTTGCTTCTGCTGCAGGTAGGGAAGCAACAGGCGCGTGCCATCAGCCAATAGCAGGGTAGATGCGAGTTTTCATTGTGACGTCAAATCTCGGTCACAAAGAGAGACAAGAGTTTGTACGGCGTCCGTAAGCTACTACTAGAGTACTATCGGCGTCACTCTTTGGTTCTTGCAGGGTCAAATGTAGTAAAAACTGAGGAGGTTTTGCCACGCGACAGCTGTTTTACGCGCACGACACCAGGTGGCGAATCTGGTCAGCTGGTGTCTTCACCTTGCGGAAAAATAACACCAAAAAAATTTATTGTGAAGTGTGGAACTGGAGACTGCGTTAGGAACCAATGGGGCTCTTCGCTGCCAAACTTTTCCGATGGTGACGCCAGCATAACTTAGCTGTGTCTTTAGAGAATTACGTTCGTCATTTGGTTGCCCTAAGCTTTACATTGCATCGTGATGGAGTGGCTATTCAAACATTATTTTTGTCGAAGAGAAGAGTTTCTCGTCTAAATTGACATAAATATGTGTTTTGTCAACTTTTTACTTAATGTAGAAAGTCGTAAGTTTCCGAAAATGGCATTTTTGCGAATCTAAGATTAAATATATTGAAGCGCAAAGGCTTCAATGGGCTAAATTAGCTATAATGTTTATGCAGGTTACAAGAGACTACAGAGTTACAGGTTCGTAGCTCAGGAAGTTATTAAATTACTTTTAGTTTGCTAAACATTTACTCAGTCACAGTCATGGACTTCTGGGAGGCTGGTATTGCCCCTATGGGAAAATAAATGTCAATTATGTGATACTTCAGTCACTGTAATATTTTAAATTATTATAAAAGCGTTGCAGTAACATGATACTTCAAACTGAATGCGTTTTTTTCTTTACAGGGGCAACACTAGAATGGGGTAAAATATGCCTCGTTTGCGTTCCTGTAAAAATGGTCGAGCTACAGCATGTTGTTTATTGAAAATGAACAATACATGTCTCCAAAAGCAGGTAGATGCGACTTACCTTTGGAACAAAGTTCGTGTAACTGATTTGCTTTTTTAACAAAATAACTGTAACAGGGTTACGAGAACTAGATATTTGCGGTACAAGTAACAGAGTAATAATTATTTTCTTCTAAAGTAACTCTGTTATAGTTATTTTGATAAACTTTGATAAAAAGTAACTCGGATACAGGAACTTTGCTCCAAAGGTTTATCGCTTCTGCCTGCTTTTGGACACAATATAACTTAGGTCTATGTGTCCTTCATTTTTAATAAACGAAGTATGCTGTTAGCGCCATTATTAGTCAGGAGAACGTTGTACAGTCATCTGCAATAAAAATTGGACCCCTAGATCTTGCAATGCGTTAGTGTGTTGCCTAACCCTACGGCCATAAGCGGATTTTATTAGCAAGGTTTCAATGGCAAAGTCTACAACCGCCGTAACACACACAACACCTTGCAGGGAAGAGATCTAACTGTCACATTTTTATTGCCTGTGACTGTACATCGTTTTGAAATGCAGCTGGAAAAATTCATATGGAATAAATCTCTGGCAATATCTTCGTTTTTGTTGCTAGTTTTATATGCTGGGGAAAAGGGGTATGAGGGTTTCGCGTACTATAGTATACTGCCCTGCCAAGTCCAAAAACACTTAACTTGACTCAGTTTTAGAAATTTTGTTTCGTCTTTGGCTGCATCCTTAAAAATCAATTTGAGAGTGAAGATAAAATATAAGGGTGCTGAAATGAAGTTAAGACCATTTGTTACCTTAGTTAGTCTGTAATACACACCGCATTGGAAAACAGATTGGGCTAATTGCATTCTTGATCTTGGTGCATAATAGCCGAGGTAACCCAACCTCCTCGCCACACCTTCTATTGCACGAAATTGGTTGCGACTCTGGTCCATTGCCAAATCCACTCAGCGTAAACTGCGAATTTATCACGGTCGGAGCTCGGCGTGGAAAGAAACAAACAGTAAATAACGGCTCTGCTATTCCAATCCGGTCCTACACGTGCGCTCTGAAGGGACTGTGTGAAGTCGGAAGATGGTTCTGTGCGAAAGGAACTCTCGTATGTATCTTGGCCAATGGCAGCGAAGAATGCGAGCGAGGGTCAGGGGAAGAATGCAGGACGCTTTGCACGTCTCTGTCACAGCCTCAGAGATAAGTTTCTGCCTGGAAATAATGCGGAAAGAGAGAAAACTTCCTGGGTCTGGAGTTCGAGAACTCAATCTCTAATAGTTGTAATGCATCCCTTGATTGGAAGGGTTCCATTAATATTGTGTAATTATTATTTTTCTCTGTTTTCGTATAATTCTTTCTCTTTTGTATCTCCCTTTTCTGATTTACCTCTGCGTTTTGTGTCTAGTCTTTCAAGTTTTTCCTTCCTTTTGTGTTTATTTCTATCTTCCTTTTGCTTTTTTCTTTTTCTGTAGCTCTCTGCTTCTTTCTTCTTATTCCGCGTCTCTCTGTATCTTTCCTTTTTCGTCTCTCTCTCTCTCTCTCTCTCTCTCTCTCTCTCTCTCTCTCTCTCTCTCTCTCTCTCTCTGATTTTCCTATCCTCCCCCTCTTTCTCTCCACACATCTCTCTGTGTCTCTTTTTCCGTGGCTCTTGCTCTGCGTCTTCCTTTTCCTGCCTCTTTTCCTGCCTCTTTCTTTTTTGTGCAGTTCCCTCTACTTCTATCTTCTTTTCTCTATCCGTCTCCTTCTTCTGCTTCTGTGGCTCTCTCACCCTGTTTCTTCTTTCTTGGTCTCTCGCCCTCTTACTTCTTCTTGGTTTCTCTCACCCTCTTTATTCTTTTCTGTGGCCCTCTCATCTCTTTATTTCTTTCTCTCTCTTGCTTAATGTATCTCTTTTTCTCTGTGTTTCTCTATTTTTATCTGTTCCGCTTTTCTCTGTTCCTTTATTTCCCAAATACTCTGTTTTGCTCTCTGCTTCTCTTTCTCCTTTTCTGTTTGTATAATTTTCTGTGTATTCTGTTTTTCTCTCTCTGTATCTTTCCTTTTTCTGTATCTTTCCTTTTTCTGTATCTTTCCTTTTGACTCTTTGGCAAATCATGCGCCTTCACTGTAAGTTCTAAATCTTAAAATGTAGCTGTCTTCTCCGGCCTATATTCATCATCACGTTCATATCGTATAAATTTCAATACATTGTTACGGGATATAACGACTCTTCGTCCGACGACAGTAAAGGTGAATTTTCCTACGGTATTCGGTTCTGTAAAATAGGTATACGAGGAGCGCTCAAAAAGTAATGCCCCACATTTTTTTTTCCTCAGCTAATATTTAATTGACGTTAATGATATTGCTACAGAATATTGTTGTATGCATCCTCTATACATGTTATTTTTCAACAAAATCTCCCTTCACTGTTAAGGCCTTACGCAACCTTGGAACAAGGGCTCGTATGCCATCCCTGTACCAGCTTGTGGGCTGTTTCTTCAACCATGTTTACGCAGCACGAACCACTCTCTCATTGTCCTCAAATTTCACACCGCGCAGTTCATCCTTCATTGGCCCGAAGAGATAGAAGTCGGAAGGAGCGAGATCATGGCTGTAAGGAGGATGGGGGAGTACAGAGAACCCCAATCTGGCGATTGCCTCGGTGGTTTTCAGGCTCGTGTGTGGTTTTGCATGCAAAAGCAACACATCCTTCACATTTCTGTCTGGTCTCACTCTCCTGTATCGTTTCTTCAGTTGCTCCAACATGTTGATATACCTGTCAGAATTTACTGTTTCACCTTGGCCAAAACATCAACAAGAACGACCCCAAACATGTTCCAGAACACTGTGATCATCACTTTACCGGCAGAGGCTGTTGTTTTGAACTTCTTCTTTCTTGGTGATTGTGTGTGGTGCCACTCCATCCATTGTTTCTTTGTCTCTGGTTCGTAATGGTGTGCCCACAACCCGTTTGTGAATATTCACCGCACTTTCGTTCTCGGCCACCAAGAATTCAATTACCGCTCTCTGTTTGTAAAGAGTGTCACACAGACCTGCCATCTTTACTTACCGCTACACTGCTACCGCCTATCGGTCGAACGTGAAACTCTGCACACAAACTAAGGAAGCATCACAGTCGGACTGAGGAACAGGACACTTCGATATCTTGAACCACTAATGAGAAGAAAAAAAATGTGGGGCATTACTTTTTGAGCGCTCCTCGTTCAGTGAATATAATTGCAGGATATCCTATAGAATGAATCCGCTCAACTCGTCTTCATTTCAGATTGCATATACAAAAGGGGGAACGAAGTACATTTCGTTTTGGCGCCGGCTGTACGATAGGTCAACTTCCTCGATGTATAAAAGTACAAGCAATGCTTCAGCCGAGACGAAAATAACACGGTATGAAAAGCATTAATAACTGCGTGCGTTTATTTATTACTGTTATTTCTGTCGCTTGGACTTTGAGAATAGAGCAGTCAGCGCCGCACGGCATGTAAAAAGTGAAGCTTACCATTAAAAGCCGGAACTGAACATGTCAATTAGAGAAAAAGCATTTGCGCTGTAGCTACAAAGACACAGCGGACGCTGCTTCAATAAAAATATATACAAGTGTATATTTACGGTCGACAGATGGCTTTTTTTTTATTGCCATGCTAGTGCTTCCAACATAAAACCTCATGAAAATCCATTGCATTAAGTATTATTGTTCATATTTATAACGTTGGAAAGGGCTATTGTCGAGGAGGGGGGGGGGGAGCAATGCCCCACACTCCCGAGGCACCTAAAACTTACAATAAACTCTCATTGAACGTAGCAGACTAGAAAAAGGTTTATCTGGGCCACACGACAATGTTAATTAACTGCTGGGAAGAGGCCGTTTCTGTTAGCAAGTGCGTTAAGTAGTGGACTTGCGATCTCGCTGCCGACGCTTTTGAATTCGAGTTCCAGCTTCGGCACAGATGTTCTTTGTGAATGACCGTTCATCAATTTTCCCCCATTATTGTCGCGATTTGCCAAAGTGGCATAAAAGCGATGTGGAATAATCTTTAATAAGTATCGGGAGTAAGTGTTGTTACTTTTTTAAAGTAACCGCTGTTACTCTATTTCTATCTTGTTACTCTGCCTTACAAACGACGAAGGAGAGTGGGATGGCAGATGCACAGCAATAATAAACTTATAACTGTCAGGGGCGGCGAAACAATAGCGTACAGAATTTAACGCGAAAAGTTAAACTGCGACGAATTAAGAGCAACAAGAATAAATACGAGGGTCACTATTTATATTTTGAGCCTAACAATGAAAAAACAGAAATTTGGCATTGAAAACTGCTTTATTGTTTTTCGAAGTGTTCTCCTTTATGGTCAATACACTTTTGCATTCGTTCGAACCATTTGTCAAAGCAGTTTTTCCAATTTTCTTGAGGCACCTCCATAATATGGTTTTTGAACGCATCAACGGTGTCTTCCGCCGACGAAAATCGTTGTCCACGCAATTTATTCTTGACATTCGGGAACAAGAAGAAGTCATTGGGTGCCAAATCAGGACTGTACGGCGGATGACACATCAATTCGATTTTTTGACTGTTCATAAAGTCGGTTGTTAGACGAGATGTGTGACAGCTGGCATTGTCTTGATGAAGAATGATCCGACGGCGTTTGTTTGTTTTCCGTATTTGACCGAAGACCTCTGGCAAACAGATTGTTGTGTACCATTCAGAGTTGACCGTTCTACGTTCCTCTAAAGGCACAGTTGCCACATGACCAGTTTTCCCGAAAAAAACAGGCGACCATTTGTTTCGATGTGCTTCGAGCGCGAACAACTTTTGTTGGATTGGGTTCATCTTGGAACACCCATACAGTCGACTGCTGTTTACGTTCCGGCTCATATGCATATATCCATGATTCGTCACCTGTTACAATCTTAAATACGTCTTTTGAAGCACCACGATTGTATTTATTGAGCATTTGTTTGCACCAATTGACGCGAGCGTCTTTTTGAGTTTTTGTCAAATTGTGTGGGATCCAACGAGAACATACCTTTCTCACAGCTAAATGATCATGTAATATTTTATATATGCTGGTGGAACTAATGCCTATGGTTGCCTCAATCTCACAGTATGTCACATGGCGATCTTGGAGTATTAGGTTTTGCACAGCATCAATGTTTTCTTGAACAACAACTGATTTTGGACGACCTTCGCGAATCTCGTCGGTGAGCGAATGGCGGCCACGATTAAATTCGTTATTCCAGCGTTTCTCAGTGGCAAAGGATGGGGATTTATCGCCAAATGTGGAAGTAAGTTGATCGATGTACTCTTGTCTTGATAATCCACGTCGAAAATCGTAAAAAATCATCGCACGAAAATGTTCACGAGTTAATTCCATTTTATTGTTGTCGCGCAATCTCCAAGGCAACATAAACAACACAAATGAAGCTATTGACAAAACATTTGAAGTACGTTATGGTCAATAATGCCAGACGATTCCGTGCAAACGTCAAATCGCGCCTAACTTCAATCAGTGTTGCCAAGGCTCAAAATATAAATAGTGACCCTCGTACAATACGTTTGAGAAGCTAAAGTCCTCGCGAAGTAGTTTTGAGACGATGGGACTAACCGCGAAATGGTTTTGGAGCAAAAGGGATAACCGCGAAATGGTTTTGGAGCGAAAGGGATAACCGCGAAATGGTTTTGGAGCAAAGGGCATAACCGCGAAATGGTTTTGGAGCGAAGGGCATAACCGCGAAATGGTTTTGGAGCGAAGGGCATAACCGCGAAATGGTTTTGGAGCGAAGGGCATAACCGCGATTTGGTTTTGGAGCGAAAGGGATATCCGCGAAACTGTTTTGGAGCGAAATGGATAACCGCGAAACTGTTTTGGAACGAAATTCGAAACGGCGAAACTATTTTGGAACGAAATTGATAACTGCGAAACTGCTTTGGAACGAAATTGATAACTGCGAAACGATTTTGGGGCGAAATAGGTAAAGGAAGAAAATGTTTTTGAGCGAGATGCGTAACTGCGAAACGGTTTCGGAGCAAAATATATAACTTTCGTTCCTGATCGTTTTCGCGATCTCTACCCTCCCCTCCCCCCTCTACAAGAAGAAATAACTTTGGTGTTATTGCGTTAACAGCAGCGAGGGATCCACCTCCAGAAAGAAAACCGCGGATCCATTGGTATCTCAAGACCCTCGGAACATTTCTAAAAACCTTGTGATCAACACTGCGGAGTATTGTCCGACCCGATAATGGAAGAACCGACGCTTGAAACCAGGAAAGTTTTATCAACGAAAGTGGAGTGGGTTTACTTGTTCACGCACAGGAAGCATTTGTTGTTCTCCAGCGACATGGGTAGTGTTGGCCAACCGAAGGACGCGGAAGAGCAAGAGGCAAGAAGTTTGTCCAATGTCTGCAATAACTGCACTTTAAAACTCCACCGCAATGACCTTCCGAGAATAATTCCCTTGCTCTCCAGAACCTTGTGTACCACAGGCGGGTACTGAGTACTTTATGTTGTTCCTTGATGGGGTGAACTTGAGGTAACATCCCCTTAGCGTTCTTTTTCCCCAAGGTGACTCGATTATCACGTGAGTGCTTATCAAGACTCAAATCTTTTTTTTTTGTTTAAGTTGCGTGCCGTAAGTTTTTTTTTCTTTCTTGTCTAGAAATAATTATGGAATCGTGAGGGAATTTGCATTTGGTTAGTTTCGGATGATTCCAAACGGTGGGGACATTATGCAGATTGTCCACTCATGCACATTTCCTTACACACACACACACACGCCGAGTGATAAGCACGGTGCGCTACGACGTCAGAGATCCCGGCGTCGATTCCCGGCATGGGTGTACTTTGTAAGTGTCCCTTCATCAATATTATCATAGCATCACTCATCCTCGTCGTCGCGATTAGCCAAACGTGGAAGAAAAGCGACGTAAAATAACCTAATTCAATCTAACACATGGTTTTCGCGTGGACTTGTGCCCATGGAGTAGTTAGTTAGAGCAGCATATTTGTAGTAATCTCGCAGGTCTGTCGTAGGTTCGATTCCCACCACCGGCAAAACAAATCTGTTCACCTGAAGACTCGAGAAGAGGTGCTCTCTCGAAATGTAGTGTTAGATTAAGTATAATTTAAAGCTCTAGACAATGGATAATGTCCAATTTACATTGCATAATAATTTAGAACCATTGTCACTAATTCAGAAAATTATAATGATAATAGGCAAATCGGCATGTTTAGTCACCTTGTTTTTCGGAAATCAGGATTTCAAAGAATGTCATTATGCAAAGGACAATTGTGCTCTGTCATTAGTCTAATTACTTTCCGCAAAATAATACAATTTAAATAGAAGAAAAAGTCGAAGAAATAGTAAGGAACAAAGTATGTATTGACTATGATATTTATTAATTCATCTAATTACAATTGTGTTCATAAACACTATTGAGAACATTGTTTTGTAAATACTTTTGCCTCTATTTAATTTACATTAGACTTATAGAGGCAACTAAAGTTGAAAATATATTTTTGCCTCTGAAACTCCTTTAAAAAATTGCAAGTGAACATAACAAACTGTTTACAGCTTACGTTTGATTCAACAAAACACTAGCGCTGCCATCTGTCTTAGAGACTCACACTTCATACTCTTTCCCAATGGATATTATTAGTAAATCTTTCATTAACTTATTCTTCCTTGCCTCTATGCCATAGGAGCATTTGGTACAAGGTGCATTTTGCCTATTCTCCTGGTAGACGTATGCTTGGGGTCGACCAGGTGTTAAGAATGATAGAGAGACATCTGCTCCTAGCGGCATCTGTTGATAGTCGTCCAGGTGCGTGAACGCCACGCGTCGTTGTTGATATGGTGTCCATGTTTGTTTGATAGGATGACGCTTGTTTTTTACCTTCCTTTTTGTGCCCCCGCTTCTTCCCTCCCATTAAGATTACCCGTGAATCGTGCATCAGTGAGTTTCGTCTAAAGTACAGAGGTAGACTTGTTCCTTCCATACGTCGATCGAGTTGAAGTATTGGAAAGAGGTTAACAGAACTGTTTTCACATTTCAACAATTTTATGTTACGAAATGATCTAATTCGGATATCTAGGGGGGGGGGGCACAGCGTTGAGGGGCATCCGTAAAATAAGCAAGGAAATATACTATTATGAATGTGTATACTTAGCCGCGACGACTGAGTGCGTTGTGCAGTAACGGCGCCATAGTAGAGGGGGGCAGAAGAGGCGAACCCCCATTCCGGCTTGAACAGCCCCCCAGCAAACAAGAACAACTAGATAAATAAATGCTATTTTAGCTCAAATATAAATGTTTATATTATTATAGATATTATATAAAATATGATTTGCACCCCTCAAAAATATTCCCGCCCGTGCCTCCCCCCTATTTTTTTCGGTGCCTACACTGCCATGTGGTAGACTGTGATAACGCCCACTGTAGTTCTAGGTTTCAAGTCCTGGCCTGGACATATCATGTGTTCTCTCTTGAGTGTCCATCAGTATTATCTATTCATATTTCTCCTAATCGTCGCGAATAGCCTTAAAGAAGAAGGATAGTGACGTAAATTCAACACTTAGGTTCTTCAGTGCGAGAGGTCTTTGGTTCCATCGCCGATGAAACTAAAATATATATCTACTCGGCACAAATGCAAATTGTGGAACCAATTGGGAGAAATAGTGGTGGACTCCAATAGAGAAAGCAGCGGCGATGGGAGTCCATGCACTTACCACGTTTTGCCAAATGAAAAGGCGCTTGATATGTATTGGACTGTTGCGCCACAAATTTTAGTTATTTTTGCGATTACCGTAAGAGAGATTAGTGTTTTTACACGGCGTATCACTAATATCTAATATGATTAAAAAGTTGCTTATTAATAACATAAAACTTCCATTAAGTTGCACAAACCTATAAGAATTTTAATTCATAAAATAGGTCTTCACACATTTTATGTTCGTAACCGCACTATTTTCTTCAGGTAACCACAGATGACACTGAAGCTCAAAAATAAATTTTATTTTATTTTGGTGATTGTTGTCCTAAAATACAAATAAAAATAACATGGACATTTAAAATAAATAGTTTCGCATGAACTATATTTTTACTATCTATCTTCGATTTTGTCTACTTGCTGCTTTATCTCCTATGACCGTGTTGAAACTAACACGAATCGTATCTTTTAAGTATCAATTCTAAATAGCCTATTTCGAGAAATTGATATCTATTGTATCTTTTATCTCTGCAAAAGACATGCACTTGTGGAGGCGAGCGAACGCTCCGTGCGGAGCGAGTTTCCCTCATGTACACCGCACTTCAAGGCGAGTAAGAAGCGCAGAAGCGGGGGAGCCACTTGCTTTAAGAGTTAGACTGCTGCGAGGGAAGGAGTTTCTAACTTTTCACGGACCCTCCTCCTGTTCATTCTGCCATACTTAAACCGGCTTTAGACGGAAGCGATTCCCTTAAAATTTTTGCTAGCATAAATGAGATGTAAATGCTTCCAAAAAAATCTCATAGATAGTACTTTACAGGGAAGTATTTCATGTAACTTTTCGTTAGCTATTACAATGAATCAGCATGAAAGGCACGTCGAATTACACAATCTATGTTGAGTGCACGGTGTTTACAATTGAAACGAGTAAAAAAATTCTTCCATACGTGTACAGCAAACGTTGTAAAGTATGTATTTAAGCAGCGCCATTGTTTTGTAACTAATGTAGTTTTATATGAAACGTTGTTTCTTTCGGTTGAATAGTTATCGTCTTTTAAAAATGTGAAGTGGTACATCGTTTACATCTCACACGGCCACCATTGCATCTGCACTCGTGACCTATAGGTCGCTTCTGATTGGCTATGCATGAAAAATGGGACGGCATCAGTGTTCGGTTTGTTCATTGAACTCTCCAGCCTAATTATTGCCTATTTTTGTGGGAGCAGGATTATCCATTTGCCTTGACTCATCTCACCCAACAGGTTAATAGGTGCCAGAGCTTGCCCCGAGTTGAGATTTTCCTGGAGATGAGGCCTTGCTCGAAAAGGTTTATTATTGATTAGCCTATCCGGGTTCTATCCTTGAGAAATGCTATGAAATATGCCATGGCATCTGAAAGCCATAAGACTTTTTACTTTACACAATATCATTTTGGTCATGGCGTAAAATGCAATGTCACACTGCACTGTTACGAGAAGTTTCCCAATGCCGACGAAGCCTCCTGCCACGTTCACTCCCTCCTTTCCGCCCCTGTTACAACACCGCTGTATACTCACTAGCGCAAGCAGGATTTCTTGCGGAGGGAACTGGAATTATATGGTAAGGTAAAGTTCCCCGTGCCGTGAAGGCTCGTTTTAGGGATATGGGGGTAGGGTCGCACACATTCTCAATCTAGGCCATTTTGGAGGTGATGTGATCAGCACCACGCTCCGGCCGCCCTTTACCACCTCCCCCAGGGATTGTCCCATTGATTCGAGGCTAAGTGGTCCCCGGAGCCGCTTAACGCTTAGATGACCCACCTCTGGAACCGAACCCGAATCTCGAGCGTGGTAGTCAGACGCCCTATTGACTAGGCCACCGTGGCTCGACAATTGCAAAGGGGCTGGAATTGTAAAGGTGGATATTACATATCTGCGTTCTAGGGGATTGGGGTTACACACTATAAATTATTTCCAATTGCAATTTTTAACTTTCGTTTTAAAAGTTGTTCGAATACAAAAATGCTAATCGGGAGTTGTTTTTTTTTTAATGCTTTCATTTGAAAATTTTAATTCTTAAAATTTCGGGATCAGCTATAGCCCCACCTCCCACACCTTGCGTACGCTAATGTCTCTTCTCCCCTCTTTAAGACTGTGATGAACATAAGGCCAGTGTCTTAAAGTTTTATCCGAAACCGTGTGCACACAATACTAACACTAGCAATCAACTCTAAACAATATTGCAGGTATCCATTTCAATGCTATAACTTGTTTTCTATACACTTGAAATTGGTAGTTCTGAGTTAATTTAGACGTTTTTTTTATGTGTGTGTGTCGCATGCACATACACATAAATATCGTATTGCGATTTTTCGTTGGGATCTTTTTTGTCCAGTGTTTCGGATTGTATGCACCAGGTGCTTGAAACAAGGAAGAAGGTCGTTCACTTGCTTATGCCGTTTCGATCTCGCGAAAGCGTTTTGTTACTGAAGGACACGCAGCGCTGTACGAAAAAAGTGCCGATGTGCCCGGAACAGGTGAACGAGCCCACATATCGCAAGGCCTCGACGCCAGAGTATCATATCTTGATGAATCTCTTTCTTGAATGGAAAATGCTCCGTGACGTCACTTTGCAGGTCGTACTCGGTCATAAGCAGCTGTTCCTATAGCAACCGGTGGCAGCCTCCTATGCTGTGGACATCTGCCATGCTTTAGCCTCTGTGGTGCCATTATTTTGGTTGGACAATGGAGCCGGGAGCAACAGGCGTTCTTAGCAGCACCTGATGACTTATTCTCAGTGCTGGGATGGTGGGCTTCTGGATGAGGAGATGCCAAGATGTGTTTACCTGATTTCTCCAACTTTTCCATGCCTTGGTAGATATTCACAGCTTTTGCCTACCTTTATTCTATGTCCTCTTTGGAACCTATTGACACCGTTTGTAAAACGAACCTTAATTCACTCCTCAATTCAAGATCTAACACGAGCCTGAATACACTTTAGCTTTGATTTTATTTTTGTCATTTACCGTCGCTTTTCTGCCAGTTTTTTTGCTAATCATGAAATTGATGAAGCGACACAAAGAATGATGATTCGAACCTGGGACCCCTGGTGTCGTAATGCACTCTGATAACCACTCGGCCACGGAGGTCGGCGAAACTTGATCTTCGAGGCAGTACGGCAGTGTGTAAGGCGAGGTAGATCTTAAGATTTGTGTGATACGCACACTACCCAAGACTTGTATCGTAAATGACAATGCATATCAGTCACTCTCTGTGTCAGAGTATTTCTTATTCTTTTCCATTTTAGCGTGATTTCTTCCATCCTTAGCTCAGGGTGATGTGTCCCAACAGTTTGAAATGACGTTCTGGCGATCCTTAATTTGATCCTCAATTCAGAATCGAACACAAGCCTTGAATGTTCCACGCGATTTCTTTCATACTTTAAAATGGTGTCTGAACTTAGCTTCAGGTCAAGTCTTGCAGTATCCATCAATCACCAACGTGATACTTCATTCTCATTTCTTCCATTCTAAATTCAGGATTCTTTCTTTACACTAGACACAACACAACCCTCAATTCAGATTACTAATTATCCATAGTGATTGAAAATTTTATTGCAAGGACGTATTTAGGGTGTGTCCAGACTCCCAACCCCCGAAAGACTTACCAAGTACTTAAATAAAATAATGAAAATATACTTCTCAGCATAACTGCAGTCGATTGTACAGGGTGACCCCAAAATAAGGTAACCGAAACAAGGCAACGAACATTATTCGGTTACCTTTTCTTTGGACCACCTATATATATATATATATATATATATATATATATATATATATATATATATATATATCGACGGTTATTTATTTCCTGTGAACATAGAAGGCGAGGGTTATTATTATATTTATTATTATTATATTTGGATCATACTGCTTTCAAGGACAGTACAAAAGAAGATTTATGCACACTACTACTAATGATAATATGCATAAAATATTAATCAGGAACTTTACTTTTCGTCAACTGGATCTAACATCCCTTTTTCATTATTTGATAAATATTCAATTCTTTATCTATTTGACATTAATTTCCTTGTTTTATACAAATTTTGGCAATCTTAAGTACACGCAAGCTAGCTAATAAATAGTTATATGATGTTATATCTATATTCTTATACCATCTTTTTAGGTATTTGTGTAATAATAAATTTACATATTTTAATTAATATATTTTTTTAAATTATAACTTACTTTAATTTAAACATTATTATTATTAACACACTTGGTTCGGACCCTCCCCCCGAAATATATTTCTCTCAACACAACAATTAATTGAGATCTCTCGATCGTTGTTGCAATAAACTTGGGAGGGGTGTTATTTGGTAACAATCTGAGCTAATTAGTGGCTAACTCACATCCTTAATTCAGTCCTTAATTGAAGATCAAAAGCAGTCTGAAACTTCCTTGCAATTTCTTCCATCCTTAGTTCAGGATTATTTCATTAGACAGCCATGCGACCCTTAAATGTTAGTTCTATATTTTGTCATATTCTCTTGCACCCGGACCTTTGTCTGGGTATGTGCACCAGCATCCCACTTCTCTCCTGGGCACGCCACTGGTGGGCAAAATAATTCGCAACAGAAGAAATGAATTTCATACATTATACTCCTCGAATTTCTAAACCATGTCTTGAGTTTCACTATGGTAAACATTCCTCCACACAAGATGTGTTGACGAATCAGTATTCAAGGAGGATATCAGAGGTACGTGATGAGAATCATATTACATCTCCAGATGATTTTTGTGAGGCTGACGAATAATAGCATCACGATAAAAAATAAAATGTGTGGCCACACAAAACAAAAACTTGAAATATTGGTGCTGGACATTGCCAGAGAGCCTGAGGGTTCAACCGGGTAGTTGTAGCCATAAAAAAAGCAGTGGCACATGTTGAACTAAACCCCTTGTAGAACAGACCTTTGAAGGTGAAGGCCCGCCAACCGTTTGTGCATTTGGATGAACCATGATCAGCCTATGGAGTCCTATCGCCGCTGCTTCCTGGCTTCTTATTAGAAATGTGCCAAGTATGTGTCGTTTCACTTGTATCCACTGTGCGAATTACGCTTTTTGCTTTGGCGAGGATGCCCACTTAATAGCGTATATGTGATTTCATTTCTGGAGGTAGTTTTTTCTTTTATTTGTTACCAGCCAGTAAACTAAGTACCTTAGAACATTAATTCTAACCTAGGTCATTAAATCTTAATTATGAAATCATTATGATAATGATTATTATTTTGCAATAATTAATATTATAAAGTTATAAAATTAAACCCATTTCATTCCAAATGTATTATTATTAGTTTCCATTTTATGTATTTTATGTATTAAATTCACTTCGTGCATACTGAAAGTCGTGATCAACATGTTACAAGAAGGAAGTCAACTGTACAAAAAAGAATCTAATATATGCCTGTTAAAGTACATACCTTTATTAGTCTTCAACATAATCACCATCTAAATCGACACATTTTTGCCAACGTTCTGGAAGTTTGAAAATTCCTCTGTTGTAGAACTCCGTTCGGGCACGTCTGAGTATTCTCCTAACGGCAAGTTCCACTTCCTTGTTGGTGTCATATCTGTTTTCCCGCATGTGTTCTTTCAGAAAAGAAAACAAGTGAAAGTCAGAAGGATCCAGATCTGGACTGTAGGGAGGATGTCGAAGGAGTTCCCACCCAAATCTGGCAACTTCATCCCTCGTTAGCTGTGCTGTGTGCGGCTTGGCATTGTCGTGTTGGAGGATAACACTATCCCTGCCAGGACGTTTTTCACGAATAGCACTGTGCCCTACTCCAGCAATGTGTGAAAGTTCCCTAACCGAAACACGCCTGTTCCCCTGGATGATTTCCTGGACGCGAGCCACGTTCCTGTTGTTCGAGGCAGTTCTCGGGCGGCCTGTGCGAGGGAGATTACTGATGTCTTGTGTTTCCACCTCTAAAATGTTTTATCCATCGCCTGATTCTACTGGCAGCCATACACTGATCACCATACACTTCCTGCAATCGGCGGTGGATATCTGATGCCGATGCACCTTCCTTCAACAGAAATTCAATTACTGCACGCTGGCGAAACGACGTGTCAAACGGAGCCATTACTCGCTACTCGCTAATGCGCATACGTACTGCGCCGATCAACCCACTTTCAAGTGTATGTTGTCACAATAGATGGTTCTAATTGTCTTATACATCGCATCTCTCTACGTGAACATTTACGTCTGAAATAAAAAGTTGATCACGACTTTCAGTACGCACCAAGTAGATAGGCTACTCGGAACTGGACCTACAGTTTAAAGTTGGTTTCGAACCACTATGTGCCTTCGCCGGGTATGGAACCCGCAACCCTTTGATTTCATGTCAACGACGTTACCACTACGCCATCGGGAGGCATATTATTATTATGTCCTTCCACAGACTTCTTCTAAATCCTCGAGGTAAATTAATGTTCAGCACAACTGTCTTCCATATTTTTTACAATTTAATCTTACACCCCTTCAAGAAAGAGTCATAAAAGCTGGGGGGGGGGGGATTTATATTCCCTCATTTAAGAAGCTCGTTCTTGAAATTTTGAAAACTATGGAACTTTTATATTACTTGGATTAAATGTTAGACTAGGAGAATATAACCTGCTAACTGCATTTTACACTCAATTTTTTCGAACTAATGCATTATTTAATTTGGAATACTAACAGAACTTTATTTCTGTTATAAACTATTATAAACTACTTTTTGTAACATGAACAATGCCAAACGACCGGTTCAACACTCCCGCATCCCTCCCGACGTCCATGGCTGTAAGTCGTAAACGCAGCTCTTCTTTCTAATATATCATTTCAATTCAATTTTTTTCAATTCAATGGTCTTTATTCTTGGGCGAGGTGCAGCAAATGCTGATCTACCTTCTCCAAGCTGTACATCGCTTCGGATTGAGTGATCGCCTGAAGAGAAATTGTAAAAGTGGTCAATGCCTCCTTTCAATGGTCCACGCGAACGTTCATTTTTTTCTTTCAATGTTCTGGATTACTCATTGCAATTACACCAATGCTATTAGTATCTACATGCCATTCGCTTAGCTGTTTAGCTCCCGACACGTCATTTCGGAGGAGTTTACAAGCAGACTGGAAGAATTGGGGCGGGGGGGGAGACGCCGTAGTGACCAGATCTACGGAACCATCATGGAAAGTGCGGTGAGGCACCTGCAGCGGTAGAGGGGAGGGGGTTCCGAGACGTCCAGATCCAGACAGGTGTAGAGCAGGTGAATCGAAAAAAAACAGAGGTGGAAATTTTGGAGAGAAATGATTTTAATTTTGTACTGCCTTCTGGGAAATCAAGCTGGCTAAGCCCCCCTCCTCCTTCACCCTTTTCCTTCCTGTGTGAATGGGCATTTTGCATGAACTCTCTCTGCAGCGCCTGTAGGAATGGAATAAAACTAGTTTTATTTCTAAAAAGAAGTGCATGAATGTATTTACAACAATTAAGAAGAAGCCTTTGAAACTTTGTAAAACCGCACAGTAAACATAAACTGTACGCATGAGGCCACTTCGGTGCCTATTCGGGATCTTACAAGGGAAGGGTCCGGGTTCAGTTCCGTCCTCATCGGCGCAATTAGGCGAAAGTGTTAGCAGAGGGGTGCAAAATCAGAAAAAAAAGTATTAAATTTCATCTTTTCAATTTTCTAAAGATATGTCTTTGCCCGACCCTGTGGCCGAGTGGTTAGCACATCGCGCTGCGACACCAAGGGTCCCGGGTTCGAATCCCGGTCGGGTATTGTTGTTTGTGAATGTCCATTCATCAATTTCATCATTTCATCACTCATTCCCATCTTCGCAAATTAGCCAAGAGGCACAAAACGCGAAGTAAAATAAACTAAATCAATCAATCAATCAATAAAGATATGTCTTAAATAAAACGACACTTCCAGAAATCTATGGGGTTAGGTGGCAGAACCTTGCCCTTCAATAAAGGAGAATTGAATTGAATCGAATTGAAAACCGAAGGCCAACAATTGTTATTTTTGTTGCGTAGTGTCCTTTCATATTTTGATCTTTTGAATCGATTCGTCACATAACTGCTTTATTGCGTGAAAGTTATTTGTACACACAGAACCAGTGATGTGCCGTAGATTATAAGTTTACGTCTACATGCGTTGTCTACACGTAATCTACGCGTTGATTACATTGGGTTGTAGTTTACATAGACTACGTAGACAATCTAAAGTGCATTAAAATTAATTTTCAAGGGTTTCATGAAAGGAAAGTGACATTTTCAACTATATTGGTTCCTAACGAAACGAAAAGAATCCTATTTACAACAACATTTATCTTCTCTTCTATCATCAACTATGGAAGAAGATAAATAGTATGCAAAAAACAACAACAGATGGCAGTCGTGAGGCAAGAGTAGTCTTTTGCCATAAAGCACTAGAATATTTCCTATATTAGATTTCTTCCTAGGTGAGAAATTGTTCGAATTTGGAAGAAAGAGTATGAAAAGTTCTCTTCACACATTAGCAACTGATATGTAGTATAATTTTATTTTAATTCCACGGCGCCCTTTGTTAAGTTATCACCTTTCGCCATGTTGTTTGCATAGATTACGTAATCTACGTGTATAAAATAGTCTATGTGTAGAATGTAGACTATCGTTGTTTACGTGTAGACGCACATCACTGCACAGAACCCAAAATATGACTCCAGTAATGTATTAAAGTGTACCAACTGCTATTGATGTTTGTTTGGTGCATCAAAACACACACAGAAATGTATAAAACGGTTGCTTTTATCAGTTTCTATTACGTGTGATATACTAAAAATGCACAAATTGAGAGCAGCGAACTCAAATCCGTATAGTCCATCTTTGTCAACAAGAAATGGTTAAGTGTACATTTGATAAAATATGTAGCAGTTGGCCGAAAGCTGTTTCCTTTTCTATTATTTGTCCCAAGCAAATTATTGAAATAACAAAAACTTCATTTATAATATTTTATATTGACTTTTAATTATTATTGTTGGTTGTAATACTTGTTGATTTTGTATATTATAATACACTAGAAGTCCGCATCCAAAATTCCTGATGACATCTACAGTGCTAGAAGTTACCTTAATATTCGCAATATTCTACCATTAAAAAAACAGTGTGCTTTTTAATTTACAACACCGGGAGGCAACCTTTCTTTAAATTTAAATTTGAATATTTTGTGCACAAAGGTAGATATTGATTATAAATTGCAGTTGGTTGAATCTCTTTTTTTAAGTTTTCTATACAAACTGAATCATTTAATTTACATTAATTCGATTAGCTATGTAGCAATTAGTCCTTAAAACTTTAGAAACTAACATTGTCATTTTGTGTACGGTAGTTGGGTGTGAGTGGGAATTGATGATCTTAGTCAAGTCAGTCTGTCAACTGTTTACAGTGTATACTGCTGGTGGTGGTGTATCACAACGATTTATTCCCGATTTAGAACTTCCCAACTCAGGGACGATGGGAATTCCAATGTAAACCGTGCCATTTCAGGAACTACTGTATACCAGTTAGGTAGTGAAATGTCTTCCCAACTCAGGAAGCCCTACTACCTAGTTACCCTGGGGCAGGATGAATTTGTGTTTGAAATAATTGACATTACACACACCTCTGTAACTGCTAACATAACCTACAAGCAAAAAATCTTCAATAGCGTCAAAATGTAAGTATTAGGAGAAAAAATAACTCCCCGTAAAGCACAGTACTCTTCTGCAAATGATATATACAGTCACGCACATAAGTATTCATACAAAGGCATTGTCTGAATGAAACATTTTATTATAAAAAGAAGACCGTAAAGGCAAGTCTGTAGCACAAATGCTCCATTGGAATGGCAAGAATAGAAACGCAAAGTAATTGTGTGCATACAATTGAAATTGTCATGAGAAATGTGGGTAATCCTTAGATAAACTGCTTTCTGGATGGTCATAAGTATTCATACGCCAGGTTATAAACCCAACAAAAAGTTCGTGAAACAACTGTTTCCATCATTCAGTGCTAGATATTTGTTTACTGCACTTGCACCTGTGTAAGGAAGTGGTTGGTTAGGTGTTGGCGTTCTGCAGGAAGTCAAATGGGCCTCAAAGGGAAGGAAACTACGATCGAAAAGAGGAGAATTATGACATCATTATACCACAATAAGAAATCTTATTCTGAAATCGCAGACATAGTTGGGAGAAGTCGTGCGACTGTGCAAAGTGTCATCAAACGATATAAAGACACAAAAGTGCTGATAAATAGGGAAAGGGTTGGGCGTCCTCAGAAACTTACTCCGAGAGAGAAACAAGGACTGTTGAGAATGATCAAGAAAAACCCAAAATTAACATCGTCAGCAGTGTCGGCACATGTTCACGAACACCTGGGAAAACAAGTGTCCTCAAAAAGGATTAGAAGGCTTTTCAACCGAGCAGGGTACAGAGCTAGGGAACCTAGAAAGAAGCCATACATCAGTAGCAAGAACAAGGAGGCCAGATTAACATTTGCAAAGGAGTATGTGAGTAAAAGTTTGGATTTCTGGGATAAAGTGTTGTTTACGGACGAGAGTAAATGTAATATTATCCATAGTGATGGTAGAATTTTGGTGTGAAGAAAGCCCAATACTGAGCTTGAGTCTCGAAATCTCTTGGCCACAGTTAAACAAGGAGGTGGTGGCGTTATGGTCTGGGGCTGTATGTCAGCCTCAGGTGTTGGAGAACTCGTCTTTATTGAGGAAACTATGGATAGATTTGTCTATTTGGATATTCTGAAGAACAATTTGCAGCAGAGTATCGATCATTTGGGTCTTGCGAATGATTTTTACTTCCAGCAGGACAACGACCCTAAACATACAGCTGAGATTTTTCGCCTTTGGTTGTTATATAATACTCCCCACACACTCAAAACTCCACCTCAGTCCCCCGACCTTAACCCCATTGAACATCTTTGGAGCCATTTGGAAACCAGACTCCGAAAACATGACATAACAAGCAAGAATAGACTGAAAGAGGCCATTTTGCATGAGTGGCACAATATTACATCTGAAATAACAACGCCTCTTGTTCATTCTATGCAAAAGAGACTGACAGCTGTTCTCCATAACAGAGGAATGCATACTAAATTCTGACGACATGGTATTTGTTTCTTTCTTTTCTTCAAAGTGAACTTTTATGTTGGTGTATGAATACTTTTGTCCAGCCAAAGAAGCGGGTATTGAGAATGTATTGAATTTTATTTTTCTACAAGCAGCATCTGATATTTATTTTTGTTGTCAATATATCGTTTGGTGCATACATGGTAAAGCATTAACAGTTTTGGCTTCCTTATTGTTTTTCCTAGCTGCTGCAATTCGTCCTTTCTTCCTTTCAGTTCCACTGTATGATTACTTTTGTCCATCACTGTATGTACGTGGTATTTCAGGGTAACGTGCTCTCAAAAAACCGTCCTTACCTCTCCCTCTTCTCTTCCGAGGCAGCGATTCCTGAGTTGCGAACATTCCACTTCAAGCGAAAATATCGGTTCCTGAATTGGGACATCGCCATCATAGCGTCTACTGCTCCTACTTCTACCAGGATCTCCCCGATGACTTAGTTGTATCGTCACCTTGCAATCAAGGGGTCCCGCATTCGATACCCCGGTGTAGGCGCATAGTGGTTCGGATCCCACTTAAAACTGTAGGCCCAGTCCCGATTAACCCTTCTGTGCATAAAGTGGACTTACAAACAAATACAAATTGAAATGCGAAAAGTTGCAGGTATGATTACTCACCTTAAACTAAGATTCAAAACTTTTACTTTTTTTTCCCCTCCTAGTGAAGTACATGCATGAACGAAAACGTCCTTGAGGAACAATGATACACGTGCTCATAAAAAAAATGATTTATATTTAAACTTGGAATTTCCACTTCCATTCGCAAGTTCTGGATTAACAATGCAAATCAAAGAAGGGGCTTTTTTATTTCGAAAGTGAATTACAGCTTCGTGAGTAGCGGGAGAAGAAACTGTGAAAAAAGTGCTTTGAAATTGTACCGCTTGCCGAGTTGGCGTACACGTTATGACAGTATAAAAAATAACAGAATACAGCGTTTATACTTTTGCCGAACGTAAATTGAACTTCCAGTTATACTCTTCTTTCTTCTTCTTCTTCTTGCAGGTCTGGGTAACCAAAAGCCCGTTCTGCGAATACAAAAATTGATCATTCCATCGACGATATGGTCTTTCCAAATTTCCTTTTGGCCTGCAATTTCATAATTTTCGAGGCAAACTCATACCTGGTATCCTCAGAACAACATATTGATTCCACTGTAACTGATATTTTTAAAATTTCTTGCACCATTGCTTCGACATTACCTTTATATCGGATTTCTTCACTTCTAATTATGTGAAGAATCTCATTTGCGAAAATTTATTGTGGTTTGTTTTAGAAAGTTGACGAAGAATCTTAACATTCATTATCAAATAAATCAAATAAAACAGCCGGTTTTGAAATTATGGTATCTAATTTCAATTTCTTTTGTCATTTGTTTTCCAAAATTTATTTTCAAAATTCCAGTTAATCTGTTATATTTTATTACATTTTTCTCAACATATTTTTAGTTTTCGAACTGTGAATTATGGCTTCCCAAATATACTAAGTTCGTTAACTGTTAAATTATTTTATTGTGTATTGCTACTTTCACTGTATGAAGGTTTTTTTTTTCGTTTATTGCCATTGACTTTGATTTATCCTTTGAAATATTCATGCTCTTGTGAAACGTATATTGACCTTCCAGTTATTCTCTTGTTGAACGTAAAGTAAGCTTTCGGTAACAATGAAGAAAGAACGAAGCTCGAGGACTTGAGCGCCACCTCATTGCCATATTCATAACTTCCCTTCCTTGCTTCGTTCTCAAAGAAAGTTCAACAACATTAAATATTATGTATCTGCTTTCGCTGTATACGGTTTCCCCCTTCGTGATTATCAAACAATTGGCACTGAATACAGACGACAAGAATGTGTTGAAAAACACCATATATTTTGGCAACGCAGGGGCAGGATAACATGGCAAGCAGCTGATTGCATCACCCATCCCTCTCTTCGCTTGTTGTAGAAAACTGGAACCAGAGAATATTTCTCTTCTTGGTAGAGCAGTAGCGTCCAGGCTTCTGCTAAGTAATGAAATGAGTTTTCCCATATTGGCGTTCAGTTCAATTACTCTTTGAGTGTTTAAACTCTCCAAAAACGCTTCGTAACTGAGGTAAGATATTCACAATATACGTCACAAACTGACTGACTCACCTGCTGTGTAGCCACCTTGGTTGCATTCATTAATTAATTCATAAGACAAGCTTCTTTGATATTCCCTTTCAATACGTTTGTACAATTATACCATATGGTAACCATATCAGTGGACGTCGTGAGAAAGGGTAGAATCGAACCTTCAGTCGCCCTTCCTTAGAAATTAACATCTTTCACTTCAGTTTACAGAATATACACACATATTAACTTCTCTTGATTAGTACACCAGGAGAAAAACTAAAATAAATTGGAAGAATAGTCTAAAATACAGGGACCAGACCAGAACTTTATATGTACTACAGCTTAATCCAAGCAATAAGTAGTGCCACGAGTTTTCAAAATTAAAAAAAAAGAGATGTTCTTGTGAGAGATACCAGGTTTTTTGCTTCATAACTAAAATTTCTTGCTACCTTTTTAAAGATTTTTTCTTGGGCGATGTGCGTAAAAATTAAAACAGTACTGAATAATTACAAATCCCAGTATGTTAATGGTATTTGAAAAAATTAAGAAAACCAGTTAAGAAGAATATTCAGCCATCTAGCGTAACGAGTGGAAGTCTCTTCCTAAGGATATTTATTTTATATTAATAACAATTAATTGATAATAATTTCAACTGTTTATTATTTTTTTATCAATAGCCTGGCACAAAAATTTCTGAGGATGTCCACGGCCTGTTAAGAAGATGGAGATTCCTTATTCTTTGGCGCGTTTGTGATGCTTTGACGGTTGATATCTTGAAGAGTTCGTTACTCCAGAATGAGGCAGATGCTTCCGGAAACCCTGCTCGCCTGCTGACGACACTTCCGCTTTGGGCTTCCTCGACCAAGACAATAAGCAAACCAAGCGCTTCAGACTCTTGTCAAAGTGGATTTTCGGATACGTCAGTTTGGTTTACCCTATCGGTAAGGGGTTGATGTAATGATAGGGCAATCAAACGACGGTACCTGAATTAACAATGAGCGATTGCAGTTGTGGGAGAAAGTAGGGTTTTCCCCTTCTTCAATGAAGAACTTTTTTTTTTAGGCTCACGTCCGTCGTGTGATGGAGGCGGAAGGTGGCCATTACTTTCCCTGGTGTGCTGGTATCCGTTAGTTTGGCTCTTAAAAGCGCGCGTTACTCTTTCTGATGCAACTTGGTTGTCGTAAAATCGCTTTTACGATGCATTAAGCGGGGGAGTTCGTAAGACAATTCGATCTGGAGCACAAATTCATCCAGTGTCTCATCCAAGAGTCACCCATGGATCTGGAAGGCCAAAACAGTTTGTTTTGCTCAAATAGGCTAATCGGGACTGGAACTAACTTACACTCTCTAGCCTTCTTAATCCCGAAGGTTTATGGCTGCAGCAACACAAGCCTTCCCTTCCATCTGTTACTATCCTGGGCAAGATCTTTTCACTCCATACCGATTTCCATTTGGTCCATCTCAGCGTTCTCCCTCCATCTTCGTCTTGGCCTTCCCACAGGTCTCTTACCATCAGGTTGCCCAACAAGAATCCTGTAAATTCTTCTTTCCTCTCCCATTCGTGCCACATGGCCTGCCCACCTAAGTCGTCTTGGTTTAATTATTCTAATAATATTTGGACAGGAATACAAATTGTGTGATTCTAAGTTATGTAACATACTCCTCTTACCTGTCTCCTCATCCCTTTTAGGTCCAAATATTCTAAGGATATTATTTTCATATACCTACTCTTAATTTATGTTCCTCTGCAGGTTAAAGTGTGACCTGAGCCATTAGGTACCTCTTCCACCATGTATCGAACCAGAGTACATGTGATTAGAAGGCGACAGTGCAAGAAATGCAACGCCATAGGACAGGCCCACGGATGTGGGAGGCAAAAATATATAGACCTTAAGTTTAAGGGCTTCCTCTGATGCGAAAGGTTCCAGGTTCGATTCCCTTGCGTGAACTCTTGTTGTTGACTCAGTATCGTGAAGACAATTGGAGAGCTACTTCCACTTGACTGTCGGAAAACAGTGGCGATGGTATTCTATGTGCTGACCACTTATCACATCCACTACCGTTGCACCTGGAGAATAGAATGCAACACCTCATGCGATGCAGCAATTTCCCATCCTTCCTCAAACAACTTGAGATTTCGAAAGGTACGCAAACTGTACAAGCAATGTCATAAATGTCAGTGTTATACCACATAACGTTCATTGAAATATCTATATAACTTTACTAGATATAAAAATGTAAAACCTATGGAGTGGCCAATGTATTTTGGAGGTTGGTGTAAGGGGCGACCTTCTTGTAAAGCACCCAAGAGTCAACCTCACCTTCACGTATAGTACATCCCGGTAACTGCTCCTTGCAAGTCAAGCCGGTCTCCGTAGCAGAATCCCGTCCTGGGTATGGATGTTTCAGTGTCCCTTTATCATATCAACACACTTCATCTCCCCGATTAGCCAAAAGTGGCAGAAAGGCGAAGTAAAATAAACCAAATCAATCAATCCTTGCAGGTCAACGAGCCTCTGGCGCCTGGAGATACGGCCAGGATAATAATTTGTTGGGTTGTGTTGTCCTGTGTTTGTCCTTTTGTATGCCGAGTGCCTCTTTACTCTTTACAGGCTTAGCTTTTTGACCCAGATAAGGAGATTTTAGACCTCAGAGGCGGCCTATTTTTACTTCTTGGTAAGAAATGACTGATTTAGTTTTAAATATCGAATAAGGAAGTTTTGAAGACATAGGGGCCTGTTATCAACTTCGTTTTAGTTAAGGTGCTTGTCCCCTTGTTGTCCAGAGGCCCCGGGTTCGAATCCCGGCCTGGGCATGAGTATTCTTTGTGTCACTAAATCAATTAATCATATCATCATCATCATCTTCTTCTTCTCGATTAGCCAAAAGTGGCAGAAGTGCAAAGTAGAATAAACCATTGATTGATATTTCGTGACGGGAAAAATAGCCTATGCGCGCCCACTATAAAAACCAATCAATGTATTTGGAAGGGGGCAAATCTTCATCAGATCCTTTTCTCGGTACCCCCTTGTGTGATAAAAGCGAGCAGTAATACCATTGAAGATTTTTCTTTCATCTAGTCGATCCTTTCTTTCGAGGCATAGCCCAGAAACATACCGTCTGGAGAAAAGACACTGACATCAGGTCTTCTGGAAGCCTGGTCGCCATCTGCACGTAAGCCTACTCCTCTTCCGGGGCATCCACCACCTGGAGAACGCCAGCTGCCGCCAAGCCCTGCCAGCACTCTCCGTCTGCCTCCATGCTCTGCCTGCACTCTGCTATCCGGAGCTGCGTCGCACTGGCCACTGTCAACACAGCCGTCCCTGCTATATTTTCCAATTAGTGAAAGTCTGTTTGCACTGGTTTTTCTTGGTGCTGGTGTTGCTGGAGCACTTGCTGGTTAGCTAATTGTCGTTGTGACAGAGCACCTGGTACCCTGTGCTGGGACACCGATTTCTTTTTCTGTCCAGATCTTTGACGTGGGTATGTTACTTATTGTCCAGATCCGAGATTGTGTTGCTGTTGTTTTATAAATTAACAAGAAGCCCAAATCTATACATTATTTCAATAAATAAAAGACAGAGATCAACTTACGAGTTTACTGGGTGTATTACACTATATCCCATAATAATACAACCTTTTAAAACAGGGGCGTATCCAGAAAGAAAACTTTGGGGGTGGTACAGCCAGGGCTGGCCATCCTCCAAGGCCAATGGTGTGTTCCCTGTCTATAATAATTTGATGATAGGTATCTTGTTTATTATTATTATTATTATTGTGTTTGTTATTCTTCGAATCGTAATTTCAGAATTGAATGTACGTTGGCACTTTTCAGAAGCAGTATGAAATATCTCGCTGAACACTCTATTTGAAATCTTCCGAAGTCTCTGAAGCAGTTCTGTGACGTCTCTCGGTTAAGAAAGAGCAGAGGCTAAATTGTGATGATTGCTCTAAATACCTACTTTGACAACTGTTCAGTAAAACTGAAAAACGTTACTCAGATAAAGAGTACAAGTAAGAAAGTCCTCTTTTCAACTGCGGCTAGAAGATCACTTGCTTGGGATGGTTCACTCGAACAGCTCCGCTTAACTGACAAGGTTGAAGAAATTTAACAACAACATGAAGTGAATCATATTTTTCTAGAAATCTAGTTTCACGCATTGACAATAGTTTTTTTTTAATGTCTGGTACATAGTGCAATGTATTTGTTTTTAGTATTTCAGCTCTGCATGTATTATTAAAAAAATACATCAACTTCACTTACTGTACCAAACAGTTAAAAAAACTAAAACAGTGGATGTTATTTTCAGAATCCACAAAAAATTAAAGGAAATTTGGGGGGTCCGGACTCCCTGGACCCACACCCTGGATACGCCCTTGAAAACAGTAACAGTGATAATGAAATGTCCTTCTTATCAAAGTTTTTTTTTATTTTTATAATAAAATTGTGAATGTTATAAAGAATGACAGTCACAATTGAAAGTCTCGTCTTACTTAAATTGTAGGTCATTTTGCCCTACATTATTTCCGTGGTTCACGCGGTCTGGGTATTCTACTAAAAACCCTCCTGGATCTAAGCATAGGCTAGAAATGAACTCCGAGAAGACCAGGGCCACCAAATATGGTGCCTCGCCTTACTTCCAATTTTTTTTCGAGGCACTGCATTTTATGTACAGAACCGCTTTCGTCTAGTCTAGTGGCTGCCACGCGGGAGACCCTCGTTCGATTCCCGAGGTGGGTATGGGAAATTTTTTCCGCCATATCCTTACATGGAGCCGCTCTGAGGTTCATCCAGTCTCTAATAAATGGAACCCTGGGAGGTAAAGGTGGACGGAGCGTGGTGCTGATCACAACACCTCCACAAATGGAAGATATTGTGGCTGTATGTGGTCCTGCGTCCACCCCCCCCCCCCCCAATAGAACCCATGCGGTTGAAGGTTACTTAAATACTGTATTTATGAATATCAGTTCGTTATTAATTCGTACAGTGACGTAAAACGGGAACTAATAATGTAAATATAATTAAAATTTGCAGTCATCATGAATATACCCCTAAACACAATACAAAAAAAATGTATATTTGAGCTCAAATATAATTTATTTATCTTGTTAAGGGTGGCAGACTGCTCGACTGTGGCCCTTTTTCCCCACTTGCCTCCCCCCTCTTTTTCTGGCGTTGACACTGCTGCAAGTGGATGTAGTAGGAACGAAGAAACATAAAAGGACCTCATTTATCGCACACCGTGTTGAACACGGGTCAACTAACGCCAACGCGGAATGCCTTCGTGGTTAGGTTTAGTTCTCTCAACATAAATACACTGCATTTGTCTGTGCTTGACCAAAAACATGCTGAGAGCTCCAAACCTAACATGCCTAACCACAAGAACATTTAGCGTGACGTCAGTAGACAACGGTGTTCAATACGGTGTCCGATAAGTGAGACCAGCAAAATAACGTGTCTATGCAAAGTTAATGCAGCCATGATTGCCAGTTCCCAATACTGAAAAATCTATTACCTCCCGTCTTTCGGAAAACCAATCATTCCAATGACACCGTTCATTGGGGCGAGCAATTTCTTGCTCGACTGAATTTCAAATCTGTGAACATGTGCTACAGTAAGGTACTGCCAACCAGCGTCGTGCCATATATAAATATTCACCACCGTGGCTGCTTCAGCAGACCTGTTGCGTGGATCACGTGACCGCCAGGGCAGCTGGCACGCGACGCTAGCAGCCGCCACGCGACTCGCAACTTGTCCACCAGCCCCTCAGGAAGGACGCCACCCCACTCACCCCCCTCCACCCCCGTGTCCCCCTCGCGCCAAAACTACCATTGGAAGGAATCGTGGACAGTCCTCACGTGTAATAGAATTGCGTCAAGAGGTTCGTGGGGAGAATGAAGTGACTAATTATGCTGGTTCAGGATACACTCACCACAATATCCGTTGAACACAGTGGCGGATTATAATAGTTTCTTGTGGGTTGCGGATGACCTTTTCAGTAGGTTCATTGAATGTTCATTGATAGATTTTTATGTTGGCTTATACGTTGTGCGCCGTAAAAACAATCAATGTAAACAAACGCACGTGACTTCTGCGGAATTATATTGGTTATTGGCTCCAGAATAGCCTACAATAGAGTTCCAAAATAACGTATGCCCTGCCTCAACTATCTCTGGATAAAGGCCGCGCATAACAGCTGGGAAGTGGTGGAAATCAAGTGGGCAGAGCGAAGCAGTACACGCTGCTCCGAAGGATGGTAACTGCAGTCGCTTTCACCCCCTCCACGCAATCCCGTTCCTCTCACGTGTTCGATGGTGGAGCCGTCTCGCATCACTACTTGCGCAGAGATTTGATTTCGTTCGCCCGCTCCAGAGAGAGGTGGGTCAGGGTGTAGATAAGCATTTTAACAAGTTATTTAACTATACTACGTCCCAGTAGTCTGTAGAGCAAGGCCGCGCATAACTGTAGGGAAGGGGAGAAAGCGAATGGGGATAATAACTGTGCGCTGCTGCAAACGGCTGCTAGCTGGAGACTCATTTTGCACTTCCCCTCTCACTTGAGTCACTACATGCGCAGATTGCTTATTTTCGTTCGATTGCTCTACATACTCCTGGGATAGAGTATAATGTGTGTCTGTGTGTGTAACTAGATGTGATGATAAATATCGATCATTCTTGCTATCTTAACATACGTTTTGAATATTCTAGTGTACAAACATAAAACCTCAGGAAACAACTTGACGGATTATCACGTGCAGATTGAAGAAAGGTTGCAACGTGTATAGCCAAGAAAATCATCACTCCCGGGTTGATAAGCGTGCTTTACATCCTCGTTTCATTAAGAAAATTTGGTGTGTAGGAGGCATAAAATGATCTCTGTCTCTCTCCCTTACTCTTTTCTCTAATTATTTTCCCTCTCTATCTATTTTTTTCCTCTTCCTCTGTTTTGCATTTTTCTTCCTTTGTCTCCCTCTTACTCTGCTCTGTTTTACTTTCTTACCCCTCTCTCAAGTATCTTCTCTTTCAATCTTTCTCCCTACGTTTCTGTCTCTTCTGTTTATTTGTGTCCCTTTCCCCCTGTTTCTCTCCCTTTCTTATAATTTATTTGTGCACACAGAAAATTAATTGACAAAAGATTTTTGGTAGCCGCAAACATATATTTGGTAACCATTACTAAATTTGATAATTTGGACTAAATTTTTTGGTTATTCTGAGTAAATGTGCACGAATTGTGTAAATTGTTCTGGTGAAACATTATTGTTGATCAGCTATAGGAGGGTTTTTTTTTATTCCTAGAATTTTTTTTCTCTGTGCATGTATGCCTATGTAAACCTATGGGGGCGATTGTTCCTACCAAATGCCTTGACTGTTTACATAACATTATATTTAATCTAAATTATATTTGCATCTCAGTACTGTATATGTAAGTTATATTTTATTTCATTGGTGAAAAACATTATGGCTGGTTATTATGGATATTTTGTAAATATTGTAATACCGAAAGTCAATTGCCATCTAAATATAACAAATAACAATCCTAATGCTTTATGTATATTTTCTTTTTTCTTGGCTCAACAGGGGCGACATGATTTTGGAGAAATGGTCCTGGTTTCTGCGTTTCCCCACTTTTCGTCGTATCTTTACACCGTTAGGTTTATCATCACAATGGAAAGATATAATAATGATGCAAGAAAATAATACGCATCCTTTACTTATCCGGAATTCGAACCCAGTACCTCTATTTTCACTCTGTGCATGTTAATGCATATAGACGACGGAGGAGCGCTATATATGGTTTACATAAAAAGTATGTAAATATTGGTTATAGTGGACTTCGCGGGAAAATCCTCCCTTTCAAGTGTCAATCCTAGATGCGCCACTGGTAAATACGTCACAGGTGATAAACTTATATCGATAAATATAGTTGACGCAATGTGATATTATTAAAACTGTCCATGAAACAAATGTGTTTCTTCTATGTAGATACATTTCATCACAAAACAAATAAAAGATACGCACAACGGCTTTGATAACGAAGACGTTACAATTGCCCCCTCCCCCGATTTCTTGCTTCCGTTCTCAACGGTTCTTAACGGAAACCCAGAGGAGACAGTAGCCGATCTATTTATTAAGCGGGAACGTGCCTTCCCGCCTTCGCTGAAGTTCTGGAAGAAGGATTCGGCGGGCGACGTGTCCCCCTTCTGTTGCGACGCGCGCGCCATGTTTCGCCCCGACGACGCTCGGCCACCTGCCGTAACAGGTATACCCATCCTTCCTGGATGTTAGTGTGCGTTACGCGAAACGCATGGCGGCACTCGCTTCCCAATATGCACTCGCATATGTTGCACCGCCACGGGGCTCCCGAGTCACTTCCTTTGTGGCTCCCAACTGGCTTATCGGGTGGGGGCGGCACCCGTTCGAGGGAGGCTGAGCATTGGGTTTGATAACTTCTTGCATGCTGGACAGTCCTTTTGCTTGGACGTGGCGTGTTTTGCACTGTTTGGTGACTTTTTTTTTTGCAACTCGAAGCGAATGTTCACGATTACTAAAAAAATTTGATAACTACAAGTTGTTCAAAGAAAATTCCAGCCTTTACATCACTTACCCTGTGAATCGAACCGAGGTCTTCCGCGTATCAGCCAAAAGTCATATCAGCTTGGCCAGCGCGGCACCTGCATATTTGAATGTCGTTATATATATAATATATTTTCAGAAATTGTGTACAGGGAAGGGGCTCGACCTGGACATCTTGTATATTCAAATAAATCCAACCTGTTTCATCCCCCCTCTCTCTAGTGTCTTGTCGATAGTGCAGGGAATAATGCTATCCACTTATAATCAAGGGGTCCCCGGGTTCGATACTCGGTGGAAACACAGTATTTTGGATCCCACTTTAAACTATAAGTCCAGGCTTGATTAGCCTATCTGTGCATAAAGTGGACTTAAAACTCACTCACGCCTCATGTCACCGAAAATTCCTGGTTAGAGCCTTGGCTGGGGGTAGGGTGATACTTTACGAGTATCTTTCCAATTTCGTCTAATCATCTTTATCGTCGCGATCAGCCTAAGTAGGCAAAAGCGATAAAAATAACCAAACTGTAAAATGGAAATACATGTTTGATTATTACACCATTAGATGAATATTGGAAGCACGGAAGGTGGCGACCACCTTCTGACAACATTGTTACACTCTTTATAATTTCCCCACGTTCAATTGTAAATGATTCTGTACTACAGCCTGGGTCAAACGTAAAGAATGTTTCTTCCTGGAAAATATATGCAATTGTCAACACTACCTCCCCTGTTTGTCCCAACAGATGGACAGAGGAACTTAGTTCGGAGCTAAGTTTACGATTATGTGTTTCAGTAAACGTCTTTCCCTTGTGCCTTCTGAACTTCACGTGCGAAAGCGAATTCTCAATTGACCACCACTGTCTTTTCGACGTGTCCTTTCAAGAATTGGGAACGTAGATGGAGCATGTGATGGCTACATATCTCATTAAGATTGTGAGGATGATAAGATCAGATTTCTTTAGGTTTGTCCAGAACTATAGTTTTAAATTCCCATATTTCTAAAACGCCCTTAAATGGATTTGTGATTGGTGTACTTTGGCTTGTAAAGTTGTATTAGCCCTTTGGTAACAGTTAGTTTCTAACAGAATGCATTTACTTCTTCCAGAGTCAGCTAATAGAAGACGGCAGAGGGAAGATATAGACATGGAGTTTTATCAAGAAAGGGAGAAAGAGTGAAGATAGCGCATGGTAAGCTTCTACAAATTTTTTCATGTACTGTCATGCCTTCAAATTATGTTAGCTTCATGAATCAATTTTGTCACATATTCTGACACACTACTTCAAAACTTCCACTTCGTTGTTTAACATTCTTCTCTAATGGTCCTGCCTCCTATCGGGAAATACATTGAGATTGAATTCACTGCACCTACTATATGAGGAACATAATCCAAGGAATTGGAGATGTTTGAAAATGATTAACAGCAAAGAAAACAAGAAAACCATATGCCATATGCCAATTTTTTCTACACCCAGCTTCGTATAAAGTGGGTACTTGGAGGAAACTCCGGGGGGGGGGGGGTAAAGGCGGCCAGGGGCGTGGTGCTGATCACATCACCCCCACCTTGGACCGTGATCAAGAAAGTGTAGGGCCCTAACTCCACACCCTATACGCCTTCATGGCGTGGTGAAAAGCACAGGGGAGCACTTTACTTTTTTTTTTACTTTCCAATGGGTGTGTCCAAGATGGCGGCCATCTGTGGTAGTATAACCTAGATGGTTTTCTCCTGAGTTACCTCATGTGTCTTAACATTGCATTGATGTGTGTCAACCTCGTCGCCTTGTAATCAAGGGGTCCCGGGTTCGATACCCGATGGAGGCACATAGTGGTTCGGATCCCACATTAAACTGTAGGTCCAATCCCGATTAGCCTTACTGTGCATAATGTGGACTTAAAACACCAATTCAATCTATGTTTGTCAACCAGCTTGTCTTTTATAGGGTTGGTTCCGCACTTCTGTGCCACTCTGTATACATGCCAATCTTGACCAAGAATTATTTTAATGTTGTCCCTGTGTTGTTCTCTATATATTTCTCATAGAAATTAAGCTTAACTTTGGAAAGTAAATCTCAGTTATATGTTACAATCACTTCAGAATCATTAACTCCATTGTCGAGTTATAAACAATCTGGAAGGTATAACTCTGTTATAGAGTTATAAATATACAACCTGGAAAGTATAACTGTGTTATAAGAGTTATAAGTAAACAATGTGGAAAGTATAACTCTGTTATAGAGTTATAAATAAACAACCTGGAAAGTATAACTCTGTCATAGAGTTCTAAATAAACAATCTGGAAAGTATACCTCTGTTATAGAGTTGTAAATAAACAACCTGGAAAGTATAACTGTGTTATAGAGTTGTAAACAAACAATCTGAAAATTATAACTCTGTTATAGAGTTATAAATAAAAAACCTGGAAAGTACAACTCTGTTATAGAGTTATAAATAAACAATCTGGAAAGTATAACTCTGTCATAGAGTTATAAATAAACAATCTGGAAAGTATAACTCTGTCATAGAGTTATAAATAAACAATCTGGAAAGTATAACTCTGTCATAGAGTTATAAATAAACAATCTGGAAAGTATAACTCTGTCATAGAGTTATAAATAAACAATCTGGAAAGTATAGCTCTGTTATAGAGTTATAAATAAACAATCTGGAAAGTATAATTCTGTCATAGAGTTATAAATAAACAACCTGGAAAGTATAACTCTGTTATAGAATTAGCTACAAACAATGTGGAAAGTATATCTCGGTTATAGAGTTAATTGATCTGGAAAGTTGTTAGTTTACAGTCTCTGCCTCCCAAAAAGCCCTGCAATAATAATACTGTCTCCTGAAGTATGGTATTCACAAATTAAAACAATGGAAGTGTGCAAATAGCTATTTCACTCTCACTGAAAGTGCATTAGGAAGATGACGTATGGAGGAAACGAGAGAAGTGAAATTAGAGAGGAGAGTTAGTCTCTGTCTAGCACTGTAGCCGCGAAGGAATTCGGTGAAAACTGCAGCAAGACATGAAGGCAGGTCGCGCTCAGTGACTCGGACGAGAACTACAACAGGAAATATCAGATGCTCAGCGCAGCATCAAGCACTACCAAGGCCTTTCTAAATTCTTCTTTATTCTGCTGCGAACGGAAACATCTCCGATATCGTGACTAACGATGTTGGCTTGTAATCAAGGTATCCCGGGTTCGATTCCCGATGGAGGCATAATTCAACGGTTCCTTTGAAAAGTGTTGCTCCAGTCACGACTAGCTTTTACACGAGTAAAGTGGGCTTAATACCAAAAACACCAAAGTCAATGGAATTATTTGTGAGTGTCCCTTCATCAATGTCATCATCATCACTCATCCTCATCTTCGCAATTAGCCAAAAGTGGCAGAAAAGGGAAGTGAAACTAAAGCAAATCAATCCAGCTGA
Source organism: Lepisma saccharinum (assembly GCF_977018435.1). Lineage (NCBI taxonomy): Eukaryota > Metazoa > Arthropoda > Insecta > Zygentoma > Lepismatidae > Lepisma > Lepisma saccharinum. Next base: position 49,457,580 of record NC_139233.1, read on the forward strand.
TTAAGCGAGTCTAGTTAGCGAGCCTAGTGGGCGTGTAGAGCGTGAGCAACAGGGTTAGCGATAGGTGCAGGGTTGAGATGACGTCATCGGCTCCCATGTTGATTGGTGAATAGGGGAGTTATGACTCTCTTCCAAGCTGTAAATGCCGATCAGACAAGAAGTGTTATATAAATGCACGGTTTCAATCTTTTAAGCAACGTCTTTAATTCTCTGGATAGTTGCAAGTAACTCGGTAAAGAATGAAGTATAGAACCCAAAATCGTAAAGCCCTCTTTGTACATTACATCATGCCATGAAGGCACTTGGAAAGAACTGTATGCAGAGTTCAAAACATTCTAGATTTCGATCATAGCGGAGACATTACAACTACTGCACAACAAATATTTACTCCAGGAACATATTAAGGTGCATAAGCTGCTAACATAGTCGTCGGGGAAGGGGGGGGGGGTGAGCAGAGTCGAGGCAACCCCCTTGGAAATTGTCATCGTTAATTTCAATTTACAAGAAATCAGTTTTTATAGTTCATAATACAAACACAGTTCGCTTAGAATTTGACAAAATAGCCTAAATAAGAACTGGATTAAATCGAAAAAATTGAGTGTAAAGTGCAAGAATCAGATTCTGATTTCATTCTGCCAATTAATCGAAAAAATAATTGGTTCCACAATTTTCAAAATCCAAAATTTAGAGTTATATGTGAGATATCACGTAACATAAACTCTATGACTAATCCCCCCTACTTTTAAGGCTTTTTCTTGAACAAGGTATACAAAAGTTAATAGCAAAATAGAATAACTATGCACAGTGGTGACGATTGGGTTCAAAAACCGGGGGGGGGGGGGGCAAGGTGTCAAAACTGGTGAGGGGACAAAGACAGCATATTTCCCTTTGTATATAAGGTTTAGCATAGTGCAAGGGCAAAAGTGGCAATAAGTGGGGGGCAACTGCCCACCCAAATCGCCGCCACAGCTTTTTAGTACAATAAGTGTACGAAATGTAAAAATAGGAAAAACAGTTGCGGTGAATATTCAGCCATCTAGTGGATCGAGTAGAAATGTTTCTCCGAAGCTATAATAATGATATTGATAATTGGGAAGTAATTGGTGTATGTTTGTTAACTTATGACAGTTATTATTGTATAATAATAATAATCATAACCATGATAATAATAATAATTATTATTATTATTATTTCTACTATTGAAGTTTTATCAATGGTGTGACTCCCCCTTGCAAAATTTCTGGCAACGCCGATGACACCTAACGAGGCACACAGAAATGCATCAACAATGCACTAAAAATACATCAATCTTGATTTAATGTATTTCAATTTCTGTGTGCATGGAGCATATCGTGATTTCAGAGTAAACACAGCAAGCACAATTTTATTTTTAAGAGGAAAAAATGTTTCTATTTTTTTTCCCCCTGTTGAGGCAACTCGACTATTGCAGTACCCCTTTATAATTAGTCGGGTAGTGCAGGAGGAATGTGGTCTCACCGCCTCGCATGAAGAACTCTCCACTCCCGATAGTCGCGCACCGTTGAAGCCTATAATGCGAGATGTGCTTCGGGACTCGTGGCAGATAGCATTTCACCATGCAGTGGATATGGAGACCATTGTTGGAATACCTAGGCTCAATAAACGGAAGGAAACGCGCCAATTGGGTAATCTTCGCGTACTACAAGTGCAAGAACATTCCCATGCATGACATTACATATTCGCGCACAATGAGACTGTGACGTGGCAGACTTTCTACATACGATAGATTGAATCGATTAATAGGTCGATAGTAGTAATCGATATATTCGTAGACTATTGCCCAACATGATCGAAGATCAAGGTCATTCTTAGGCTCCTCACCTTAGGTTGCTTCTATATTCTTCACAGCATACATTTCCACTACACTCGTCACTGCTAAATTGCATTTGTGATTAAATTATTTTAAATAAATTGTTTCCACTACTTCCAAATTAATTTGAATCATTTCATAATATTTACCAATCCTAATTATTTTAATAAATTGATTTGATTCATGCATTAGGTTATATTACGTCCCTTTTCTGCCGATTTTGACTAATCGCGACGATGAGGATGAGTGATGATATGATGACATTGATGAAGGGACACTCACAAAGAACACCCATGTCCAGGGACCTTGTGCTAACCACTCCGCTAAAAAGGTATATACTAATAGATTGACCTAAGCTCACAATTCTCCCACTCACATTAAATTATATCTCGACAGCTTTGTAGGTTTTATTTCTTCACGCCCAAAACTTTCGAAACCTTCTGCAATTTGTGTTCGACAGTTATGAAAATTAATTCCAGCAGTATTGTTTCAGATTTAGTGGGAAATCTCTGTATCGGCAACACTGATCGGTAAGTTTGGTTGATTGCGTGGTTCACTTCTGTCATTTTTGGCTAATTCCGGTCATGGTGATAAGATGAAATGGGTGAAGGGACAATCACAGGGAATTATAGAAAACACGCAGAGAATTATACTGCCTGCGAGTCCAGACACCAAAGCCTCGTTAGTCTGTAAAATGCAGTCCAGGGTGTACGTGGAAGCATGGCCGTAGTCAGGAAAATTTTTCGGGGTGGGGGGAGGTTCAGTCATAATTCTTCCCATGGGCAAAGCCAGAAATTTGGATAACAGTAATATTAACAATAATTATACAATAATAATTAAAATTCATAATAATAAAACAATTTTATTCTATAATAATAATAATTATTATTATTATTGTTATATCCTTGAGGAGGCTTACTCAATCCAGCAGATGAGTGAATCTCCAGCACAAGGCTTTTTTTTTTTTTTTAAAGTTTCATACAGTGTGTACTGAAATGCGCAATTATTGTACTTTGTTATTAAATTTTAGATAACTTCAAGAAATAGCTCTAAAGTTAGATGGAAATTTTAGTCAAAGTTTTTGTTGTTTGACCTTAAAACTTACTTTTTGGAATTTTGAAAAGTGTGGAACCAGTTATTTAGCCTGGTGCATGGATTGTAACATCAATCACGAACGTAATGCGCTAGGAAACTGGAGATCCTAGGTTTGAACTCCTATCAAGGGGGATTTTCGACTTAATCGGACAGGAAATTTAAAAGTTGGAAAAGGAATTTTGGGACAATCATAACGAAATTTTCAGTCTATATTCCTTGTGACGCAGGAACAACACTGGAAAAAGGATTGCAGAAGTGAAAATGGAGGGGTCGCGGGTGGGCTGCGATTCGGAGAATAAATCCCGTTTCACTCAAGTTTCAGAATTCCAAATGTATGAAAATTCTAGCTCGATAGTTTCAACATTGTATCCTTGTTTTTTTGTGATGCTTCGAAAAAAAGATTGAAAATTAGTTACTGATTTTGGTTTCTGAACTTGCATTAAGCCAACATGTCAGAAGTTTCTGGGGGGGGTTGAACCCTAGAAACACCCCCCCCCTCTAAATACGGCCATGCGTGGAAGAGAGGTGTGACATTTGGTTGTAACGAGCGCACTCACGGTCCCCGAAATGACGTGTCAATCATACCCCGGCACGGGGCCAAACGTCGTTATGTGTACGGGAAACCGGTCGTGACTCTTACGGTCCAGGTTTTCAAGTTCGGTACTGAGACGGTCGTTTATTGTCATACTATTGCGAGGCGGAGATTAATACCTTGAAATGTTACACTGTTTTGTTTACCTTTGATATGTAGATTCGAACAATCATAACACACTAATAGCATAATATCCGGTACCTGAAAAAACGTCAAATAACAACACTGACGAACGGTAAAAAGTGAATATATATTGTAACAACAAAAGAAATATTGCAGTCAACAACTGTTTACAAAGCCTCCTCAAATTCTCACAACATTCACTCTTCTCTCTTTCACACACATGAGGTATTTTTACATGTGAAGTATGGATACAAATCATGGATCTCATTAACATATCATTCCTTTTAATTTTTAAACCTTTATGTGAATTTAGGGCATTTGTCTGCCAGCTCCTGTGCTCTTTTAAATTAACTTAAGTGCCAGCCCTCGGAAAGCGGTTAACTAAGACAATTGGGTCGGCGTGGTGGAATCTTTCGTTCGGATGAACATATGCATCCAGTCGTAAGCACGACATTATACAAGTTTCTCGGACGGGGGTAATACACATAAGCCTCTCTCGTCCAATGAGAACAACTACACAATTACATAGGGATGCAAAAACTTAATTGGCTCCAGCTGCCGGAAATACACTAATCAATCGTCGGCGCGAGCAAAAATTACCTCAAAAACCACTATGCAACAAATACTACTACTTCATGCGCACGAACATAATAAAAAAAACTACGCTTTCCACAATTAACAAGGACTCATCAGTCAACTATTGACAAGTTAAATGGCGCGACGGGGCGGTCGGTTACACAAAAAATGGAGCACACTTTGACATTTTACACTAAATATTAAAGAAATAAAATGGAGCTTCTAATCCTGAATGCAGACAATTAAATTAGAACATCTGAATATGAACTAACCCTTTCTTTACAACAATACCAAAAATTATTAGACACGGAAATTAGGTTCGGGGTTTCCTGAGTAACTTTGCAAATAAGTGAGATTTCGGCATTAACAGTACGGTGTTGATACTAACAATGCACGTTTACATGGACATAGACCCTCTGAAGTATACTCTACCAGACTCTGCTACGTTGCGTGGTCATTCATCTCTCCTGGACGCGGGACTTGCACACGGTTCCTTTGTGGCGAAATTGTTCTCCGAGGTCGATCGCGACGAAGAATAATTGCGACGATACGGTGTACTTGTACCTCCTTAGTACTTCGGGCGTTCCTCTTGTCACTAGCGTCGGGTGTACGTGGTCACGCGCCGGTCAGGAATCTCTCCAGTGTCGGGCATAAATTGGACGTCGATCTGCAATCATCTCTCTCTGGTGACGGGCTTCGTTTGGGCGTCGTTCTGGAATCGTCCTTCCCTCTGTCTCTCTGGTAACGAGCTTCGGTTGGAACGTCGATCTGGAAACGTCCTTCGGGCTTTGGTTGGAACGTCGATCTGGAAGCGTCCTTCGGGCTTTGGGCAGTGTTTGTTTTTGGCGTCGTCTGACTGGCTTCGGCGTCGTTGCAGGCGTCAGGGGAGTCGACGGACTCCCTTCTCTATCTTCTTTAGCCCTCCATTATTATGTAGTCCACGCTTGGCAAAAACAAATCACCGCGTAATCTTCACCAAAATAAGGTGCTCACTGGTAACTCTCTATCTGCAATTCGCTCACGGTACGTAAGAAAACGAAGTCCACGGACACAAAAACAATAATCACACGAGAGTGTAGCGCGGAGATGCTCTCTCTATGAAATCCGGGTAAAAACTCTGTCTGGAATCGTGGTAATCTTGTTTATATGTCCCTTTCGAATTTGTCCGTTGGGAATGACGCTAAGGTGGCTTCGCTTCGGTTTCCCAGGGGATGGAAATGACCTCTGTCCATTGTCTTGAAACGCGGTCACCGAGGCGTCTTCGATACTTGCAGGCTTGGGCTCCAGCTGGTTTTCCTGGTCATCCGTGAAACACGGGATCGCTCCCCGCTGTGATTTGAAGCCCGGTCTCGACGAAATTATTCCTTTCTATTTCTCCGTGTTAGTGCAAATATGTCATGTTCTAAGCCGAAAAGACAGTTCCGCTGTCACTCAAGAAAAACCCGTCCCCAACTCCCGACGTCTGCCTCGGATACAAATTTATCCACAAAATAGAAGAACCTCACACTTTTATATTTGAACATAAATGAATCAATAAACAAAAATAATTTATATCGAACTGCGTTTCACATGTCACTAGATACCGCGACATGGTTGTATTCAGATAAAAGCGCGTATTAGACCTGCAGAGAGAGAGTAGGAGGGATTCTTCGCAGAAGCATACTCGTTAAAGCCCCTCCACAGATCGTTATCAAATATAAATATCTGAAAAAATTGTGATACGCATACGAGACCCGGCAGTCTCGCGAATCCCTTATTCTCTCGCTATGATATTCTTCTCGGGTTGCAGATATCTGCACCTGTCTCATTACCCGCCTTGGGTCTCCCCGATGTAGTATAGTAACGTCTTCGTCTTGCAATCAATGGATCCCGGGTTTGATACCCGGTGGAGGCACATTGCACAGTAGTTTGGATCCCACTTTAAACTGTCAGCGTCCGTGACGGAGTTGTTAGCACAGCACGCTAACACACCAGGGGTCTCGGGTTCGAATCCTGATCTGGGCATGGGTGTTCTTTGCGAGTGTCAATTCCTTAATTTCATCATATCATCCTCGCAATCGCGATGAAACAAAAGTGGCAGAAAAGCGAATTAAAATAAACCCAACTCAACCAACCCACTTTAAGCTATAAGTTCAGTCCCGATTAGTCCATCTGTGCATATAGAGGACTTATAAAAACAATAATCCAGTTCAAATTCATTCTCCGTCTCTTCTCAAGTTACAAATGCTCCCCTCGTATTCGGTCTCTAGTTGCTTGCAAATACCTGTCGCGTTCCTTTCTTGATCTCGAAATGAAATTCGTCGTCTTGGCTCGAGTCTCTAAATTGGAGAGGCAAAATTATTTTTTTTAAGAAAACTACATATTAAATCAAACGAACAACATATAATACTTTTTCATTTTACAAAACGCACAATCTTGTTAATTCCTTAAGAAAAATGAAGCAAATTTGATCCAGCCGATATTTTCGCACACTTCATATTAAAATTTTCCAGTCTCGAGAATGACGAAAGTCTCGGTAAGTATTTCTCGGTCCCGTCTCGATGTTTAAAACATTGCTTTTTACCCCGCGAGACCGATATGGCTTGCCTCGGCACCAAAACGACGCGAGAATTCCGTTCCGTGTTCAACATTGGAAAAGAAAACACGCATTGTTGCATGGAAAGAAATCCTTATCGTGAAGGAGTGATAATTTCAGGTAGTTTCCTACTTTTCCCACCTGTAGCTCATTGACAAACTAAGCTTTTATCGCACCTACCGACCTTTGTGTATTATCCACGCATAAACAACCCAGCGTCAGGGGGATAATAAACAGCCTGTTTACCTCGTGCTCATTGTTTCTTGGCTTTCAGTAATTTTCATGGCACGATTTTTTTTTTTTTCAGTTTTCACAGCGTCCTTGCTTTAGGGAAAAAAACATTATTGTTCAGGAAGTTTCAATGGTGTGATCTAGTGGCGTATGCACTACAGAAAGGAGGACGCGTGTTGCAACCAACCAAGAGAGTCAAAAAGGGCAGCGAACCAGACGGGGCTATTTGCGACCCACCCGCGACTTCCGACTCCGTAGGGGTTCGTTATAAACGGAGTTGACTGTATATGATTGTATATTTTTCCTTTCTCCCTTTTACTTGGAAATTTATATTTGTAGATATCCTATTTCAAGTTTCCCTTCATTGTGCTCAACAGTTCTTCCCTTGCTTATTTTTTTTTTCTACGTTTTCTATGTTTCCTGTCATCTTGTCTGCATGAATTTATTCTTCTATTCCTATTTATTGATTTCCTATTATTTTCTTATCTCGTTCTATTTCTCCCTCGCCCCTCTATTTTACTTTTCCTCTTTCTCTCTCTATTTCTATAGCGTCGTCACCTTGTATTAAAGGGATCCTGGGTTCGATACCCGGTCGGTGGAGGCACATATTGTTTCGGATCCCACTTTAAACTGTAGGTCCAGTCCCGTTTAGCCTTTTTTAATGAACCGTTCTAGCGAACAATTAAAAAAAATGTCGCGGAAAGGACGATTCAATTAACCAATTAGATCTTGCACCTGATCTACCATTTTACCATTTTCTTGAGCGAAAATCATCACCTCTCGCACACACACGTTAATTCTTGACAAGGGGAAATGATCGTAAGTGTGCCTGATTGCTTTGAATGACAGGTACCTACCAGGAAGCCCGACAGGTGTGCGAGCCGATAAGACATGTGGTTCGTACTCGCGTGTACGAGGCCTTGGCAAGGGCATCCTCAGCCCAGATAATGAGTGGACAAGCAAGTTTTGACAAATATACTTCTAATACATTCCGCGCTTTACTATCGCGGGAAAATTAGCCGAGTGTGTTTGTGGTCGAGTGGTACTGCTGCATATGCACAATTTATGCAAGTGTGCACCCGAAGACTGAGCGGGTTTCAGCGAGTGCTCTAGGTGAGTGTCAAAAGGCAGCATTTTAGTTCTGTGTTTCTTACTTTACGTCACTTGTCTACCTCTTGAATTATTCGTGACGTTGAGGATGAGTTACGAACGGATGAAATTGATGGTTGATCCGGTACTTGACTAGGGTTCGAACCTGGGACCCCTGGGGTCGCAGCGCGTGTCTGTAACCACTCCGCCACGGAGGCTGGCATAATTTGTGTTCATAGCATCTGGCTGAGTGAAAGGGGTGACATTTTCGGGAGGTACTCAAGCGTACAGTCATGAAAAGAAATTCTTCACCTTAATACCAGTAGTCTTATGGGGAAGTATTTCTTTCTACTACTGTACACCTTGGAAACTGTCTTTTTGCAGGCAAACGAGGCTCTGGCGTCAGGCATTTTGATCCTCTGTGGTGTTGTGTGTTGTCGATATGTGCACTGAGTGCTCCTGTACAACATTAGCTTTCAGCATATGTATGCAGGCAGTGTGTGGTACTTCAAAGAATTTCTACTGACGAGAATGGTAGAGGGTGGGGAGATAAATCTAATGAGATAGTGACACATGCATTTCCTTTTGATTTCGAATTTTCTGTGTTCTCACTTTTACGTCACTTCTCTTCTTTAGCCAAATCGCGACGATGAAGATGAAAGATGATGAGATTGTTTTACCAACACTCGTAGACCAGGACTCGAGGGTAGTGAGACCGTTGAGTCGACCTCTCAACTCATTCAGCCACTGAGACGGCAGATTTCTTGTGAAATACCATGTTGATATGTATATACGCACGCACACGCACACACACACACACACACACACACACACACACGAGTATAGGTAAAGCTATCCCCTGTACATCCCAACATGCTATGGGGTCACCCGACCCCAGGAATCGAACTCTGGTCTCCCGCGTGGCAGTCAGACACCATATTGACCGGACCACCGCAGCTACATACATACATACATACATACATACATACATACACACCAATGTTTTGTGTACTATATTCAATATACGTATATTGCAAAAGCAAAATCAGCATTCCGGTAGTATGATTCTTATTTTTAGTCCTTCCAATTTTGGTATCATCCCTCACTCCAGTGTATCGCCTATTAGAATTATGTAACTATGAAAATGTAATGACCACTTTCTTCACGTTTCGAAGTAGTGAAGTTCATAGCTTGGAATACCTAAAGTCGGCATATCATATTTACATCATAAAATTAGCTTCGTTTCTTGAACATCACGTGTTATGTAATAGCATTAATGTTGATATATGGTTACTAGTAACTACTAATTACCTCACCTCCCTCGTAACGACGACGATCGACGACGACGACGAAAACAGTTACTTTATTAAGCGGCTTAAGTTCATTCTGAAGCTACTCGTGACAAATAACGTTTTACCTTGTAATCAAGCTGTCCCAGGTTCGATTCTCGGTAAATCATGACACTTTACTTCAGAAGCTATCGTATTTTAATATTTCTAGAAACGTAATTATGCCGCTAAAATCTTACCTAATGAACCGAAAGCAATTTGTCAGTTATAGAGGATACATATCTCGGGAATACCGTATGCCTTCTGGGGTGCCGTAGGGATCCAATTTGGGTCCACTCCTTTTCTTACTCTTTATTAACGACCTCCCGAAAATTATTACGAAATCGCGTTGCCTTGCTGATGATGTAAAAATATTTAGAACAATTTGTTCTGACGAAGGCAGCCTTGGCTTGCAGGCAGACGTAAATAGATTACTACAATGGAGCGAAAATAATAGACTTTCATTTAATCTTGATAAATGTCAGGTAATGTCTATAACAAACGCACAAACAATAAGAAACTTCCAGTATCAGATGGGAGGAAAACAATAAGGGTCACTAAATTCACGGATCTTGGTGTCACATATGACGCAAACCTATGTTTTAAAGAGCATATCTATCATATCGTTAATCAAGAGTATAAGAAATTAGGATTCATAAAAAGATGTGGGGAAGATCTGGAAAGTACATCAGTATTAATAACTTTGTATGTTCACTTGTAGGATATGCATCGGTAATATGGCAGCCCTTGGACAAAAAACATATGAGAGAAATAGAAATGATTCAGTCCAAGTTCTTGAGGTTCATAAAGTATAGAGAAGACAAAGTATAACCTGAATTCAATCCGTACTCTGAGCTTGTATCGCAGTTTAACATTGAAAAAATTGAAGAAAATTTAATTTTAATTTGATGAGCACGCTATATAAAATTGTAAATAACAAAATAGACTCTATGGGGTTAGTATCTACATTACAATATCGTGTACCTCAAATGAGAACCAGACCGAAACCCGGGTAGTTTCATGTACCAAAATCTAGAACAAATTTTGTAAAGATATCTCCGATGTGGAAAATGGGTAAAACTTATAATGAAGTGGTAGCAAATGATATGAGCGTTGATATAAACAGTCTGTCACTTCAATCATTCAAAGGAACCTTGCTGGGTCAGTGGAGAAAGGAGTGAGGGTTTCGTCTGTATAGTAATTAGTGAAACAATTTGTTATTCACAAATATATGTAATGCACAAAATGTATGTATGCCTCAATGGAACAATGTTCTGTGGCATCATTTGTTTAATAAATATGCTCACGGAATTCCACTTTCACACAGTAGACCCACTCCCAATTTGCCTGCCTGTGAAAAAAGTGCCCTTGCAACAAACCTTGATGAAGTTTTACGTTGACATGATTTCTTCTTTATCAATTATCCATATTATCCATTGTATGCTTCTCTTTCATTGTTACTGTTTTTGACAAATTATCTGGAATATTTTAAATGAATCGAAGCTTATTGAAATGTAACCTGAATCCTTGACTCATCCAGGATCGGGATACCACTGGATTTAGATTTTGTGGTTCCAAGCTTGTTTTGCAGTCCACCGAGTTTTATGTTTGTGCTCCTGGTAGTTCCTGAGATATGAATGTATTCAATGTAGACCCTTACACACACAGACGGACCGATAAATCTGTTGAATTGTCTCGCAGTGCGTCAATTTTATGTGGATAAGGTCACGTAGTTGTATATTTACAAACCCATTAGTTTCATAGGTACTAATAAACATGTTACACTGATTGTTAAAATCAATCGGACAACGTCTAAGTGTATCTTGAGTCCAAAGAACCTTGTAGTGACAGTGAATGATTTCAAGAACGTGAGAAAAATGTTCTCAAGGAGAACACTTGTACTTACAAGTTCAGCAACAGATCTTTTTCCCATTGGAAGCTCAGTCGCTGATTGCAACAATGTTTTTCGAAGGTCACCTACAAATGCCTAATGACTTAACTAACTTCACCATTGTTGCTATCATGCTATAACATATAAACCAAGGTGTGTGTATTAAGGCAGGTTATGTCAAGGAGAGACGTGTTCCACACCTTAGACACATGCTGGACGAAGGGCAGGATATCCCCAGTCGAAAATTTCCCACGACAGGGCATTTTGTACAGGGTGGCCCAATAAAGGTAACCGAAATGTAGAACCGTTGTGTGTTCGGTTACCTTTTTTGGGCCACTCTGTATAAAATTAAAAATACATGTAAAAAGGTGTCAGAAATGCGAATATACAGTTCAGTAGAGCATACATGAATGCGCATCGCAAGTGTTTATCGTTTTGTTTCTTTGTTTCCTCCCTCAGAACAGTTATTCTGTGGGTATTAGGCTCGATTCGCGAAGAACTAGTGTGCCCATTTTTTTTACTGGTAGCAGAAATAGTGTCTAAATACGAATCCTATTTCCACGAACGTAAAATTGTGCCTAATTTCTTCTACGAAATGTTATCCCAGTAGGACAGATGCTTCCAACTCTTACTGTTACCAGCTGGTAGATTTGTTGATATCTAGTCTTCCGAAGCCCCTATGAGCATAATCTGGCTTCGATACCTACGCCTAGGAATCCCTAATGGGCCATTTAATCCCGTACAGCTTGTTGCCGGGGAAAAAGTCAGGCACTGGGGATTGTTCTTTGTAAATGGAGACAGGTGGTTCCAGGCAGATGGCTCTAGTTGTTTCCGGGTGCCCCACCTGTTGTCCTCCCAGCCGCCCTTCCTCAGGTGAAAAGTAAGGGAAATCTGACCCAGGCTGTAGTAAGACACTGCACTACTAGAAATTGTATTTCTGATTTTTGCATACGTAGACATAATGTTGTCAGTATCATCAAGGTTAGCTTGAAACAGAAATTGTAGATTCCAATCTCTTCGAGATTTGTCGAGACCATACCGAGAACGAGACATGACGTCTGTAAAATTGAGACGAGATCGAAACTTAATTTTCCGAGAGCATGGGCCTAAGTTACTTAGGACCTAACTTTGGGGGGAGGGGGCAGAATCAAAAGGTTTTGTCTCACATTATTTTTGCTAAATAACTGTTCAATTTGTGAGATCATAAAAATTACTCATTACCTTGCTTCTCAAAGCCAAAGGAGGTTAACAAAAATGCAATTAACTTGCAATTCTTAATAATCCTTCAAACCTGGGGGGTAAGTGTCCGCCTTGCCCCTGCCAAATTAGACCTCTGTCTGAAAATATCGTCTCGTTCTAGAATCTAGACTTTAGAGATATTCTCGTGTATTAAAATTTCGTCCAAAGCGACTTTGTGACTCGAGATCTTTGTTTTCCCTTCGAGAGTGAAATAACAAGCTGGTTTTTTCAGAAGTGTTGTTTTAAATACCGTACTTTAAAAGCATTTTTAAAGAATTTATTCAGAACACTTTTCATGTGAATATGTTTCAAATTAATTAGCTTTTTCAGTGTTTTTCACGTACTTTTTTCTGCTATTGTATTGCACATTAAAGAGAAAAAAATGTTTGCAAAGCTTATTGGAGGATTTCAGGGGTGCCCACAGGGGGGGATTATGGCGCAGTTTGCGACATCGAAATTTTTGGGGGGGATTTTTTCCTTAATGTAATATATAATTCAACATTTATATATTTTTCCAAAATAAATGTAAACACCTTGGGTACACCATATTTAATCCATTAAATTAAGAAAATGAAGTATTTACAGGTAGCAATGCCCACAGGTGGGTTTGTGGACTATGTCCGAGCAACTTTTTTTTGGGGGGGACGATTTTTTTGTGATGGAAATTTGATGTGAAACAGTACAGCATTTGGCACAAGTTCAATTACGTTATTAACTATCCATTGCTGTTACATAAATAGCTTATTCTAGACTGCCAAGGAAATTGTAACGGGATTATTATTAAGGAAGGGGGTATATCCAACTCTTACACATTGGGTCTTAAATCGACCGTGGGTTCTGGTGGGGATTGAGGATTATACGTTGGGGGAGGAGGGCAATATCAGACTATTGAATATCAGTGTTAAATCTTAGATTATCCTGGGAATTTTAGTTAGGGGGCTGAGCATTAAATTTGGGGGGAATATCCAACTGTTGTGTATTAATATTACGTCTGAGATTGTAGCGAAAAATATGGTTTGTGGACAGAGATTTTTTCCTTTCGGAGAGGGTAATATCTAGGTATTCTTCAATATAAACAGTCAGTCCAAAATTTTGGTTGGAGAATTGAATATTAAATTTGAAGGAAGGAGATATGGGAGCTCTTAATAAAGTGTAAAATCTTAGACTGTCAAGGGATTTCTTTAGGGTTCGAACATTATATTTGGGAACTATATTTAGCGATATGGTATGCGCACGTTTCGGCGCCGAACATGGGAAAAGAGTAGCTGCAATAGAGTAAATATCGAGGAATCCTATGGAAGTATTGACGTACCATTAAATTTATATTCTTGAAAGCCTGCAAAGAAATGGATATAAAAATTTTCTTGCTCGCTTCGCTCGCAATGTTGAGTTACAAGAATGCGTGCCTAGCATTTTCATGAGACGATTGTGAACAATTATACTGTAGCTGCATTACAAGACAAACAATATTCTCGATATTTATTAATAATATAATTTCTTAAAATATAATTTTTAGTGTCGATATACTGCTTAATTTAAAGCAGGTGAGTCATTTTGATGATATGGTTCTATTAGTAATATTATTGTATTATTGATTCCTTGTAGGCTATGCTGCAATAGTTGTACTAACTGTGTACTTCATAGTAACGCCTTGCACATTACTCGATAAAACAGGAAAATAAATAGTGTCAAATTCGCATTTCTAAGTTTTTGTTGCAGGGTAATTTTCCTTTAGCAAGTGAAATTTACGCTGAAGATGAAATCCATGCAATTATTGCTATGAATTAAGGAGGCACCTTATTGTATTCTCGTCCCGACCTTAGGAATTTCTAGCTAGGGTTCTGTAATTCTCGAGCTTAAGTTCTGTAAGACTTTGTGTTAAATACCCAAATTGTGGGTTATTAAATTCTTGTTTTCCAACCACAAACACTGTTTAAATATAAATTTATATAATTATGACACTTGAGATTGCTAGCTTTCCGTTATTTCGAAAATTCGAAGCATTAAAAAATATGGACAGTTTAACAGGCTATTGTATTCAAATAAAAAGAATTATGTATTGACCCAAAATATTTTGAGGGGTAATGCTTGATTTGCTTTATTTTACTTCGCTTTTTGTGCCACTTTTGGCTAATTTGCGAAGATGTAGATGAGTGATGATGTGATGAAATTAATGAAGGGACAGAGACATACAAAGAATTTTTTTATTTCCTAAACAGTATACAAGATATGGTTACATAGAACGATTATTATTATTATTTTTTTTTTTTTTTATGTATACGGATAAAAGTAGTCAAGCTACTTTCGGAGGTATGTGCTTATGCCCTGGTACCTGAAAATTAACCCAGGGCGTCAGTTCCGTGAATTTTTTACGGATTCCCCCGCTTTTCTTTGATTCATCCTTGATTTCCATTATTTTTTTAATTACAATAATTCACTGTGACATTGGCAAGAATGTCCCAGTGTGAAGAACCAAATTTGTTCGGTTTTCCTGAACAAAGTTGGTTTCACATCATTCTACAAGGTAAGAAGATTAAGATAAAGGTTAGAAATAGTAGGAAGTAAATAAGTGTTAGTGTTTAACATTAATATTATTTATGATCACAGATACGAAATTACATAAGTGTGTAATTGGGTGGGTAATGTTTTCTTAGGATATGTTTTATTGTGTGTCGTGTGCATTAGTGTTGATGGATGAGATGAGGAATGGACATTTACACGATTCTATGAATGTTAAGCAGGGTCTATGTTCTAGTATGTTATGTTTGAGATAGTGAGAGTATTATTGGCTTTGAGATGTACGTATTAATAGTAGGAAGAGATATGAAAGAACGAGTGGTACCTGATGCAAGGAGACTTGCGGGAGACCAGCAAGAGTTGGTCGGACTGGGATGAACATCGGTACGACGGTTGGTACCCGGGACATCATCAGGAAGGGAAGAAGTAGGGAGGGATTTCCTGGGAAGTATCGGGTACATTAGTACGTTCGGTAGTGGAAATATAGAGAATTGTCAAGAATCAGTTAGAGAAGTTTGCAGTGTGTTTAGTAACGAGAATAAAGAAGCGGGTGTAAGATTACAATTTAAGAAAGAAACGAAAAAGAAGAATCTTGGTTAAATTCGGTTGGTTCCTAGGTCGAGTCCTTGCAGTGTTATCCTTTGCCTTTCTCCGGGGAGACGTAACCTTTTTTCGTTTTGGCGTATCACTGTCTTCTGTATTAGTGTCTCCTTCTTGATGTTCCTGTGGGAGGTTCTGCTTCATTATCCTCTTGGTGATCTTAGTCCTAAGGAGGGATGTCCTGTTGTTGAGTTTGTCGAAGGTGGATTCTTTGTGATCTTCTGGGGGGTATATTACATTCCGGAGGTAGGGGTTGAATGGGGAGGTGAGTGATGCCGGATTTGAAGAGGGAATGTTCCTCTTTCGACACCAGGTTTGTTAAGTCGTTTAGTGACGTAAAGTGCTCGGGATTTCTTATTAACTGGTACGTGTTGAAGTTTGGTAGCTTTTGTCTTAAATCTTCGATTTGTTTGTTTGATGTCTGGCAAAAGAAGGCTTTATGTTCCGGTGTGTCCGTCTCGGTTTTACATTTCAGGC
The DNA here is from genome assembly GCF_977018435.1 of Lepisma saccharinum. NCBI lineage: Eukaryota > Metazoa > Arthropoda > Insecta > Zygentoma > Lepismatidae > Lepisma > Lepisma saccharinum. Next base: position 49,473,762 of record NC_139233.1, read on the forward strand.
ATTTATCAGTCTGTCTGAGGTTGTGCTTATTTAGGTGTTGACCGTAGGGACCGTGTCCCGTTAGGAAATGTATGAGACCTCTCGTGGGATGGAAATGGTCCATCGAAAGTCGTTCTTTTATGTTTGGAAGGAAGCTGTGAAGTCTCCTTCCTTGCGTAGCTTGTGTCCATTCCTGTTGCCAGACGCTAAACAAGTGGTTGTAAATTTCTGGTACCGTGGCAGGGCGTATTCCAATTAGTTTATAGATTTCGTCCTCTTGTCCATTTCTAAAGTAATACTTTGATGCTCTAGTTTTAATAACGATTTCAATAGGCTGTAGGCCCGCAATCATGAGAAGAGCCAGGGTTGAGGTTGTTCTGAATGCACCCGTTAGGCGAAGTATCACTTTGCGTTGTGAAGATCTCAATCTGTTTTTAATGTACTGTTTACTGGTTTCCATGACCCACAGGGGCGAGCCATAGGAAATAATAGAATTATATATGGTAATGAGATATGTTTTTATGTGTGATAGTGGAAGGTTGTAGTTTGCTGAACTCAATGTGGCTAGACTGTTTATAGTTGTTTCGGCCTGGGTTGTTGCCAGGGCTATGTGTCTGTTAAAAAACATCTTCTCTTGAAGAGTAATGCCAAGGTATTTAGCTTCTCTTACTCTTTTTAAATTTCTTTCTCTGAGTTTGATTTGAGGGTTTCTTTGTAACTTCCCCTTAAGGATAATATAATGAGTCTTTTCCGAAGCTATTTTGAGTTTAGCATGATCACACCAATTGGATAGCATATTGATTGCAGTGGATGCTTTATCTTCGATTTCCCTTCTTGAGTTACCGGAAGTGAGCATGATAATGTCATCCGCATAAGCTATGATCTGGTCTATGTCTGGATGGTCTTGTAGTTTCATAAGCGCAGGCTCCAAGTTAGTATTCCAAAGCTCGGGTCCCAGAATGGAACCCTGAGGACAACCTTTTGACGTGATCTTACTCATTTGTAGATCCGGATATTTGATGCTAATTTTTCTGTTAGAGAAATAACTTTTCAGAATTAGGAAGAGTGTACCTGGGCAGTTCATATTTTTAAGTGTTTGAAAAAGGCTGGGCCACCACAAGTTGTCAAATGCCCCGGCGATGTCCACCATGATTCCAACCATGTACTTGTTTGGAGTGTGTGAAGGGACACTCACAAACATCCATGCCCAGGCCAGGATTCGAACCCGGGACACCTGCGTCGTAGCACGATGTGCTAACCACTGCGCCACGGGGGCCGGCTTTGAAGGGTAATACATCCACGGTCTAGCTGGGGGGTGGCAACCTCTGTTTAAGGAGAACGAGCAGGACAAGTATCGTGTTCAATAAAGCTTAAACAAACGTTACTTTCAATAGACACGCTATCGTAATTAAATACTTCATGTGGATTACCACATGATTTGGGGGGCCGCATGACGAAATGGGGGGGATGGGCACCCCTGGAGGTGTTGATACATATCTGAGCTCCCACGTAACCTAATGTTTGGTCAGAGCGGTTCTGGGTTCGATTCCCGATTGGATCTCCAAAATGTCGGTGTTGACAACCTCTGCTCCAGCGCAAGTATAATCCCATTTCCAAAACCTCACCAAATGAAGATGAAGAAAAAACAAAAATAGCGATGGACAATTTGCCTACTGTTCTTTGCGGCTGATTGTACGGAATGTTAAAGACACAATCTGCAAGCTTCTGTGTTGCAATTTTATATGAAACTTATTATAATTTTTATCAATACAGGTAAAAAAAAGAAAAGAAAAAAAGGTAAAGTGTTCCCCTGTGCATAGCACCACGCCATTAAGGCGTATAGGGGGTGTGGGGGTAACGCCCCACACTTTCTTGATCCGGTCGTGAGTGGGGGTGATGTGATCAGCATCACGCCCCTGACCGCCTTTACCCCCCAGGGTTTCCCCCAGGTACCCATGTTATTCGACGCTGGGTAGGCGCCGGGGACGCTTCCACCGTACAATACAGGTATCTAATATAAATATTATTTTTCTTCGTTTAAAGATGAACATTAATGAGGTTCATCTGTAAGAATTAACAATATTTGTTAACTGTATTTAGTGTTTAAATCGTTTCTTTAGCTTATTGTGCAAGGGAGACGAACAACACTTGTTTTAGAAGTTAAAATCTTATTTTTGTATCTAGCATCGCTCTTACTACTCGTTAAACATAATCATAAAAACACTGTTACAAGAGAAAACAATAAACATTATTAAATTATTGCAACAAGTCTTGTTTCATTCAACACTTTCCCCTCCCAAAAAATCCATTAGCTGTGAAAGCATGCACTTCCTCCAACGTGCATTTTATTGTATGCAATTCAACAATAGCTTTGCTCATTGTTTCGAATTTTATTGAACAGAAAGTTCTTGCAATCACTCTTTGTCTAGGTTATTCGTGAAATTCCTTGATTATTCAGCGCATGTCTTTCTTTTAATAAGCTTCAGACTTTAATGTTCAATCGTGTTCTACAAGAGCCCGTTTGGTAAAGAGTTAAATGTGTGTTTGAAGAGTGTGTACATCGTGTGTTCGAAAGGGAAATGTGGATGTTTCTTGTTTTGTTCTGTGCGACGCGAATTGATTTGTACACCGTCATCGTGCTGATGGGTTGTTGATGCAGCTCCCATCCAGGTATCTTTATGTTTGCTATTGTATGCTATTTTTGCGCTTACAGCACTCCTAGTTATTTGTTATTACTTTCTTTCCTGTAGTCTGTATCGCCTTTTTTTACCTTTCGCTGTTTAGTTTCGCGTTGTACTTCTCTTCCTTGCTTATCTTCGAAGCAGTAGCGTATGCTGGGTCCAAGGTCTGGACTGCGTATCACACGTGGTCCTAGGCTACGAAGGAAAGGAAAAGACTACACTCTCATAAACGCCATATGTAGAGGTACATATTTTTGACAAATAAAATATTTCGGTACAAAAACAGTCTCTTTCGGGTTCAAAAGCGGTAAATAATGTAACATTTCTGTGTTATAGCGGTGAATAATCACATCAAAAGTGCTATATAAAATGACATTTTGGTTTTAAAATTGTGAATATAATCCTCAATTTGATTTAAAAACTGCCCTTATTACAGAAAGTAAACTTATCCCTTCTAATAGCACATTTAAGTTGTTACCAGAGTATTAAGTTTATTCCTGTGTAAAGGGGTCCATTTTTGCTTCTCAAATATTTACAGCAGAATTAATCAATTTTCCGTGAATTGCAAAACTCACAGGATACTTCAGACTTCAGAAAGTGTCGCGTAGGTATATAAACGGTAAATTTCGTGTTTAAGAGTATATTTCGCATTTTGCAGTTCATTTCGCATTATTTCGTGATGAAACAGGATAGGAAAATGCACCTCACACCTTTCAGAAACATGAAAAATGAACATTATAGCATGTTATTTCATATTTCGTGTTTTCGTCAAAAACTAAATTTGCATGCCTCTAGCCATATGTAAGTGGTATACACCAATTTTGCTCGTTCTCGACGTCTTCAAGGAATTTATGTTGCTATAACAAGGTTGCAAACTTCTAAGAAATCAGGTAGCCAACTCCAGAAAGACAATCACCTTATCGAAATGAATAGTTTTATCACAATTTTTAATCGATTTTTCTTCTGTAATTTAGTTTGTGGACTTCAGGCTTCACATATAATCAAGCTAGTCTAGAATATACGCTCCTGCTTCGAAGGTATTTCTTTCTTACTTGTTTCGTTACGCTATTATTTTGTATCGCTTGTTTCGTTTCTCGGTTATCTTGTATACGTAGCTTGTTTTGTTTCGCGATTTTTGTATAGCGTGTTTTATTTTGCGGTAATTTTGTATAACCTGTTTTGTTTCGCGCATATTTTTATCGCTTGTTTGGTTTCGCGGTTTCCTGTATCGCTTGTTTAGTTTCGCGGTTTCTTGTATCGCTTGTTTAGTTTCGCGGTTATTTTTTATCCTTGTATCGAGATTAGTTGTGGAACAGGAGAAAGTTGGAGTGTGTTTGGTGAAAGGGAAGTGAGAAGTGAGGCAAGGAAGATGGCAGGAAGAATGGAAGAAGAACGAGGGGAGTGAATGTGGTGGTAGGGGAGGGGAAAGAATGTGTATATAGGGGAAAGACAAACTAAGAGACAGCATAAGAAATAAATTCAATCAAATATATATATATATATATATATATATATATATATATATATATATATATATATATATATATATAGGGGAGGAAAAATTCAAATGTGATGTAGTGCTTACAGCCTATGGCTCGGACATGAAAGGAATAAATCTAAATCTAGTTAATTCCCTCGTTTTGTACCCTTGAAATCTAGGGGTTCCGGGGTAGAGGCACATAGTGGTTCGGATCCCACTTCAAACTGTAGCCTCAGCTCTGATTACCTTTCAGTGCATAAAGTGGACTTACAAAAACTCAATCTGTTCTCATTTCCTCATCTCGTGATAATTCTTTCATTCACTAGCATTGAATTATTGGATGGATCATTTTCGATGTAAAAATCAAACCTTTTATGATGTTATGTTTAATTTTCATCGAAAATTAACTGTCATTCGTTTTCACCCAGCTCATACAGTCTCTACCTGAAGGTAACGACGGCCGGAGTGTGGTGCTGATCACATCACATCCACTGTGGCAGAGAAGAACACCTCCTATGTGAATTAACAAAAACATTTCAAGGACAAATCTTAAAACTTAACTTTCCTTGCATGTTTCATTAATTTCAGCCGGTAACTGAAACGGTAACGTGTTAATCTTGGAATAATATAGACTGTCATTAAGGCATTAATTTTGCAATAAAATAAACTGTAACGCCTTGCTTTTGGATGTAGCTATACGGAAACGTGTTACTTTTGGATGTAGCTGTACGGAAACGTGTTACTTTTGGATGTAGCTGTACGGAAACGTGTTACTTTTGGATGTAGCTGTACGGAAACGTGTTACTTTCGGATGCAACTGTACGGAAACATGTTACTTTTGGAAGAAAATTGAAGGTAACGCATTACTTTCTTTTGGCGTAATTGATTCAGCTGTGTAATAAGGAACCATTGCAGTTCTGGCATGGTGTGATGTCAGAAGTTGAGATGTTCCGAGTGACATCATCGTGTAATTCGCGGGTGATGATTCTTGCTTTTATTTCCTAGTGAAGTGGCTGCTTCTGTTAGGGACCATTGCGTGAGGCAGGACACGGTGTTTTCAGCAACTTCCAGAGCCCCCGAGGCAAGTGCTTTCGGGGGTTCCAAGTGGTACCAGTGTTGCAAACCCTAACTAGTAAATACACCAAAAGTAAAAAGAAAAAATCTTGGAAAGTTTTATCTCCCAAGTCCTTATTTTCTCGCACGGACAGGATAAGCAGGACTATTTAAAGTTGCGTTACAGAACCACGGTGTGTCGCCTTCGATTCCTGAGTAAGGTTTGTTTCCTCATATGTCAGTATTAAATCGTAGGAAAGCGACGTGATAGGACGAATTACGAGAACCACCGGAATGTTCCTCCCGACGAGAATTCAACCCGGGACGCATGGATTAAAGGGAGATAACGTTAACTAGTACACTACAGGAGAAGATGGCGCTTCGGTGCTTAGATAACAATAACGTTATATATATGATACTCCAATATAAAAAGTTTTTCAAGTTTATTCCTAGCTAAATCAAATACTTCTTTACTATACCGCATCCTGGGCATAAGATAACACTATGTTCTTTATCATTGAAGATTTGAAGGAAAAGCCATCTGCATCCCATCGTCGCTGTTTTCTGGTTGTTATGATACAAACCATTAATAGACTGTTTTTAGATTGACAATAGCTCAAGACAATATTAGTTAACTCGGTTGGATAATTATCCGTGGAAGACAGCAATCAATCTAAAGTATTTGGTCGGTAATTCCTAAACTAGTCTCTTTCCGAAAAGAATGAACTCAATACATCTTAAAATTTATGTACTGCATGATTATATAAGAAAAATCGATTCCCTCTTAGTAGTTTGTCATGTATCTTCAAGTGTTAAAGGTAGCTCCATCTGGTAGGAATTTTGACGATCTCTGGTCTGCCTACACCGAAGCTCTTTCGTGCATTTTTGTATCCTTTTTGAAATAGGTCTACGTTTTACTCTTGCGTTTAAAAAAAAAAGTAAATCGAAATCAAAGACTTAAAATGAAACCACGAGGAAAATTTGAAACACAGAGAACCGAGTGCAAAAAAAAAAAAAAAATAGTGAAGCAGGGACTGCATCTCATAACAAGCCATACTGCAATACATAGGTTATATAATGCATTTTTTCAACATCAGCAACAAAGATTTGTTATGTTGTTTTCTTAAGTATTGCATGATACGTGCACGTAATTTTCCGCGATCTACCTTATCGTAGGCTGTTAAGCTTACTGCACTAAGAAGACCGAGGTCCTATGTTCGAACCCTGAATAAGATGTGTGTCGTGTGACGCGTCATTCGTTAGAAATCATGATTGAGTTGTAGGGTGTATAGTATATTAGAATATGGAAAACTGTTTATAGTGTTTTTTCTTGTTATGTTCATAACATGAAGGTGGTTATAAAGATATTGGTAGGATTTTGGATGGATGGTGCTTTTCATACTGAGAAAACTCGATACCTTGAGTATTTTTTGGCTGTGTTTTGACACACAACAGCTTGAATGATGTCTATTCTTTTAACTATTTCATCAAACTCACCATTCATCTCCATCGTCGCAATTACCTTAAGAGGTACAATCACGGACACTTCTGGGTTGTAATAACCTCATTTACTTTCAATCGAATCGCGACAACGCAAAAGTGTCCGTGACTGTACAAATAACCAAAAGTACAACACAAAACAAAAACACGTAATCTATCAATCGTTTAAGATTTACAATTACAGCAAACCTAGAATGGCGAAATCACTAGAGGTAGACCTTTTTGTAGGCGGTTGGCAACTCTGGCTGGCAACGTTGCAGTTGTTACGTCGCACTGCGAGGCCCGGTGTTGGCTTTTGGAAAGAACTATTGGGGTCCTGCTGGTAGGAAAGGAACCATCTGCTCCCGTCCAAAAACCAGAAGGTGGAAGTGAAAAGCTTCCCCCGAAAAAAAAAACTCACCCCCTTTCATACCGTCCACCCCTCTTTTTGTTTCCTACCTTTTTTTATCGTGGCTTCTGAATTCCCTAATTAAGTATAGCCCATTATAACAGATAGGGAAGATGTCATCTTCAACCTTTCCAGGAAGATGGTGTGGTAGACAACGCGCTTGTAGTAAGTGGAGGAGGGGGGGCACGTCTGCAGGATAACATTCGATAAATCTGTCACCTGTTTCCTGAACCCCTGTACACACTCCATCCTTATTTATCCTTGATATCCTACTTCCTTCCGTTCGTTTTACAATTCAAAAGTTATATCTTTGTTGATGGATTTCGGCCTGAAGCAAGGTGCATGCATACAAGGTGGGGCAATAACGGAGAGTGAGTGCTCATTGGTTGTCAGTAATTGACAACATGTGGGTTCTTATGGTTGTCGAGTAGCAGAATTCACGATCTCGCTATCGAAGGTTCCGGGCTATAGTCAGGGTCGGTTTTTTTTGTTCATTAGCGATAAACGCGAAATGTAACGGAGAGATGCAGCAAGTAGTATATTCACGATTTATCACAAATGTGACCGATTTACGGCTGTAATTTTGTCACGAATTTTCGCGAAAATTGACCGTTTCCGCGCACATTTTCATTTTTACGATAAAAACGAAAAAAAATCCTTTTTACATATTTCCTTTTAAGAAATATATTCGATTTGAAGATGTTGGCTGCAAAGGAATGAAGAATCATTTATTTGCCCATAAATGTTGCAAATGTTATGCCTTGTATAAAATCATTCATTGATTTAGTACCACGAAATTTTCACGAAATTACTGCCATATTTTTAACTATAAACACGATATTTTATATATTTTTCACGAAATTTTTGAAGAATTAACACAAAAGAAAACCGGGGGCTTGTGGTAACGCTTGTAATCGCGAAGTCCCTACAAGATCACCGGTGGAGGTACAGTCAGCGGCAATAAAAATAGGACAACTAGATCCTGAAATGCTCTGTTCCCTGCAATGTGTTATGTCTGTTGCCTAACTACGGCGATTAGTAGATTTTAATAGCAAATTTTCAGGGCCCCGTTTCAAACAGTAGGTCCATTCCGATCAGCCTATATGAACATAAAGTGTGTCAAATTCTGTACTATCAAGACTCCTAAGGGACGTGGAGGCAGGGCTATACACATTCTCGATCTCGACCATGGCGGAGAAGTGATTAACACCATGATCCAGCCTAACGCAGGGTACCCATTAATGAGAGACTGAGTAAGTCCAGAATTTCTTCCTGTTCAGGTAAGTCTAGTGTGTGGCTTTCTATTGTCAAAATTGGAACTTGCTCACCGAAGGTTCTGGGTTTGGAGTCCTGGCCTGACCATGTCTATTCAAGATTCATTCTGGTCGTCGTGATCGGTCAAAAATGGCAGAAAAAGCGATGTAAAATTTGAAAAATGCAAATACAAATTTTAGTATTCACTGTTGCAGCCTCTTACTCTTCTAAGCTGATTTTTAAATATATTTTCCAGTTCAGCGTATTCTTACCTGGCTTCTTATAGGGCTCTACTTATCACCGTAGAGTTAGGCAACACACATGACGCTTTGCAGGGAAGCGAGGATCTAGGCGTCCCATTTTTATTGCCGGCGACTACACTCGCTTCGCTTAACAGAGCCGCAATTCTGTACACAGCATTTTTTGTTCAATGTCTATCGAACTGTATAAAGAAGAGAATTGCCGACTACTAAGTGTGGCGAGTGTGCAATAGCTTCCAGGGTCAACCCCCGTCCCCCAAATCAAATCCTGGGTACGCCACTGCTCTACCATCATAACTATGTACAGGTTTCGTATGTAACCTTCATTTTAATGACCATGCACGGTTCTCTGAACGGGGAAGGAGGAGGAGTGGGGGCTAGGGCCGTTGACTTGGTGCTAATGAATCCGTAGGAATAAATAGAAATCTTCATTAGACAACGAACAGACCGTAATGCCTTATGCAATGTAATGAGTCTCCAGCGACGCTTCACACACTGTTACTCGCTACGTCTCAAGAAGCTTGAGTTTGCCCAGCACCGGCTGGCCGTCGACCATATGACATATCTTTACCTCTCGGCTTTCTTCGTTTCTTCTTAGAACAGACGGTCTGGGGTTAATATACAGTCCATCTGTCGTTTCTGCATGGGGAACTTCTCAATAGACCCTACTGGAAGGGGAGGTGGGTTATTATTTCGGTTCGTATTCTTGTATTGTATACTTATTTCGCGTTTACTAGTTCTTGACTCTCTCTCGCAATGTAGTTCTCTAATGTATTTTTGCGCTTGTTCTTGTTACCGTTTGTCAACCTCACCTCCGGTAACTTGCAGGCCAACGAGGGTCTGGTATCTGGACCCACGTCAGTATAATCAATCCTCTGTAGGATTGTTTTGTCCATATATGTGCAGAGTGTCCCTTTACAGCATCAGATTTAAACATGGTAAGGAGCAGAGGCGTGGTGTGCATGTAGCCGGTGTTACCGCAGGTAACAGCAAAATGTAAAGTTTAAAAAGTTGTTTCAATAAATTGAAAACATTGTTAAATACATTAATGAACACCGTTGCCGTCGAGTAGATATTGCCTAGGACACTTTTTCTGCAGCCGACAGAAGCGAAGAGGGAGGCCGTTCCGCTACCCTGAAGAGGCAACAAGGGAGAAGAGGGCGCCAATGCAAGGAAAGAGCGGGGAAGGACTTTGGGGAAGGCTCGGCTGGACCTTTGACATGCAAATGGGCGATTTTTTTTTTCAAATTTTCATCTCCATTCGCAAAACTTCTTGGATATTTCAAAATATGAAACATTACATCAGCTTAGAATTCCTTCTAGAGCAGTGACGTGAAATTTCGTGTAGTTTTCTTTCACTGTTGTCTAGATATTATCTATAGTTTTGTGATTACATAAGTCTATTAAACTATTGATAATATCTAGACAACAATGAAAGAAAACTACATGAAAATTCACGTCAATGCTCTAGAAGGAATTCTAAGCTGATGTAATGTTTCATATTTTGAAATATCCAAGAAGTTTTTCGAATGGAGAGGAAAATGTGAAAAAATTCGCCCATTTGCATGCCAAAGGTCCAGCCGAGCCTTAAGGGGCCCTGTTGCCGTTCGTACCTACCGGATCAGCCAGTGTTGTCACATTGGATTTGCAGAAAAGAGCTAAATCCCGCCTAAAATAGGAATACCATTTCTGTGAAGCAACTAGAGGTAGACTGCAAAGCTAAGGGGATTGAACTACAACTGAGACTAGTTAGGCAATAGACTAAATATAGTTCCTTGGTGCGATTCGTGATTTGGACAAACCTTGCTCCAAAATACTAAGTTGGCAACAGTAGTACGTACAGCTGGGCTTCCCTTCCACAAAGGAGCGGAGTTCTGTCGTCTGCTCAGTGCTCACCACACACAAACGTCAAACTGACCCGAGAAAAGTGTGGATCTTCTTCTTCCCCTTCGCACCCTCATTGCAAAGAAACAGAGACAGATGAAGGATTGACAAGGGTCTATCACTATTGATTGGATTTTCGTGGTAACTGTCTCATGAGTGGTAGTTCCTTCTAGGAGTGTTTGTAGCTAAATCACTGTGCTGATTGTAAAACAAGAACGATATGAACAAATATCTTGCTCGAAGACATGTTTTCTTTACCGGGGGAGGGGGTGATAACGTCTAGCAGGCATAATTGTCGTACTGATAGCCGGTAACACTTTTTAAAAAGTCACGCCACGCCACTAGTAAAGAAAATTTAATCCTCTGAGACAACTGTGGATTTTAGTGGTCCCCGTATAATGGGTGCAAACCCAGGTGTTGATGCACCTCAAGATTTTATTTCAATCAATCAAATCTTGTTCCGGCTTGCCATTTTCTTTTCTTCCACTGTGAAGAAATATGCAACTGTTTTGCCATCAAAAGTGGTGGGAACAGGACATTGCTCTTGGTGTTAATGCGGAATTGGCGTTGTTTAGCACCATATTTGGTTCTGTGTTACACCATTTCCTGGCAAACAACGCCAATGGAGACCTGTAACACTCGATGAGGTGTTGTGCTACACCAATTAGGGTAGTGCAACACTTTTGGTGGCAACTAAGTTGCGTATTTTTTTAGTGTGTGGTCTTGTTCCTGGAGTCAGCAATACTTTGAGTAATGTTTTCCTGTCGTAAGGCAAAGCTAATAAAGCACTCAAAATGCTGACCAAGGCAGAATTTATTGTCAAATACAGACATCACAAACGTGTCGCTTCAACCTTATAGCAAGGTCTTGCTCAGACTCTGAACCAATTTTTTTAAAAATAAAGTTGCTATAAAGCTTACATAATTTGTATTCATGATTAAATCAAGGAGACTTAGGTGGGCAGGCCATGTGTCACGAATGGGAGAGGAAAGAGGAGTTTACAGGATTCTTGTTGGGAAACCTCATGGTACGAGACCTGTAGGATGGCCAAGACGAGGATGGAGGGATAACGTTGAGAAGGACCTAAAGGAAATTGGTAGGGATGCAAAAGAGTATATAGATCTTGCTCAGGATAGAGACAGATGGAAGGCCTGTGTTGCTGCAGCCATGACCCTTCGGGTTTAAGAAGGCTAGAGAGTTAGAGGGAGAGAGTTAGTTATAGAGCTTACCCTCTGCACATTGATTTCATTAGGTTTACTTTACTTCGTTTTTCTGCCTCTTTCGGCTAACTGCGAAGATGAGGAGAACTAACGATATGATGAAATTGATGAAGGGGCACGCACAAAGAATGCCCACGTCGAGGTCAGGATTCGAACCTACAACTCCTGGCGTCGTAGCACTAATCACTCCGCCACGCAGGTTGGATCTCTGCACATTGCATCATGTCGTCAAGGGGGAATGTGGTGACCCTAAAAAGGGACTTCTTTTTTCAGTTCGTCTGGTCACCTTGTAATATTCTATTAGTTCGCAAGAGAATTTTAAACATAAATGAATAATGAATGTTTCTTTCTGGCAGTACAAAACAAATAACCATGTTAATGTTCTGGAAGTATTAAATATAGAATGTAATATTTTGAATTATAGGCTTTTCTTTATTTACAATATTAAAAGTTTGGCTCTTATTTGCCTTATTGCGTTTGCCTACAATTCTGTCTGTTTACATTCTTTAGTGCCTTTTGTATCTCTCTTGGGGCAGTTTTAGTTCCCATCCTCCATCTACTGCAAGCACTTGCATACGCATGGGGGAGCAGATGGGGCTACGGCCCCCTCCGAAATTGACAAAATCAAAATTTTCAAATGAAAGCAATATAGTTCGAAAAAAAAAACAAAGTGTTAAATGCAGACCCCTTTTAAAAATGACCTCCGATTACAATTATTGTCTTTGAACAACTTTTAAAACTAAGTTTACGAATAGTAATTATGAAATATTTTATTGTATCAATACCTGCTCTTACTCCTATAACGGAGCTATGTAATTCCCCCTTTGCAATTCCAGCCTCCTCTGGCAAAAAATCCTGCGTACGTTAGTGACTGTAAGAATCGAAGTGTAATGTGATCAAAAACACGAGGCCTATGAGAAGGTTCCACAAATTCAATATAGCAGCTACGTTGAGCGGCACTGTCTTCCTATGCGCAGCTGTCACTGGAACAGCTAATGGGATTTCTGAACAGGCACGTGCATGTGTTTACATTGATTTCGTTTTTAGAGTGGACAGAGAATAGAAATCCGGACTTTACTCATCGCACACTCACCTCACATTTGAGATTATTTGTAGGTGACCAGGTTACGCAACAGCTCTGCTGTACCCATAGTTCTCTCGCACGAGTCTTTAATTGTTGCAGTTTTACGTCACTGAAGAGTCATCGCCCTCTCCTGCGACCACCAATTAGCGTATGCAGCAACCGTGTGCGAAATATTTCCATGAGCTGATTTTCAACCTGATAGTGCTTCATTATCCTCTTTCATACGGGACAAGACAGTTAATGCTATAAGCTTTGGAGGTTTTTTTGTGAGGGGCACGTGTTATAGTCATGGATAATAATGATAAAACAGGCTAGGCATAATATAGCTCACTATTGTCTATAGATGATTGAGTATCAGTGTATATTAAGTCTAATTGAATATAAGACTGGTGGTTTGCTAAAGCTAATGTCCTTACTAACGATAATATTTTAAGTAATTGCATATCTTTCCTTTATACGTATGTAGCAAAGCAAAAGTTGCAAATATCGATGTATTACAATAGTAGGAACGATAATAAAGGATTGCGAAATATGCACAGTGACGTTCATATTTTGAAAATTTCGTCCTACAGGCTACCACAATTTCGTCGTTGACACTTGGACCATTTCCGTCACAGATTGTCCAACATCTGAAACGTGTCGGTTTCTGCTTCAATGCACTTTCCGTAGCTTCAAAGTTCTTTACCCGCCCCCCGTAGCGGAGTGGTTAGCACATCGCGCTACGACGCCAGGGGTCCCGGGTTCGAATCCCGGCCTGGTCATGGATGTTTGTGAGTTTCCATTCAACAATTTCATCATGTCATCACTCATCCCATCTTCGCAAATTATCCAAAGGTGGCACAAAAAGCGAAGTAAAATAAAGAAAATTAATCAATCAAAGTTCTTTACCCACACCCTGATTTCATTGAATAAGATCATGTCCCCAGAGATTAAAATAACATCGATATTCTTGTCTCGCAGCGGCAACACTCACACCATTTTTATAAAATGTCCTCACAGCTACAGCACGTAGAGCTCCGTTCCAGCGATCCATGTCTGTAAATGACGTACATTGGAGATGCAAACGACAATCAACAGTGTACATGAATTTCACATTACATATTTTCCCTTTAGAGAACACTCTTTTATGTAAGATGCGGTAGTTTTCATCCAGATACATTTATAGCATAAACATTCAAAATATAATTTCACCAAAAATTGGGTAGTTTTTGTGATTGTGACAAGCCCGTCACCTTACATTCAACTGGTTTCAAATCATTAAAAAATCCCACCGCAAACATCAAGCCGCCGTGTGTACTTTGTTCGCTACTGCTGCCATAGTAGCTGTACGTCAGCAGATCTACCTATAGCTCTCGCTTCGAGAAAAAAATGGCGTTGAGCTTGTGTTCGGCTACGAGGTTTTTCGGATCGTGATTGTGTTATCCGGTTTTTATTTCGTAGTTATTACGTGTTTGACTATAAAATACCTCTTGTGAGGTATTCGAAGTGAAAATTAATTTGGATTTATTAACTTAGTGTGTGTATTTGTGTAAATAAGAGTATAGTAGTGGTAACGATAAACTGACTCACCTGAACGCTATTAATCAGTGTAATGGGGGAAGAAGCTACCCTATGTGCTGCTGATACCCTATTAGCATTAAGCGGTGGTGAAACTCCCGTCTTTCTACAGACTAATATATCAAGTGTGAATGACGAGGATGCTATCATGAAAGGGGTGGAAGAAAAACAAGAACATCGTGCAAAAAAGAGATCGGCGGATTCAGAATCAACTGCCCAACCAGATAAAATCATCCGATCGAACGAGAATGAAAATTCTCCATCACGACAGTACACATTGACAATGCACAATCAGGTCCATATATAGTACTGTTAGAGGAAACAGGAAAAGATATAGGAAAACTGTCCGGTGGCAGTTTAGGGAATAAATTTCGAAAGGCAGGACTAGACATAGAATTGATCGAACAGTGTGGTAAAAATAGAGTCCGTGTGACTTTTCCAAATGCAAAAGCTGCAAATGCTTTCACACAAAACGAAATGTATCATAAAGATTTACAGGTTCGAGCTAGAATTCCTCAAGCTCTTGTACAGCGAGACGGTCTTATTTTCGGAGTTGGCATAGATATCAGTGTACAAGACATTATGGATGGAGTGCAATCGGCGATCCCAGTCATCAGCGCGAGGCGTATGCAGAGGAAAGTATGGAATAATACGGGTTTTTCGATCTGAGAGACACAAAATTAATATGCCTAACCTTTCAGGGTAATGTCTTACCAGAAAGAATACTAGTAAACAGTGAAATTTTCGAGGTCCGACCTAGAACGAGGTCTGTCTTACAATGTCAAAACTGTTTCCGTTATGCGCATCAAACTAAGAACTGCCGTTCAAAAGCAATCTGCATCAACTGTGGAAAAGAAAAACATGGAGATTCCTGCACAGAAGTTCCTATTTGTGTCATATGTCGAGGTAATCATAGAGCTACATCCCCAGATTGCCCTCAACGACAAATAGAACGGCAAATACAGACGCGGATGGCGGAGGAAAACTTATCTTATTTTGAAGCTAAGGCAAAAATATTGGGGACATATAAACCACCTCTAACTAGAAGAGACATTTTGGCACCTCCATTAACTGCTAAACAATTTCCACCGCTCCCCTCTCACGCTGAGGTCATCCAATGTACAATGGCAAGTCCATTAATATCTGTGACAACTAGAGAGTCAATAACTCCTAAAATAGTTACATCCTCGCAACCCTCAATGCGAAAACAGAAAAATCACACGAGTGTGAGCAAAGATGGGCTGCACTCACGTAGAAGTAATATATGGACACGAGAAACTCCAAAACCACCTAAAGAGCTATTTTATGAATCTTCATCACTTGACAGTTTATCCGAAGACGAGGAGAATACGCCATCACCCCCAATTGGACGAAATGCGCAACCCCAGTCTGGATCCAATCACATTGAGCAACATCCACATGAGCATAGATCATCAAATAGACAGATCATTTCAAATCCTCCAGCGGAAAATCTTCAGGCACTGTATAAATCGTTAATGCAAACTTTGCCAGAGCTGTGGTCGGCACTAATAAATATATCAGAACTTAGAAGACAACAACCACTACTTAAACATATTCATGAGCTAACAGGGAATCTCTTGACTGTTTTACAAAACTTAATTTCATAAATCCAGGAATCAAAGGGGAAAAAATTAATAGTATATTGTAGGGAATGGAATTTTTAATTCAGTGGAATATAAATAGTTTTTCCGCACGTAAAATCGAATTAAATAAACTAATTGAGGAATCCCATCCTTTAATTCTCTGTTTACAAGAGACTAAAGGAAAGCAATACGAGAATTACAATCTAAAATATTATAATACTATAGGTCCGACATTTCAACACAATGAAAGAGGTGTGAGCATACACATTCATGAGAGTGTGGCCCACCAAACTTTTTTTATACCCAAAAATTAATATAGTAAACAGATATCATGTAGAAATCATAGCAGTGCGCATAAAAATACAAAACTTTTATTTCAGTATTATTAATTTTTACATACCTTCGAATTCGTTATCTCAAAAAATACAACTACAAGATTTTCAAGGTATTCTGGACAATATTCCAGGCCCTTATATTTGTGTAGGAGATTTTAACGGGCATCATCCAATGTGGGGCGGTTCACGATCAGATCATTTAGGCCAGATTTTAGTGGACTGGATAGAACATAATAATTTTATCATACTTAATGATGGTTCCATAACACATATTCCTCGATCCGGAAATAATCCTTCTGTGATAGATCTAACCATAGTGTCTGATGAAATTTTCCCCCAACTTACCTGGTTTGTGGATGAGGATATGCGTGGAAGTGATCACTTACCCATACATGTTCAAGGAAGATTTATGTATAATGTACAGATCCCGCGAAATACACCTCTCCTTAGACGCTGGAAAACTAACCTTATTGATTGGTCATTGTATTCCACAACAATTGACTCCTTGATATTATCAGAAAATTTACGATCTAATACTGATATCTCGTATTCTCAATTTATACAACTAATTACAAAAACTCTGGATATCGTAGGTGTACGTTCAAAAGGGCATGATACACATAGATTCCCACAATTATATTGGTGGACACCAGAATGCGAGACTGCTAAACAGAACCGTAAACGTGATGCTAGCAGACCCACAATTACCCACAAAATTGCCTGGAAGAGAAGTCAGGCTCTTGCTAAAAAAAGCTTTCAAAAAAGCCAAAAAAATAGCCTGAATAAATTATTGTAACTCTTTAGGAAATGCTGAACCTATAAAACTCGTCTGGAAAAAATTTAATTCTTTAAGACACCCGAAACTAAGCAGGAAACAGACAATTGATGTAACCTGGCAAAATGAATTTCTCTCCATGATTGCGCCTCCTTCAGTAAATATAGAATATCAACCTCCTCTGGTTCCACAACAAATTTTTACAAGAGAGTTTCCAGCTGTGACTGTCATAGAATTACATAATATACTACATAGAGTTAAAAATTCAGCACCAGGAATGGATGGAATTCCATACCAAGCTATAAAGAGCTTACCTAAAAGGGGATTTGATATTTTAGTCGCTATATACAATAAAGCATATACCGGGGGTAGTATACCTTCAGAATGGAAAACACATGTAGTAATTCCT
The DNA here is from genome assembly GCF_977018435.1 of Lepisma saccharinum. NCBI lineage: Eukaryota > Metazoa > Arthropoda > Insecta > Zygentoma > Lepismatidae > Lepisma > Lepisma saccharinum. Next base: position 49,491,225 of record NC_139233.1, read on the forward strand.
ATATTAAAGTCGAATAAACCACCATCAAATGCCCGTTTCTACAGACCAATAGTTCTAATTTCAGTATTGGAAAAATTATTCGAACGCACGCTACAAAAACGTCTTATGTGGACTTTAGAAAAACAACGATTCTTTCCCCCTACGCAAATTGGTTTCAGATTACAACATAGTAGTCAAGATGCCATTGCAATTCTCAACGCTGTAATTCAAAATAACATTGTTATGAATTCCTATTGTTATAGTTTATTTATCGATGTGGAAAAAGCCTATGATGCTGTACCACTGATGCAACTTTGTCAATTACTAGAAAGAATAGATATATCTCCTATGATTCCCAGATTAATTTGGAATTTATATGCTGATCGAAAAATTTTTGCCTGGTTTCAAAATTCTATCGAGGGGCCTAGATTCACAACTACAGGAATTCCACAAGGAGCTCCACTCAGTCCTATACTATTTAATATATATACACAGTCTCTACACAATGAACAATTGGAGGATTTTGAACTTATTCAGTATGCAGATGATTTCTGTTTTTACAGAATTACTCCACAAGCAACACAGGGATTAATAGACATGACACGTTTAATACATAAACTTCAAGCATGGTTTTATGAAGTAGGTTTATCTTTCAACCTTAATAAATCTCAAGATATGATTTTTAATTCTCGTAGCCAAAATGTATTTCCTAATAATATTAATCACATTTCTGACATCCCAGTGGTATCTACATGTAAATATTTAGGAATTCATTTCGATCATAAAAATAATTGGAAACTGCATATAGATTATTTAATAAATAGAGGGAAATCTGTCCTAAACATTCTTCGTGGATTGGCAACTACTAAGTGGGGTAGTCAACCCACAATTATGTTACTATTTTACAGAAACTGCTTTCGTTCCTTATTTGAGTATGCGGCTTTCAGTTACGGTGGTGCGTCCTCAAAACAGTTACAAAAAATTGATGTACTACAACGCAAAGCATTACGAATTTGCTCTGGATTGATGAATTCTAGTCCAAACGTAAGTGTTTATATGGAAAATAGAGAGATGGCTCTATCTCATCGGCGCAAACAATTAACAAATAAATTTATTTTTCAAACCTGGGAGAATAATAATCATCCATTTAATTTGCTATTTGAAACACAAAAACAGTGGGCAATTATGAATGTTATAGATCCGATCAACCCGAAATGTTATTTTCTTCATTGTTATTGTATGGATCCTGACGCGTACCAAAATTCTTTCACATATCATTCACCTCCAGTATATAAATTAGATTTGCCTCTTTATGCTCAGGCTAACGTCCAATTTTTAGATCATGGTCAGCACGCTCGGTATAGAGAAATATGGCCAGATTTAATTTTCATATATACCGATGGCTCCAAAAAATTTCAGGATGTAGGTTGTGCGTTTTATATTCCTGAAAGGAATCGAACACCAAATATTTAGGTTACCAGCAGACACTACAATTTTTACAGCAGAATGCTATGCTATTTACCGTGCATTAACTTATTCCATACAAAATAACTATAAAAAAATACTCATTCTAACAGATGCGTTAAGTATCTTACAGGCACTAACATCATCATATCCTCAACTATGTCGTCAATCTATTTTCATTATATTGATTATACAATTAACTCAACAAGCACAATCCAAAAATATTACTGTTCAGTTTACATATGTCAAGCCACATCACATTAACCAGAGTAATAATATGGCAGATATGTACGCTAAGAGAGCAAGGGATTTACCTCAAATATCTTTCATCAGACTCCCTTATACAGATCTATTACCTAGAGTTAAAATTAAAATAAAAAATCACTGGAAAATTTGGTGCAAGGAACAATTGACGATGGTAGGTCATACATATAGATGGCTGGCGGAATTTGATGCAAGTCAACCATGGTTCCACAGATGTCCTCTTCCAAGACAGGTTATAGTTTTTATTAATAGATTGCGAACTGGTCATGTACGTACACCAGCACATTTAGCGAAAATAGGTATTATACATCAACAAAATTGTACATGTGGTAAAGATAATCCAGATGCCCAACATTTATTTTTGGAATGTGATCAATTCTCTCACCAACGAAACATATTATATAAAAATCTGATAAGATTAAAAATTCCATTTCCTATATCTTTACTTTCTCTTTTATCTGATTTATCAATACCAATTATTTGGATTTTATATGGATACGCTCGAAAATGTCAAATTGAATTATAAACAGAACATAGAATGTAAAAGTGTAAAAATTGAAGATTGTTTAGTGTCATCTGTTGCGTATTGTAAGGAAAAGTTGTGTAACAGAAATCCCATACCACAGACTAATAATGTCCCATAGTATAAATACAGAAACATTGGCCAAAGTCGACAGTGTTTTGTCTGACAGGGTCAGAAGAAGAAGAAGCTCTCGCTTCGAATTGCACACCGTGAAATCCGCCTATTTATACCTTTTTAAGATTAAACTGGATGCATCATTTCGTATATGAAACGTATCCCAACAAGGCTGACATCTACATACGTTTCAGTCCAAAAGTGTGAGTAAATACTTATAAACATTAATTCGCATGAAATATACACTGAGAAATACACAATGTGTCAAACAATTATGCACAACACATTTTACATTAAACAAAGCTACAGTACGAAAGTTTAATTTTTAGAATAGTGTATCTTTGTAGCAAATACGGAATCTTGAATATGTGCATTGTGAGCTACCAAAGATGTCATAAAACATGGATCATATCAAGATAAGAGACCGCTGAGTAGAGTTGACTGAATGTAAAAATGAGAATTGATTGATTAATATCAGAGGCTGGGAGATTGACCAGAATTTAGTGAATATCAATCATTATACTGTTCTTAGTTCTATGTGACTCGCCAAAGTTCGTCTACAAATTCTGAAAAAAGGAAACAGATGAGGGAAGGGAATAAGGAAGAAACGAGAGAAGGAAAACGGACAAGAAAAGAAAGATAGCCGAGGAAGAGGAAGAAGGAAGAGAACAAAGGGACTGGTGAGGAAAGAGAATGACGGAAAAAATCAGTGAGAGAGAAGGAAAGGAAATGCCGAAAAAGGGGAATAATCTTATTTTGAGCATTATTTTTAGTATAAGTATGGTCCACTGTTATCGCTCAAATCAGTTACTGGTCCTACATATTGAAAAGCTGGATTAGACAATTGACTACAAAAAAATGATAGATTCTTGGTTTGCTAAAGCTGATTAAAATTATCACCATTATAGATAAAGCATATGACTAGAATTGATTAATATTGTTGTGGGTTGAAAACTGTTGGCTAGATGCAATTGAATGTCAAGCATAAAAGAGAGAACTGAAAATTTATTAAAATACTAGTATTGGCTATGATTATTATTATAGATTAGATCTGGTTGAATATAAGACTGGCAGCTTGGTAAAGCTGATTGAATGTCATTGCAGATTAGGCCAGAACTGATTGAATTTCATAATGGGTGCTTCACTGTGCTGATGATTGTAACCTATTGGACTATAAGGGAGAACGGTTCAATATTGTTGTGGGCTAGACAGTTGGCTAGATGAAATTGAATGTCAGGCATAAAAGAGATAAATGGAAATTTATTAAAATACTAGTATTGGCTATGATTACCATTATATATTAGATCTAGTTGCACTGGTAAAGCTGATTGAATGTCAATCCAGATTAGAACAGAACTGATTGAATGCCATCATGGATGGTTCACTATGCTGATGATCGTAACCTATTGGACTATAAGGCAGAACTGTTCAAACATTTTACAGACGAAAGGATTTTGTTGATTAGATTCGAAGATTTTTATGGGACAGTGTCTGTAACGGATTCGAAACTTCTTTGAAAGTAATGAGTAGCGACATGCAATCAAGATGATGACAAAATGGCTCTCGCTTCACTTAAAGGGCAAATGACATCTGCCACTCCTAGAACTGGAAAAAACCATCCACTTCCGCAATCAGGGGTCGGCCGCTGCTGTCCTTCCACCCTCATCAGCTCCCAGCTTCGCCAATACTTTGCGAATGGGCCACGTGCGACCTTCACAGATACACAAGGGGACAGAGGACGCAAAGGTCACCCACATTTGTAAAGCCCGCGTTGCCCCATCCAGTACATGCGGTTTACACACACATGCTCTTACGGCGAAAGTGGGGCCTTGGCGCTCTTTAATGGACAGTAGCAGGTGCTCGGGACTCCACCTGGGTTGCATATTGCTGTTCCTCTCTGTGATTCAATTGCATGGTGGACTTCCGTGGAGAGTTTTCCGATGTCTGTGATACCAGAAGCTCTTTGACAGTTGAGCAAGTGACCACACTGAAGGACGACTCTTGGAAGGGCAATCGGAACAATCACACGATTGTTCCATAAGCTTTGCAATGTAAACGAACTTGTCGGCGATGCAGAAGCATGTTATGCCTTTACTTTTTCCTTCTAGGGAGGTCAAATGATCTAGACCTTTTGACCTAAAGCATGTAGTACTATAAAATTGACACAGTTTCGGAATCCAAGGTACTGTGAATGATTCATCCTAAACGTTCCCACAGGATTCACTGTGCATCGATGATATTGCGACCACAGATTGAAAATGTGTGGCTTTTTGCAGTTTTTGAACGTTTCTGAATGATCAAATGATCTACCGGTACAATGTGGCATGAGCTTTCGAAAAGTGGTTAAGGGGAACCCGTCGTCAGTCGCGATAATTACATATACATTAATTTCATTTCAATAACTTTTTCTCGAGAACTGATTTTTCATTGAGACTATAGAATCCCAGATTCAAGCTTGCAGTAGTACAGTTCTTGGACAAGAATTCGTTATTGGCCACCCCCTCTTAGAAATCCTGTGTACATACTTGTCCAGGAGATGTTGAACAATTTCCTCTCCAAACATAAAAAACAAAGGCGATAATTCATCTGCTGATAGGGATTTATATGAGGTTTGCAGATGGTCCAAGGTGTGAGTGTGTGAGTGTGTGTGTGTGTGTGTGTGTGTATTTGGCATTCCAGAGATTCGAACACGGGAATCCTTACTTTACTACACTCTGCGTTAACCACTGCCGGCCTGGAAATATTCGGCTATTCTCTGTGAAATGTTAGTTTTTCCAGGTATTTTCATACGTATCTGAGGAGAATTCTTCCAATTTTTGTCCATCGTCATGGCTATCGTAGTGGTACAGGTAAGCGACATTTTATAAATTAAGTAACCATCTGATTATAGTGCAAAGGTTCTTTTAGGGGGACAAGGATCACCCTGAAAACCCCTATTATCGTTCTAATGCATTAACGTATTAAATTCAACATAACACCGAGGCTGCTGAGCTTTTTCACGCGAAGGGTAGAAACCCCTTATGTCACCCTAAGAGTAGACAGATCATCCCCAATATTGCAGATAACCCCATTGGAGAACCTTGCCTGAGGGGTATTCAGCTCAGGGAAAGGACAGGACTCTTTAGAGCACGTCTTTACTTATAAGATCTTTAGAATCCATCGATCGCAAAAGGGGACTTCCACAGCGAAAGAAGGGTCGTTCTCTGCAACACACAAAAGGCACCTTCCAATGTCCTTTTCATCTCCCCTTTCTTGTATACGCAGAAGCCAGCTCAAATCGCACCAATATCGGAGGTGTGCAAAATCATGGCTTAGAATAGAATAGGCACAATGTCGTATCTCTTCGTGCGAGTACTTCGAGGGTACGTAGCGTTACTTTCTACGTCACCAGTTGATGCAGCAGGTAACAAAGGTAAAAGGAATATTTCTGTTGAGTTAAGCCAATGCCTTCTTATAACAGGCCCGTGCTTTGTGGTACATGTGGATAGCAACGCAAGAGGTCTAGGCCTTTACTTCTGTTATCGACTAAAGAACTTGTCGTTTATTTTTGGAATTTGAAATGGATGGTGACAATTTGGTGACTATTCCGACCACTCTCACGACGCCAATGAGTATGAGTTATGATCAGAATGCGGTTGTATAATCAGTAAAACTTGTAAAATAGGTACGAAACTCTATAAAGGCATTATAAAATAAAGACAACATAATAGGCAGTGAATGTGAACATCTTATTAATGTTCGTAGTATGTCGTTGCCTTGTGATCAAGGGTCCTCTGATTTGATACCCGGTGGAGGTACATAGTGGTTCGGATCCCACTTTAGACTTCAGGTGCAGTCTCGATTAGCCTCTGTATATCAAGTGGACTTAAATTTCAATGTACTCAGTTGTACACTTTTTCAGTTGAATATTTTGTATTTTATTGTATTTTTTTTTTCTTGTATCACTTATCTGTTCATCTTGGCTAATCCCAATGATGAATGGTGGTTAATGAAATTGTCAAAACGATAGAATACCTTCTACAATGTACTGTTGAGTGCGTCAAGGTAGCGATAGAAAGCAGTTGCATGTAAAGGATACCAAAAATTGCAATTTAAGACAAGATTATACAAAATGAGCATTTGCAAAAGGTAAATAGGCAAAAATTCAACCACCAGTTATGATCATAAACGTTGCTACCATTGAATTGTTGGGTATTTAGTGTGTCTAGAACACATTTCTGATTATTGGGGAGGCGTGTCCATTCTGCCCCCCCCTTGCTTCCGACGCCCGTACGGAATGTCCCTTGATGATTTGGGCTGTAGACGTTTTCCAAAATAGTGGCGAACAAATGCGAAGTAAATGGTAGCCTCTACAAACGGGCAACACTTATTTCCCTACGTCTTTTCTAATGGACATTTTGGCAGACCCTTTGGGGTAGTGTAATTTCGTTGAAATAAATGACCACTTCTAGCTATATCAATTTCCCAAATGGGCACCCGAAGCTTCAGGGATTATCGGTGCATCTTGCGGCCTTGAGATCTGAGCCAGCACCCGTCGCCCGCGAGTGTTGGGTTTCCATATGCGAGAGATGGCTTAACCTGTGTAACAGTGGAAGCGTGGTGGATTTGTAGGTGGGAGGGGTAAGCTTTCGATGTTGCCTCAGTCCACCTTCCTCTCCCCCTTAGGACCTCCGAAAAAGTTCAGCTGCCCTGATTTGGAGCACGTGGCGCTTTGTCCGAAAATGGCAGCTGCCACGTGCCACGACCTACCAGAACTGCTGTATGTCGCGTGCTGGCAGATGTCCGAAGAACGCCAAGTGCTGTTTTCGCCTGCAGACGGCCCCGCTTTTTAAGAAAGAGCGTCCGGCGTCCTCTCAGGTTGTTGATGTTTTTCAACTGCAACTTTTCCTTGCACTTACAAAACATTTCTCTCTGTGTGTGACTTGTCTACTTCGATTTAATACCTGGGGAAGGAAGCATCCTTCTGCGATCAGTTTCGCAGTAGTGATCAAGATTGTTCAGCCAACCGGTGCTTTCCTGCAAAGCTGAAGAAACAGCCTTGCACCTTGTTCCTCTATTGTGGCACCAACATGCATCCACTGCCTTTATATTATTGGCAAAATCTGTACATTTTCCAAGAAAGGATCTTAGGTTTCCTTCTTGAAAATACTAAGTGAAGGTTCTAGGCATTTCCATGTTAAGTTCCTCGTTGAGTAAACAATTACCTAACTGATGGTCCTACTGCCGGAAGAAAAAACACTCTGGGTGGGCTGCACTGACACCTTTTCTGGTTAGAGCTGAAGAAAAGTCGAACACAGAAGTCAGTTTCAAACAGTTTATTTTTTTTTAATAGTTAGTTACAAGAGTACAAGATATGCTGAAAGCAAAATATTCGCCATCTTTGAGCCCGTTGGGTTGAATCTCATACTACCATGATTTCATCACAATGACATTATCTTTCAAAGTAGTACATAAAAAATATTCAGTATACAACAGATAAACATGACAAATTATTAGAATCATATTAATGTTAATTTCATCTTTAACAAATTCCTGTATAACGAGAAAAAATATTGTCAATTGACTTAGATTTATTTCAGTGCATTACATACAGGTGAATACATTAGGACCTTTCAACTGTTATTATGACGTCATGAAGCACATGGATATTCTTGAATATGAAAATTCCCAAATAACGTTTTAGTATTACATATTGCTTTGAAAGTTTAAATACTACGCAAATGTAAAAGGGCGTAACAATCAATAAATTAATACTGATATGATAACCTATCATTTTTATTGCCAATTTGTATTAGGCGAAATAGGTGGAAGGAATACTCGCAAAGAACTCCCAGACTGGGACTTGAACTCGGGAAAACACTGAGGTAACATCTGCTGGAAAGTCATTTGAAAAGATAATCTTTTTGGAATTTCGTAATTTCGTGTCAGCAACACGATTTTTTTTTAGAAATGCTAAACCTTTCGCCTGCTCTAACAAAGTTGTTTTCGAATATTTTTCTCTTTCAAAAAACTATTGATATTCCAAACTCTAAAACATTACGTCTGTTCAGAATTCCTTCTATACTTCATCCACTGAAAGAACAAAGCAAATGTAAACGAAACCACGTGATTTGTAAGAAGAAGTTGCGTGCCTCTCTCCTTCGATTTCTCGAAAGGAGAGGTAGCGTCGTCGCCTTGTAATTCGGATCTCACTTTAAACTGTAGGTCCAGTCCCGATTAGCCTTACTGTGCATAAAGTGGACACCAAATCAATCAATCAATCGAAAGGAGAGGAATTTTCGAAAACTACTTGATTCGTACAGGCCAAAGGTCCAACATCGCCTAAAATATATTGTAACAGACACAGTATTTACATGGAAACATTTCGCATAGCTTACCTTGAGTAGGTGCTGTTGAAATTCTCTTTTCTAATGACCTCCCAGAGGGCGTTCCCTCGAAGTCATCCTTTTGGTCATCCCTCAGAACAAGACACTAATATGACAAATTATGCCATCTTGGCTATTTATTTCGGTGTCCAAAAGAGACCTGTCTCTGAACAATGGATCAAGCCAAGGCATGCCTCTAATGTGTACATGTGTATGAACGACCTTGCTTGCCATTGCACATTCATGGCCTGAAAAAGGAGGGGGGAGGAGTTGGAGACCTCTCGCGGAAGTGGTCAGGTGCACAGCAACACCCTCCGCAGGCAGCGGGCATCTGCCTCAGCCAAGGCACCTGTTCGCATAAAAAGACGGCTGACTTTGCCATCGCCCGATTTTTGTCCAGAACGACAGGGTGTCTCGTCTGCAAGAAAGAAAGCTACTGGAAGATAATCTCGGAGCTATGGCGTTCTACATGCGTCTCCCTGACGAGGATGACTCAAACAATGGGCCTCCTTCCAGAATCCAGCAAAGCACCGCTAGAATGGTTCTTGACAGAACAACTGAAGTTCGCCAGAGGATATGTATTTTCCAGTCTATTGGCAGTGTGCAAAATAAGCTCCATTTTGGGGGAATTGAAACAAGAAATTTGTATATTTGGAAAAAAATCCGGTCTCCTTTTTGGGTACCCTCCCGATGGCGTAGTAGTAGCGTCGTCACCTTGTAATCAAGGGGTCCCGGGTTCAATACCCGGTGGAGGCACATAGTGGTTCGGATCCCACTTCAAACTGTAGGTCCAGTCCCAATTAGCCTTTCTGTGCATAAAATGGACTTAAAACACCAAATCAATCAATCCTTTTTGGGTCAAATAAGTTTATATTATTATTAACAATGCACAGAGAAAAATATTTGTTTGAAATTACCAAAAACTAGTTTCCCGTAACCAAATATTTGTTTACATAGCAGACAAAAAAGTTGGTTTACCAGAAGTCTTTCAGTAATCGTGTACGTTTGCTTGGAGTTACTACATAATTTTTTCAAAATTTCCAAATTTAGTAAAGGCTGCTATTTGTTATTTATTATTTACCGTTATCAGAAAGCTTAATCAAACATGTTTCGTCAATTCAAACAAATATGTTTGTTTTCTGTGTAGCTGGCATAAAACATTAAAATAGTGTGAAACTCGTACATAATTGATCACATTCATTTCTTCACTCAACTCCCACACCTCACTGATCCGTCATTGGCTCTATGAATGTTATTTCTCACGTATGTTACTTGTTTCGTCGTTCTGCAACAATTTTATGTTTTTCTCTGAAACCAATATGTAAATTGAATTAACGTTTGTTGAAATGTTATGTGGTTTTCAACTTCTTCTTATGCAAGTATTTAATGTGAGAATTACATAACAAAAAGCCTTGCAATTATTTACATTATCCCATTCTTTGCACTTCACGTGTACATTCAATTCATTGATATTACTCTGTGGTTACCAATAATAAGATAGGTATAGTACTTTAAAATATCTTTAAGTATTTCCTGATAAACTCGGTACGTACGGTTCTTTCCAAAATATTCTGAGGAGGAGTCAGGAATGAAAACGTACCTTTCTTTAGCAGGGTTGCTTGACCTATGGGGGGGGGGGGTCAACAATTTCTCCTCCGTTAATTCCAAACGCAAATGTGCAGTTTGGCATGGTGCATATTTATTTCAATTCTGTCAAAATGCTGACGAGTATTAGAAAAATAACTTTTTAATTAATTTTTTTTAACTTTTTTAACTTAAAGGCTATTTTGCACCCGTCACGTTATACGTGGTTCAGCCCCTTATCGTGCCTAAATTGACTGTAATGTCTTATAACTAAAATATTAAAACATTCTGACTTCGGTTAAAAGCTGAGGCTGTAAAGGGGCACTCAGCATACATAAGGACAAAGCACAGACTCCAGAGCCTCGTTAGTGTGCAAAATGCAGTCCAGGGTATAGTACGTGGAAGTGAGATTGACAATTGGGTGTACTACGTGGAAAGGTCACCTCTTACACCCCTATTAGAAGAAGAACAGAGAATTCTAAATTAAGGATTTATTTTGTGCATGATAAAGCTCACTAAGAAGAAAACAAAATGCTTGTCCACTTCCATTGTTTTGGCACTACTCGTAAAGGCCAGTTCTGTTTCAAAACTTGTTTCGTGAAGTTATCTTAAGGAACACGTTTCTACAGTAGTTTTAAAAAGAATGGGTACATAAGCTGCTGTAGTGTAAAATTCAATTTTCCTTTCGACACCATCATATATTTTTTTTTCTTTCCTCAAGCCTCTTGGAAGAAATTGTACCCGTCTTTCAGTATATGCTCAGATATAGGCTAATCGGGACTGGACTTAAACTTTAAACTGCAATTCCAACCACAGTGGAATGAAATAGAAATTGACACTCTTTGCTGGCAAGATAGCACCGTTGGCCACTATGCTATCGGTGAAAACCCCAGTCAATTCGCACCCTACCTATTGGATTGATTGGTTTATTGAATGATGGTAACGTTATGGCTGCCAAATATCCCTCCCTTCTTACATCACTTCAGCCTATTGGAACCGGAATAAACCTAATGATAGTGATTTATTTATTTGCTTATTGAAAACTCTAGTATTCAGGAGGTAGTCGATATTTCTACTTTGGTTGTTTTACGTCGCTTTATGGCTTTCTATATTAATCCCGATGATGAGGATGAACTGATGAAGCACACACATTGGCAATGACATGTGCATGCCTTCTCATTTATCTTCAAATAGCGACAGTATCGACCCAAGTCTTATAGCGATGTTGTAGTTTCGTACAGTATAATTGAACTTATTTTAACTAACACAAGCAGTAACTTCTACTACGGTTTGGTCTTTCTGTAACTGATTTAATGTACTATCGCGTGTCGGTGAAGCGTTCACACATCACCTGCTTTTTCCATGAATAATCTGACAGCCAGAGAACAAGGTGTAGAGCATGTCGAAATTTTAGGCCTTTCAGGAACACAAGTTGTACTTGTTGCAGGGGCCTTCCATTCTGTTCCACGGCAGCTGTTGCTGTTCTGGCAGCAGCAGTCCTTCTGGTGCACACCACATGCACCATCTGACCCCCTGTACGAAAGAGGAGATGGGTTCAGTTAAAGAGCACATCTTTCCAGCTATTATTGTAGAAGGTGAGGAAAATAGGACCCTATGTGGCCTAATTTCGTTTACCATTTGGCAGCCCCCAATACCTTCAGGTAGGCAATCATTGGAAGAGACTTAAAACGTCTATGAACAGCAGGAGTATAGGTAAGAGTTCGCCACATGTTACAGTATTGCGTCAACAGAATTTGTTCAATTAAACACAGAACCAGTCAATTTATTAGTTCGGATGTATACATACTAGACCATTTGGATGTGTTCGGAAGTTTTCGTGTAACGGAGGACTTCACAAATTTTAACAAGAAAAGCTTCCCAGTGCAACACAAGTTAAAGATAATGTGAGAAATCCGTTAAAATTATAACATTCTTAAGAAAATCCTCCCTATTACATCATCTCATCGTGTTCGTAGAATATCCGTGACAGATCCACCTGTAGAAATTCTCTTTTCTCAGACCTGTTATTCTGAATATAATAGAAATCAGAAATCTAGACTCCTTTCCATACCGAGAAGAACTTTGTTTACTTCATAAAACGAGCATACTGGCATGAAGTTATTATAAACGAGACAGGTTAAACAAAATGTATCAGAATTGACGGAGCATATGGAAACAAACCTAGTAGCGCTGGCATCGTCCTTATTGATATGGCCAATAGAGAACGATAATATCTGAAACTCGGTGAAAATATGTCTATGACATTCACATGATAAAATTTGCAATTAATTTAGCTGCAAAGATATAATACCCGTACTTCGAATACCGATTGCAGCAATCATATTTCTACACTTGAAAATTAATTTTAGTAAGAAAAAGTGTTTGCACACGAGCAGTGACGCGCACTAATAATGTTTCCCATGTATACGAAATTGAGAAATAAGGTTAATTTGGTATATTCTGTGTTCTTATTACTCTGTCTGTAGAGAGGAAAAAAGTAAAAATCGAACTACTAATGTCATACAACTAGTAAAGTTTTAAAACTATAGAACGTGGATCTTTTTACATAAATGACATGAGAAACCCGACTCGAATAATTAATGCTATATTGTTTGAAGATGGTAGTCAGGCGATGTGTTACACGGAATGTACAGATATTATCGAATACGCTTGTAGAGAAAACTGTAACTGTGTGCTTTATTGAAATTTCCTTGCCGAGAACTTATGTAGCTCTACGCAGTGACTCAACGATTCACAAGGCCTTGTATGCCACAGTGAACACCCTTTGGATATCCTTCATGCTTCAAGAAATCTTCCACGGCACTGATGCATGTGCAAGGGCAACCAAGGGTTGGTAGCAATATCCCCTTGCACTGCAGCCATGAATCCTACAGATCGGATTGTGCCATCCTAGGAGAGGGAAGTAACTGAATATGCTTGTTTGTGATGCAGAAACACACGGAAGTAAGAGGGGAGGGTTTTTCCGGAGGATGCACTCCTGAAGTTTCAAATTTCTCATCTACGATCCTCCCAAGAGGCAGCGAAGCTTCCCTTCTTGAAGAAACGAGTTGAGTGCAAATAGATTTTGCTCCCTTGTACCATCCAGGTACGAAATTTGCACATGTATGGCAAGTTTTTGTGTCCACGGGTAACGAAGGTCCCTTTCCTGTGCGTATGGGAAGAATAGGGACTTACCTGGAGGTTTAAGGGGAAGAAAGACTTGAAAGGATCCTGGATCTGGTACCCCTGAAGGGGGACTTTCTTCCCTTCGTGCCATTCAACTCATCCACGATCAACAGTTTTTCGCATTCCCTTAACGATTTTAAGGGGCGGATCCTGTATCACCTAACTTCATGTGTGAATAGGGGATCGGACCCTTCGTTCGCGCTTCCCTAACGCGTTTGCGTGGAGCAAAACAAGATGGTTAATCATAACATGTTTTTTGAGTAAGCATTTCTGAGCGAGGGAAAAAAAAAAGTAACTGAAATCGTCAAGTATTCCACGGAAAACTATTCAAAATTCGTTTTTTTTTTTTTGTTTTTTTGCCACTGTAAGTACGAAGAATGTACATTTCCATTGTTCTGGCTGCAGTGAGGTTCACAATGTGTATTGTTGTAAGATGCTGCAACAATTGCTATATGCGTTCAGGGGCGCCAACTTTTGAAAAACACTTGAGTTATAAGTTTACAAAAAATCTCATGAATCCTCCCTTCCGTGTATAATGATATTAATGCTCAGCAACAATGCGTCCTTACTTATTAAAAAAAAACTTACTGAATTCAACAAGCAATCAGCCACGAGTGTTCCTTTTTCACCTAAACTTTTGAATTGGGCATGAACTATGAAGATTTCGAATTCCACGGTTTGACAGTTGACAACTTACAGAAGTTGCTTGTTATTTTCGTTATTAATTTTCTTACTTTTCACGTTGTTTTGCCCAAAAATCACGTTTTCATAACACAAGCTGCACTCAGCATTGAAATTACATGTTAAAAAAATAGTATATGCATACACTTAGCCTTTTGTAGGCTCGGATTTAATACCTGGCAAATTCCAAAATGTCTGTGTTTAGTCATGCCCAGTTTTTTTATATATTCAGAATGCACAGAAGTTTTGATGCATTCAGAACGCACGGTGCTTTTGATGCACACAGAACGCACGGTGGTTTTGATGCATACAGAACGCACGGAGGTTTTGATGCATTCAGAATGCAGGAAGTTTTGATGCATTTATTTTTTGAGTGCAGTTCGTCGGCAGCTTATCTGTTTGACGCGAAAGCAAAGGCAGGAGGAAAGAGTGAGCGAACGGCAATCTGAAGCTCACAGGTCTGCTGGCAGGTGGAATTGGAAGGAACCAGCTGTCGGGTCCTGATATACATACCATCTGCATTTATACGCGAGTTACCCTCGGTTTCCGTTCCCCGCCTTAGAAATTTGGATTTCCTACGCTGAGCCACGTTCCAAGTGAAAGTTACGTGTCTATTTCTCTGGTGCAGGAAAGGGCTGCGGAATTAACGCTATAAACAAACGAAATGAACAAAGTAATTCTGAGCAAATAAAATTAACGTGAAAAGTAATTCTGAGCACGGGAATATTCCTGAAAAGTAATTATTAGACTCGAAAGTAATTCCTGTATCTCGTATATATATAGTCACGCTTTAGTTCAAGTGGATCTCGTTGAAGAGAAGGTATTGACCCATCTTCGTGAGTACAACTGGAGATAAAGTGTGTAGAAAGCAAAAATAAGCGACGTTGGGACTCAAAGCACCGACCAGACTTCACCCAACGAAAAGCCGCTTGCTTCTGAAAGGTCTGTTGTGCTACGAAATTAGCAAGAGGAAAATAACTACCTCTACAGAAGTAAAAGAACTATTCTCCACCCACTGCAAGAATGAAATGAATATAAACAAAACCACGTAACTTCCGAGAAATAATTATTTTCTTCCGTGTTTGTTCCGGTGTCCTAGTTGCACAGCTCAGTCCTACAATTCCAATCGTAGTTACATTGAGTGGAATGGCTTTATCACATGTACTATATTCCTACGCGCAAGATCCCTGCATTGCACAGCTGTCACTTGAACAACCAATAGGATTTCTCAAAGAAATACGTATATATTTTACATTAAATTTGTTTTTACAGTGGGAAGAAAATATATTCTATATAAGGCAAAAAACATGAATCCAAACGAGAGAGAAACTACAAGATTTAGGGTGAGCTCAATAATCAAGAGTGCGACAAGAATCGACCCCGATTAAAAACGCTAGCTTTTGCATGGAGGAATAGTTACTATTTCGCGCCTAAGCACTAGAAATATTCGCATTCACTTTTCAAAAGCGAAACAGAAGCTTATTCTGAGATTATATTCCATGATAAAAGTTAAGAACTGTATAATGTATGCTTCCTGTTCATTTGCTCACAAAGGCCTTCTGACCGTTACTGTTATGTACTATCTTGCGTAGCATTTGGTGAAAATCTCTTGAAGTCTTGAAACTGATGCGTGGTTAGATATTCCAACGCACCCTATCCGAGTCAGTGTTGCCATCTTATTTGTTCTCAGTTTGTAAGAAATGTATCTTTTTCTCCCCTGATTTTTACGAAGGGTTTTAGGTTCAAATCCTGGATAAGACAATTTATGCTCTTTGTCACGATTTTGCCAAAATGGTAGAAGACAAGCGTAAAATAAGCAAAAATAGAAATTTGACACTTTCCTCGCATTCAAACAAATACAATTGAGGAAAAAGTTTTATAGAATAAAGTTTCATAAAATAGAAGCATGGCTTTTCTATTAAATATTTCATATAAATTTTCATATTTTTCAAGTTTTATTGTTTGTTTTAAGTCCACTTTATGCACACATAGGCTATTAGGGGATCGGAGATGTCCAAAGTTTCATGTTTTCATGTAGCATTAAAACTTTGACAGTAAGAATAATATGACAACTTTAGAAATAACTGGTAGATAACTAGATGCTACGCGTATTCAGTAACAATCATTGCACGAAAATGTCTTAACACCAAAATTGTTGGGGAAAACGCGAAAAGTGCGAAAAACTTTTCACAAATTGATTAAGTGCGAAAAACTTGTCGCAAAATGCTAAAGTGCGAAAAACTTGTCGCAAAATGCTAAAGTGCGAAAAACTTGTCGCAAAATGCTTATGTGCGAAAAACTTGTCGCAAAATGCTTATATGCGAAAAACCTGTCGCAAAATGATTGAGTGCGAAAAACCTGTCGCATAATGATTGAGTGCGAAAAACCTGTCGCAGGAAAGGATTACGTGCGAGAAACTTGCCGCAGGAAAGGATTAAGTGCGAAAAACGTGTCTAAAAAGAATTAATTGCGAAATTCTTGGCACGGGAAAGGATTTATTTAGTACGAAATATTTGGCGCTAAAAATAATTAAGTGCGAGAAACTGGACGCAAAAAAGGATTAAGTGCGACAAACTTGCACCAGAATGGATGAAGTGCGAAATAAAAAATTGGCAAACTAAAAATGATTAGCAGAATAAGCGAGAGAGAAAAAATCAATAGAGGGAAAACAAAATCGAGTTCCTTGGAATAGGATTGTGTGTGACATAAACTAAAATATTTGAATAATCGCAAAAAATAAATAGATAGGGAGAGCGGAAATTTCTCTTTTACGCTTATTCTCTTTGTCAATTCTCCCTCCAATTTGGTCCAGTCCTGAATTTCGACTTGGATGGCAACACCGGATGGAGGGAAAGGACCCAAAGCCCTGCATTCAGGTGTGTTCCCTTCGTATTAAAGGTACACTGCAAGCCCCCCACTTGGGGTGCCAGGGTCCCCTTTGTGATTCTTCAAAGTCCCGAGAAAGCTTCTATGTAATACTGAGCTCTCTTGAAAAGGTCTGGGGAGGAGGAGAAGGAGGGGGGACAGGACGCCAGGAACAGGGGAGACACTTGGCACGCGTCTTGTCAGGATAACCAGCTGAACTGGACGCCAGGTGGCAGCATCCGCGTCCCAGTTTGGGATACACTTTCCACGGAAAATCTCTTGACAGGTAGTGGGGCACTTGGCTATCCCAGATGGTGCTCTAGTCGCTTGTTTGTCAATTTCGATAGTGTTTTTCTTTTCAAGTTCATTTCCTTCCGCTGCTGGTAGCGACATCTGTGTTTGTTATTTAGAAACTTTCTGGAAGTACTTCAGTTAGAAGACTAAGGATTTAACCATATGGCGACTTTATGAAAAAACTGAGAATTTAATCCATAGAGATTTCTTGGAAACTTTTGGATCAGTATTCTGCTGGCACCGAAATCCTCTTTACAGCCTCAGCTTTTCAAATGCTGCAATTTCAGTACGCAGATGATACAACGCTATTTATTTTCTTTATGGCTAAGACCGAAACAGTCGTGTAAGAATTGAAACGGGAACGAGACTTTTGTGAGAGTTAATGCCAGAAATTTGTCAAGGGTTAGGTCTACTTTATGCTCAGAAGGGTAATCGGGAATTGGACCTACAGTTCAGACCGAAGCGCATGCACGAAGAACAGACCGAGGCGACACGATTCACAATATTGAGAAACTGGCCCAGGCCGAGCGTCACGTGCAGATTGTCTTGTCGCTTCGGTTCGGAATGTTACACTTATTACTGAGGGCCAGTTTCCAAGCGACACGTGTTGCTTGTCGCTTTGGTGTGAAATCTCCCCTAGAGTCACGCTGGTCTAGTCGTCGGACGTCTGACCGCTACGCAGGGGGACCGTGTTCGATTCCCGGGCTGCGTGATTTCAGGTGGCAGTTTTTACACCAATGTTCCTGCATGAAGCTGCTCTGGGGGTTCATCCAGCTTCTAATAAATAGGTACCTGGGTAAAAGCCGCCGGAGCGCGGTACTGATCACATCCTTCCCTGTGCCTTGAGCACGGGGTAGCTTTACCGTAGTATCCTCTGTAAGTATTCCTTCTTCACTTTAATGCAATCCATCACTCATCCTCATCACCGCGATTAGCTTAAAAAAAAGCAAGACAATTAAAAAATACAAGCGTCTAAGTCTAGTGAACTTTCGCATCTCCTGGCAACCATGCGAAATCTGCCATAGGTGCTTGACGAAAGGCCGCCCAGCACTTGCTGTGCATATACGGCAGCTGCCGTCCCAGGTGCGAGGAGCAAGATGTGGTGATCTTTTTCCACTACGAACATCTGGACCAAAGAACCTGGTTCAATCTCCCTTGTTCTGTTTCGTTGTTTTTGCAGCGAAGCCGCGTACCTACACTCACCGCCATTGTGCGTCGTGAAAGTCGGAAGGGGACTTCTGGACACGCATTTGTCGAGTGCGTATTGGTCTACAGGTGTTGCCACGCTACCTGTGCACATATGCCAAGACCGGTGCAAGAAGGGTCGCGATCGCACATGCGTATTTTCGAAAGCGTAACGTGCGTAGGAATGTGTGTATCAGCTCGTATGCGAAATCCGTGCACCTGAAAGATATTGTGGAAAAAGAAAGTATACTTTGTGTCGCGTGCCCCATTCTGGCATGACAAGCTGTGTACAGTCCCGTTTTGGTCTCGATAAAAAGGCATTGTAGCTATTAAAAGCCAAAATTGCGACATATACATCTCAAAATAAGGATATGTACAGTCAAAACAAGAAATTTACACAAAAGTTCAGTGTTTTACGCTGAAAATTGTGATTTTTAAAGTAAATGGCGAGTTTGACACCGAAAAACGATTGCGACATTTACACTCACAACGAAAGATTGATTAAAGATGAACGGTGATAAGATGAAATTGATGAATGGACAATCACAAAAAAAAAAGTCTTAAAACGGAGGGAACTTACACAGGTGAGATTTACACCGGAAATGAGATTTACACTAAAAGTATGAAAATACATCCTAAGGTTAGTAAAATCGATATTCAACTATTGAAACGGCACTAAATATAAAGAATAATATTTTTCATCAAGTAAGGGAAAAGCAGGTGATACGTTTTGTGGTGAGTGTTCTGGCTCCTGGCTCCTATAATAAGGATGTACATCTCAAAAATGGAGCTGAGAGGATTCAATGTGGTTTTTGTTTTGTATGGTACCACGAAACATGCGCCAGAATCTCCACAGTTCATGTGCAAAAAGTGTGAGGATTCTATGGACAATGACAATGATTAAGAACAGAACTTGAATTTTGCAAAACTTTTATATCAGACACTTAAAAATATTACTACAGAAGTTTCTTGCTTGTTATATTTAGTAATTATGTGAAATACATACGTGGCTTGGTTTTTTTTAAGTTTATCACAATATTAGCAATCCTGTATCACAACATTACCATCTCTGTCACAATATTACTCTATGCTGTGGACATAAATATTTTAATTTAAAAATATGTAATGTAATTGTGCAGTGTGTTTCTATGATAATGACATTACTTAATGAAGCTGTGTACATGTCTCGTGTCATTGCCAATTAGTTTTCCCTTATTTAGTTTGGAAATAAATAGGGTTTTTCTTTAAAATATCACAATATTACCAACCTTTAACCTAGATAGTGTAGGAAGTACAGGAATGAAATAACGTCTGTGCATTGGTGGGTGTTGGCATTTGGATTACATACACATTTTCCCTTTTCATGATTTATGGGAAAATAGGATATTCAATTCTGAAGATAAGTTCCAAAGTAGATAAATATTGGCCAAAAATATGGAGGAAATTATAAGTGTGCTTGCTTCATTGGTGGGGCATGTAGAGTGTTCTACTCACTGTCTTGACAGCGATGGGTTCGAGTCTTGGCCTGAACATCCAAAGAATAACACCTTGCTATTACTTCTGTGTTCATTAACGTTACAAATTCTTCTGGCGAAATAGCAGCTTGGAAAGATATCGCTAAAAATAGACTCATAATAATGCGAAAGGTCAATCGACACATGATCCACTGGTCTTAAGAGGAATGGGACGCGTCTCTCCATATGTAAGCTCTTAAATCATGCGCCACACGTCGTGCGACATCAATTATAATTTGTAAGAACAACATCCGTCGGGAAGAAGATCCTGGAATCGCATGGAAAAATGGCTCCAGCAGGACGTGTGCTCTGGAGCCTCATAATCTTCTCGCGCAGGGACCGGAAGTAAGGACACAGGAAGTGGCTGCGGGGAAAAGGATCGAATTTCGCGACAATGTGCGCGCACACCCCCGTCGCATTTGGCTAGCTTCCGCCTTACCACCAGGCCAAGTGGTAGGAAGTGTTTGGTGTTGGGGTGCAGGTCAACTCCGGTGGACGCACAAGGGGCAGATTCCTTACGAAAGGCATTGTGGGAATGGTCTGCCCTGTGGGACGTCAGAGGAAGTGGTCTTTGGCTGCAGTGGTATATATGAACACCATACTCATACACACACACACACACACACACACATGCACGGATGTGCATAATTTCACGTATTTAATGTTCATTTGAATATGTTTAGCGCCATGGTCCTGCTTTTGTGTCACTCTAGCTGATTTTAATTCCTTTATTTTATTATTGTTTTGCCAGAATATACTTTCCGGGACATTTTTTTTTTAGAACCCATTACCACACTCTCACTTGACAGGTCTCCCTTATCGCACAATGCTAAGGCAACCTATATAAAACCTGCTGCAAACTTAACCTTTCGTGGGGCATAGCCTAACCTAACAACTTAAGCATTTAGCCCAACATTAAAAACCTTTCCACGATGACGTCAGAACGCAATGTGGTCCTAGCGTTCTGCGATAAGGGAGACCCCATTTGATTCTGTTTGATGTCCCTAATTAAGAGCACTTTCGTACTAATTTACGCAACATATGAATACATTTACAAGAACACGAAAAGAATTTAAAAGTACACTTAAATATATGGAACAAAAAATGAAAACGAAAGTGAATACTTGCACACATATGAACCATAATACGTATACTATTTTATATCATACTACGTACAAGATTATTACTAATTTTGGGATATGTAGCCTACTGCTAGTTTTCCTTGTTTCTTTATTATATATACTTATTAATAGAGCCCGGATTTTAGGCAAAATGCCTATTCGTTTCCGACACTGGTAGACAAAAATTGAACACACAAGTACACCGATCCGAAGGTTCTTAACATTCTGAACAATACTTTGTTGCCTTTTTTGCCTAATATACCTTACGCTGCCTCTTTCAAACATTTTTGCCTTTCTTTGCCTCTTTTGTCATTCCGACAAGGCATTATGTTGCCTTTTTTGCCTATTTCACCTTACGCTGCCCTTATTAAACATCTTTGCCTCGTCATTCCGACAAGGCATTTTTTAAAATTATATTTCTCTTCTATTTGATTTCGTTTTTCAATGACCCTTGTTATTCAAATTATTATTTGTAAATACATTTTTAAAGATTTAAGAAGAATTTAAGTCCTTCTCTTCAATTTTTAATGCCTCTTCTTCAATTTTCACTGCATCTTTCTGAAACTTGACTGCCTTTTTTTCGACATACACTGCCTTTTTTTCAATTTTTCGTTGCCTTTTTGCCTGCCATTTTTAATACTTTTCAGTGCCTGAACATCCGGGCTCTACTGATTAACTTATAGTATTAGTATTCCTATTATAATGCCATCTTTTTCCTTTTGGAAGCTTCTTTGCCTATTTGAAGTACCAGTTTTCCTACTTTAGTATCGATTTCCATTTTGTAGTATATGTTCCCCTATTCTCAGTGTGAATTTCCCATTTCTCTCTATTTCCTTTAGAAATTATCCAAAGTGTCATCACAAACTCATAAGACATTTCAGTGCCGTGTTCCTTATTGGAGTGGTCAGCGTAAAGTGCTACGTAGCCAGAGTTCCTAGGTTCGAATCCTTATGAGGCAAATCATTGTATGCATCCTTTATCCTCGTCACGATTTACCCAAGAGTGGAAATGCGACGTAAAATAATTTTAATACAATAGACCAGGAGGTAAAACCCTGTACTTTAATATAAAAAATACTAAAATTAAAGCTACATTAAATATAATTCCCTAATAACTATGCTACGGGGATTTTTCGATAAATTAAATTTACAGCCTTTTCTACTCAGGTGAGAATACTTCGTACTAATGGAAGCCTTACAGAAGGGTATATTTGAGCAGAGGCACTTCTGCTTAAAATGAAAGGCACTTACAAATAAATGGCCGCCAGATTAATTTCACTTTCCTTTCATTCTCGACACCACGGCGAGCTGTCAGGAGAGAGGCAGAAGAAGATACCAATCTGTTTTTGGCCCTTTTTTCCCCTCTCCTCTAGGCAATTCGGGAGAATTCGACAAGGTTCGGCCGTTTCCGGTCGCGTGGCAGTCGCGTGGCCAAGCGTTGGTGGTGGATGATTCCAACGTCTGCCGCAAGGGCGCGCGACGGTCGGCGGGGTGGCGTTTTTGACCTTTTCGCATTGACCTCGTGTTCCCGGGCTTTTCATCGCGGAAGCTTGTGTGGAGGATCCCTTCGGGACACGTGGTGATGCGCACGTGTGTACCCGAGATAACTTGAGACCAATGAAACTTGTAACTGGAGGAATGAATCCGAACCGAACTGAAAAGAGGCAGGCGTCGGCCATGCGTGTTCTGTTTTGCACGGCTGTGGATGGTATAATGAGCCAGATCCGGTACAGTTGGTTTCGGTCTAGAAGCTTCGTCAAGAGTACGAAACGATTCAAACCTTCCCCCTCTTTCCTTTTCTTTTTATAAGTCTTCACTGCAAAAGTGAGTATCACATACATTACTTCACTATACTTCTAATTTTCGATACCAGCCTCAAAGACACTCAAGATTTTGTCATTGAAGTTCCTGGTTCAAATCCTTGCTGAGGCATCACTGTTCCTTTGCGAGTGGCCCCTCATCATTCATCCTCCTTGTCACGATTCGTCTGAAGGCTTATTATTCCTCTCTTCTTTTTACCATCTCAAAGAGTTCGTACAGAATTTTCAATCGGGGGTGGGGGTGGAGGTAAATTTACATTTGAAGTTATCATGTTTCTATAACGATTTGTATCAGTCTTACATGTAAATATCAGTTGCGTATAGAGTTGTTTTACGTCCACTTCATATGAAGATAGCCTAATCGGAACTAGACCTCCCCGATGGCGTAGTGGTAACGTCGTCCCCTTGTAATCAAGAAGTCCCGGGTTCCATATCCGGTGGAGGCACGTGGCACAGTGTTTCGGATACCACTTTAAACTGTAGGTCCAGTCTCGATTAGCATTTCTGTGCGTAACGTGGAGTTAAAACAAATCAAATAATCACTACTAGACATACAGTTTAAAGTGAGTTCCGAACTACTCTGTGCTTCCACCGGGTATCAAACCAAGGAACCCTTGATTACAATGCTACACCCCTACCTCCTACTTCATCGGGGAATCATCAGTTCCTTCCTATAATTTATGCAAGTTACTGATGACAAATATATATGTAAAATATATAATCCGAAGCAGATCATATTAATTTTCAATGGGTGACATGGTCCTACTATTGTCCAGACAGCTAAGACTCGACCACTTCCTCCCCGCTTCATTATCATGTTTCAATATCACCTACATGTTGCCTAATGTTTTCACCTTGAATCCTAAATGTCTTCAGACTGCCTGCTTACGAGAATTTGTTACTAGGACGACATAGTTAAAAGGCATCATAACTATGAAACAGACCTGCTCACTATGCTATCAGTTGCGAATATGACGATGAATAAATATTAGACTAAACCCGAAGACATCTTCCAATTCACCTCTTGCCTCTCAAAGCTTCATTACACCTTCAGCCAGACGCTGCATAGTAACTAACTTGTAGCGAATGAATAAGCTTCTAAGGTGCATTAGTCGCTGCACAATCCCCAATTGACCCATAACTGTTAAACTTGATAGGGAGATCAATATCGAAATACATACTACAACGATGAACATAAAAGCTCAGTATATTTATAGGCATTTTCCTATCGTAAAAGCAAAGATCATGCTGATATTTATTTACTGCAAGATAGCCTTGGGTGGAAACTGAGTTGTGCATATCAGAACGGTAGTCGCGATGATGCGTAGTCTATTCGAAAAGACTCGAAAGAATCGAAATTGCAGAATTGGAATCATAGAGGGAATGACTTTTAATAAAATCTTCAGTCATCCAAAGTAATGATAATATCTTGAACAGAGTTTGAGTCGAAGCAATATTAACTCGTGGAAAGTTCAAACCAATTGCGGTCATAACTCATTTAGAGTTCGATTCGTTCGAATCAAATTGTAGCTCGTGCAGAGTTCGAATCATTCAAATCAAATGATAGCTCGTACAGAATTCGAATCACAGTGCTAACTGGGCATCATTCGAATGAAATTGGCGGCTGGTGCAGAGTTCGAGTGAAATTGGCGGCTGGTGCAGGGTTCGAGTGAAATTGGCGGCTGGTGCAGGGTTCGAGTGAAATTGGCGGCTGGTGCAGATAGTGTTGCCCACGAGACGAGACTTTGGCCTGTCTCGTCTCGTGGAAATGCTGTCTCGTCTCGAAAATATTAGTTTGTCTCGGGACACATGATCAATCTCGTCTCGAATTTTTAAAAGCCTGTCCCGTCTCGTCCCGTGGGCAACATTAGGTGCAGAGTTCGAATTAAATGAAATTGGCGGCTGGTGCAGAGTTCGAATTAAATCAAATTGGCGGTTGGTGCAGATTTCGAATTAAATGAAATTGGCGGTTGGTGCAGATTTCGAATTAAATGAAATTGGCGGCTGGTGCAGAGTTCGAATTAAATGAAATTGGCGGCTGGTGCAGAGTTCGAATTAAATGAAATTGGCGGCTGGTGCAGAGTTCGAATTAAATTAAATTGGCTGGTGCAGAGTTCGAATTAAATGAAATTGGCTATTGCAGAGTTCGAATTAAATGAAATTGGCGGCTGGTGCAGAGTTCGAATTAAATGAAATTGGCGGCTGCTGCAGAGTTCGAATTAAATGAAATTGGCGGCTGCTGCAGAGTTCGAATTAAATGAAATTGGCGGCTGCTGCAGAGTTCGAATTAAATTAAATTGGCGGCTGCTGCAGAGTTCGAATTAAATTAAATTGGCGGCTGCTGCAGAGTACGAATTAAATTAAATTGGCGGCTGCTGCAGAGTTCGAATTAAATGGTAGCTCGTGCAGATTTCGAATTAAATTAAATGGTAGCTCGTGCAGAATTCGATTCATTCGGAACAAATGTTAGCTCGTTCAAGGTTCGAATGAGAGCGATAGCCTTTGCATTGTTACAATCAGAGTGGTAGTTGGTGCAAAGTACAGACCATTAGAACAAATCACATGCGCAGATGTCGAATACAATAGCAGTGTGTTCAGAAAACTAAGGTTAGTGCAAAAACCAAACGCGAAGATAAAGATTCCCAACCAGATATATTTCTTGATGTCGGACAGTGAACAGTTCGCAATCCCAAGACCAGCCAGAAGGTGCCAATGGAAGAAAAGAAAGAAAAAAAGCGAAAGATAAAACGAGGAAAATCTTGCAATGGGAAGCTGCCCCTACCTGGCCGTAGGCAGCGAAAGACAGGACAAGGTACCCCCTTGGAGAAAGATAGACCCCGATAGTGAACTTGTTCCTTCACAAAGCTGCATTGTTGTTGTGAATAGGCGCAGGCAAAGAAGGTCTGTATTGGTATCAGAACCGCAGATTTTCTTGCTTGGAGAAACCTGATTTTTTTAGGGACGCCGTTTGCATGTGAATCCACCCAGCGGCACGCGTCCCTCTAGCCTAGGGGGCAGGTGTGAGGCGGAGTGTGTCCAAGCGTGGGGCAGCTGTGCCAGGGGTGTCCATGATTTCTGCCATTGTCAAATGGCGAACGCACATGCTGGCAGGGGTGTCCAAAAGAGGCTGCATCCAGTCCAGTTTTGCGAGTTTTGTCTTTTTAAAGGTCCGCGAGACCCTCACCGTGCTATATTAGATTACTAGGGCAATTCTTCTTCTGGTTCGACAACTTCTTACGATTTGCATATCTTAATTGCACCTGGAGATGTTTTGCAAGGTACTACGGTTTAAAAATCCCGGTTGTTTGTCATCATGGACGTCCGGAAGGGGGGAAAGGGGGTCCGCGGCCCCCTCCTGGAAAATGAATGTCCACCTGAAAATTATATATTTCACACATAATTTCATTTCAGCAACAGTAATATGTGTTAATTATTGTAAATATGTTGAAGGAACATGCTAATTTGACTGAAATAGCGTTTTTGAGGGGGTATCACTATTATGGGTGAAAATATGCCTCCTTTGCCCCTCCCTGGAAAAAATCCTGCAGACGTCCATGTTTGTCATGTGTTTCAACGGATGCAGTTATTTTTTTTTTTAAAAAAATATAGTAATATATAGGCCTGTGACACGTGTGTGTGTGTGTGTGTGTGCATGCATGTAATATGTGCGAGTTTTGATTTGAGTTTTAAGTCCACTTTATGCACAGATAGGCTAACCGGGACTGGGCCTAAAGTTTAAAGTGGGATTCAAAACCACTATGTGGCTCAACCTGGTATCAACCCCTTAATTACAAGACGACCGCGTTATCACTACGCCATCGGGAGACTTGCACGTGTGTGTCTAACTTCGGAATACAGTGGCAAATGATTTAATTTTGGATTTATATGCGTAACTAAGAATTCATCTTCGGGGATGGTGGAGATTTGTTCGTATATATGAAATGAGAATTTGCGAGAGGGTCGCTCGTATCCCATCTGGTTACGCCTCTGTCAGTGTATTATTTAACATTTTAGTTAATGTACGTGCCAGCTTCCGTGAAGGGTAGCCTATCACGACACGAAGCCAGACGTTGTTGGTTCGAATCCTGGCTAAGACGTAGATTTTTCATGGTGTTTTTTTGTTTCACATATTTCCAATTTTCATGCTGAGCTTCCCCGATATTGTAGTGGCTAATCAAAGGGTTCTTGGTTCAATTCCTGGTGTGGATACAGTGCTGTGGTTCTTATTCCAGTTCTGTTTAGCCTATCTGAGCATAAAGTCTACTTAAGTATTGTTGCAACTAAACCGAGAGACAGAGAAACAACGTAATATATAGAAAAATAAAAGTAAACTTTCTTTATGGAAAAAATCTGAAACTATAGTTGTATATAACGTAGTCTACAGCTTAATAACAAATGAGAATGATATTCATGAAAACGGTGAGAAAACATCTTCAAGACAACATAGCCTACTTATTCAGTTTCGATACACCCTCTTCCGTGTAAATAACATAGGTATTCATGACTTTGTATGAACTAGCTCCAGCGAGTAAATATTGCGCTGTAAAATGATAAGGAAAGAAATACTGATATAATTGCAGGAAACTGAAGTATCATGTAGATATCCACATGATATTTGAGTTTCAAACCACAAGAAATTATTATTTATTTATAAATGAATACACAATAGCCCATTTAAAGTGTCAAGTATATCATATGGTACGTGCAAGCTGAAATTTAAATAAATACACATGTGCAAAATAAAATACTAGTAACACCAGTGAAGTTGAAGGTAGTTAGAAGTTTAGAAGTTTCCGTAAAATTTTCTGTATTTAAAATGTGACGTCTTCCACATAATGTAATAAAGCTGAACGTAACCGTTTTTCATGATTAAAGAAAGGCATTTAATGACCAAAAAAGAAAAGTTTATATGTGCAGAGAGTAATCTACTTACTAAATGGTACAATAGCGGTGATTAGGGGAGGCGATGGAAGGGTAGTTGCCACCCCCCCAAGTTTTCGCCACTTTTGCCCCCCCCCCCACTATGCTAAATCTTACCTACAAAGGGAAATGTACTGTCTTTGCCCCAACACCGGTTTTGGGACCCATTCGCCGCCACTGGGTACATATAATAGCCAATAGCCTTTGTATAGGTTAGGTTAGTGTTAGTCATATTAGTCAACAGTTTTGTCAGTAGCCTTTGTCATATATAAATGTATGTGTGTATTGTGTACGTAAACAAATTCAATAACTGAACTTTGCTCTTTCTCTATTGGTTTACTGTAACAGAACAAAAACAAATTACAGGTAGGTATATTCTTAATAAATGAATTAGGCCTACATACTACACGGAACTTTATAGAAAATTCCCTCATTTTAAATACTTCCCTTTCAACTGAATTAGGTGAAACGGGAATTCCGGATAGGTGTCAAATTAAATAACTTGTGCTGGTAAGCCATTCATTAGGTGAAACGGGATGTATTCATTATTATGTATCCCTTTTGGATTAGTCACTCTTTTTCTGGTTGCCGAATTAATGTCTAAATGAAAATTACTAGTTTCGCTGATCCTACATTCATCACTAGGGTTTCCACTTCAAATTAGAACGTTTTGGCATGTGTATTATGTGCTACATGTAAAAAAAAAAAGTGAAACTACATTTTTTCCTCCCCTGTGCGTGCGTTTAATAAAATTCTGATCCGTTTATTATAGTCTGTTTCTTCCTTTTTCGTCGACCTCCACTGGCTTTTATATCTCCCACCACGCCATCTGATCGTGTTAATTGGAAACAGTTTGCAGGAATTGATATTCCAGTAATAAGGAACTCTCCAGTATATCCTACAGTTGGTGCTTCCAGGGCTATTATATATATACACATTTCTTTTCGTTATTAGCCTAAATGCCTTCTACTCACGAGACTTGCATGTTAAACGGTGCATTCTTAATAATGATCATGCATTCTCTTTGTGTTATTATATAGTAACGGTTGTGTGGCTTTGTTATCCATTGGAACAGAAGGTCTTAGCTCCAGGAATGTGCGAGACGTAGGTGACGTCTTTAGGAGGGGGAGGAGGCGTGCTCCCATCTCTCCCTTCACGGGGAGGGCAACGTACATCATCCCAAATATTCCCTGGCACTGTATATGAAAAACGTTGGTGCTTTAAATCACCTATCGTTAGAGGCATGCATATTTCGTTTTTGACGAAAACACGAAATGTGAAATAACACAATGTTATGTTAATTTTTCATGTTTCTGGAAGGTGTGAGATGCATTTTCCCAAACTGTTTTGTCACGAAATAATGCGAAATAGACTCTTAAACACGAAATTTAGAGTTTATTTACCGACACGACACTTTCTAAAGTCAGAATTATCCTGAGAGTTATGCAATTCACGGAAAATTTATTAATTCTGCTGTAAACATTTGAGAAGCAAAAATGGACACCTTTATACAGGAATAAACTTAATATTCTGGTAACGACATAAAGGTGCTGTTAGAAGGGATATGTTTATTTTGTGTAGTAAGTGCAGTTTTTAAATTAAATTTTGGATTATATTCACATTTCTAAAACCAAAATGTAATTTTATATACCGCTGTAGCAGCGAAATTTTATTTTATTTCCAGCTTTTGAACCCGAAACTGACGGTTTTTGTGCCGAAATGTTGCTCTTTTATTTGCCAAAAATATGAGCCTCTACCTATCATCAATTCGATTAGATGATAGAACAGATTTGCTCAGAAGGGAGCGATGACATCTATCTTACATCTGTGTTTATATTCTTAACTCTGCTCAACTTCTTTAAAGTGTTGTCTGTCCATGCCCTTTTTATTACTTGCATTTTAAACCTTATCGAGTTTTTTTTTACCTCCCCCTCTTTATTTCAAGGTAAGGGTTTTAGATAAGGGGATCTTCCCCACATAGGTATATTGAAGGGTGCAAAATGGTCTAATGTGCCGACGCACCCGACAACTTTAAATCAATCAATACTCTTGATTCTACACTGTAATGCTTTTGCTACTTTTTGTCACTAATTTCAATATTTGGAAGTAATAGTTACTTTTTGAGGAACTCTGTAACTAGTTACTTTCAAAGGTATGTAACTGTAACAGAAAGTTAGTTACCTATTGGAAATAGAAGTAATGTTATCAGCAATTACTTTTACAGACATTTAAATTGTTAACTTGAAAATTTGTAACGTGGGAGAAGAGCTAAATTTGACAATCCTGTTTCCAACTATGTCTTCTGTGGATGCTAAAGTGAAAGAATTTTCGTGGAATCTACTAAGACAAGGAAGCTAGACTTCGTTGCATGCCAAATTTAGAACATCCATGCTTTATTGCACTTGTAGACTTCAGTGATTTCTTTGTAAAGGCATAAAGCACCGTGCCATGAACGCACATTTAGGGGATGTGGGGGTAGGGCCCCTCACATTTTCGATCTCGCCCTTCTTTTTGGAGGTCATGTGGTCAGCACCACGCTCCAGCCGCCTTTGCCTCCAGGTACCCATTGATTTGAGGCTGGGTGAGCCCCGGAGCCGCTTTATGCGGGGACAAGGCCGGACAAATTCTGACCTTACATCACCCACCCTGGGAATCGAACCAAGGTTTGGCTCGTGGAAGTCAGACGCCCTTTCCATCTTATTATTTTTGTAATAATATTAATATATGCAGAACAATCTGACTCTCCCGTAGTAAACCCCGGCAACTGCGTCTTCCAGGAGTGTCTGGACCCACAGCCAAGATGATGCTCTGTAGGATCGTGTTGTCCTGTGTTTGTCATTATATGTGCCCCTTTGCAGGTCTTAAGCATGGTATGGAGATTTTATCTTCAGAGATAGTCAAGTTGTAGTTGTTTTTAGGAGTCTATGACAGTATTAGTTTCAGCAATTCATATAGGAAGTTTTTAACAGACATATTTTTTCTTGTACGAGGGTTCTGTCTTCCATTTTGTTTTAGTTAAAGGGGCTTATCCTCGTATTGCGTGACAGGCACAAATGACTTATGTACTGCCGTGCACATGCTTTTAAAATAATAGAATTGCAACAAATAGAATTCACGGTGAAAATATCAAGACAGGTTCAACAGACACTTAGAAGCGAACAAAATTCCCGGTTTCCGTATCTCCCGAATTCGAGTCCCGGCATGACTGTTTATTGTGACTGTCCCTTCATCAAATCGATCATTCATCCTCATCGTCGCGATTAGCAGAAAGTGATAGAAGAGCGACGCTAAATAACAAAAATACAAGCACACAAATATGATTCCATCACATGTGATTTCTGCATAAGAATCATTATAAGACTGCAAAAGGAAAAACAGTGGCACACATGCGTACAGTGTATGTGTTTCCGTTGGTGGCTTATTCAGACAGTCATACGTGGAGGTCATTTGCATGATTTTTACCCTCTCCCCTCCACAAGCAATCGGAGTGGAAATTTGCACCTGCGAATCCGTTTCCTATCTCTGCAGAGTATCCGTTTGGTCGGAGGAAGGGGAGAGAAATCTGTGTCGAATGCGTGCCATATGCGTCCGTGAGTCGACCGACCGGGCAGGACGCGCGTGTCGCTCACCGCAAACACATTTGCGACACAGCTTCTGTATTGGATAGATACACAACTTCCTCCTGGCGCCAGATTTCATTATGCGATCAGCCGTTGTCTACATCACGACGGACCACCCAGAGGCCAGTGCAGGAAATAGGCAGCTTGGTCATTTCATGGCAATGATCGCGACGATGAAGACAGAACCGTGGTCCCAGGTATGGTTCTCTCATGTCCATAGCATTTCATCCTGAATACTAGTTGGCGATCCTAGATTAGAACGTATTGCCATCACAAAGCGAAAGTCGAGATGGGATGGAAAACGCCACCACAAGGCGAAAGTCGAGAGGGGATGGAAAACGCCACCACAAGGCGAAAGTCGAGAGGGGATGGAAAACGCCACCACAAGGCGAAAGTCGAGATGGGGTGGAAAACGCCACCACAAGGCGAAAATTGAGAAGGGGTGGAAAACGCCACCACAAGGCGAAAATTGAGAAGGGGTGGAAAACGCCACCACAAGGCGAAAATTGAGAAGGGATGGAAAACGCCACCACAAAGCGAAAATCGAGAAGGGATGGAAAACGCCACCACAAGGCGAAAATCGAGAAGGGATGGAAAACGCCTCCACAAGGCGAAAGTCGAGAGGGGGAAACGCCACCACAAAGTGAAAGTCGAGAGGGGGTGGAAAACGCCAGCACAAGGCGAAAGTCGAGAGGGGGTGGAAAACGCCAGCACAAGGCGAAAGTCGAGAGGGGGTGGAAAACGCCAGCACAAGGCGAAAGTCGAGAGGGGGTGGAAAACGCCAGCACAAGGCGAATGTCGAGAGGGGGTTGATAACGCCAGCACAAGGCGAATGTCGAGAGAGGATGGAAAACGCCACCACAAGGCGAATGTCGAGAGGGGATGGAAAACGCCACCACAAGGCGAATGTCGAGAGGGGATGGAAAACGCCACCACAAGGCGAATGTCGAGAGAGGATGGAAAACTTCACCACAAGGCGAATGTCGAGAGGGGATGGAAAACGCCACCACAAGGCGAAAGTCGAGATGGGGTGGAAAACGCCACCACAAGGCGAAAGTCGAGATGGGGTGGAAAACGCCACCACAAGGCGAAAGTCGAGATGGGGTGGAAAACGCCACCACAAGGCGAAAATGGAGAAGGGATGGAAAACTCCATCACAAGACGAAAGTCAAAAAGGGAATGGAAACTGCCACCACAAGTCTGTACATATATGCTATTCCTGACTGAACCCACACTTCAAAATATTTTCCGAACAAATATGTGCTCCCTAAACCTGAGACCATAGAGGCGACTAATTGTGAAGCAAATGGTGATTAAACAACCCTACTTTGAAGATCATGAATGCGAGAGCAACACTTCCAAGGAGATAAATTAACAATAAAAACACATTGTAAATGACAAAATAATCGGTGAAACAGTGCCATACGAAGAATCACCACATAACTTACATTTATTGTTCAGAAGTCCAAATTTCCTTAAGACCATGTCACGTATGGGAACCTACGAAAAACTGCCAAAAGAACCCGAGAAGGCCTGAACAACAGTGTGGAGTAAGACGGAGGAAATTCACGCACCGTGCCATTCTGGGAAGACAGCCGATGCAACGAGCAAGCAGGTGGAGCTGCAGAGGATATGAATGTTCAACAATGTCCCCCTTTATCTCCTTATCAGTGTCAAACCGGGACAGAAGGGGAGGGAGTAGTGTGTGCTTAAAAGGGTGGGGAGAGGGAGACTGCGCCCTTGCAAGAACAATCGTTCCCTAGAAAACGCGGTATGAATGTGGGGCTGAAAACACGCAATGCACAACGGAAATTTACAGAGACGCTTGTTTCCTCCCCTTTTCGTTTAAAGCAATTTCCATTGAAAATGAAATGCAAAGGAGAATAGGAAAGAAGCTTCTAAGAAGGAAAAAAAAGAAGGGAGCTGCGAATGTGTTCAGGAAAGAAGCGGAACCTCTAGACGGAAACAGGCTCCGTTCCTTCATGGTTTGGCGTCTGTGCAACCATGTATATCTTGCGTGGCACGAGTCTGTGGTTTGCTGAGACTATTAGTGCAGGGGTGAAGTATGATTCTGCCAAGCCCTAAACAGTGGCGGCGAAAGACTCTGGCGCGGGCGAGTCACTGAAAAAAAATAAATGGATGGGTCACATCTTGAAAGTAAAGTGGATTGTTTCATTTAATTATATTTCTCTCCACATACAATTAACAAAATAATATTTTAATAATATTCAAATATAAATGTAAACGGAATGTTTTTCGGAATCCAAGAACACACACCGTATTATAATTTTGACGAATTTAAGGCAACTCGATGTAACATTTAACATTTTACTCAACTTACTACACAGTAGTTTCCTTTTGTAAAAATTAAAAGAAAAAGTAATAACAAATAAAGTTAAAGCGGGGGAACCATAATTCACGGAATTGACGTCTTATCAATTTCACGGTTCTTAAAATAACAATAATTATTATATATTTGGACTCTTCCAATCGATAAATCAGGAGAATAAGTATCTTGTTATCAAGGAGAGGGGTGACCAATGAGACGCATTGGTAACGAATAGGGGAGGAATATGCTATAATGAGATAAAAATTCCCCTAATCGCCGCCACTGAGTATGGTATATACAGGGTCATCCGTTTGAGATGTCAGAAAAGTAAACCTTTATACACAAGAGGTTAATGTACGTATCTCTGAGCAGCTTGTTGTAATATAAGCACAAAGGATGTAAGTTTCGAATGAGTGGAGGTTTACAGACTTCGGCCACATGGCGGCGCTAATGTGTATGGTAACAAAGGTGGTGATCACGTCATAACAGCGCACACAGTATGTCGTATGGTATGCGAAATTTTCAAGTATTATATGCATGCTACTGCCACCACGCAGCTGAAGTCAGTAAACCTCCACTCATTCGAAACTTACATCCTTTCTGCTTATATTACAACAAGCTGCTCAGAGATACGTACATCTCATACGTACCTCTTGTGTATAAAGGTTTACTTTTCTGATGTATCAAACGGATGACCCTGTATATTTGTGAAACATAGTATATGTACAGACAAAGCACGTAAATTATTCTAAGTTTTAAAACTATCAGTTTTTCGCTCAACCAAGGTTGAAATAAGTGAGGAATGTTTTTTTAGGGAGCAACAGTACGGAGGTAATGATAGCAGAAGTCTACAGACAATGATTGGGAAATACCTGTATGAATAAATGCTGGTTGTTACTTTTGACTTTTCAGTTTGATGATTTGGATTATTTTACTTCGCTTTTCTGCCACTTTTGGTTAATTATGAAGATGGTGATATGATGAAATTGATGAAGAGACGAAGGACACCCATGTCCAGGCCAAAATTCGAACCCGGGATTCCTGGCATCCCATGCTAAATAAAGCAAAACCGACTTGAAACTTCACTGCAAGAAGGGGATTGGATATGCTGAAACGGGAAATTGCAATGGAAGAAAGGATCTAGGTAAAAATAGAAAGGGAGCAATCGAGCTTCAAAGAGGGTGAATATGAAATTAGGGAATATATTTATGCAATGAACAAGTCAAGAAATATTATTTATTAACTAGTACACGGGAACATTCAGACAGAAAACAACGGTGACAGAAATTACTTTTCTTTTTCAAAGTGTGCACTTTGAGATGTTAATAAGTAGAAATGTTTTAAATAGCCAGAAAATGCATTTCTTGTTCTCAGAAAGTTCGGCACTTCGCTATCCTTGAAGCTATGCATCCCAAACAGCTTCCGCTTGACAGCAAAGAGCACACTCTAAGGGCGATTCTTTCAACTTTCGTATTGCTTTCGTTCCATTCACTTGCTAATTTTGTTTCCCCTTGTATCGGGGAAAGGCTCCCTGAGGGAACATTGCGAACGGAGTCCCAGAATTGAAATTTCCTTCATCACTGTAAAGCGGATGGGAACAACCGTGTGATCTGCTTGCAAGACTTTCGTCTTTCGAATAGATTTCAGAAAACTGTCTAAATTTTATTTTTAAGGTCTTCTAAAGTAGGTATTGTGGAAAAATTAGACTTGGCACAGTCTCGTCTCGTGGAACAGGAACCATATCTTGTTTCGGTGTCTGTGCAAGTGTCTGTCTCGTTCTGAATTTGTATCCTTTAGAAAAGGAATTGTGCCCTCGCAAAAGTTGATTTATATCCTCTATCAAGCGTTCCATTGTGACGCAGTACATTTGGCCACAGACTAACTTCCATCGAAATTAAACTTCCTTTTTCCTTCACTTCTAGTGGCGGACATTTAAACAGAGATTAATTAACCACTGATCTAGATCAGCCCGAGCTCACTGACAGCACGCAGGCATGCGAAGTTTTACAATTTAAACTTGTAATTTCCCTTCCTTGATACGCATAATTAGGCAACACATGCTCCTGTAGCGGTAAGTCCGACATGCTGACTTGCCTAATTGTTTTATATAATTTGCCTGTCGAAGCGATCGCCACTTTTTTATGCACCGACTTCATTTAGACCGCAAGGCAGGTGACTAGAAATGCTGGTATGCATTACAAGCAGTTAAACTGCAATCTCAATTCTGGCGAGAGCTCTTTAAGTTGTACGATATGTACAAGTGCAGAGATTAGTGCAAAACTTGAAGCAGCAATGCAGGCGACAGCTTGTCTTCGATTGTACAGGGTGACCCATAAGTCCCTACCCATTCACATATTTTATGTGTCCGTTGTATCTGTGTGCTGTTCTTCATTCTCGCTGCATAATATTATGCGATGCCATGTTCTGTGAGACATTTTTCGCGACATAATGTCCTTTATGGCGCCGGGAATATTTCAGAACCACGACCTATCCATTTGTTAGGAAAAGTGTCATTGAGATATTCACGCGCACACACAGAGGGCATAATGAGCCGGAGCCCCATCTTGTTGAAACCAAAACGTACATGCATAATTGAATAACATAACATAACATATGGATGGGAACCCTGCTATGTTGCGGAAAATGTCGCACAGAACATGGCATCGCATAATATTTTGTGCAACGACACACAGAAAACTCTATACACTAGATACGTAAGATATATGAATGGGTAGGGACTTACGGGCCACCCTGTACAATGTGTTTAAGTGCAGAGGTTTGTACAAAATGTGAAGCAGGCAATCTCGTGAATATTGAGTTGGGAGGGTATTCCATCCACACTCATATCCAAACCCACACACACTTATACTTCCGTTCCTTTTAAATCTTATATAACACTCAAACTTTCTATATTTTACATATATTTTATATAATCATCTCACTTTTCTTTGATGTAGCTCTTGTATATGTTTTCTTTAGTATGCAGGATATCAAGCCATTATTTTTATTAATAGTGTTCTAAAAGAAATGTTGTAGTATGGCTTACTTGTAAGCCTATTGAGCAGGGTTGATAAAGGTCCACGAACCCATAAATTCTAATGGGTTCTATTGGGTTCCGATGAAGGACCGGAACCTTTTCTCTCGCACAATTTAAATTCGGTCCAAGTTGCGTATTGTTACATTGAAAAAGGGGTTCCTGCACCGTATTATAATTGTTCCTGAAAGAAATGTTCCTGGGCCGTATTTAAAGTGATGTGGGGAAAAAGGTTCTTGGACCGAATTGAAATTCTTCCGGAAAAAAGGTTCCTGGACCGAATTGAAATTCTTCCGGAAAAAAGGTTCCTGGACCGAATTTAAATTCATCCGGAAAAAGGGTTTCTGGACCGAATTGAAATACTTTACAGAATACAGATAAAAAGGTTTCCTTACGGTCCAGAACCCATTTACGCTTGCTGATTTTCTCCTCTTGACCGGAATTTAATTTATTTAAAATTCCAACCTTGAACAACCCTGCTATTGAGATAATAAATTGTAATAATAATAATTAAGCGTTTTGATGGGACATACAGTTTGATAATGCATATTGTATTTGCTTTTTAAAACAGTATGTTTTACGTCGCGTTTCTGCCGCTTTCAGCAAAGGCGACGATGGGGATAAGTGATGATTACTGACATTGATTAAAGTCATTAAAAATGAACGGACACCTATGGCACGCCAGGACTCGAGCTTGCAAAAGTTGGTGGCGTGATTGTGAGTCAACGCGCTCGGCCATTGAGGCCTCTACTGAAAGAGTAGTGCTTATTGTATATAATGTATATCAACAGTATTAAAATCGTCAATTCAAAGATAAATATGTAAGAATTCTTACGGGGCATAAAGCTTATCGGCATTCTGATTATAGCCGTTGAAACGTGAGGAAACGGTATGCGGAATTTTCTGAAATTTCCGTGCCAAAATCCTGGAGGTTTTTAGAGATTTCCTTTTCGTGCACGGCGGCTTTGAATGGGCTTTCGTGTTATTCCGGACTTCAAGCAGTTCCGGCATTCCTTGTAGATGCAAACAATATACAAATGCCTTTACCTAAGCCAGGGGTCTCGAAACCGTCGATCGCGAGCTACCAGTAGCTCCCAGGGTCATTTCCAGTAGCTCGTGAGGGAGATATGAGCGGCAATATTTGAATGAAACTTTGGGAGAAAGATCTGCTTTTGCCGATAGATTTGAACAGTTCGTTCCAATATCTGTGACAATCAATTCACCCAATCTAACAAATATTGTGGATGAAAATGAGTCATATCCTCCTTATTAACATCATAAGAAGCAAGATGATAATGATTAGGACCAAGTTTGAAAATTTTACTTTGTTTGTAAGAAAGGTATTTACATGTTTGGAACTCTTTTTTTAATAAATGACGGCCTGTGTATGTTGCAGAGAAATTAATAATTTGATGTGATTTGTTATTTAGCGTCGCTCTTCTGCCACTTTTGGCTATTGGTGACGATGAGGATACATGATGATGTGTTGAAACTGATGAAGGGACACAAATAAAGAGAACACATGCTCATGCCGGGATTCGAAACCGAGGCCCATGGCATGGCGTCTTCGTGCTGTAAAAAATGATTATATGTCCTATTTTTTTTTTATAAACCAACAAATGAGTTTGGAGACCTCTGACCTAAGCTCTTGAGAGCGACGCGGCTCCGGACACTGTACGGGCAAACCTTCTCCGAAAGACGCATGGCATGTTCCACAACATATTTCGGAGCCCCGTTGTGGGCGGCAAGCTTTACACGTAACGAATTCCCCTTCGTTCTTCCCCATGGAGAAGTCCGCATGGAGAAACAGATGAGGAAGTCATTCAATGCAATGTAATATTCAATAAAGATTTTATTATTTAACCTTCTTAAAGTATTTATGCTAGCTTCAACACTGTGCGTCGCTGACATCGTCTACGCTTGTTCATTACTCGATATATATAGAATGTAGGGGATTGATATCTGGGAAAGGAAGGGGTAATGGAATTATATCTTTCATCTCCAGCAACCGGGAACGTACAGTTTCGGAAAACTCTCCAACGAGAAGGGTTTGAGTTGTTGTCCACTGTTATGCACAGATAGACTAATCAGGACGGGGTCTACAGTTTAAAGTGGGATCCGAACCAATACTATGTGCCTCCGCTGAGCATCGAATCCGGGACCAATGAGAAGGTGAGGTGTTGCTGCAAGCTTATGGTCGTTGATTGATTTCCAGCAACTGTGCCACATCTGTAGGAATTGTCTTAAATATATCAACCAATTATAAATATTCCAAGTCCCTTATGTACTTTCTCATTGTAACTGGCGTGCCCAAATTGGGGGAGGGGGGCCGGTGGAGGTTACGACCCTCTATCTTGGCTAAAATCAAAAATATCAAATGCAGCAAGATATTGGCAAAATAAAGAACTGATCACTACAACTTTGTAAAAATCGTGGACAACCCACAGACAATAGAGAAATGAAGAAAGGGAGAGAGAGATTAACAGAAGATAGAGGGAGAGAGATAAAGTAAGGTAGAATGGAAGAAAGATGAAGACAGATATAGAGAATACAATAAAATAGAGACAACATACTTGTATTTAAAAAGGGCAGAGAGACAGAGAGAGAAAGAGAGGAGAAATAATAGATGGTAGAAAGAGAAGGGGCTCCTTTGTACCCAAATGGTTAGCTCTCTATACATCTGGGTTCCCGATGAGTTGATTTGGTTTGAGTTGGTGTTTTAAGTCCACTTTATGCACAGTAAGGCTAATCGGGACTGGACCTACAGTTTAAAGCGGGATCCGAACCACTGTGCCAAGTACCGCTATTGAATATATAACTCGGGACCAGTGGCGTATGCTGAATCTAAGACCTGGGCTAGCTCACTATGACACCTGGTCCCAGGCTATGGAGGAAGGGAGAAGAATAGGCTCATTCTTGACGTCTTCAAGGAAGCCACATTGCCATCCCAACGGTAGTCTGGTTGCAAACTTATAAAAATTCAGGTTGCCAACTCCTAAGAATTCAGGTTGCCAACTTCAAAGAATTCAGGTTGCCAACTTCAAAGAATTCAGGTTGCCAACTTCAAAGACTTCAGGTTGCCAACTCCTAAGAATTCAGGTTGCCAGCTCCTAAGAATTCAGGTTCAGAATCGCCATTATCTTCTTTTTGAAATCAGGTTGATTCACTGTTTCTAATTGATTTTTCTTCAGCATTTTACTTTCTAGGCTCTAGGCTTCGCAGATAGCCTAGCTTGCCTGGAATATAGGCTCCTGCTCGGGACATCTTGATTACAAGGCGACGACGTTACCACAACGCCATCTTTGAGGCCGCGTGTCACCCATTGGTCAAGCCACTCTGGCAGGCCCTGGCCCTTAGAGGGCTGTTGAACAATGGAGTTTAGAGGAGGAGGAGAGTGTGTACAGGGAGGGGGAGGGAGAGAGGGAGAGGGACGGAAAGAATAAAGAAGAAAACGAGACAAGAAAAGTTCGTAAAAGAAGAGGAAAAGAGAATAAGCAAGAAGAAAGGCAAAAATCTATTTGAAGCAAAAAGGATGGATGCAAATAACACAGAGGAAGCTTCATCGTATCCTGGTATGGCCGTATGGGGTTCCATGCTCCAGGCTCCTCCCGAAATTTTGCCAAATTATGCTGCTCTACAATACATTTCTTACAGAAACAGTAGCCAATTCTTATTAGATTTTGGGTCCTGAATTCGAAAGTGAAATTAACTGTGTTTATTTGTCATCAATTATGCATGCTATGGAAGGGAATGTCACTGAGAGCACCAGCCAATTGTTGTATGGTATGCCCCATATGCCAAAAATTGCATATAAATGTGTGAAATGTTATGCTAAACACGTTTCTTATTCATACTACGTCGCAAAATAATGCAAATTCCTCATTTTACGTGATTTTTAGGTTAACTTTCAGACCGAAGTAGCAAGCGACTCGCGCATGCGAATTGAATGCTTTTGTACTGTCGCTTGACACTTCGGTCTGAAAGTTCCCTAGCAGACCATGTTGGGTCGTGTACGAAAAATTGTATTTATTTCTGAAAGTTCATTTTCAAGCAGTGGCGACGATTAGAGGGGCGTGTGGGCAGTCGCCCCCCCTCACTTTTTGCCACTATTGTTGCCCCCACTCTATAGATAAGCCTCGTCTGTCAAGAGGAAGTAAACTGTCCTAGCTCCCACTCCCACCCCTTCAATTTTGACATCCAATTGCAGCTACTCTTTCCAAGCAACACATGTCGCTTGTTATTTTGGTTTGAAAAGAACTTCATAGTTTCTCGAGAATTTCACCACCGACCGCCGTGTCAGAGTGATTATCACACTTCGCTGCGACGTCAGGGTCCCGGGTTCGAATTCCGGCCTGGACATGGGTGTTATTTGTGAGTGCCCCTTCATGTTTCATCATCACTCATCCTCAACTTCGCGATTAGCCAAATCAATCAATCAATCGAGAATTTTGCCACGCATTGCACATATTTCGTGAATAATCCCGTGAAAATATTAAATGTTCTATATTTTACAAATACAATAGTCACAATTGATATACATTGAGTACATTACAAGTTGTTGCGGAAAATTGTCCAGGAATATTTTTCTATCAAGAAAAATGGCCATACTTCTTGAAGGAAGAGTAAGCATTTTTTTTTTTTCCAAATTGCAGGGAATAAAATTATCCCCTCCCCCGCCCCTTGACTCTGCAGGTGCTCATAATGTAACCACTGTCGAACTCACTTTATCATGGTTTTTGGTAATTCAATCTTTTCCATATGCCATGTCAGTGCCGGATCTACAAATCTTGGAGCCCCCCGCAAAATATTACCAAAGCCCCACACATAAATAGCTATATACATACCGGGTGGCCAGAATTAAAGTTACCCAATTCAGAGCCCTCTGTAGCCTGCTTGAGGCATCGTTGAACTCTGAAATTTGGTGAATCCACTACGCAGACCATGGGGAAGAGGATGGCGATAAAAAAAAGAGAGTTGAATTTTCTGCCACCAGGTTGAAATGTGGCACTGTTCTGTACTTCCCGGCACTGTGCCATGTCATTGTTGTAGAATAACAGTACCTGAGCATTGCTGTTAAATGTGCAAAATTTAGATCTCAATGTATGTTGGTTGAATTTCTTGAACGTATTAACAACCGTGAAAGATTTTGATTATTTAATCCAATCCAAATTGAACAGAATAAAAGGGGGGGGTGATTCGTGAGAACGTCAGAAAAAAAAGAGTGGGAATCT
The DNA here is from genome assembly GCF_977018435.1 of Lepisma saccharinum. Classification (NCBI taxonomy): domain Eukaryota; kingdom Metazoa; phylum Arthropoda; class Insecta; order Zygentoma; family Lepismatidae; genus Lepisma; species Lepisma saccharinum. The sequence continues at coordinate 49,533,317 of NC_139233.1, forward strand.
ATGGGGGAGGTAGTCACATTTAGTACACACGTAAAATCTCATACAATACATACATAGTGCGGCTAAAAGGGCATTTACTTATCTAGTTTTTCTTCTTTGCGGTGATTCAGTAGGGAGCATTTGACCTCCCCGTCCCTCTTCTCCGCTGTATTGACTGGGTCATTTCAGCTTCTTAAGAGCTGCTGATAACTTTTTAACGAAAAAATACAATTTTATAAGACATTCCAGTAGTACAATGATTACTTTCTCATCTTAAAAATAATTTTCTAATACTGGAAATTATTAATGAATAATACAAATAAGATGGAAAATTTCATCCATCTGAGAATATATATACTATTCTCAGTGGGCAGTGAACACAGAGTGGAGGGGGATAACTAGTGCTGACCCCTATGTCGACTGCTCTTACCACCCCAAACAAAGAAACAAAACGACAAAGTAAATTCTCTTTTAGACCAAATACATATTTTTGCATGGTATTTAGTGTTATAATAATTTTAGCAGACTCCTTCCCCTCTTTCCACTTCTGGTGTCGTGCTTGGCTGTGGACAGTGGTGGTGACTGGGTGGAGGACAGTTTAATTTTTATTTGTATACAAGTGCGGGGGCAAAGAGTTTCGAGAAGTGTGGGGCAACGTCCCCCTTGCCCCTCTTAATCGCCGCAGGATCTGTAAGAGAAAATCCAACGAAAGAGGAAAACTCTCTCGGCTTCCCCCTTCATTATTTATTTTTCTTTTGCCCCCTTCACTGTGCTAAACCTTATGTACCAAGGGGAAAATAAACTGCCCTTGGGCCTCCCCCCTTCAGTTTTGGAAACCAATCGCCGCCACTGTCTGTGCTTCTTTGAAATATTCCCTACCCTAGAAGAAGAATAATAATATTCTAATCCTTGTTATTTTTACAATACAGTTATTGCAACCCATGCCTATATATTCATTATACGTCAGCTTAACATGATCAACCCCAATATACAAAATTCCCTCCATTCCATTATTTACTTGAACACCGATGTAACCCCTATTTTCCCCCACTATCTACGCCTTAGACTTGCTAACTATATATTCTATGTTTATTTACAATATATATATATTTTTAATTAACCACTTCTAGGAAATCCTAGTCAGTTAAGCTTAAAGTAAAAATTGGAATCAGCTATTTCATGTTGATACTAAAATATGTCTGTAACCTGTAAAGTGCTTCTAAATTTATTACTGATGTCATTTGTTGTGCAGTTAGTGGAACGCTATATTTATGTACGAAGCGTGCAGGCCTATCTCACCTGTCGTTTTTCGCTACCACTGGATTAAACTTTCTTCGCTCCTTTTGTTGAAACCCACAGTCATTGTTAAATATTGGAGTATTCTCTATTGACTGATGTTTTGTATGGAAGCTGAATTTTAGCCCAGTGTTCCTCAGCGCCCCCTCCCCCTTCCCTTCTTTCACCCTGTTTGGAGCACCAAGCAGATGGTGGTATATAGTTTTGGGTAGGGGTGCTCGGACAATCAGTTCGCTTTCGGCTTGTAGCGGGGAGCGGATGTGCTTTTTTGCCCTGCTACCGTCCAAGTCGCGAATGCCGACTCGAGCCGTGGAAAGCGAGCGCGTCTTCCTCTCTTTACCGCACAGTGGCGACATCGAGCGACGCTTTCAGGAACTACGGCCAGCGGTGAGATTAGGCTGCTCGCTCCGTGCTGTCAGTTTCGAATTGACTGTAGTGGTGTACGGGAGTAGTTTATGTGTTGTGCTGTTCAGTGCTGTCTTATGATGTTCCGTAAGGTTAATGCGTGTGGGAACCAACACTAATGGATGTCTGTGTGGTGTTGCAGGTTTTCGTGATTTAACCCTGTCGGCATCTTCAAAGACACGGGATGCGGTGGCTCTCCATTATAGCGGGCCCCGCGTCCGCCGTTTTCCTTCTGCTTTCAACCCTCCAACAGGTAAGTAATCGAAAAGTTTTTTGTTTACATTATTATTTGCTTCGCGGAAGTGCCCAAAAACTTGCAGACACTGCATGTCACGTGTTATCTCGTAAGATCGTTGATTTTTTGAGACATAAACACTTGAAAATTAATATTATGTTTGCTTCTAAACTTGTCATCCAGGAAAGAGCATTGCCTCTATTACTATACACAAATATTTTGTAACCTCACTAGTTTGTACATTGAAACAATTATTCACTTGCGAGAATTGTGAAAACAGTTGAAAACAGTATCATAAAATTCTACTTAGACTGCCATCTAGTGTTTGGTCAATAATTTTGGACCATAACTGCCCTTGTACATTATCTGTTCCTCTTTCATACTTGGGTACAATTTGGTAACTTTTAGCTTAACTTGATACTAGAATCACAACTTATGCTTCGATTTCCCAGTGTTTGTGTACGACTCGAACTGTCGGGTCTTATTTGACTGCTTTTGTTGTACCGATATTACAAGCTCTTTTCTGTTTTCATTTTCAGATATCCTGCTCCGGAGTATTTGAGCTTCGCCTCAAATCCTTCGTGAATGACGGTGGAAAGGATATATTCGGAAAGTGTTGTAGTGGTGATGAAAGAAGTGGAATGTGTAGTGGTGTGTGTAGGACGCGGTTCAGAGTGTGTTTGAAACATTACCAAGCCAAGATCGACACGACTTCCCCGTGCACGTTTGGAAATAAAATTACACCTGTGTTGGGGAGCAATAGTGTTGTGGACATGGAAAATCTGAATGTGACTGGATTCGGAAATCCCTTAAGCTTTCCTTTGGACTTCAAGTGGCCGGTAAGTACCAAACTTTACCTTCATTTATGCATGAAACACTTAAGATCGCGGTATAGTGAGTAGACAACAGGTTCGATTGTTGCGGAAGCTTAGTGATTGTTGAACAGCTGTACAAACTATCAAACAACAATGCTTTAGCGTAGCGGATAGGGACAGGCGTAGAGAATTTCGGCTCAAACAAGCGTGGTTCTCACACATTGTTACTCTTTGACCGTTGTTGATCAGTGTGGAGGTAAACCAGGTTGGGTTTAGGTCAACCGTCTACATGTTCCCCTTGAAGACGTGCCATGCCCGCCGTTGAAAAGTAGACCCGTGGGAAAAAGGTTCCATGGCCCCTCAAAGAGCAACCGGGGATTGTCATGGGAGAGGTACAGCCGTTCCCGTACCCCCGGAGTGATTCTGGTTGACGGGATATAATAAGCTACATCCCGGTAAGCTACGTTGCCAAGTTTAGATTTGATAATGATTCTTCGGTGTCTTGATAAGGGATGATAGGATCGTGTGTTTTGAATACTGTACTGTTCCTCTCCCCTCCAAAAAAATAGATAGCAGTGTAACATAGCCGCTGAAAGTGACAATAATCGTGAACTACAAATCAAGCTTGATTATAGATTTTTAGACAACTTTCACTGTCCTGTTCTTGAACGTTACAGTTTCGTTCCATTTGCATTGTAATTGAATGTCGCACTTCGGGAGTCGGGTTCGAGTCTCGCGTGAGCAGGTCTTTGTAGTGTCGTGTTCATTAATACGTTCCCCGGTCTCCATGGCGAACTCCCCATCAACCAATTCTTCATTCTCATAGTTGCGATTAACCCAAGATATAAAGAGCGAAGTAATCTAAGTAGAAAGAAGTCTTTGGTTCGAATCTTGGGTAAAGCATGTTCTGCAAACTCGTCGTTGCGATCAACCCATTTTGGTGGAAGTGCGACGTAAAGCAACCAAAATAAAATACTCTGCCAATGAGTATTTTTGTAATACATTTCCGATTAACATAAATTAAGCTTTAGAACATAAATTAGCCTCCGAAGACTGCAATAGACTCGTTATTTTTCATGAAATTGTTGATTGTTAATAAGCGTTAATGCAACAAGGCAGTCAATACTTGTAATGTTTTTACAAAGCGTGGATCATGTTTTCGGAAATGAAATACCTTCCGTACAAAACGCCCCAAGTATTGTACCGGTACGTGTTCGGTATAGTGGCCCAACTCAGCGTGTGTTCAATATTGTATTCTAGTTGCCTGTCCACTCCATCGTTAAATTATTTTACAACCTTCCTAATACAAAAACTTAGAAAAAGTAACGTCTCGAAACCGGCTTGGGGAAAAAGCTCTAGGTGCTGAGTGCTTCCCATTGTTGACAAGATAGCATTTCATTGTTAACTCTGAATTTTATTGCCGGTCAGTAAGATGTATCAGGTAGCCAGACAGCAACAATAGGTGAAGGGTATTGTTGCAAGAGTTTCCAGTAGCAGTTTCGCCCCTCCCCTGAGGCGTTCTCTTTCATGTGCCACAGTCTCGACAGCAATAAACGGGTAAATAACGCTTCAGTGACAGCCAGCGATTATTGGCAGTTCCAAAGTGAATTAGGGTCTCTGTAAGGCTAGCAATTGGCATTCCAGTCCGTGAGAACCAAGAAAGCGGACATGCTGTAAAATGTGCCCTGACATTTGTAGCGTCACAAATTGAAGCGGATTCCTATTTTTCGACCCGTAAAAGAAGAGAAAGAAGAGTCTTTCCAGTGTTTGGGTTCTTGTTAGGCGTATGAAAATTACAACCCTCTCGTAAATCAAATTAGGACGAATTACTTTTTACGTTGTCTCTCGGAAGAGCTCACATTACGAGCCTCCCCGTGAAATTGGGAACTCGCAGGTGAACTACAGGTATAGCCAGCTTGGCTTTTTCAACTGTACTATGCCCAGCGTTCTAACGCACGTGCAATTACAAAGCTGACAGACGGTGAATCTGTAATTGCGCATAAAAACATTGTTTTCTTTTAAACATTTTAATCTGTACATTTCTTTCCGCATTAGTTAAGGATTTCTTGTCGAAACTTAAAACGTAATCATTACATAATTAATATTGATGAACGGTGATCCGCCGGTCAGTAGGACGTGATTTTATTACAACAACCACACGTTTAGAATGCAGATAATGATCAATTACATATTCCTGTATTTCAAATAGGTTCGTTGTTTGGTCCCAGACGCACAGTGGTTCTGTATTAGTACTAGTGTTGCCCACGAGACGAGACTTTGGCCTGTCTCGTCTCGTGGAAATGCTGTGAAGTGCTGTCTCGTCTCGAATTTTTAAGAGCCTGTCCCGTCCCGTCTCGTCCCGTGGGCAACACTAATTAGTACGTTATGTACTGTAGTGATTTTACTAAGATCGATCTGGGTTCGAATCAACAAAATGCTTACTCTATATTAGTATCTTGTTGATGTAAGTTAACCAAATTGCGCGTTCCCCGGTTCGAGGCCCGGTGGAATCGCATTGTGCTTCGGATCCCATTTTAAACTGTAGGTCCAATCCCGATTAGCCTGTCTGTTCATAAAAAAAAAAAACACAAACTCAAATCAATCAGATTGCACGTAGGTGGAGTAGTCCCGTACTACGGAAGCAGGGGCACCCGGTTCGAGTCCTGGGTCTATTTTGCATTCGGTACTTTCCTCTTGTCTGTTTCGCTTTTCATCCTTATGATCGCGATTACTTTAGAGGTAAAAAAAGCCTAGTGAATGCATTTAAAACGGAAATCTGACCACGATATCTCATTTTTAGAGGTAAAGTCACCATTATCCAATAGGTTTGGATGTTCTGTGTTTAACATCGAGTATGTAATTGTTGGAAATATGTCTCATAATAGGGGTTTATTCTGTAGGGGGTCATTTTTTCATGAATTCGCGTCGATATTTCGGATTTCAGATGCACGCCGCGGTGAAATATATTTTTGCAGTGTGTTTTTTTCAGAACTAATAGCTAAAATTAAATGGGTAGTTAGTTTTTCCAAACGCTTGATTACTTTGAACACATTACAACCCTTTTAGTGTGTTTGGATTCTTTAGGTGCACATTCGAACACGAGGTGTTATTTTTATTATGCAAATTTATAGCTTCTAGAATAAGCTCTAAACCTGTAACAAGCAGAAATGAGAGTCGATGCATTCACTTCAATTCGTTAAAATGCGAGCCTAACGGCGCTTAATAGTCGAATGGTGTGATTCCACAAGTCTACTTGTAAGAGCGTCCGTAGAACATTTGCTAAAGCCGCAAGTTGGATATACTAATTCGAACCAAACTTCACTATAGTTATACTTGCCGTGGTGTAACAGTCTCTTCAGTATGGAAGGAATAGCATGCTTCTAAATAGTGCTAAAGACAAGATATATGGCAACACTGTATTTGCCTAACAATGTGGTGTGACATTGCGTAGTTAAATGTCGTTTGGAGGCATCCATTGAAAAGGCTCTTTCTGTGTCATCGTGTTGAAGCAAGGATTTGACTGTCCAGTGCCTGGTGATGAAAACGCTCGCCTAAAGTTGATCTTCCTAAAGGAAAGCGAGGATGTAGCAGACCTCCGTGGCTTAGTGCTACAGCGCCAAGGGTCCCGAATTCGAATCCTGCCTGGGCATGGTTGTTCTTTGAGTGTGTCGCTTCATCCTCGTCGTCGTGATTATTCACAAGTGACTGAAAGGCGATGTCGAATAACAAAAAATCAAGATAACGAGAATAAAACGTGTAATTCGTTTACATGCACGTTCCCAATGACTTCGTTATTTTTAGAACTCTACATCTTACCACCTATAATGCTACCAATTCAAGCAAACTAATATTTCTCTCTTGACGTTATTGTAAAAATCGATACTCAACTTATAACTTCATATAAAAACTATCCTTGTCAATTCAATTTAAAATGGTGGCTAGAAATTATCACGTTCTTGTAATACATTTAATCGACCGACCTGCCATCTGGAGGAGCGTTCAAAATCAGTATTTTTGCCTATGTTTTTCCATCCTTAGTAATTTAATCATGTTGCTTCCTAGTTTCCGAGAATATGCCAATCTAGAGGGCAATAGATTTGCTTGTCCATTTAATGCGCTTCAATCAGGAATCGAAACCTGGACTCCGTGAATCCGGTTAGATTTAACTCACGTGATTGCCGTATGTAAAGCGTTAGGGATGTGTGTTGTAGGGATTTGCGTGTATGCTCCATAATAAGTGTTCGAATACTAGGTAAGACATGGATCTTGACGATTCCTTTCGTTCATTTCATGTTGGCTGTCGTAGCAGTTATTCTATTTCAAATAACCAGTAGGAGTACGTATTTATTGTTCCAAACTGACACATGTTTCATAATCGCTATTTCACTGATATGTCGGTCAAAATGACGGGTCACCCATTGATAAACGATTGATTTGGTTTATTTTGCTTCACATTTCTGCCACTTCGGCTAATCGCGAAGACTGGGGTGCATAATGATATGATGGAATTGGACACTCACAAAAGCACCCATGACGGCGGTATTCGAACCCGGTACTTCGGATGTCGGCTTAAAGGGTTGTTGCGTCGCAATATCAGTATGCCAGGATATACTCTCGCATTGCAACAGAACGATGTGATTGAAACGACAATTAAGTTAATATAAAGTAGCTTCACAGAAAGTTGTACGATCCGCCAAATTATGTTGCTCCTAAGAAGGCGATGATAAGTTATGGAATAATGTGTAAAGAAAGCTGTTTGCCTTAGTTTTGAGTATTGTAACGATATGTTTACGCACATGCGATAATTGTGATTGCATAATCTGTAATGCAGATCGTCGTAAATGTTCAGGAGAACAGTCATGTGATTGCAAAGAAACAATAGGTAGTCCTCATGGTACCATTTCGTGTAAATCGGCTTAATAGTCAGGGTTCGATTCTCAGTGCATATACTTTAGGGAGTGTGAACAAAGATTTCAACGATAATTCTGAACATTCTCTTCAAACATGATTCGAAAGGAAAGTTGTACATTTATTTACTGTTGAAATAACGTGCGCATTGTATAATGCTTTCTCGATTACGTATTTTTACTTACATTGCAACTATGAATATAACAGCAATTGTTTAAGCCAGAAAATTACATTGTACGAATCCTTGTTGGCTGAGAAAATTACCTTGCCATGATCAAACTACTATGCCTTTTGAATATAAGTTCACTTCCATCTGAGTAACATGCATAATTTTTAGGTGGACATCGGGCGATACGGAAAAAATATCAAATTTATTAGCTGATCGATGGAGCCTACTAACTAATACGTGCATTCGACTTCTCGCCTATCTGTGCTGCCTTGCCAATCTCCTCTTCGCTTATCGTGTCACCGTCAAGCGTTCATATTGTAGTGTGCGATTGTCATCCTGTATTGCTCATATGTTAAATGTAGGCCATTCGATTTTATTTCCTCGGCACCAATCGGAAGTGTCCGAAGAGAGTGTCCATTTCCTGGCTTGCGGATCTAGTTTAAGAACTCCCGAGGTCAGCTGCATTGCAGAGGGGGATCCGCAACGGGTATTGACCTTCAAGTTATCCACTCGTGGGAAAAACTTTGTACCAGCGCCCCCATGATTACAAGGATGTAAATCTGCCTACCTTGCTGGGGGTTAGGTTTGCCTTCAACTTCTTTTTTTTAATCCTTTTTGGGGATTTAAATTTGCATTCTTTCCTGTAGTCTTTGCATTTAAAGCAGTGCCCTTGTACCTTATGTACAACTTGCTTCCTTACTATCTGTATTGAGTGCGTTAACCTATTTGTTGTCAATATCATTACACTAGATGTTGTCGAATTGTGTTCTTTCAATACTCGCACGGTGCATTAAAACGGTTGTAAATTATAGGTCGTTAGGCTTACGTATTCCAAACAGCCGACCTTCGTGATGCAGTGGTTAGCACAGCGCGCTACGACGCCAGGGATTCCAGGTTGAAATCCCGGCTTGGGTTTTGGATGTTCCTGATCGTCGCGATTAGCCAAATTTAGCAGAAAAGGAATCAGACGTATTCCACACTCTTTATTACGCTTTCCAATTCCACAATCTATTACTGGCTGCACTCTCCCTGTTACAAATCACACCAGTATAACATTAGAGCGAAGCTTTCGTTGCTGGGCACATCCCGTGTGGCAGCGCTACTAGTCTTGCTTCCATCTACCAAACAGCTAAACATGCATTAATATTGAGGTGACATTATGGCTTACCATACATGGATTGGTCATGCATCTGGGTGCAAATTTCTTGCAAGACAAGACAGATACTTTTGTTGTCCAAATGTTTCATAATTTCATTATCACCATTTCCATTGATCTGTAAACTTAGAAAAGTTCTCATATTTTTCAGCTTTCGGATGAGTCCTGAGAAACAATCTTGTCCTGTATTGGCTCTTGATTTTACTGGCTTAGTCTGACAATAGGAATACAAAGTGAGAATTTTAAGGTGTTTTAATGATGACAATTTTCAACCTAATGTATAAAAATTGCAATTATTATGGGCGCTGTTGTACGTAATTGTTATACCGAGCAGTGTATTATGATTGACCTCATTTACTCCGGATGCGATTGTCATTTATTTACTGACCTCGGTCAACGTTATGTCCTGTAAGCGAACGGAAATGGACTTGCTGGTCGTGTTTGCCTTAGAACCTCTTCACTTTCAGTTGTCTTGCAGGCTTTGTTTTGTTAATTCTGTGCTATATTTGAGATCAAGCTGGAAAAAGAACCACCAAATGGATGAATGAAGTTTTATGTTTACAATACCCTTTTTGCTTCATATTAGATTCGTGCTGAATGTGTTTGAAAATTATTGATGATGTGACTATTAAAATTAGGATCAATATAAACTCTGTTTCCTTTAGTAAAATCACTCAGCAAAGAGAGATTGTACAATCTCAACAACTCTTCCAAGCGTTTAGTTTGGGTGATAACGGGCATTGTAAAATTCAAATTCAGTGCTTTAGAGAGATTCCAAACCCATGATATATATATTCCATTCCACGTCAGCTATTGTTATCTAGAGGCAAGAGCTGTTACGAAATATAAGAGAACGTTTTTGTTATCGCATAAATATAATAAAAACAGTCTGAAAACAACAATCGTTTAGAACTATAAATGTCATTATGCCTTCGGTATATTGCCTTCGCACAGTAACATGTTATGTGCTTCTTTGTGTTTCCTTATTGATAACATTGGCCTGTCGATTATCGCATATATAGATTTATACATGGTACAACAGTGTGAAGTGTGTAATTAAAAACTCGCTTGACATATTGCTCCACTGTCGCATGTGGACTTTTATTGACTCGTGCATGGGTTTAATTGCGTGTTGTTTTCAAGTGTGAAATGTACAAGGCCAGGAGAATTGCCAGTTTCTTGCCTCTACTCTCGTCGACTTTACTGTGAATAATTCAGTCAATGCAAAGTCTGAATAAGACCAGTATTGAGCGGGAATAATTAATGTTGATGATTGTATGTCGAACTACAGTTTTGAAAAGCATGTAGTGTGTTTTTAAAGATTTTGCCTACTAATGTTGCACGTACTTAATGAGAACCTCGATTTGTTCCAACAGTGAACAAACACATGGTCACCACTAAGTGTATTCGTCTGCGAATGTTAGAGCTGGCTAACGAGTAAATTTTCCTGTTTCTAATTGAAACCATGCATAAATTTAATTACAGATATTCACCTGCAAAATATTAAGAATCGACACGTTAAATTTGATTGTTCCCGAATCTTCATCACTGCGTTTCAACCATTTCAGCTTTCTTGTGAATAAATATTAGCAACAGGGGAAACTTTCCAAGTCGCAAGATTTGGCGTGGTGTGTTTCCATAGTATGTTGTTACCTTGGCATTTAATGGAACACGCTTTGTACTAGTTGTGTAGTATGTTCAGCACTTGTTGTTTTCCCGCTACACCCACGTTACTCCTGTTTGATATTTATTGCCGTGAAATGTGCCTTCTAAGTGACTTACTAATCTTAATGTATCATTTGTCATATGTACGTGTCTGCGAATTCTCTGATGGATGATTTAGTGCAACGACAGGGTTTTTCATTCTGCGATGGTATGATTCATTCTGTTCCAATTGTTACCGTATATTACCTTCTCCCTTTACCGTACACGTCCGCCGTTATCAATAAAAATCGTTGCGATCCACAATTGTATCATTGACCATTCGTTCTGTCCTGTCGTCAATATTACGCATTTGTGTTTCTTTACCACAAAACCATAGATGCTATCAGTTTTTATATTATTAATTTGTTCTGTGTATTATTTTCGAATTGGATGTTAATGTTTTTTTCTTCCTTCATTTCAGGGCTTTTTTTCACTGATCATTGAGGCTTGGCATGACTCAGACATCACCAACACGTCAAGTAAGTTGATTTTTTAAATATATTATTTTAAATGGTAGTTTTATTTTCTATGAAGCTGACATATACAAATGTGCATGTGACGACAAAGTTGCTTGCTACAATCTCTCTTCATTTTACATGGTCTGATCAATCAAATGAAGAAGCATGCTTGGGTTTGAATTGCTCGTTCACAGTAGTGTTATGCAGGAGATTATTTCAATGTGAATGACGTCTAAACTGTACAACTTTCAACGTTTTGTAGCTTACGAAAGAAGAGAACGCCTGGCACTTATTTTTTAAAAAAATGGTATGTCCACATTTATTTGACGTGAAACACAGACAACGCATCTTATGCAGTAGAGAAACACCTGAACAGTTTCTCACGTGATTCGTGTACTTTTCAAGGCCAGACGCCCTTCGACTATCCTTCTGGCTGCTCAGCGTTTTGCCTTGGGGTCAAATGGCCCCGGCGTGGCACCTTTCCAGTAAGTCAGACAAATCGAATCCCAAGTTGGTAGTAACTTTGTGCTTCTAACTGCTTCCCAGCCGCCCTCTTATTCCATGAAAAATGGGTTCTGTCCTTCCCCCGGGCTACATTTTTTTACTTCTCAATTGAGCAGCACTTTTTATTTCACCGTACAGGCTACTTGGTTCTATTTGGACACTGGCGTCGAATTCGCATTGGTTGTTTTACCGATGAAGTAAAGTTAGCCCCAAGCTGATTATTCAATTGATGTACGTTAGAAGTAGTTACATGTTAACTTTTTGTTAAGTTTTCTGCAGGACTTAGCCCAGTTACTTATCATGACCTTCGCTGTAATATAATTCTGATTTTTATCCGCAATGCTTGAAGTTAAATGTGCAGAAAATACTATCTAAGATTTGTGTGAAATGTTACATAAGCAACTTCTGCTTCCCTAACCAGCTTGCAAGTATAACAATACTACTTTATTATCATTTTTATAGCCAATGCGTAATGAACTTCATGCTCATGGTCTGTAGGTCATTAGAACATTCTTGTGAAGGAACGTGGGTGATAGGACATTCGAAGTTGGTTATACTGACCTAATTCTGCAATTGATGGAACAGGCTTGATTTAAAAGGCGATGAAACCAGCCTCTGGTCTTTGTTGTGACTTAGCTACACACGCCCACTACCTAACTGTAAGTCGAGTTTTGATCGAGGGTTGACACATTTTCCAGATTTTTTGTGCCTCGTGATGGCTTGTATGTTGGAAAAACTCGTTGGCAGAGATGCACATATGCAGAGCTAAGGCATTGTTATAAACGATTATTTTTGTACAGTTTCCCTATTATGCTTGCCATAATTTGTTCGCTGTGTTGTTTTTATGTACAGTACGTGTGGGTGTGAAAGTCGTTTGTAGGCAAGATCGCGTTCCTAATTTCTGGATATTTACGATTTCCATTATTAAAATGTATGCACAGTTATTTTGCTGAGAAACAATGACTAATTTGCTATTTTTTTATTTTGTTTCTTGCAGGAAGCAGTGGCAAACCTTTGATTGCGAGGTTTGCAACGCAAAGGAAGTTGGATGTCGACGTAACTTGGACACAAGACGAATTTAGGTCGGATCACTCAGTTATGAAATTCGAATATAGAGTCAGTTGCGTCGAGTTTTACTATGGACAAGGCTGCACTAAGTTCTGTCGACCACGAAATGACACTTTCGGGCACTTTTCTTGTTCCTCGACTGGTGATATTGTGTGTCATGAGGGATGGCAGAATGAATCTAGTTATTGTCTGAAAGGTAAGTGAAAAGGCGAATGCACCTTCTTCCATAACACATCATCTCTGTTTTATTTATGAATACTTCCTTTTTATACGTTATCGTTGTTTCTCACAGAGATGCAAGAATTATCTCCACAATATGGTCGATATCTGTTCGTATTTTTTCCTTTCCCAGTCAAAGCTAAACAAACCAGCAGATATCAAGGGATGGCGTAGTGTTTTCATGCATGTGCCAGTAACTCCACGCTAGAAAACTTGGCAACACTGAGAAGAAAACTAAATTTTAAATTCAGAACTTTGCATTGCGTCTTTACGCTGTGTTGACTGACACAGAAGTATAAAACTGATATTATTTTTTTTGGTGGGCAGTTGCTTTTTTGTTCTTAACATGTAATACAGTATGAGATATGTTTTATTGGTTTCCATGTTTACGAGTGATCATTGCTTTGCCAATTGTGACTGACCTGGAAACCACTTCCGTACAATAGTAGCTGTAATCGCCTTGTATTAAAAACAAGAAAAGCAGTGTCGTCTGAGAGTAAACATTGGAGATGTTTAGAAGGAAGTTACAGTGCAAATCGCAGTCGCAAATCTTTGAGGCAAATTAGAATGACCAAGTCCAGTTCTGTCCATAAATGTTCATCACCTGGAAGTGGAATTCATAGCTAGTTTAGGCTTTACAGTTCGGGAAGAAAGTAGTAGGATGGACCTGCCCCCCCCCCCTCTTTTTTTCCTCAGCAGAGCCAGTTTCTCTTATACGAATCCCACCTGAATGGCTTTCCCACGCTCTAACGTACTCGCTGCGGGGCCTTTCCAGCAGTGTCCGTGGCCCATGCAAGGGCATAAAATCTTCTCTCAGGTGTGAGGGTCGTTGTGATCTTTGTTTTTTAGCCTCTGGTGTTGTCTGTCCATGAGATCGCACGATATAGCCTGTGCATGCAGTTTAAAGGATGTTTGTTTTGGCTTATTACATTGTCTGATTGTCGCGATGAATTTTAAATGAATTGGCACTGGGAAATTATGCAAATTATGATAGTGAGATACGGAAATGAGTTTTGTTAGCAAAAATATCTGAGGTGTAAGAATCGAATTGTTTATTGCCAAAATAATACATTTCAGTAGTATTGCATGCCCGATTCAATTCAGGGAAACACGCCGCAAGCAAGGGACGCTGTATTTGCATCGTGCCTACCTCTTCAAGGTACAGAAAGGCACCAGTCGATTTGTAACCACTTGTAGTACCGGACAGTTTTTTTCCCCTCCATTGTATGCGATTTAAAGGGGAGGAAGGGTTTGCTAGGTTAGCGTGGGGCACGTGGCAGCTGACAATTGGGTGGACGCCACCATCTGGAATCATTGAAAGTTAACAGCTGCCTACGTATTGATGCAGGCAACGCGTTGGCTTGCCTTTTTGGCGTCCTCAAAGCAGCTGCGACGTATTCCCGCCAAGGTATGAACCCCGCTCTTTACGAATGTCTAATAATGATTTTGTTGGTATTTCCTTTGTGATAAAAGATGCAGTTAAATTAATTGATACTTTTAGATGCAAATTTTTTTTCTCATTTGCTAATAAAACTTTTTTCTTCTACAGCTAAATGTCTGCCTGGATGTCATTCAGAGCATGGATATTGTGTCGAGTCCAACGAATGCCGGTAAGTACTTGTCATCATAAATTTTGAGACGGTTCCTAGTGGGACTACTTCTTCAGTCGCCTACAAAGATTGTCCATGGTTTCTCACCAGTGGCGGCTATTGGATCCCAAAACCGAGGAGAGGGGCAAGGACAGTATATTCCCCTTTGGTCTGCCCCCCCCCCAATCGCCGCCACTGTTTCTCACATTCAAATTTATTTCACAAACTTGCGTGTAGAGTTGTGCGATGCTGGTACGGTTATGCTCATTCCTTGGAGGATGTTTTTATTTTTTTTTTGTATTGAACTTCACATGGAATGGCAATTGATAATTATAAACTTGGTGGGCGACTGAACTTGTGTCGAAATGCTAACATTTTATGAGGAAAAATTCGCTATTTGTTTACTGACGAATATATTTCACACGAAATCGTTATGTAAAGCCAACCTGTGTTATGTTTATTGTCAGAAGAGAAAGAATGACGTTTCTTCCCTCTGTCTGGTATAATAGTGGCCCGTTTTCTCATGTGATTCTTTCGGTGTAATGTGAGAAAGACTAATAATCCCTTTAAATAACAACAGTACAGCTTCCTTTTGTCCATTTCATGGTTGCCCTAATAGAGAAATACAAGGAACCTATGGTCAGATCTGTTCACAACCGGGAAATCTCAATCATATTTTTTTTTCGGTAGCTTTTGCAATTCCCTGATAAATTTCTTACCTGAGCGGTGGGGACTAAGGAAGGCAATGAAGCACCTTGAAGCTCTTACAATGCCAAGGACTCGTGGAAGGCTGCGTTTCATTACCCTCACAGCCAGGGAGGGGGGCATTGGTATTTACAGCGGTGACTGTCAGTTCGTTCTCTCTCTCTCTGTAAGTGTCTCTACCTTGACACGCATTCCCCTACCGTGGGAGCCAGGTAACTTTGGGAGCTTGTCGCACAACAGATCATGGTGCTCCGTGTGGGAAAAGACCGGTTGCAGGAATTGTAAAATTGGAAGTCCTTACGCGCAAAAGTTCCTTGCCTCTATTCCTGCATTGGCCCTTGGGGCAAAAAACCATTGAATTTCTTCTGTTTCGCCACACGATTTCCCCATGTCTTGGTGCTAAAAACTTGAATCACTGTACAATTTCCAGCTTCGTAATTTGTCACGTGGGTTTGTTGTAGGGATTCGTGGCGTGTTGTTCGTGGATGACCCCCCAGTGTGGGCGGTGTCACAGGAAGTTGTGACCTTTTCTTCAGAGCCGGAATAATGACCGACCACGAATAGCCGAGGGCGTCGAGGAGAATAAAAATGTGACGTCGTGACTGGCAACACTGCGAAGATCGCTTTCTCGAACAAAGCAGCAAACTTGGTTGTTAATTATGACTGCTTGTCTGGGCGCTAATATAGTGCTTATCCTCGTTTATCAATGATCGAGACTGCAAAACTGTGTTTAGAAGTTGCGTACTACCTTACTCATATGGCCATTTCATTTTTCAATGTCATTTCCTCCCTTGGATTATGTTAATGCGAGTTCAGCTTCTGCTACGCTTTAAACGGTGTGTTGTAAATCAAACAACTTTTGCTTGCCGGGTGTGTTTTATGAAGCCGCCTCTGAAAACCTATTTCTTGTCCGGTCTGTTCCCTGGTTTTCTCAGCTATCTTGATTAGCTTTGCAATTTTGGCTGTTCCTTAGGTATACTATACTTTACTACGGGCCTCCACGACGAACGCTATCGACTTGTAATCTAGTTATCCCGGGCTCGATCCCCAGTGGAGGCGCATTCCACACTCGGTCGGACTCAATTTTATCTAGTGCATAGTTTTTTTTTTTTTTTTTTTTTTTTTTTTTTTTTTTTTTTTTTTGATGTAACAAAGTCAGTTTTCTTGCCAGTAACATCCACCCGCCTGGAATGTAGTACATAGAATATAGAGGGTTTTACACAAAACATTAATGTAAAAAATAACTATATTAGGTTTTTGCGAACAGATTTGAGAGAGTGTGGATAAATCACTGACTTAACCTCATAATCGTGATTACTTAAAGCTAGGTGTAAGAAATATACAATGGCTTTTAGTTCAGTTGACCAGTTCTCAAGAGTTGTGGTAACTTTCAATTACTTTATTGACGAACATTCAACATTACCAATTGCTATAGCATTGCCCTTTTTCAATTTCCAGGTGTCACAATGGCTGGAAAGGACCAATGTGTGATCAGTGTGAGAGGTATCCAGGCTGCCTGCATGGTACATGCTCCAAACCATGGGAGTGCAACTGCAGCGAAGGATGGGGTGGTCTCTTCTGCAATCAAGATCTGAACTACTGCACCCACAACAAACCCTGCCTCAATGGCGGGACCTGCTTCAACACTGGCCAAGGCTCCTACACGTGTCAGTGTCCGGAGGGTTTTACGGGAAAAGACTGTGAGAAGAAAACTGACAATTGTGGCCTTCGACCTTGCAAAAATGGCGGAACTTGCAGAGTAAGTGTTCAAAATGTGTATTGTGTTGATGTTAAGCCAAGCTAGGTGTTTAATTATGTTATTAGTAACTTCCATATTTACTAAATTTCAATGCAAATCAACAAATTAATATTTCTTTGTTCAGTAGTCGCAAAGATGATTTGGAAAGTAGTGGAAAGTAATATGTAAGAGTGGATTGTAATTTGCACATTTCAAGATAGTTGAATGGTTAAAAAAAATCGTTTCTAAGATTTAACTGGAAAATAACCAGAACTTAAATTTTATTTCTTAGCCTGTGAAATAATCAATTTATTCCTCAAGTAACTTCATACTTTATGCTAACATCTAACCGTGTGTCCTTTTCAATTTTGTTGGACATTGTTTCTCTATTAGTGATTTGTAACAATGGATTCTTGTTTTTTTTTCTTGCAGAATGATAATGGGATTCCAAAATGCATGTGCCCCTTTGGATGGCATGGGTCACACTGTGAGCTGTCGGATCAGACATGCCAAGATGCTCCTTGCCAAAATGGTGGAACCTGTTTTAACCTTCCCCAAGGCTATGAGTGTAAATGTCCATTGGATTATGAAGGCGTCCACTGTGAAAACAGAAAAGATGACTGTGATCCGAACCCATGTGAAAATGGTGAGTCTTCTGATTTTTTTTTTTTAATGCATTATGGGACTTGTTCAATTATGACATCACAGGCAGTTTATATTCTTAGATGAACTCAAGTCAGCAAAACATTTCTGTATTTGTGGTGTTTTCCTCAAGTTCAAAATGCAATGTATGTTAAAATCAATATCAAAAGTTCACTTTTGAGTTTAAAAGGAAATTGATAGTGGTGCCAATTGAAATTGGTTATATGTAAATACATCTTTCAAATGGAGATATCTTTACCTTCTTGATTTTCACACATTATTTTTTTTAAAACTCTTGCATAATATTTCATATTTTACACAATAATATGTAACTATAATGTGTGGTAAACAGAGCAATACCCACACGGCAAATGCTAGTATTAAAATCCTAATTTCATGATCAGAATCACATTTTTGACAATTTCAAGACAGAAATGCATACTTATGTTGTGAATTTTTTGTGCTTTTTATACTTGTCAGATCAGAAATATTCATACATTTCTTCTTTAATCTATAGGTGGCAGCTGTGTCAATAGAAAAAATAGCTTTGAATGCCACTGTCCGACGGGCTTCACTGGTGACCGGTGCGACATCAACATTGATGACTGCAAGGCGAATCCATGCCTCAACAACGGAACCTGTGTGGATCTTGTAAATGACTTTATGTGCCAGTGTGTTCCAGGCTACGTCGGGTCACTCTGCGAGAAGGTTGTAGACTTCTGCCAACACAAACTATGCGCCAATGGGGGGGAGTGTGTGAATCTTGTGAACGATTTCAGATGCAACTGCAAACCCGGGTTCACCGGAAAAGACTGCAGCGTGAGACTGAACATAAGAAGTATGTGTGTGCCGAATCCTTGCGTCAATGGTGCCACTTGCATTGACCTTCATAACAATTTCATGTGCCAGTGCCCACCACAGTTTGATGGTCGTTTGTGTGATATATACTTAGGGATTCCCCGTGTTGTGAATGGGACTTTTGTGGGGAATATCTCTAGACAAGTGTCGGACGTACCAACCGACACGAGTCTTTCAACAGAGCATGTTATAGTCATCGCCACGTTGTCCACTGCGGTTCCAGTGCTCGTTCTAGTAGCAGCCGTAGTTGTGATGTGCATGAAGCAGCGTAGAAAGCGAGAGCAACAGCAAGCCGATGAGGAGGCTCGCATGCAAAACGAACAGAACGCTGCGCAGAACAGATGTGCAGACACGCATGTTATTAAAAACACTTGGGGGTTCCCCGAAAAGTGTGTTAAGAATGCCCTCAATGAGGGCAACAGTGACTGTTTTCCTTCAAAAGAAAACACTTATTCATTTCAAAGAACTAAGTCACATAAACAGTTAAATATAGACCGAAGTTCTGTGTTAAATAGTGCAAAGTTAGAAAAAGATTTTGATAATTTGTGTTCAAATCAAAGGACTTCAACAAGTGATAAAAGAATATCTATGTTATCAGTAGATTCTTCGTTATGTAATTCAAGGTAAGCATTATTTTTAATGTTTATTGCTTTCAGTATTTATTTTTGAGCAAGATCAAACACCAGTTAATTATATACAGGGTGGTGCAAAAGTCAGTTTACCCATACACAAATTCAAGTTTATACACAAATTCAAGTATACATACAAAATACAAGTAGATCGTAATACTATTATCAATGTGCATTTTGGGTAAATTGACTTTTGCACCACCCTGTATATTCAATATTTGCATAGAGATACTAGGTTTTGTTAAGAAAATGTTCGTATTTAAGCTCAAAAGCTTTCTAATGGTATAGTTTAAGACACTAAAGACTACAATACAGAAAATATTTTTAAAATATTAGTTCAGTATAGAATTCTCATGGACATATAATCTTAATTCTATTATATATTGCTATGTATGGCAGATAAATTGTTAATAATCAGACATTAATAATTGGAATCTTGCTTAAAGTGTAAAATAAACAAGTTTTTGCAATCAAATTCCCAATTGATTCTATTCAATCAGTCAATTGTTCATATCCTAAAAAGTATTAAATGTAATTCAGTATAGTGGTTTCCATATTTACGATGTACCACTTCTACTATGCAAAAGGAATAAACAAATTTTATCATATACATCTATACCTAAATTATAGTGTTTTAAGTAGGGATAATTGATCTGATATAATCCTCATTGTTAATGGCATATTCAAAAGGAGTATAAGCTAAAACCAATCCAAAATGTTCTCAAACTGATTATTTTCATATAATTTGATACACACACACACACACACACACACAGGATATGTACTTTGTGTGGACATTTAAGCAAAAAATGCATGCTGAACCAGGACATTAACCCAGGTCTCTGGCATACTGTGTCATTACTCTAACCACAGATCCAGCCCTGGTTTCACTTCAGCTATTTTACAGTTTCGTGCAGTTATGCAACAGAAATGAAAAAATATTTTGAAATTAGAGCTGGTGGAATTGTTCAGTTGGAAGAGCAATGGCACAGTGTGCCAGAAACTTGTACTAGAGTCCTAGTATAGCATGTATTTTTCTCTTAAATTTCTATGATGCTGATTTTCACTTGCATTGTGAATGTCCCACATTTTCTGCAGAAGAAAACTGTAGTTTTGTGGAATGAAATGAAATCCTAAACAATCCCCTGCTGTTAAGCAATAGTAATTATTTCAGTAGTTACCATGACAGAAACTTCTGCCCAGTAAGTTGTGATAGGTGGAGCATAGTGCTTACACCACCATCTTTGTGTGTGCCAGTTTTAGGAAGCTTTCACACCAAACCAACTTGTGTAACCTGTCATTGAAGACTACCAACTGCTGTATAAGTACTTCAGTGTGAAACTGATTGGTTTGTTTTCAAGTGATTTCTGTCGCATGTTGGTGTGAAATCTCCCGTAAGTCTTTGCTTTGGATTTTTTGTGTATATTACCACAATTCATTTTCGATATCTAATGTCTCTTTTTTTCTTCTTTCCAGTGATACAACATTATTAAAAAGGTCCATTGAAAAGGACCGGAACAGTATTCTCTCGGTTTCGACCCTGAGACCAGGCAGCAGTGTGTATGTGATAGATGAACATTATCAAGATGGCCAACCTACAGGAATGTTGGCGACGGAAGTGTGAAAACTGGAGCGTGTGTGTGTGTGTGTGTGTGCATGTTGAGTGTGCGTAAATGTGTGTATGACGCGTGAGATTGGTTGCTCACCCTACCTCACTTCAAAACCTGAAAGACTGTTCCATATGACTGTGGTAGGGATGGCAAAAGACTAAAAAATTATATATATTGTATACTTATTTATTGAGAAATAATAATTAAATGCTGTTCAAATTGTAGCATGGATACAATGCACGAATCTTTAAGATTATGTTAAGATGCGATTGATATACGTTTTGGTGCCACCAATAACTTTTTTTGTGATCCCTTTAAACTAAGTCAAAATGCAGATCTTTTTTTGAGAAAGCTTTGTATTACAGCAATGATGTGACTGGGGAAATGAAAAAAGTGTATATTCGTGAAGTATTGCCATTTGTTAGAGGTAAAATTTTTGAACAAAGACATATGTTCCTGTTAAATTTAAACTAAGTCATTTTTTCTAGTGGGGGTTTGTTGGCCCCCCTGCCACTTGTTGTACGTTGTACTTACCTTTTTTTTTTGGTCATGTTAAATGTAAAGACTATTTGAAGCATGCAAAAATTTTTTTGTACAGTGTATATTTATAGCCAAGCGAGCAGAAATGTCATGTAAATAGTTGAGAATTTGTCAATAATATTGTTCACTTTGACTCAATAAAAGTCATAATTTAGCTATTTTTTCAAATTTTGAAGTTGTTCCTTGTGGATTGTGCCTATTTTGCACAGTTTAGTAAATTTGTTCATTCATCATTACTGCATGTATTTTTCCTTATAAAAAATCACTTTCCCTGATTCCATTCATCATATGCAATGAAAATCTTGTTGTAACAACCACACATGAAGAAAAGAGGCAACTTATAGTTTATATACATTTTCAATAAATTGCTAATGTCAGATGTCAACTTAAATTAATTTGATACGTGTTTGCTTGTAACAACAAGATTTTTCTAACTCGATATTTGGGCTTTAGATGCAGAAGATTTGAAGTAGCTATGTTCATGTTGTGGCGTAAATTTGGTAATATTTTTAACATTGGAAATGCAATTAAGCATAACGATGTACTCATTTTGTGGTTATTGGTACTTGCTACAAGAAGAACATTGTTCACATTGTTCTTCACATTCTCTTAATTGTAAAGTTTTTGTCATTATTAAAATGATAACCAAGAAAGTAGTTCAAATTGAGGGAGTACATGAGTAAAAAATGTACTTTTTGAAAAGTAATATTATCTGCATCTAGAGTCGAAATATAATGATAGTGCACAAATTGTGCAATACCATTCACGTGTCCTAACTGTTGAAATGTCCCAGGGGAGAGAGAAGGAGGTAGGAAATGTCATTGTCTGCATTTTTCATGATGAGATGAGGGCAAGTAAACAACATTGCAAGATGTGTGATAAGTATTGCACCATCCTGACTACTCCATTTTTATTTTATTATTTTTTTTTTTATGCTTTGTGTTCACCACCTGGGACATTTTAGCAAAGATACTTGGTTAAGTAGGCAGACAAGATTACCGAAAAGTAAAAAAAATGTGTTTCAGTATTTTTTGCATCTTATTAAATTTGCAGCAAATGAAATTTCATCTACAACATGGCTCAATACAGTGGAAAAACAAGGATTCTCACTTGACTTTTCACTTGAAACACACCATGAAAGAACAAAGTAGACCTGAATTACCCAAACTAATAAAAAAATACTGGAGTTATGCTAAATGATGTATAAGTATTTTAGCATCTAAAATATTTATTTTAAAGCAAGCCACAGGCATGTAAATATCTTTTTTTAATTTTTTTTCGAAATTGTTTGAAGGATAGTAAACACTTCTCTTTTGGGCTCGGGGAAAGGCTTCAGCCTCAAAAGCTTCCCCTTGGGCTGCACCTGTGGCTTAATAATATGATATTCAACAAGGGGATAGTACACCCAAGGGCAAAAGAAATTGTAGGCGATTTGTCCATCACAATTTTCATTCAGTCCATTTTCCACAATGCGAAGATAGATGATCATGAGTTGAAATAAAAACTCAAATAAGTAGAGATGAGAATATTTGATTTGAATCAACAGAATTTCATTCCTTAAAACAACACAGGGTGTATAATAAATAGTGAGAATAGCGATGGACAATTTGCCTACTATTATCTTTGCCATTGGCTGTACCTAGGTATGTAACTAGTGAATTTAATAATAAGAAACAATAGTACATAATACACATTTTTTCCATATAAAACAATGAATTGCATGTACAGAAAATTCAATCTAATTTTTTACCCCCTCAATTATTGACTACAGTACAGCTACACACACTTTGTCCTGTAGGATTTACTCGATATGCCACCATGTGTGGTCTTACCAACTCTCGAAGAACTCCTCTGCATGGCGTGTCCAATCAACATGGTAGGGAAGTGTTGCCAGTTGCCGAGAAATGATGGATTCGAATCACTTTTTGGCATCAGTTGTAGGCCATTCTTTATTTTTTCAATCATGGCCGAATTAAAGAAGATGGTGGAGGGGCGGGGGTTTATCCAGACTTTCCCATTTGGAGAGCGCGAGTCCAAATTTTAGGGAGTGTAAGGATAAATTTGGAGCCAAAATGACCATAAATTGGGCATTTGCGAAGAATTGGGGTGGGGTAGGGGTGTGTGGATGAATGACGGTGGAGGGCCGATTGCAGTGGTGTGCCCAGGATGTTCCAAAAGGAGAGGGTTATGTACAGTTTTTCTGGTAGTCTGCCCTTATTTTGCCATATTTTCCTAGCTTTGACGTTTTTAGCAATAATTGGCCAAAGAGGCGTTATAAGCCCCACCAACCCCCACTTGGGCACGCCACTGTCAGATTGCCCCCCCCCGCCCCCAATCACTGGCCTTATATGAAATGTATTTTTCATATTCGTTCATTTGTCAATTATTATGAATTTCGCAAAAAAAAAAAAAATAGTGTTTAAACTGCTGCTAGAGGGTGGGTGGAGCAGGCAAAGGGGAGAGTATAAGAGGAGGGTATTGGCAGTGGCGCGCACGGGGAGTTGGTGGGGGTCGCAACCCCTTCCCTTTTGGCCTAGTATTTCTGACAAAGAGAGTGTTAATCGTAGGAAAATATAGCAAAATATAAGACTGGACCTTTTATGAAAATCCTGGGCACTCCACTGCTTGACCCAGCTCCAAGAAAATTTGAAATGCAGCGTTTATTACTGTGGGCGAGGAGCAGGGGTGCCCATCCTCCCCAACGCCAATGGTGCAATCCCCCCAAAAAATCATGTCATGCATCCCCCCAAATTATATTATTCGAACACTCAAACCATATAGCCTAGTAATCCCCACAAAGTAAAAGCCCAGGACGATAATATAATACGGTTCCTCTTTCAAAGACTTGCCTTCAATATTCTTGCCTTACCCTTGTTTTCTTGTGGTAAATATAATTTTTTCTGTGACGAAGTTAGAAACGCGGATTAGATATATTTTTGTTCCAAATGATGCACCTGCTTTAAATTAAGCAGTATACCAACACTAAGCATTAAGTAGTGTTGTTAATGAATATCGCTTATGACTTGTAATGCACATATAGTATAAAACTTCACATTCAGCTCAGCAAAGCGCCAAAGACACGCTCATTCTTGCAACAAAAAATTGCAAGCGAAGCGAGCAAGACAATTTTTATATCAATCTCTTTGCAGGGTTTCAAGAATATTAATTTAATGGGGTGTCAGTACTTTCTTAGGATCCCGAGATAATTAATTAGTCTTTCCAGCTTCTCTTTTGGCACGTTCGGAGTCTAAACGTCGCTTAATACCGTCCTCAGAATTTAATGTTCAAACTCTCTGCACTACAGAAATTCCTTGACAACCTAAGATTTAACACTTGATTAAAAGCTTCTTCCTATCTCCCCCCTTTAAATTAAGTACTCAATCCTACCACCATAATTTCCAAGCCAATTTTAGGCTTACTGTTGATATTGAAGAGTGGATATTGCCTCCTCCAAAAAAATAATTCTCAGTCTCCACACAAGAATTTCGCAACAGTCTAAGACAATAGTAATACCCAAGAATTGGATACCCCCCTCAATTTAATGCTCAATCCCCCTCCAACTAAATACCCGCCTTATTCTAAGACCTAGAGTTGGATACTGTCCCCCCTCCCCCACAACGTTTAATCCCCGCCAGAACCCATGTGTAAAATAAGGCCTAATAACATCCTTCAACACTATTTTCTTCATCTAATGGATTAAATATGGTGCATTTAAGGTGAAAAATTTTTACATATGTTTTGTAAAAATATATAAAGTTGAATTTTACATTATTTGAAGGGAAAATCCCCCCCGAAAAGAATTCGATGGCGCAATCTGCGCCATAATCCCCTCCTGTGGGCACCCCTGGCGAGGAGGAGGGTGGAAATTAATATTCTGGAAACCCTTCTTGCAGTTCCACTCTGTTTATTATTTAATCTTCTTCGCCGCGTTGAACACAAGAACATTAATATGTGGCGTGAAGTTAGCCAATTAAAAAAAAGCCGAGCATAGTTTTGGGTAAGGTAAGTGCAAGGGAGTTATTAGGAGGATGGAAAAACGGTTATTTTCGGAACGCCTTAGGAGACTGGAAGATCTTTCACTCCCCTCTGACTCTGCAGGTGCACAGATATTAGCCTCCCCCCTTTTTTTTTTACCAGCTTCCTATTTATGTTCGAAGGGTAACCGCGTTTGAAGAGTGACTGGTGCATGGATGTTGAGAGTGAGACTTGACGGAAGATTGACTCGGTCGGCAGTCTTAGAAGTTGCCGCGAGAGTTGTTGCGCACAGAACTCTAAATGCATCAGATCAGGGTTGAAGTATTTTTCTTGATTTTGTTTCTTTTAAATGAACATGTCTCATCTGATTTGTCACACTTTTAGTGCATCACACGGAACAGTACCCGACGAAAGTAATCTTTGATGCATTTTTTAATGTATTTTGATTCACCGAAAGTACTACATCAGCAATTTATGTACTAGAGTTCAACATAATATTTAATTGACACCTTTGGGTTCTGTCCACTGCACTCATATTTAAGACTTGTGGAAAAGCTTATAACAGCAATGACTGGAAGAACCCGCAGAGCCCATCAAACTGTTCGTGTCGTACCACAGTTACTAATAAACTTTGCTTGTAATAATAAGTCATTTGTACATTTGGAAGATATGAATTTTACAAATGATGGAGTTGAAATAACGAAATATTCCATAGTGCAAAGAGCAATGCGTTCATACTCAGCATTCACAATTCCCTAAATTAATGTGACATAGCTTAGGTTGTAATCGAAGAAATATTTCATTTTGTAAGTGCTGAGTGTCAAATGCAACGCTAACAATGCGTACAATAGTTTGGAAAGCGATTAGCATGCAGCAACCACATTTTCCAAAACATCATATCGCTATTTTTAGATTTTCGCATCACAGTGTATGTAAGATGTCACAATATTGTTATTATTTCATGAATATTAACGGAGGCATTTAGATTGTTAAGTCGTTAGATTTTTTTGTACAAAATCATGTCACGTCGTGGCTCCTTAAGCGTCCCATATACGGGCGTATTTTTACTTTGAATTCATTGAACTTCATTTGCAATGTGGAAATACGACAGCATATGGGGAAGCTGCTGTTTTTAACGCTGCACTAAACGCCATTAGCACCGAGCTACTCTTGAGTGCAGCTAGAATATTTTCAGCGGGAGGAAGAAGTCACATTTAAATATGCCCTTATAGCCATAAATATCACAAGAGAATTCATATTTGGGGGGAAGTTAGTTTTATTTTCACGCTTTTTCCTTGATAGTTGGAACTACACCGAATGCCACCTTTCTATGGAAGGAGAAAGACAAAGAATTCCGTTGAGCCGCTTTGGTGAGCATGCGTGTCTCCTTTCTTCAATTTCATCTAATCATCATCGTCGTGATTACGCTCGAGGCTGAAAAGCGACGTAAAATAAGACAATTACAAAACATATTCTCCCATATAGTCCCTAGTTCGATCGTGGAGCACTGGGTGCTTGTCTTGTCTAATCACCATTCGTGGCCACACACATATAGCAATTGCAGATGCTGTCGCCTTGCAATCAAGGACTACCGGGTTCGATTTCTGAGAATGCACATTGCACAGTGGTCAGTGGCGGACCCAGATATTACAGTTGGGCCACCTCACTGAGAATCAATTCTAACCTACACTTGCAATGCTTTAGATAAACAATATATAACAATGCAAACACGACAAAGCTGACTTTCGATATTCTAGAAATTAGCATATTCTTTTTGTAAGAAAGAATTGTAGAAAGTGGTGCAGTAACTGGATGAACAGTAAGTATATCCTCAATTATCAGCAGAAATTGTGCACACCAAATAAAATATTTACGTATTAAAAATAATAACAATTATAATTAGTTCCACAAAAATAGGGATCCAGGGCTGAAATACATGATTATTCTTGAATGTCGTTATCATAATTTATCACGGTAAACTGAGCGATAAGACAAGGAGTAAAATGAAAAAAGAAATAAACTAAAACCTATTCTCCCAAAGAGTCTTGGGTTCGATCTCCTTTTGAGGCATATTGCAAAGTGGTTCGGAGCCAAATTTAAACTGTACGTCCAATTCAGATCAGCCTATCATGAGCATAAGTGGACTTTAATCAAACTTAAAAAATATATATATTCGAGCCTGTTAAACTTAGTAATGAAAGACAGAACTGAGTCTTCAAAAATATTAAGCATAATAATATATCAAATCGTGCCAGCTGGGAGGGGCAATCGGCCCTATCGCCCTGCCCGTGGATCCATACCATTAATTCTCTTTGATATGATCAACTAAATTGACAAATAAAGGAAGGGTGTAGAGTACAGCAACACGTATCGGAGATTTATGTTTTTGCAAAGACTGGCCACTGGAGTGATGTAACACCATCCCCCCTTTATCCTTCCCGACACGCTACTGAGAGACATATAAAATAATGGATGTACCGTGTATGAAATTAATATATTCAGCTGAGTTATAGCTCCAACACGAGTTGTATCAAGAAAAGAAAGACCCTGTTAACTTGCGAACTGAAGTGAACAGTTACGTGTGTACTCTCGCAGTCACGGCAGGCGAAAAATGTTCCTCTTCGCTTTTGCCCGAGTCCCCCAGTACAATGTATTTGCTTCGTTGTCTCAAAAATTTACAACGTTAAATATTACGTATCTGCTTTCTCTACATACGATTTTACCCTTCGTAATGAAATAAGCACTTGGCACGGCATAAAGCTAATAACGATGTGTTGAACATTTTGGAATCACCCACGATCCCTTCGCTTGCTTGGGGTTGAAGGTTCCACGACAGTGCCAGAGAGATAGGGCAGTGTGGGAATAGTTAACGAAAGCGAGACACTGATTGAAATTTATGAAATGTTCTAACTTGGATATGTTCATTTAATATGATACTTGTTATTACTGAGATATCAATAACGAAGGCTATTACACTCCTTCAATTTCCCTTGTCCTCTAGTTACTCCTTTTAACTTCAATTTCATCTGCCCAATTTTCCTCTTTGTAGAAACTACAGGGAGGTTATTTCAGCATTCCACCGCTTCAGCGTCGGCCGCTTGCCGGCCCAGTCATGCAACAGGTGCCGGCAAATTGCGTAACAGATAGCCCGTTACACAAACCGCTTGTTTTGTAATGTTTCCACTTTTCACAATTACAGTTACAATTACAATTGAAATAAGCACGTAACTTGTCGCAAGGATGCTGGAAAAGGTGCCCTCCCAAATACAAATATTTCTGGCACCTTATTTCTGACATCTAATCTTAGATTAGACATCGCTACTTTATCCTCAGTTGCCGCGACAGCGCCGGCAGCTTATCGGGGGTTGGGGGAGTTGTCAGCCGCGAGAGGGTGCTTCATACTGCACGTGTCGGCAGTGATGCCAGCCGTAGGGACATGTCCCTACGCATAGGGACTTTTCACTAAATTTCGCCCGCGTAGGGACGTAGGGACAGAATTTGCCAAATGAGAGAAAACGTAGGTACTTTTTTAGATCTTGAAAAATGACATTTTATGAATTAGTTTATCTGGATACTTTAGCGAGGAGGAGAAAAAAGAACTAACTAACAAATCTCCATCAGAATTTTGGAACATGTTATCGGTTACAAAAAACTTTCAAGGCAAGTTCTTTTTTGAAAACATTTCCACTCTCGCGAAAATAGTGCTAACATTGCCACATTCTAACACGGAAACGAAAAGAATATTTTCAATGTTAAGTGATACAAAAACAAAAAAGGGAAATAAAATGGGACCAAAATTGTTAAAGACTGCAGGAAATACAGCATATATCACCAACCAACATCTATCTCTTCACAGCAGCAACATGTATGACTTCAAATAAAATAATCAACAGTAAACGACTCAACGTTATTCATTAGGGGTGTGCGGGATCCCGAAAGGTCAGGACCGGGATCGGGAAAAAAATCCTGTCCCAATCCCGACTTCGGGAAATGACTTCCCGACTTTTCGGGATCCCGAATAGTCGGGAAATGACTTCCCGACTTTTCGGGATCCCGAATAGTCGGGAAATACCGAATGGTCACTTTAAGAAGTCGTTAATTCTCGGCGTTTTCTGCATTGTATGTTTCTGGAATTTATCGAAAATTGTAAGTTTTTATTCTGGAAATGCAAAAACAATCACTTAAGTGAAAATGACTTGTAGAATTCGAGATTTCCAGTGCTTCGGGAAATTTCGAACATTTCCCGTCCCGAAAATTTTCCGACTTGGTCGGGAAATTGCAAATTTTTCAGTCCCGAATGTCGGGATTTTAAAAAAACATTACCGTCCCGATCCCGTCCCGACCCAAAAAATTCTGTCCAGCACACCCCTATTATTCATTAAGACAAGAATTTACAATAACGGACCCTTCTGTAATTTCTATGCTACGTCTTATACTCACGAAATAATTAGTCGTGATGATTTATCTCAAGTTAACATGTTGGAGTGAGGTGAAAAAATTGTTCATTAACTGTAGAAGTTGTAAAATAAGCATTTCAATTCTCGCAATGATTCTCCGTATACAAGTATGGCAGCCATATTTGTTGATATGAACAAATTACAATTAGTTACGCTGTCTACAGCGTTGCCACACTGTTGATTTCATACTTGGAGAGTATGGATTGTGTAAGAATGGCGGAAGAGAACAGTAAAAAGATTGTTAATGTTGCACAGATTGTTAGGTGGAGTGGGCTAATTAATAAACTTATGGATTTCAGTATATTGCCCAAAGAACGTGCTTACATGTGACAGCGACAATCACGATGTAGAAGAACTGATTTGATTACAGGTAAATTAGGCAACAGTACATCAATCACAAAATTGCAGGATACGAAAATGGCGTCTTCGATGATGAACGTTTGCCGTTAAAGTGCTACGAAAATAAGATTTTTTTATCGGTTCGTAATCACAATTACCGCAAAACCATTCAGGAATAGCCCCACTGACCATTCTCGGTAAGGTTAGGTTAAGTTAGGTTAGGCAAGGCAAACATAGTTAAAATTTGGGCTCGAAAAAAACATGCACGGTTAGCCCTACAAACCATTGACGGATAGCCCCACGAACCATTCAGGTACGGTTAGGTTAGGTTAGGATAGGCAAACATAGTTAAAATTTGGGGTCGTAGTAATATCAGGAATGTATATTTCGTTTTTTAAGTATTGGAAACACAAAATCTTCCGGTAAATAATGAGCAATCACGCCGATCGCGGACCACTCAATTTCATTTATTTTGCAATTTCTACACGTGACCCCCAAATTTTAACTTCAAATTCGTGATTAAGAGGCCTCAATTAATGAGTATGCCAAATATTACAAAAATCCGGGAGGGGTCATGTATTGTAAAGTGGCTCCTTCATTAATTGTGAAAGCACCGAGCAGAAAGATTTGGTAAGTAAATGTGTATATTTTATCTTCTGTTTTCCATGCTCATGAGGTGTTTTTTTTTTTTTTTTAGTCACTTTACTTGGCGTAGGGACATTTGGTCAGTTGTAGGGACATTTTGACTACGTCTGTAGGGACATTCCCGAAAAATGGTTAGCAACACTGTCGGCTACCAGACTTAGTCAGTGTACGTTCTGTTTGCGTTTATCAGTACGCGTGTTGTTTATACCGTGTTATTATAATGTGCTACTCATGGCCAGTGCTTTATTGTGTGTTAATTGTTATTCATTCATTACTTATGCCGTTAAACAAATATAGTCTTGAACAGAGAGTTTTTATGTACGATAATTAAGTGAAAACGAATTCTTGCAGAAAAGTGTTCAGGGAATCACGAGAGACAGGATCTCTTGAACCTAAGAAACGTGTTGTATTGCTGTTGAAGGAGGTCATTTTCAACATCTCTTATAACACAGGAGGTTAGTGATCATTATTATTACTTTTAAATATCATTTTACGCTTTCGGTTTGCTTTATGCGCCGGGATGCTGTCTTCCATTTCTGTCAAATGACGATAAAGTAGCGATGTCTAATGTAAGATTATATGTCAGAAATAAGGTGCCAGAAATATTTGTATTTGGGAGGACACCTTTTCCAGCATCCTTGCGACAAGGTACGTGCTTATTTCAATTGTAATTGTAACTGTATTTGTGAAAAGTGGAAACATTACAAAACAAGCGGTTTCTGTTACGGACTTCATGAACGCAATTTGCCGGGACCTGTTGCATGAAGAGTCCGCCGACCGGCCGCCACGCTGGCGGTGAACGACTGAAATAACCTCCCTAGTACGATTTACAGCACCAGACAGGTCTCCTGTAATCCTCGATCAGTGTTGGCAAACGTATGCTTTTACTGGTACACACGACAACGCATTGTGTTAAACGTGATCTTAAGCTGTTATTAACAACGTGAAGTATACAGGTTGAATTAATAAAGACACAATGATATAACACCATTTTTCCCATTTAATTTCATTTCTGTGTTCAAGGGAAATAATAATGTTTAAATAAGCAGACACACAAGAAGTTTTCTGTGACTGGCAACCATGTTTGTTTCGATATGAAAAAGATTGCATTGCGTATCCGAGTGGTTTATGACAGTTGCTAGTTTTGTGTGTGTTTTTGCATGTGATGTGGTGTTGATGTTTTATTTTGAAACTAACAGTTAGTGGTGGAAAATAAATCTTATAAAAACAAGTTGCACGTAGTGTACGAAAATTACATAGAAACGTTGGCCTATAAAAGTAGAAGTGAAATAAATCAAATTCCAAGTGACATTGACGTGGTCTAGAGTTGTACGATCGCATGAACATTCTGCATCATCATGCAACAGTAAGTAAATATACAGTAAGTGTACTTAATGTTACATTAATGTATGTATTGGGATTCCATGTACACACTGTGACTTGGTCAAGAATTATGATAATTAAATCTTAAACGTTAATGAGAGATGACACACTCCAGAAAAATATCATTGACTGACTATTTTTTGCTACAAACAGCCATTTTGTGGTATGACTTAAGATAGTGAGTATGCCAAATATGAAGAAAATCGAAGAAGGGTCCGGTCATCTTAAGTCGTTCCCATTTTTTCTGCCCTGTAAGTAAAGTACCCATGTACAGAAATCATAAGTGTTTCTGATGATATTTGATTTAAATCATTTGGTCCAAACTCCGTACGCCTGTGATAAAGTTGAAGATTTTGAGTAGGTTGTGAACATTGTGTTTCATATTAACGTTTGTAGTCATTTCGGGGCTAAATATCTCTGTTAATTGTGGTCTCCGCATGTTTAAAAACCTTCAAGACAGTGGCGTAACAACAGGGGGCAGGGGGACATTGCCCCCCCCCCCCAACCTTCGAAGGAAGTCAAATCTGAAGGGGGCAAACATTGACGGATAAGGGCACCTGCAGGGGGGCACAGAGGAGAACTGTACCCTTTGATTTCAAATTTTATGCAAATAAAAGTACATTTCGTAAAATTTTCTTGCTCTCTTCGTTCGCAAGGCATGCTTTTCTCAGTTTCTTCAAGTCCAGAGCCGTAGCTAGGTGGCGTCGTGAGTCGGCCATGGGTGCCGAATGATCTAAATGAAAAAAAGTTGTGAAAGAGAGAATGCCTTGGCACCCCGTGATATTATTTGCGCCCTATTAGGGGCAAATAGGGGGGCAAGGGTGGTGCAAACATTGACGGCCAAGGGCGCCTGCAAGGGGGGCGCAGAGGAGAAATTGCTCCCTTCGATTTCAAATTTTATGCAAATTAAATAAATTTCGTAAAATTTTCTTGCTCGCTACGCTCGCATATCCTGCTTTTCTCTGTTTCGTAAAGTTCAGAGCTTTAACTAGGGGTCAGCGGGAGGCGAATTTTCTTTTTCCAGTCAACTTGTGAATGGTGTTTCATTTCTTGCTCTCTGACTGGCTGTTGGAAAGTTACGATGCTGTGATTGTGAGAATGTCTTATTTGCTATTTTTAGTGCAAATTTTCTGCTTTCTAATCTAACCTTACCTAACCTAACCTAACCTAACCTAACGTACAGAGCAAACAATATATTCTCACAATCACAGCACCGTAACTTTTCAACAGCCAATCAGAGAGCAAGAAATGAAACCGCATTCACAAGTTGACTGGAAAAATAAAATGTGCCAGCGGGAGTCGGCCATGGATGAAGAGCGATCGAAATGAAAAAAATTGTATGAGAGAGAATGCCATGGCGTCTTGGTATTAATAAAATATCCCTAAATCTTTTCGTGGGCGTCAGGTTTAGTGCTCTTAGCATTAGTAGGGTTATCAGACGTCCGGGTTTTCCCGGACATGTAATAAATACATTTTTGGCCTTATGTCCGGCGTCCGTGAGGAATTTGAAAACTATTATAAATGACCTACATTTTGAGCTTCACATAATGTTATTAGGAAAATACGTTACAGAAAAAAAATCATGCAAGTTACAAGTCTATGGACTGCGCTTCCAAACTTAATAGTAAAATTTATTTTGATTGAGTTATTGCCCAAAATAATAAAAAGTTTGTCCTGTTATTAAACAAACGGGAAAACTGAAGCAAGTAATGAACAAAGTCTTGGGACCACTTTCTGTCACTGTTGAATGCCTGAGCAGAATTTTTTGCCTTAGGGTTTATACTGATGGAACAAGGTGTTGCCCATTGTTATTCAATATTCAATGTAATTTGATTGTAAAGCAGGGGTATAGAGAACAAAGTTATTCAGGGTGTCTGCCAGTCAAGAAAGTCATGGAGGTCAAGAAGAAGTAAAGAAATCAACAAGTAGGTCAAGAAGTC
Source organism: Lepisma saccharinum (assembly GCF_977018435.1). Taxonomy (NCBI): domain Eukaryota; kingdom Metazoa; phylum Arthropoda; class Insecta; order Zygentoma; family Lepismatidae; genus Lepisma; species Lepisma saccharinum. The sequence continues at coordinate 49,567,283 of NC_139233.1, forward strand.
TACAAAAAGGCAATAAATTATTCTTGTGGTCAAGAATTTTTGCTATCAAAATGACTGATTGGTGGATTTAGTTTATTTTACTTTCCTTTTTTCTGTCCCTTTGGTTAATCGCGAAGATGAGGATGAATGTTGGTAAGACAAGATAGATGAAGGGACAGTCACAAACATATAGGGACAACCGACACAAGCCCTACATAAGATTGATTATACTGGCTGTGAGTCCAGACTCCAAAGCCTCGCTTGTCTGCCAAACCCAGTTCAGGATGCATTAATACGAGAAAGCAGATCTAATTCTCTTCTTAAATTCAGCTTCAGTTTTCATCTTAACTTGCCCTTTGGTAGGGGTTTCCATTAAATACATATTTATTTTCTTAATTACTAATTTCCAAATTTAACTAAGTAGGGGTCGAATAAATAAACGTTAAGGGAAACGGAAAAAATGTCTAGAAAAGTCCAGAAAAAGTCAAGAATTCTGGATGTGTTTTTTTGGTAAAGACCCTGTTATTGAACTAAAAACTACCCAAGATAAGACTTCTGGAACCATATTAATTTACGGTAATTGCTGAATATTTGTTTGCCTTTACAGGTCATAATTCAAATGTTGAGAGAGTACTTTCATTACCATCATCACAACAGACTCACGAGAGAAATTATTTTTTCATGAAGTCTGTAAAATGTTTGGTACCGGTCCCTATAGTTTCAAAGAGTTTGACTGTCCACTCTAACATAAATATAGTTTGACTAGACCTGAAATTTTGATAAAAATTGTCTTCTCTGAGAAGTACCACTTAAATCATGTAGTAAGAGGTGCATTGATTAGTATGATTGCAAGTTTTGAAATTTTGCATTTAAAATATTTTTTAAAAAAAACTGAAAAGTGTAATTTTTCAACTACTTTCTAACGTGTTCTATAGAAATATGTATTACTTATTGAGAATGTGTTGTGTCCTGCATTTTGACTTAATGTCCTACATTTTGGGACAGCATATCCTACATTTCCCTTACAGCGATCTGATAATCCTACCCCTACTAGTCTCTCGAGCACAAACCACCCTTAGAGCCTCACATGAAAATCCGCAAAAACTTGTGTCCAAGTCAACCGGAAATCAAAAACGCCTGCAAGCGCAAGCTACATTTCAAATTATAATTTCTCCAGTAAGTAATACTTAGTGAAGCTTTTAGCTTTGTTAATTAGTTTACCCAAGCTTCGGACTTACTCTACGTTTTCAGTATTCTAAAGCACTTCCTAATACTCCCAGAAACTTGCAAAAAATCATTAAACATTCGGAACCGTTACCACTACCAGAAATACTTTTCTGAGAAGATTGCACACTTTGTTGATATCCAGTCTCTCCAATTATTTCGGAAGGTGATGGAACACACACACAGATATATATATATATATATATATATTTATTATTTTCAGTTTTGAAAAACTAATAAATTTGCGTAAATTAGTGCATAAAACATTCAGTCTTCTTTCTGTATTCGAAAATTACGGTTGTCATTGTGCCATAATTTTTAAATTCTGGATATTAGGTTCTGAACTTCAGAATTTTAAACATAAATAATATACAAGTTATTGTCTATTGTATGCATTTGTAGTTTTAGCGCCTACTTTTTTTTTCAAATGTTTATAGTGTATTTCACCAGCCTATTTGGGCAGTGTATACAATGTGCCTAATAATGACAAACAAAAGTTTTAATGAAAACATTACCATAGATCGAAATATGTTAATACATTAACAGCGTAAACGCGGGTATATTAAAAATAAAACTGTTTTAAAATTAAATTATCTGAAGAAATTAGCCATGTTTACTTAATTTCTTTTACAAATATTCTATTTTTAGCGATCCATTTGAAATAAAAATTCTTTGCTGAGAATTAGTATTCATTCGGGTTCAAATCCCGGCATGGGTGCCATTTTCGCTATTAGCCAAAGGTGGCAGAAAAGCGAAGTAAAAATAAACTAAATCAATCAATTCCTCCTACTACGTAATTTCGTTCGTTTGCGAAATGACATTCGATCCTCTTCGTGATACAAGATTTCCTGCTAAATTCAAAGACCTTTATGTTTCTGAACAAACATTTTATTTTTGTTTTATATACGCAAACTTGCACACTTTGGAAACTTTTTGTACATATGACAAAGCCGTAGTTACGAGTAGGGGTCGCTACTGGCGCCAAGGAAAAGATGGCGTCAATGACGAACAAAGATTTTAATGAAAACATTAATGTGGATTTAAAATGCTCATATATCTGCAGCATAATTTCGGTATATTAAAAAGAAAACTTCTTTAAAGGTAAAATTCTCAAGAAATTTGCTAAGTTTACTTACTTTTTACAAATATTGCATTTCTATCTCGATCCATTTAGAATAAAAATTCTTAGGAGAGTTAATATTGATTGTGCAAGAAGCACTCTGTCACCCTTGAAGTATTGGGTGTAACAAGTGGTTTCCTCCTCAAATCGGCTCCTATGCTCACGCAAATATTTTGTTACAAGGGTCGTTCAACGTTGACAGAGGCATTTGTGAACAAAAAAAGTTGTAAATAGCTGAAGAACGATAAAAATGCCGGAGGATGTACCTTCATCTTTCGTGAATGTTGCGCGTTCGCTCCGATGTAGTTGGTGCATGTGCAGTAGTGTTAGCAACAATGCCGGCAAGTAGTGTGTCTGTAGCTGTGGAGCAGCGGCGTATGATCAAATTCCTTGTGAAGGAGAACATGAAGTCAGCTGTAATTTTGAGAAGATTGTAAGCACAGAATGGGGAACAAACGATGTCACTGGCAAGAGTGTACTAATGATGTCAACAATGCTATTCGCAAGAAAAGACGGGGAAAGTTATCTGCAAATGCCATTCTTCACCACGACAATGCACTGCACCACATGGTCAATTTGGCAGCAACAATCCTCCGAAAGGGTTTTGCTCCATGTTCTTACACTCCGGACTTGGCCCTCAGTGATTATCAGATGAAGCACTGGCAAAAGGTGTCCTGCATCGTCTACGACAGTAGTCAACTTCCTTCTACGCCAAAGGACTCAGGGAACTGACACAATGATGGTAGCAGTGCCTGGGTGCTCATGGCAATTCATTTGAAAAACTCATATAGTTTGTTGCTTGTAGGACTTTCCAATTTTTTTCCCTAGAAATAAAAGTCTCGGTCAACCCTTAACGACCCTTGTAGTTTCGTTCATTTTACGAAAGACTAAACATCGTGGAATTCAGTATTGGCGCACTAAAGCTAATATTATTTGCCATTTCGCAAATAAATAAAGCTAATAATTTGTTCCTTACTAAGGTTGGCTCGGTTACTGAGGCTGCACTCAGTGACGTCATACATGAGGGCATGTAAGAAAATTAACCATGTTACAGAGTTTTGTGCCATATGGTAATTCTCATTCTTGAAACCTAGTGTAAATATCCATTGCATTTGTTAAAGGCTGTATCGCCTAGGGTAAAGAACAATGCCTTCCTTCTATATGTACATTAGATCAATACCTTTATCTGTAGATTGTTACTATGTGGATAACTACGTCTGCCTTTTCCTTTTTCAAGTGCTTCTGAGTGGATTTGGCGTCGGATACTGCGTCGTAATCTGCGAAATGCGTAAAAGCTAATGCAGCTGCATGTTTAGACATATGTTACAGGAACACTTTCAGGCATACACATGGCGTGCTAGGGATTTGGGAGGGAGTGGTTCTAGGGACTGATGAATCTGGACCTTTGAAGAATGGGAATATGGGTTCATATAGGTTTCGAGGAACTATTCCAGAGGATTGCTGTTGTATTGTTGTACTTCAATTATATACCTATAATTGTAAACTTGTTCAACCTTACAATTGTAGAGCTTATTACTATTCTTATAAAATGAACGATGACCTAAGAATTTTAGTTTCAGTTCACAAAAGATTTCTTACAAGCTGTAATGTAACCCCAGCTTAGAATTTGTAATGAAACTTTCGAAACTCAACTATCCCTGGTTTACGCATTGTATTGTTCCTTAACATTCACAATTATAAATGCACAATAAAATTTTACCAAGTTGTTTATTTTCCCTTTGTTTATACACTTTGATGCACAACTGTTCGTCATTCACTACAGCATATATTAAGAACGGTCACTCCATCTGTGAACTTATGCGTGCAACTGGATGGACGATGGAACCACCTTCATCTCGGTGAGAGGAAAATAGCTACTCAGTTCTCTGGTATGATTCGAATCTTTGGTAATAGATTGGGAATTCAGAATCCGATTACATACGCTTCGCAGAATTGTGAAATGTGGGAGACCACAGCCTGCTACGTGAGCGGTAGCTGGATCATCGAAGGAAAGACCATCATCACCGTTGCCAACTAGGCTCTTTTGTAGCTGGCAACACTGGAATTCGAGTGTAGACAGGAAATGCAGATATTTCAATGAAATCTTTCAGCAAGCAATATAATCCTGCGAGCATTGGTTTGGCGACAGTGCAATTTTTTTGCCAACCGTGGCAGAGGCTCCACATGCTTCGTTGTTAAAAGTGTCTCTACTATAGTCAAATTGAAGGATACGTGTACCCAGTGTGGTATTTGAAAAAATTTCCGGGAAGTGGGATTTCAGTTACTACTCTTGAACCATCAGGATATTATATAAATTACATGTACTACATTCATTCCCCTTCCAATAGACTAAAATTAGCTAACCAGTGGGATAACGAAGTAACCAGAATAGGAGAATTCCCCTCAGTTCCTATTTCCCTTAAATACCTCACTCTGTGTCAGAGGCGTCTCGTGAACGCATGCGTCAATTGTGCGAAAAAGGACAGCTTGCTCTGCGACGACATTAATGAGCATTTCTACATTCTAATTTCTTCATATAGGAGAAGTATTTATTTTACACGAGAGCCCTGAAATAAGCTTATATTACATTTCTTGGATCTGAAGTGACGCATGCGTCAATGGGAAAAGAATTATTACTTTCTTTCACTTCAGATCCAAAAAATGCAATATAAGCTTAGTTGAGCGCTCTCGTGTAAAATAAATACTTCTCCTATAAGAAGAAATTAGAATGTAGAAATGCTCATGAATGTCGTCGCAGAGCAAGCTGTCCTTTTTCTTACAATTGACGCATGCGTTCACGAGACGCCTCTGCTCTGTGTACTACTCAAATTATCTATCACCAAATTAATTCAGCCGGATCCTGTGGCCGAATGGCTAGCACATCGCGCTGCGACGTCAAGGATTCCGGGTTCGAATCCCGCTCCGGGCTTGGCTGTTTGTGAATGTCCATTCATCAATTTCATCATTTCATCACTCATCCCCATCTTCGCAAATTAGCCAAGAGGAACAAAACGCGAAGTAAAATAAACTAAATCAATCAATCAACCAAATTAATTCAGTTTGTCTTGGGCAATTCACGAACTGAAATAAATCGACCATACTAGAGTAATATCCTCTCTAATCAAGGGTATCCCCTGATTTGTTTAGGGGAAGGAGTGGAGTGCAAGCAACGATTTTTTTTCAAGAGGAGCAGGACATCATTTTCCACCCAAAAACTGCTTCAATTTGAAGCTATCGTCTTCTTGCAACTATCTGCACTTGTGTGCCTGACTTGTGACGACTTCGATGGCGAAATGGTTAGCAGCACAAGAGGTTACGACACCAGGGTGGCCCGGTTCGGCTTCCAGTCTGGGAATTGTGGTCTATCTGAGTGTCCCTTCATCAATTTCATCATATCACCACTCATCGTAGCCAAAAAAGTGACCGAAAAGCGGCGCTGAATATCAAAAATAAAATCAACGTAGTCCTACCGAAAAGTATTATGACTGGAATGACATTTTATGAATGCAATTTCACTCCACTTTTCAGAGGGGACAATGCCCTCCGTGCCCCCTCCCTATTCCGGACACTCATGTTTTCTACCACTCGTCCGCTGACATACGCAGGATTATTATTTTTTTTTTTTCGGAGGGGCTAGAATTGTAAAAGTGGATATCACTTAGCTGCGTTTTAAGTAGGGGCGGGATGGCTACACTTTAAAATATTTCGCAATTACTCTTATTAACCTTGGTTTAAAAGTTAATGGTAACCGGGGGTTATTTTAGGGCGAGTTTGCATTTAGCACTTTGGTTTTTCCATAGTTCTTTACCGGTTTCATTTGAACATTTTGATTTTCTTAAATTTCAGGATAAGCTGTAGCCTCCTCCCCCCCCCTTAATGCATACGACAGTGCACTCGACGTAAGCATATAGGACGTAAAGAAGTTATGAATGAAAACAGTGAAGGACGTATTGCGCCGACGTAATTTTGAACATGGCTGTACCCGAATGAACAGTTCGAATCATCTCCGAAAGAGGGCAAGCTTGTCAAATGGCCTTAGCCGAGATAGTTTTTAGCCAGTTTTCGGTAAAGTCCGGCAGTTTCTACTATGCAAAAAAGCAAGGGGAGAACGAAACGGAAAGTGAAACGAATCGTCAAAGAAGAATGAAAGAAGTCTTCTTGAGGAGGAGGAACTGGCTGCGGAGTGTGGCAACCGTGGCTGTTGGTAACTTCATTCACGCTTCAGAGATTCCGCCTTCCACGTTCTGTGTTCCCAAGCCACGGGTCTCCCACGATTCCAAGGAGAATGGAACTTCATGGGAAAGATCCGTACCTCGTCCTCGACCTTGCCAGAACCTCGAGTGAGGAAAATTACCCAAGACTTTTGCCGCGGACAAGGATCGAACTGCAAAAGCGCTGAATCGACAAACAGATCACGGATTCCCTTCTCCCCACACTCTCCAAAAACCAAATTGAAGTCTGGAAAACAGCAAAACGCTTCGAACTCTGCCATTTACATGTTCGCACTCTGAAAGTCGAGGCCACCGGTTACATAATGTACACCTGCAAGATACATTTCGTGATTAAAATGACTTAATTTTTCACAATGTACGCACATACATTTTTTTTACCCATCTCTTCGTGAGAAACGCTTATTTCATTTCCGTTCGCGACAATTTTGCCCACTTAAAAAAAAAATATCATTTCCAACTTCGACGTCAGAGTACAAGGTCATATACTGTTAAGAGTTACCGTAAATTTTACTGTTTTTAAAACTTAAATTTGAATGTATAAATGTACGTATATAATGATTATAAATGACAGTTGCGTGCACCATTAATGTATTTTTAAACACTGAATCATTTAAATTGCATTAATCAGGTTAAGTATGTAATGGCTCTTTTCACTTTTATTCATTCATTGTACTCTGCTTTGATAGCTACGTTTTTTCACTGCAACTTCCAGGGTTTCCAATCTTGTGCCTTACGCTTCATGTCTGCGAAGGATCAACTTCATATCATCTCGTGACGTTCTCCTAGGAACGGAGGATCGAAGTAGGGACCTTTAGGTGTCCCAATGGGTGATGTAGCTCACTAATCATTCATCCTCTAGTCTAGAGCAACTCGTTACTCATGGTGAGCTTGATGGTGAGGTGCGAGAGGTAATAATTATACACTTGATGGCAAAACACAATACTTGAGTTTAAACCCCTACAGACTGGATCAGCGTGGTGAACGTAAATACCTGTCTTTCACTGTGTGGAGGTGCTCTCTCGAGGTGTCGAACCACGGACTTGGTTAAAACTAAGTGTCCGTTTGTAGTGTAAGTCAGGGAGCCCAGACTTCACTCCCTTCTCCTAGACTTTTAGGTCGTACTTCTGCACCCTCTGACTGATAGTTTAGAACTGACCACTGACCCCCGTTCTCCCAGACATTTATTCCAATTGAATCTACTTAATAATGCCGACTCAGTTACCTGTAGACTCTTGCTTGATTGCGGTTGGTTGCACCTGTTTGCAACAATGGCGATCAAGGAAGCTCAGCAATGTCTGACAAGACATTCCTTAGATGGTTCTAGCAATTTTCTGTCCGAAAGGGTGATGGTTCGTAGTTTTTGTACTTTACATTTCAGAGATTCTACAGATTGTTACGATCTATCATCTGATATTTTAGTCCCTGGATTCTTTCATCGCTGACCATTCCTTCAGTGCATCGTTTTGGGAGGCAGTTGCTTCTTACTCAGTATTTCAACCAATTTATTTTTTTCCTTCCTTTCCAACATTGCTCTTCTTCCAGCAACTCTTTCCAATATAGTTTTATTTTTTTACTTTGTCTGTCCATTTCTTTCCACGTTCCAAAACACTTCATTAGTTTGAGTTAGTTTATTTTACTTTGTTTTCTGCCATTTTTGGCTAATTGCGAAGATGAGGATGAATGATGATATGGATGAAGGGGCATTCACAAAAAACAACCATGCCCAGGCCGGAATTCGAACCAAGGACTCCTGGCATCGTAGCGCTCTCTGCAACGGACGTCGGTTTGTTACTTTTTTACTACAGGTCTCTCACGAAGAAAATTGAAAATTACTAATATTTAACATGATTATTTACATTCCACTCAAAAACATCTTATTCCACATTTTAACCTTTTGGTGCCCAAGCGTCTCGAACGAGATACCCAAAAGTAACCCTCGGGGTACCAAGCGTCTCGATCGAGACGCTGTGTCAAGGTCGTAGTTTTTACGTTATAACTTTTCTATTTTTGGCTAGAATATCGATTTTATTTTTTTATATTGTTCCTAACACATGTATTTAACAGAAATTGTTTTTTTGCATTTTTTTGTCTTCATGAAAATGGAGGAGGAAAGGTGGGAAAAGGTACTTCTCTTTTGCGGCTCTTTTCAGCGTCAAATTTTTGCCGACAAAGGAAGACCGGCTTTGTTGTTCTGTTGTTACATTGGTCATACGGCAATGATGCAAATATTTTTCTGTTTCTTACATGCGAGCGATAATTTCTATGTGCATTTTGAACTTTTCATATCCTTTTTTTTCGGGGGGCGGGGGGGAGAAACCCCTTTTTTTTAATAAAAAAAATTCAGGGGATTTCCCCCCTTTCACCCTCCATATGTGCGCCGAATGTGAATAAATTATGTATCGTCTGAATCTGTGATTCACTCTGCGTACAACGGTATATCGTTCATATCTCCAGGGCAAATAGTCTCTGAGCTAAAGTTATTTCAAGGTACAGCTGCAATTTGAAGCTTGAATCAGTGGCGTGCCGACAATTCCTTTTGGGGGTATAACTCAAGTTACATTGGTCATATGATAATAATGCAAATATTTTTGTGTTCCTTACATGTTAGCGATCATTTCCATATGCATGTCGACACTGTCATGTACTTTTTGCTTGAGGGGAGGGTGGGGGAACATAATTTTTTTCCCCGAAATTTTGGAATTTTGAGAGTTAGCCCCCTCCCCCTCGCCACATATACGCCGAATTTGCAAACATTTCATATAGTCTGAATCTCTGGTTCATTCCGCGTACAACGGTATATCACTCATCTCTCTAGGGCAATTAGCTTCCGATCTACACTTATTTAATTGAAACTCTGCATTTTGCTCAAAATCGGCTCGGTACCCAGAGGCTTACTTGTGAAAAAGGTCTTGGGCGTCAAAAGGTTAAGAAATCGAAATAATTTAATTTTGTTTGGAAGAAAGTATATTTATGTGAATCGAGTAATATGATATTATTATTTATAAAACAGATGTATTTTAATGTATATTCAGTGTCTGACGCATTTTGACATCTTTCTCTTGCTTTAATTAATGCATTTACTTTTTTTTATGTGCTCAGTTAGCCCTTCAGGAAATCGACGCATTCTCTGTAGAAAATGCTTCCATCTTGCCGGAAGTGTACATTTCACAATGGATATGCGTGGAGGTAAGTAAACTTGGAAGAGTGGGTGAAGCAAAAAAAGAAAATGAAGAAGAAAGAAAAAAGACGAAGGAAATGCAAACGGAAGAGGAGTTCCTGCGTATCAGGGGCATTCTACCCCATTCATAACCGTGGTTGAATGGGGTTCAGTTTTTTGCTACCTGTCCCATGTCCCCCTTTCCGTCAAACAACAGACAATCGCCCCATAAAGACAGCAATCAAGTGCACTTTCCATACCTTAACGGGACATCCACGTATGGGTAAGCAGGGAAAAGTTGATGAACTCCTATATCCGCTTTGAACAATGCTTCACCCCCCACCCCTTGGCTTCTTTAAGAACACCGATAGAGGGAAAGATGCCCACTCGGTATACTGCTGAGGAAAGGTCTGTGTGTGTGTGTGTGTTTTCAGGAAAATGGCGATTACCATACATTAGAAGAACCGCAAGGAAACGGGCGTTATGATTGGCGGACCAATCTTCCTGACCTTTCATATTGGCAGTGTCGTGGCGTGGGGTCACGATTGTGTCTCGTCATCTGAAGCGGAAACGGCTTTCAGCTCCCCCTGTCTATGGGGCAGTGGAAAATTGGGTCAGCAAAAATGAATATGTGAGGAATTGTTAAGTTGTTCCAAATACACTGGATGCGATTTTTTTTGTTCCGATCGAACTTCCTCAACTTTACCAAAACACCGTGCGGATTAAAAAAGTTGTGAACAAGTCTATTGTTGCAAATCTCATTGTTGTTGCTGTTTCTGGGTTAATTAACGTCGCGTATCACGCTAACAATTGAGTGAGATTGGATAGACTTGCTGGTCGGGCAATTAGCAATTGATATGCGAGAAAAAGTCAGATTTTTTAGGAAAACAGATTAGTTTGTACAAACAGAACTCGAAATGCATAAAATCATGGTTAAATGTGTAATTTTGGTTTCTTTGAAATGATCGTGTCTGATGATCTCAAATGATGAAGTTTTAGTGCATCAATGAAATCACTAACGTTGATGACCAAGGCAGTTTATTAAGATTTAAAAACACTTTACATGTAACGTTTCTACCCTCTATCAGGGTCTTCCTCAGACTAAGAACTAAGAGTAAGACCCTGAAAGAGGGTAGAAACGTTACATGTAAAGTGTTTTTAAATCTTAATAAACTGCCTTGGTCAGCAATTTTAGTGTTTTTAATATGGAAGCAAGGCTTCATTATATTACCAATGAATTTACTCTCTAAAGACATAATATAAACAACATACACACGAGTAACACGGCACAAATAATACTTGATTGATGGATTTGTTTTATTTTACTTCGCCTTTTTGTGCTACTTTTGGCTAATTTGGGAAGATAGGGATGAGTGATGATATGATGAAATTGATGAATGGACACTCACAAACATCCATGCCAAGGCCGGGATTCCAACCCGGGACCCCTGGCGTCGTTGCGCGATGTGCTAACCAATCCGCCAGGGGGGCAAATAATACTTGATGTTCCGATGCAATGTCCAATTGCCACCACAATGGATTGACTTTGTAATTCCCATAAACTAAATCTAAATCGTTTGGTATGTCTGAGAAGTCATGTAGTAAAATAAATTCAGTTCTGCTAAATTTCTCAAGTTCAAACGAAAGTCTCGAACGAAACGTGGAGTGAGTCATTGGTATCGTCTTGATACAGAGGTTCGTTTCGTTCTCATTCTCGTCTCGACAATCGAAATATCTTCAACTGTCAAAATATCCTCACCAAATAAAGTTAGGTAAAAAAATAACTTCGTCTGAGAAAACGCACATCTTAAATAATGTGCCACGTGACCCCTTCCCATTTGAAAATTCAAGATGGTGGCTTTCAAGATGGCCGCCATGATGCATACTAGCCCCATCTTGCGTGCCTCCTACCCTCATTACCCACATACGAAGTTTCATCCTCCTCCGTCAAGCCGTTTTCAAATTAAGAGGGGTGGTGCTGGATTTTTACCTCACCATGTAGATTTTTAACATCGTTTTTAGGGTAGGTGTAAGGTAATCTTGAAGCCAAAATGACCATAGGCCGACCCCTGCCTTATGTGAAAAATTCTAGAGGTGTGTAGTAGATAAATCAGTGCTACAGTCTCATTCTCGTCTCGATTTTTGCAAAACCATCTCGGTCTCGGTATTATTCTTATTAGATACTAAGACGAGATCTCTAAATCAGGCACGTATCTAGTATCACGGGGTTTCGAACCAAGCATCTTAGAAATAATAATATTAGTAGTAGTATATAAGTGTTTGAATATAAAATAATTAAATTAAATTAAATATTAATTAAAATATGTACATTTATTAATTTTGCATATTTATTATTATATGAATACGTAAACTGATGGTATAAGAATAAAGATATAACTTAAATGTTTATTAGACTAGCTTGCGTCTACTTAAGATCGCCAAAATGTGTATAAAAACAAGGAAATTAACGTCAAATAGATAAAGAATTGAATATTTATTGAATAATAAAAAGATTGTTAGATCAAGTTCACGGAAAGTAAAGTTCGTGATTATTATTTTGTGCATATTATTATCATAAGTAGTAATACTGTCCTTCAAAGCAGTATGATCCCATTATAATAATCCTTGCCTTCGAAGTTCAGGGGAAATAGATAGCCATCGATTAAAAAGTACAGTTTCATTATTTTATTTTAGTACTTTTATTAAGTCTATCGGAGATCCCACCTAAATTCGTCGTTGCTCTAAATCCACAACACGTTGAAGGATTGTGTAGTGCAAGGATCATCTCAAGATACTCGAGAACAAGATCGACCTGTCTCCATACCAACCCGCTGGCATATATACCGGTTCTGGACCCACATGCGTCGCACCTTACCGACCATAAATGGGTGCGTAGCACACACACACACGCACATGCGTAACTTCAGTAGCCTACGCACGCTGGCCTCTTCACGCACCATCCTCTGCTCGCCATTCACCATGTTCGACGCCTCAGCGCCCAGATGGGTGGGAACGGGAGACTTTTGGGGACATGTGGGGTCGTCACAGGAAACAGGAAAGTCTTTTTGGTTTTCGGGGGTTGGAGGAGGAAGGGGAGTGGGAACCAGGTTAAACGCACGTGGTGTCGATGGGGATTTAAACAGGAAACCACAACAAGAAATGCCAAAGGAACCAGACGACCAAGATTGGCGTCATACAGATTCTTTGTATGTATATGTTTGTGTGTGTAGGTGGGGAGGAGTAATGGTAGCCCAAGTGCAGGGTATATTTGACACCCACTGCTCCATTAACAGATAAGCAGGAAGTGCATGTGCACACACATTTTACAAGTACAAGCATAATAAAGAAATACCTTTAAAAGGCTTCGGAAGTGTGGTAAAAATGCTTCTTTTGTCCTTCGCATGCAATGAGAGTGTATCGGCTCGGTGGCCGATCTCGCGGCAGACGTTCTCGGGTTCGAATCCCAGTGTTCTTTGTGAGTGTCCCTTCATTAATTTCATCATATCATCACTAATCGTACAAATACCAGTAATAATACCATACATACATAACAAAGGCCTTAATTTTAAAATAAATTGGTATTAACAGTGCAATTAAACAAACGAAATAACAACAATAGTTAATGCTTGAGTGTAATACAATTGTTATTATTGATTATATTTTTATGTAATTTTTATATCAAGGGCCTTACCGTTACAAGAATTTCTGGCAGCATTCATATCACCACATCGAATACATGGACGTCCGCAGGATTTTTCCAGGGGGGCAAACAAGGCACATTTTCCCCAATAATAGTGTTGTTCTCTCAAAAAAATAGCTTAAATTTGAATTTATGGCATTCATGCAATAATTAACACCTATTATTGTGGCTGAAATGAAATTATATGTGAAAAATATATAAATTTTGGTTGACTTTCATTTTCCAGAGGGGAAGGGCCACGGCCCCCTTTGCGCCCCCTTCCGGACGCCCATGATCGAATACTGATTGCTTTTCGATTGGGACCCAACCATCAGATGTAAGAAGTAGATGGTTAAGTGGAAGAAAGGTCATTCCATGTGTAGAAAGCTGAAATAAATAAATAAATAATTTCAGAAAAGACAGTAAGTTGGGGGAAGTAGCATTAAAGTAACAACTTGCAATGCATCTGTTATTCTATGCAGTAACTGCGACTACTGTATTCGAAAAATAGTAGTTTCGCCAGAAAATTTAGTTTTTTTGAGTTTTTTGTGGAATACGTATGTTCCAAATGTGAAATTTGCAAGAAAAACAAACTAAAATAACGTGATCTACTACATTTGCATTACTTTGCGACTTAGTATGCATGGAAAATGTGTTTAGCATGTAATATTTACGTCTTTCGGTGTTGTTGCGACCCCCCCCCCCCCCAAAACACTTACCAAGTACAAAGTTTAAATAATGAAAATATGCTCTGTTTAACATTTGTTGTATAATCGAGGGTTTGTTATTTCAACTTATTTCAAGGTAGTAAATATTTAATTTTTATTATTGCTTTATTTAACATTAATTTGATGTGAGTGTGTGTGTGTCTAAATAAAAGCTAAGGTAGTACAGTGACTCATAACAACAGCATAATTATTTTATTGGGTGACGCTTGAGACTAAGCTATCCTACCGCACTGTCAGGGGCGTATTAGGGCGTATGACTATGGAAGAAGGAAGACCTGAACACCGTGTTTTGCTCTTTCTTTAAGGAAGTATCGTTGCCATGCCAGCGGCGGCTGCCAATTCATAAAAAATCAGGTTGCCAACTCATGAGAAATCAGGTTGCCAACTCCTGAGGAATAAGGTTGCCAACTCCTGAGGAATCAGGTTGCCAACTCCTGAGATATCAGGTTGCCAACTCATGATAAATCAGGTTGCCAACTACAGAATCACCATCATCTAATTCAAATGAGTAATTTTATTCACAATTTATAAGAGATGTTTCTTCTGTCTCTCTAGTTTTCAGGCTTCGCAGATAGCCTAGCTAGCCTCAAATACGCTCCTGATGGAGACTTATGTAAGAGAAAAATAAACAATACACATGGAAGTCTTGATATGCTGATTTTATTACAATTAATGGTCATTGATTTTGTGTAATTTGTTTACAAGGAAACTTCCAGCAGAATGTAACTTTCAAAATAACTTGCTGTTACTTTACAAGTGCTAGTAACTGTAACTGGGTTACTTCTTAAATGAGTTACTGTTACTTTTTGAACGAAGTAACTACAACTGTAACTCAGTTACTATTAAAAAAGTTCTCGTCGTTTAAATCAAGGGATCCGTTTTCGATAACGGAAACTTTTAAAAAAGTACTCTGTTCCACTGGCGCTTTCAGTAAATACGAAGGCACGTTGAACAAGGAACTAAAAAGAAAGAAATATGAAGTGAGCAGGGAGTAAACAAATCTAATGACAAAAAAGAGCTTCGACAAGGGAAAATATGAACCAACCAATAAAATATTAATCTTATTATGGAAGTCAGCACTTCTGTGTAGATTAGTCTAATTCCAGGAACTACCCTGGACGGTGCTGCAGCCCTCAAAATTTAGCAGCACGGAGTAGACAGACCGTGACTTTTCTCGGTACCTCCTGGCAACACTGTCTCGCTGCACACAGTAGGCGAATTTTTCTTGGGGCCCTCTTCCCCGAGGCGAAACGATTTCCATGTTTCGCCAGCTCCTTTGCCACTTGGTTCCAGCCAATGGCCTGGGGCGTTTCTGGGCGTCGGCGAATGAGGAGAGGGCTTGCGGAGGGAGAAGCGACGTTCCACCCCACGGGTCTCTCGCTCTGGCATTGAGCTTAGCGACGTTCCGAAAAGGTGCACGACCCCTTTGGAGTTACGCAGGTGCAGGCATCTCGGGGAAATGCTTCATGCACCGTGAGCATTGTTTCAAGATCCTCTCTGTGTGCTCTTTGCCTTCATTGTTCTCACGTCTTGACAGTGGCGGATCTAGAAATCGCAATGAAAAGTACGAGGGGGTTACGAAGCGACTTATGCCGGCCTCCGTGGCGGAGTGGTTAGCACAGCGCGCTGCGATGCCAGAGTTCAGGGTTCGAATTCAGACCACGGCATGGGTGTACTTTGTGAGTGTCTTTTCACCAGTTTCATCATATCCTCATCTCCGCAATTAGCCAAAAGTGGCAGAAATGCGAAGTAAAATAAACCAAATCAATCAATCAATCAATTCTGATTTCCATTGCTTATGTCAGCCAAGTGTTGGCAAGCGGCTTTTCGTTGGGTGTTGCGTGATCAGAGTCCCATCGCCGCTGTTTTCTGGCTTTGTTTTCAAGTATTTCTTTCGAAGTATTTACATTATTTATTATACATTATTATTATTAAATATTACATTACTTTCTTTGTGCGAGCTGTAAGCAAGCTCTACATAAATTTTATTTTCCACACTACAACTTCCTGTCTCCTTAATGACATGTATAATATTGCACTCTCCTTACGTTAATATACATGTAAAGTTTAGTAGTTGTTCAGTTACAAGACAAGAGAAAATGGGAAATGAGAAGCATAATTTAAAATTCCAAATATTGCTCATAATTCTTTACTGTTATGTGCCCGTCTCCTTTGGCCTACAGTCCCTCTGTAGCTGTTCTTTATTGCTGTATCTCTGTAATATCTCACTTCCCACACAAACCTCCCAACTTGTTGCACTGTTTCACTTTTGTTTCTTGGGCTGTCTTCCACATTTCAATTTTCCCCTTTCGTTATATAATAAGGGTTATATGCTATACTATACAGATGGCTCGTTTGGAGCATGTTCTCTCACGTTCCTGCCTTCTCTCTCAGCTCTCCCCCGCCGTTCCCTAACTTCCCACAGGTATCTCCCCACTTGTCCCTATCGCTTCTAACATCTCCCTCCCTGTTAGATTTTTCAGCCACTTGTCCGTTGTAGCTCTCACGATGCTGGGTCAAAACCGAAATTTTGGGGGTCGACACCGGGAATCGAACCCGGGTAAAGGCGGTCGGAGTCTGGTGTTGATCACATCACGGCATGCTGCAATATGCATGGAGTAGATTAATTGCACTTGTCCAAAAAAATCTGAATATTAACTATTACAATGTATATCTGTACCAATGCTTTTGTATGCTCCAATGAGTGAATAGCTTTGGCCAGCACAAAAATTATACTTTGAATTCTACAATGGGAATTTCAAGGAGAGGCATACTAATTGGTTTGACTCCGTTCGCCTGACGCTTAAGTTTATAGTTGCTATGAGTGGTCGACTCACGATATCGCTATCCACGTTCCAGGTTCCGGTCTTCTTGGTGCAACGTCACGCTGATTATAGACCTGGATCTCGGTGAAATTTCAGCATGTTGCGAATGGTTTGATCTTGTTCTCATCACAACTTTTCAAATTGAGACAATAATTTTACTTTTGACCAGAATTATCGATTGCTTAAAATTCTGTGGTCGATATGAACTTGCTCTACGAGGACATAATGAAAGAGAACAATCTTTAAACAGAGGCATCTTCCCAGATTTATTATCCCTTCATAGAAGAGGTAACTTCGTGTTCTTTACTGTAGTGAAGAGTTGAAAAACATAAACTCTATCAGTAGATTGCATTCATTTTTTATTTAAAACTATTTAGAGGGTACCTTTTCAGAAACAGTAAAATTGACAAACATAGTTTTAATAACTCCAGTGGCAACAGCTGAATCTGAACGATGTTTCAGCACATTGAAGCGTATTAAAACCTGCTTCAGAAATGGAATGGGACAAGACAGACCAAATGCCTTGGCACTTGCTTACAATAGAGATAGAATACATTTCAAACATAGAGAGCTTCAACGAAAAAGTAATAACAACATTTGCTGAGCAGAAGAACAGGAGTCAACGTTCGTAGAAAGGCATGTTTCACAACAATACCTGTTTCTTTTGTAATCATGTGAATTGTCATTATATTTTAAATTCTTTAAAGAAATAAATCCAGTTTTGTAGTTTAGAAGAAGATAAATACCCGTTTTTTTGTAATTCATGTAATTTGTCATTACATTTTAAATTCTTTAAAAAAAGTAAGTCCAGTTTTGTAGTATAGAAGAAAAATATACCTATTTTTTGTAATTCATGTGAATTATCATTATATTGTAAATTCTTTAAAAAATAAGCCCCTGCCAAATTTGAGGCCACGAGACACCACTGCTTTTGACCATTTAAGTACATTCTTTCAGTTAGTTCTTTCTTTGGTATTTCCTTAGTTGCGAATCTCATTGTGTGAACACTGTAAGCCTCTAAACGTGTGCCTTTTATATATTGTTTATATGAGTTTCATTTTACTCGTATATTCATTCCATGTGCATTGTCAGGAAATTCTGTTAGTCTCTCAGGATCTTGTTATAAAATGATTAAGTAGTAGTGGCAACAACAACAACAATAATAACAATACGAATAATACTTGCACTCCCACCGGCAATATAAATGGGACACCTAGATCCTGAAATACTCTTTTCCCTGCAAGGCGTTATGTGTGATGCCTAACTCTAAGGCGGTGATAGAAGTGGTAGACGACAGAATAAAGATAAAGGAAGCGGGGCAGCAAGTGGGGAAATACCTGGGGGAAGTAAGAGAACGGCGGGGGAAAGCTATTAGAGAAGGCAGCGAAATGAGTGATCATGCTCCAGACGAGCCATCTTTATAGTGTAAGTGTGTGTAAAGCAAAATGTATGCGTGTTTTGGTGAGAGTGCAAGAAAGGAGAAGTGAGGAGAAAGACTGGAAGAAGACCTTCCGAGGGAGGGGAAGAATGTGTATATAGGGAACAAAGTAAGAGACAGCTTAAACGAAAACTAAATGTAACAAAATAGTGTAGAAAAATCAAAAATATGTAGTGCGTACAGCCTAGGGCTCGCACAAAAAGAAATAAATCATGAGCAAGATAGGAGTAGCGATTATTTCAGGATCTAGGTATCTAATTTTTATTGCGGGTGACTTCATTCAATGTTAATATTTATTAACATAATAGTCTTATGTCTTCTAATAATCTAATAGTCTTCCTTATCTCTCTCTCTCTCTCTTTTTCTTTGTCTGTCTCGCTTCCTCAATTATTTTCGTCTCCATCTCACTTCCTCATTCTCTCTCTCTGTCACTCCCTCATCCTCTCTCTCTCTCTTTCTTTGTTTGTCTCGATTCCTCAATTATTTTTGTCTCCGTCTCACTTCCTCATTCTCTCTCTCTCTCTCTCTCTCTCTCTCTCTCTCAGTGTGCCTCGATTCATTATTTATTTTTGTCTGTCTCACTTCCTCATATCTATCTCCCTGTCTTATCTTTCTTATTTTTGTCTCACTTACCCATTCTCTCTCCACCTCCATCCCTGCCTCATTTCTCTTTGTCTAAATTTTCTCCTGTCTTCTCTCTGCATGTGTATATCCGTATTCTTTATTTATCTACCTTCCTCTCATTCTCTGTAGCTTATTTTGCTGCAATTCTCACCCATCCCTTATTTTTCTGGTGATACGTAAACATGACGTCCCATTATTCCACATAAGGACATAAATTTTCTACTTAACTCCTGGAATATTTTCTCCGTCCACCAATGCTAGTTTTCCCAACACCTATAGGAATGGAGATGGAAATGCCTCGAGTAGCTCCATGAGAACTCGGCGTCCAGGCCACCGCAGGAGCAAGAATGTTCAGCTCCTGATCTGCGATATCACGTAGAGATTTCGTCAGATTCCTTCGTGGCTGGCGTTGGATCATGTTCCACCCTCAGTGGCTCCTCCTCGGTTTCGTGTGCTCCCGGTTAACCTACGATCCAGAACTACCAACTTCAATTCGAACTTTTCGTGCGCTTTCAGGTTTGCCAACATTGTCTTGACTTTCGGAGCTTGGAGATGTGAGGTTTGAGGTTTGAGGTTTGTCTAAATGTTATGTAAAAGAAGTCTGGAATGGTATGCGTGTTGGTGTGTTTTTAGTGGTAGGTGAGTAATATGGCCAAATCCGGATATCGGATAATTTTATGGATTATCCGGATATCCAATATTCGGATTATCCTAATTATCCGGACTATTCCGAAATGTCCGGATATTCGAATGTGTGCATTATCCGGACAATTTCATCGTTCGTCCGTTTTACGTGCTGTCCACATATTGTTGTTATATTCGTCACTGTAAGGATTATCTCCAAATCATTCATCAAATCTATTCTATCCTATAGAGCGACCACAAGGGTAAAAAAACCTTGGACGAAAAGTCCCCGCGCAGCTTTTCCTTCTTCCGTTCAGCTCGGGCCATAAGGAAGCATGGTTCACTCTCCCCCTGCCGTCCTCGCAGGAGTACGATGCACAGGAGTCGCGGGTCTGCGCAGGTTTCTTTGCTTGTGGTTCCACTATATCTATATATCCTATTTTCGAATAGGAATAACAGTAGAAGAATATGTGCCATGCAGAGAGAAAGAAAGAATGTGTGGGCGAGTTGAGAAAAGACACACATACGGACACGGGGAGATGAGACAGGCAGGCCGCACACAGACAGAGAGTGTCACTCCGATAAATAGTCAGAAAGAACGACAGAGAAAGAGAGATCCAGACACACAGAGAAACGGAGATAGTAGGTGGACTAAAAAAAAGAAGAATAGAACTAGAGATGTAGGGGAAGAAGAACTAATAATTAGATAAATGGAGAGAGGAAAGGGAAAATGAGGCAGAGAGAGAAATGAGAAAGTGAAGCAGATAAAAAGAAATAAGGAAGCGAGAGAGACACACACGCACATACAGAGATAAAGTAAAATATAGAAAAAATGAGAAGCGAGAGAGAAAGAAATATGAGGAAGTGAGATGGAGAGAGGGAGAAGGAAGGAATGAAATGAGTGTGCAAGCTAGATACCCGCACGAAGAGAGAAAGAGATACGCAGAAATCTCGAGAGGTAGAGAGAGAGAGAGAGAGAGGGAGAAGCAGCAAGTTAGGGCGAATATCTGTAATGTTCTACAAAAACATGGTGAATTTCCGTATCTAATGATATTCTACTTTCTGCTGTGTCTGTGTTCCTTGCTTTTTTATTGGTTGCGGAAACCTCAAAGGGAATTATGAATTTTCAATCTCTTATTCACTACCAAATTAATAAGATTTCTGATTTTTTCTACTTTGAAATGAACGTTGCCAACTTCAAGCAAAAGGATCGAATGATCAGTTCACGCTAGAATTGATCTCCTGTGGGGGGGGGGGCTCACGGGTTATCAGGGGATGCTTTGCAGACCAAGTCCATTTTCGAAAGTTTAACAGTATTAAATGAAGGTAAATTACGTGTGTGTGTTTGTGTGTGTGTTGGGGGGGGGGGGTCATCAAGTTAATGTAAAACATAAAATTTAGAAATATCATGCAAATACTACAGTTTGTACTATATCTTCTAAAACATCTCTTGAAGTGTTAATTGACTTTACGGACATCATCCCTTATTACTAGAGGCACATATTTTTGGTAAATAAAAAATCAAAATTTCGGTACAAAAACAGAGTCGATTTCGGGTTCAAAAGCGGTAAATAAAATAAAATTTCGGTGTTATAGCGGTGAATAATCACATCATGACATTTTGGTTTTAAAATTGTGAATATAATCCTAAATTTGATTTAAAAACTGCACTTATTACACAAAATAAACTTATCCCTTCTAATAGCACATTTATGTAGTTACCAGAGTATTAATTTGATTCCTGTGTAAAGGGGTCCATTTTTGCTTCTCAAATATTTGCAGCAGAATTAATCAATTTTCCGTGAGTTGCATAACTCACAGGATACTTCAGACTTCAGAAAGTGTCGCGTCGGTATATAAACGGTAAATTTCGTGTTAAGAGTATATTTCGCATTTTGCAATTTATTTCGCATTATTTCGTGATGCACCTCACACCTTTCATAAACATGAAAAATGAACATTACAGCATGTTATTTCATATTTCGTGTTTTCGTCAAAAACGAAATTTGCACGCCTCTACTTATTACACACTCCATACTACTTTTGATGATGTACTATGTAGATATTTAAATTTATGTCACACAAGAAAAAATACACAATATTCAATCATAGTGCCTACAGTACATTAGATGCAGATGTTGAAGGGGCAGCGAAGATACAGATAAAGAAGTTCCCTTAAAAGAAGAACTTTCTAAAGTCTAAAGAATCTTCTACCTAGACTTCGGCTCCTAAACAAGATGAATGAATGTAATAGTTGCTGTCTGCATTTTCACTTATCACTGAAAACAAATTATAAAAAAAATAGTTTTACCTAATGACCTAATGTCAAGGGGGCTGGCGGCAGTGCCAAGGGGGAAGGGGCTGAGCCCCCCTCCACCCCTGGCCCCTGCCTGGGCCTGGTAGAAGTGCTACGAGAAACTAATGCACGTGTTTCCCATGCACTTCATAAAGAGAGATATGACAGGTGTTTGTTATTTTGAGATATTCGACATTATTTTTGTTTTATTAGGGATCGTTATTAATAGGGATGGGAGATGAAACCACATCAACCTCTAACTGGACGCGTCATTGAAAAATCATTACAAATGTAACATATTTGGAAGTGTCTTCTTTAGGACCGAAATAAATAAATATTGTTCCTAGTAACATTTTCTCGGAGATGACAACACTCGATGGATTCTACTGATAAAAATGGAGGTTCTGGAAAAACACTGAAATCCACACCCAAACTCCCTTTCGCATTCCATTCGTAGACAACAGCACTACTGAATCCACATTGGGAACTCTCTCTCTCTCCCTTGCAACCATATTCGACGAATTCCCTCCTTTCTATCTTATTATCTTGCTTCTCAAATAACAGAGTTATCATCTTTCATAACAGTAGCTGTTGTGTCCTCCCTTTTTTGACATACTAGGGAAATGCAGTGCATGGCGATTTCCACTCCCCATGATAAGCTGTGCAAAGCTGTGGTACTTCAACGCCATCTGGTATTGAGAGCGAATCTCGGTTCACAACTCGCACTTTTTGTAACCGACTCAATGAAGATTGTGTACTTTCTGGCTGGATTAGAACTCGCATATTTCTAAACAAGTAAGGAGGTATACCTACTATATAATATCTTATCTTTGTTTAAATTCAAATAGCAATTGTGACTGTATTCTACACTCACAAACATGAATTATTTCTCACTTCCATTCTATGCTACGTGCGAGCAAGAACCTATCATATGTACATAGCCTAAGTGTTGGAAAATTGAATTATATATAATCTGTGGTAAGAATAGTCAATAGATATCCTACTTTTCTTCGTGACATTGTTTCGTCACATGTATTGCAATTATTACAGCACTATAAACAGCAATACAACCAGTTAATTTCTTCATTTGCATTATATTATAGATTATAAACGCATTATAATTATGTATAATTGTGTTCGGTTAACTATTTATGTCTAATCTTCATCCATATTCGAAGGCTACATGTTTATTTTCTAAACATGAATGTGATGTGCGGTGTTGGACAATTCGAACAATGCTTTGTTATCACGGATTGCTAACGTTCTTATATATAATCTGTGGTTCATGCTACAAGACAGTGCGACGCTAGGGGGGCAGGGGGCGGGCGCTCGCCTAGTAAGAAATTTTGCCCCCCCCTCATCCGCCCCTCCCAACTGACGTTAATGAAATATCGAGTAATAAGAGAGTTCATTTCTAAATGTTTGGCGATTTTCAAATTTTCTAAGTGGTGTATTCTACATGTCACTCACTTATCCTACTTACAATACAAGTTGACTAACAAACATTAATTTTGTTTTAGTATGTGTGTGTGTGTGTGTGTGAATTTCGTTCAAAATTCCAGCCTTGTCCTGGGCATAGGTCAATCCTCATTCATATTCTGTAATCATCGCGATTAACGTAAGTTTTAATCATTTTTAAGAACTAGAAAAAGAAGCGTTAAATGTGGATGTTACAAATTGAAAATTCTGAGGAATAATTCAAAGAAATGGGAAGAAAGCTGCCAAATAATTGAAACGAAATCAAGGTAAAGTTTCTCGAACCCAAAAATATACTTTGTAATTAAAAAGGGTGTAAAGTGATACCGTGCGCCTTCTTAAGCTTTTTGGTGTTAATGCGCCATCTTTGGTGTCTTGTTTCGTACATTATTGTCTGAAAACTCCCTTTAACACTTGATTAGGTGTTGCGTTACACCAATTATGGTGGCTACTAAGTTGCCAGCATTTTTGCAAAAATCCTTCTCTTCCCCCCACTTTCCCCTTTGTATCTATGGAAACAAGCGATTCGTAGTTTTTACTCTACCTAGTCTCCAACAGTTTCGACTCCAAACACTTTCCAGAGCCTTGATATATAATATAAACATTTTTCCTGCTTCTTTTTGTACAGAAGAAGACTTGCATATCAGGAATTCGAAAGAACTGTGATCACGTCCCAAGCCACTCAACCCCAAAAAAGGATTTTTCCGTTTTCTTCTTCTGCCTCCAGTTGCAATAATGTTTTTCCTCTCTTGAATGGGCAGGTCCTTCATGAGAAATTATTAAACTCTGCGATCTTCGGAAGTAACGCTTGAAAAGACTTCATTTAATCAATTAATTGCTTCGCTAATAACCATCCCAGTACGAGAGGTACTCAAATAAGATTCCATTTGGGTCTGTTTGAATTATAAGCCACTGCGAGAGGGTTGGGTGGGGGTTGGAATGTTGGGCACCTGTGACGACAAATGGACCCAGGCATTCCTGGGAGACCGTGGGATGCACTCGAGAGTCGAGACTTCTTGTTTTTCTACTGAAAGTGCCGCTTTCAGACTTCAGAATAGCAGAAGAATTTGTGGAAGGTAAATATTGGTAACATTGGTCAATGCAGGCTACCAGACTTGTTCAGACTTGACGAGACGAGAGACAGGTAGATGCTTGCGACAGCCTCGGTGGACAAGTGCGTTCAGAGGTCGATTCGCGAAGTTTCCAGTTTCGAATCCTGGCATGGTCATAGCTGGTGGCCTTCGTCAATTTCATATGATCTCTATTCATCCTCATCGTTGCGATTAGTGAGAGAAAATTGCAAGGAAATGAACCCATTGATTTTCATTGATTGATGCGCGATCAGGGCATCGAATTTCGTCGCCTCTGTTATCTGGCTCTCGAGAGCGGAACCAATTTAATTACTTCTTTTCAAGTAACTCCCCAATTGGGGATACCGAATTGGGATTCGAAGCCAGGCCATTCTAGGGACCTGAAAAGTGGCGCCAAATTTCCATTTCTTATTATATCTGGACTGATACCTACAGATCGGTATCGGAAATTATCAGTTGGAATTTATTTTCCGATACCGGCCGATATTTTTCCGGCACTTTGGTCTTTCACGGGATCCCCAAAACTTCCACCCGACAATTTCGTGGTGTCTATTTTTCCTGGAAGTTTTGCAAAATTCCAAGTTTCATTTTGTTTTGTATCAGGGTGAATAGAAAATTATGATTTTTATTTAAAAAAAATCATTTTATTGATTTATTTAAATCGGATTTTTTTAAATCGATTTTTTATTTTTTTAAAGAAAACATGCTTAAAATTGCTTGTATGGTTTTTGGCACCATATGCGTACAGATATATGTTTTTATAGAATACTTTTTCTAGTAAAAGTCCCTGTAAAATATTTGAACAGTTTGATTAAACCAAATAAAAAATATTTATAAATATACATTTTTGTGTTCATGATACTGTACCTACCGTGGAAATACTTGTTGAGTGTGTTAATGAAACCAATAATAATTTCAGTAACTTTTCTTCCAGTGAAAATAAAACATTCTGCATGTACTCCATAATTGTAACTTAAAATATTAACTTAAATAATTTTATAGTTTTTGTAGCTGAATTATGGATATTTTATATATGATAGTTTGAAAAATACCAGCTGCCATGTTTATTTACAGTTTAGTATTTTGTATATTTTTCTGCACAAAATGTTTGCTATTTTTGCCTATAAAAAATATTGAATTTTAAAGCAACACACACCACAAGTACATATATTTTATTTCCTTTATTTTCCTATCTTAGAGCCTAATAAACACCATTAAATGATTAGGAGATTAATGTACTTTCACCAAAGTAATTCTGATATGTAGAAAATTCTAATGTACATTATTCCATAAATTATTTATTTAAAGTGATTAAAATCAGTGATTTTTTTCATAAAAATCACCTGATTTATATCAGACCACCTTGTTTTATACCAATCTGTGTGAAAAACGTAATTTTTTGTGATTACATAACATGTATTTTTATATTCTGATGTAATTCTTGTATGTTTTAGATCAAAACTCTTGATAAATTTCTGCACATAATGGTTTTGAATACTTCCAAACTAATATTAAAATTTTGAATTCGAAGAACTTTTAATTGCTAGAATTTGCAAGCATCGGTATCTAGGGTATCCGCATGAGTATCGGTTAGAACTCGAAATGGTATCGGCTCAGCTCAACTTTTTATAGTTTATCCTGCCATTACATGTTATTTTCCGCTGATTTCTCTGCAGAAACGGCTCTGGGGTTCCCCAAGCCTCTCTTCAATGGGGTACCTGCATCAGCGGAGGAACGAACTGGTGTAATCCTATCGCAGGCTCCATCCAGAAGCCAACATACAGTTGTATCACCCACCCCCTCCTTTCCCCCCCGGAGGGTGCGCAGGAAGAAAGAACAAAGCGGTGGGAAGGGTCGATGGCCTCCTGTGAGACCAAAATTCACTTCCGTTCCCTGGAGTGGGAAAAACGGGGACGGAGAGGGGCGGCAGGTTAACATGAGCTGCCGACACTCGCACCAGAATCGACGAAAGTCTATGCGCGATTTCCGGTAAAGCACCGGAGACAGGGGGGAACGGTGGTTGGTGTCCACTTCACCCTCGTCCTCCCCTCTTTCATTTCGGAAAAAATGCATCTGTTTCGCTTCGGAGGGCATTTCTGGCTGCTGGAGGTACGTTCTTCATTCGGGGAAGGTTTCATTTTTGAAAATATATATGCAAATTATTCTGTAGCTAGTGGCGTGTGCACGATTTCGAAAGGGGTGTTACGTATACTTTTCCTTTAAAAGTCAACCCTAATTTTGCCATCGTTTCCTGCCTTTTGAGTACAGGCAAATGCCCATTTACAGTGTCTTGTATTATCACATTGTTTCTTATTTTATTATTTTATTAGAGATTCCGGGTTCGAATCCAGTCCTAGGCATGGACGTTCTCTGTGAATGTCCCTTCATCAATTTCATCATCAATAATCATCTTCGCGATTAGCCGAAAGTGGCAGAAAGAGAAGTAAAATAATCACTCATCATACACACACAGTGTGGAATCTGGAAGATATACAGTGGGGAAATACCAATAATTTCTCTCTAAGCATTAAGATATTGTATAAATTGCACCCCCCCAAGCGCCAAATTCTTTACAACCCTCAGGGGGGGGGTGCTAACCAGAGGTTTTTTTTCTTTTTTCGAGAGGAGTACTGTTTCGTCCTCGACCTTCGAAGTTGTGAAAGGATTACTACGACAGGAAGCAAGACAAGTTTTTTTTATTTTTTTATTTCCACTTCTTTCCAATCGGAATGAATGGCTTCAGGAAACACGTGAGCTGCGAAGTGTCTTCAATCTCAATGGAGGGACGCCGTGCCCAAGGGGAGGGGGGAGGGGGGCTTCGGAGGAATCATTGACGAACTCGCTTCCTGGTGGCTCCCCGCCGTGCCATCGTCATCTCGGACGTTGCGCATAACGGATCTGCGAGTGCGTTAAAAGAAAAAAGAAAAAAATCTGACCGGGTCGGGTTTAATTGTGCCCAAACTCCTGGCCCCGAGCGGGACGGGGTTCGCGATTTCCGTCGGTGAAAATAGTTCGAGATGGAGAGTGGAGGTTTGTTGTCGTACCGTTTCTTGCTTTGGACGCTCGTTTCTATGGCTGGTTGTTACCGAGAAGTCTCGCATTTGAGACGAGAACGAGACGAATATAAATCTGGATCGAAATTCGAGACGTCAGGGGTGGGGGACACCAGTGGCGTTGCGAAATATTTTGGATGGGTTCTCTTGAACGCTAAGGTTTTCACGTTTCTCTTTTTCTTTATATTTTTCTCTCTACTTTTCCTTCTTGTCCCCCTATTTCTTCCCCCTTTCTTTCGTCATCCCTTTTTTCCTCTTCTATTTCATCCTTTTGTTTCTATCTCCTTCTTTCTTTTTCTCTCTCTCTTCCTTCCCATGTTTCTCTTTTTCTTCCTTTCTCTGTTTTGCTCTTTCATCCCTTCTCTATTCTTTCGTTTCTTTCCTTTCTCTGATTCATTCTTTTCGCATCCCCTTTTCTCTTCAAGGACTCTCTAATGGTATAGGGATAACATCGTTGCATTGTAATCAAGGGGTCGCAGGTTGGGTACAGAGAAACAGGAGACATAGAAGGAAGTAATAGAAGAAAAGAGAGATAGAGATAATGAAAGGAATGAAAGACAGAGCATGGGAAGAAAGAGAGAAGACAACAAAGAACTAAGGAGAGAGAGAGGGGGATAGAAAAAGGAAGGAAACAGAGATGAGAGAAAGAAAGGGAAGAATATAGGAAGAAAAGAGATAGATGAAAAGAAAAAAGAAGAAAGGGGAAAATGGAGAAAAACAGGAACAGAAGAAAAATGAAAAGAAGGACAGAGACAGAAAATAAAATAAAGAAGGAAACAGTGAGATAGAGGAAAAGAAAGAAAGAAGGAAAAGAAGAAAGTAATGAAAGATGGTAACAAAGAAAGAGGTAATCCACACACACCCAACATCGCCTAACATCCCCCAAAATTTCCTCCACACCCCCTAAATTGTTTTTCAAAGGCTCAATTTATGGTCATTGTGGCTCTAAATTTACATTTACGCCCCCAGATGGAAAACTCTGGATAAACCCCTCATAGAGGAAGAGAAGGATAGAAACAGACATAGAGAGAGGATTTGATTGATTGATTTGCTTTATTTTACTTCGCTTCTTGTGCCACTCTTGGCTAATTTGCGAACATGGAGATGAGTGATGATATGATGAAATTGATGAATGGACACTCACAAACATCCATGTCCAGGCCGGGATTCGAACCCGGGGCCCCTGGCGTCGTAGCGCGATGTGCTAACCACTCCGCCACGGGGGCCGGCAGAAAGAGAGGAAGAAGGAAAGCAAGGGAGAGAGAGGAGATGGGGGGAAAAGGAGAAAAAAAATAGACAGAAAAATTGGAACAAACAACGACAAATTCAAAGCATTTTTATATAATTCCGCTTTATGTTCGATTAGTCTAACGGTGACGGGTTTAACGTGAGCGTAATGCAATATACACCTCCACTTGAGTATGAGTTATTTACAACATTTATTATTAGCGTATTTGCTTATATTTTGAATACTGTAAATGTGCCTACATTCTTGCATTCTGTTAGATAAATAAATGAACGAACATGAACTGCAAAATTATGCTAATGTTAATTAATACATTTCTGAAGGTTTTCATTAACTCATTCAAATACTCAGCACGAATGCGGACTTTAGTTTCAAAAGGAATTTTAATTTTAATTCACTGAAGTTCAGAATGCAATTAAGACAAGCCCCTACATTACATGAAGTTTTATCTTCTTTCCTTTAATTTTACTGTGTTTATATTAATTTCATATTGTATGTAACTTATAAAGCATTATATATTAGTATCTCTTTACATTTCGTTTTGTACGTGGTGGTTCAGATCTGAAATATTGAGAGTAAAGATAATATGTTGTACATTGCAATATTAAAAATTTTTTATTCACATAGGCTAATTTTATACTAGATAGTCTGATATTTTATGTTACTCTTTTCAATCTAACTTGTGTTATTACAACTTATTGTTTAGTAACTTTACCTTCTGTTGTGTACATTTTCTTTGGTGTTGACATGTTTAATGGATCAATGGAACGAATGGTGCAAGGTACAATGTAAGGTTGTGGATAGATGGATAGCAGACTTTACAACTAAAGACCCATGGTTCTATTTGTACACACTCCGACGGCAGGTCATAGTTTTCATTAATAGGTTAAGGACGGGACATGTGCGTTCACCAGCACACCTAGCAAAAATACATATTAAAATTCAACAAAATTGCAAATGTGGTAATGAAAATCCTGATGCGCAACATTTATTCTTAGAATGTCCAATTTTCTCACATCAACGAACCACGCTCTATAAAGGTATACAACGTTTGAAAATTTTCCTTCCCCTTTATCAGATTTATCTCCTCCACTAATATGGCTTCTATATGCATATGCACGAGAATGTAGGCTTGAAATATAAAACGATTTTTATAAAATAACAGCAAAAGAATAAAAGTGATTTATTCATGTAATCGTTTATGTTTGTGATACTGGTGAACTTGAGCGAATATCTACCAACTTCAGAAGAAAAGCATTAAAACAATAAGAGAAACGCTGATCGAAGTCCTCAGGATATTGTTGACAGGGTCATGTAAAAGAAGAAGACACGTTTAATACTTACATTTCTGCAAGTCAAAAATATTTGTTGTCATTAAATCATGTATGTTACGCCCTCCCTTGCCCGGGAAAACAAATGCAACCACTACCTAGATAGAGGCGGCAAAATCTCCCTCGGACAAGCGAGATAGCGTTACGGTCCAGGTTAAGTTCGTGTGTAGGAACCGGTGACCGACAGTGCATAGTGATAAGCCATATCGAATAAACACAAAGACATATGTACTTTCAGATTACCACCTCTTTACCTGTAGCCGGGAAGCGGCTAGCTGCCTACCTAAAAATCACGGGTAGCGACATGCATACGAAAATGATATAGCCCAAAATTAACATGAAAATAAAAAGTATATTCTATTCATAACAAACGAAAATGGAATCATTACAGGTCCCCACACTTGCACTCTCACATTCTCTCTCAGATTCAATCCTCATGGGGTTATCGACACAAGAAATTATACATGACATGTACAGGTTTTATGACGACAAGCCCTAATTATTGCATTCTCAATTAATTTTATCTTACTTTTTGTCTAATCAGGTCATTTGTGATTTTTTGCTCCAGTGCTACTTAAATCCTAGCCAGCCCTTACTTAAGTTCACCTTTTGTTTTTTAAAAAAGAAACTAGTCGGCGCGGTGACAATACATTACTTGACCAGTATAAACAAAGGCGTCTCAACGGCAATTACATTCACGTGGGCGGACGTTTTCCTTTTACAAGACCTCACGTGGTTCAAACATAACAAATAACCTCCGTTGAGTGACGCAAACCTATACTCGCTGGCAGGCGGGACTTAAACACTTCGCCGCGACTAGCAATTCACATTACCAGGCAAATACTTTTACTAAATGATCACACATGCGGCCTGACATAGCTAGCATTGACACATAAAAATGAACAAACCTCAAGTAGATTATGCAATTAAGCGGGCGGCGCTTTACTCTAATAGTACGCACTTTAAACAAATACAAAGGAGCACAAACAACAATGAATTTAAGATCATAAAAAAATATCACAAGGAATAAGAAAAATTGACCTGAGACGAATAGATTACAAATGACAAGCGCGACGAGAGTTTGATATAAAATTTCGAGTTGAGTGGGCGTTTTCAAAATGTCGACGAATTTCAAGGGCGTTCTCTAAATCAATCGGGCCGTCACGTGCTGACAATCACACAGGCGAATACTTTACCAACTCTCAGCTTCCGAGGTGCATCCTGGCGTCGTTATGGGCGATTGAAAAACACATAGTATCCGCGCGGAAGGTTTCCTTGGTCGCGACGATGGAGATGCAAAAAGGGTTCAAACACCTAGTTCTCCGGCTCCTCTTCCTCTCGGGATCGGTGGATCTCCGTGGTATGGCGCGGTTCGGACGTCGCATCTGAGCGGTCGTTGTAGGCGTCGTCGGCGTCGTCGGGGCGTCAACATCTCTCTGTCGCGGCTGGTAGGCGTCGTCGGGGCGTCAACGTGGCGGATGGTAGGCGTCATCGGCGTATCAATAGGGCGGCGTTCGACGTTCTCTCTCTCTCCATGGCGGCGGATAGGCATCATCGGCGTAGTTTCTTCTGACATCTGGCGAATCGACGTAACGCCCTCATCTCCTTTTCTTGATCTAGCCCGCCATAGTTTCCGGTGTTCCTTGTTTCTCAAAAATTATAAATGGCGTAAGGTAATCACGGAAACACGGTTTCGCTTCAACTTCCCCCCAGCGGTTGAGGTAGGCGCACTCGTGTAGACTTACTGCCTATCACACACACTGGTGTTCGCACAACACAACAAAGTCCACTGTACACGAAGGCAGCGCGAAGGTGCTCTCGTTCCAAGAATCGCGGCAAAACTGTATATGGAGAGTTAGCACGGAGCTGCTCTCACTACAAGGATCGCGGTAAGACTGTGTGTCGAAAAACCATGTCCTTCGTTTTATTTAGATTTTGAAAAGAGACGCTAGGCGTTCGTTGAAGTGACGCTTCCGCAGAGGTTATTCCACCACGCTCTATTGTCTCCAAACTAGGACGGACCGTGTCCGAAGTTTACTCAGACGGATTAAGCTTCAGCCTGGCTGTCGCCCATAGCTCAATTGCAATCGCTGTCCACAAACTGATCAATTAGAACCGATTTGATCTGGCGTCCGTAATTGTCGCTTGATCGTGACGAAACTCCACACATCTGTCCCAGCACATATGCCGCTGCGCTGGTATAAGTTTCACATGAATCTGACCGTTGGAAACCGAGATATTTAAATGTTTGTCATTACGGTCGAATTTCCTAAGCTTTAGGCGCATAGCGTGACCCTTCAGGTGCTCACCCTTAACACAAGCGAACGTCTCGTTCCTCCCGTCGGCTTGGCAAAAATCAAATATGTAATCTTACAAATTAAAACACTTAACACTTTGAATCAACACGTCTTTTTACCGCTACATACATGAATAATAATGATAATAATGACGTCGGTAAATCTGACTGTCACAACCTCGCCCTTCTCCTTCCTCCAAGGATTTCGTAAGCGTGAAAAATTCGCTCTACACAGGGACAGAATTTTTTTTTTGTTACAAATCCTTGAACACTCTGTATATAAAATTGACCAACAAATATATGAACACCCTGTATATAAATTGGCAAACAAATACATGAACACCCTGTATATAAAAATTGACAAGCAAATACATGAACACCCTGTATATAAAAATTTACTCTGAACGGCACGGACACTGTGACCTTCCAGATACATAACATATATAATAACACCCTGAATATAAACACAACACGAAGAGTATGTACACAAAACAAGAACAAATTGTGAGCATTTACGTGTCAGCTTGCATTCTTACGTCGCTCTCTCTCTCGTACCTGGGCGAACCGTGTCTCGAATTTGGCCTGTTCGTGTCTCTCGCCGGGCTCCATGGCATTCTCGCTCCACGGCGTCCTGCATCTCCTCGATCTGACTCCGGGCTGACCGATCTGCTATGTGCGTTGCGCCGATAAAATCCATCCCGGACTTGGCCGTTCTGAAAGAAGCTGTCGTTCCTCCTTGGCGACGCACGAGTCGGACCTCCACGCCGTCTCCTCCCTCTGAACGGGCGTCTTCGTTGCGGTGAAGGTGGATCTTGCAGCTGTCGGTTCCTTTCAGCCCCTGGAGCGTGGTGCTGTCCTCTCCATCCCTGCTGGACTAGACGAACGCGCGGGTGTTTATTCCGGTGCGACGAATCATCTTCCGGTCGGCGCCGCTTGCTAAACTTCTCACCCCTGGTTTTCTGCCTCTCCTCCTCGCACTGAAACAGATTTTCCAGTGTGAGGGACATCGCGTCGGCGTCAAACACGCATGCTCCATTGAGATGACGACGAATCTCGTGTGGGAAATGGTACACCAGAGCGGCTATTATCTCCGCCGTGGTCATTTGGGGTTGCAGAGACTTGAACTCATTGTAACGTTTCCAAAAGTACTGGGCATACGTGAGTCCTCCGCCCCTGTCGTATCGTTCGTTTCGCACCTGCATCAGCATCCTCTCGACCTGCAGGGGACGTTGAAAATAAGTGAGAAACGCTTCCTTGAACTCCTCATATGAATTGAAGTTCCCCTCGTTCCTGTCCATCCAGTTCTTGGCCCGGTCCTGCATTAAACCTTTCAGAATCAGAAGCCTATCCTCGTCTGTCAGACCTAACTCACGGGCGGTAGAGGTAAATTCCTCGAGGTACGTGGAAGGAAGAATTCTGTCAGCACCCGAAAATTTTTTAAAGTGCTTCCGGTATTCGGGCGGAAACAGAGCTCTCCTGGCGGACGGTTGTCCTAACTGTAAATCCTGGTCCCTCTGCTCGCGGCGCGGACTCACCCGTGGTGACGCAGTGTTTTCTCTTCGAAGGGGGCGGGGCGTTCCTGGAGCTCGCTGGTCGCTTTCCCCGTTCGAACAAGTGGCGACGTCGGCTGCCGGTGGTGACGTCAATCTGGGCTCCCGTGACGATTGTGAAGTGCCGCTGCTAGTCACGCTCAGTTGACGCACTTTCATCTCGAGGTCCTCAATCCGTTCGGAGTTTCCTTCGGCTCGAACTGAAATTTCCCGCACATGTCGCCCCAGGGAGTCTATGCCACGGTCACATGTCGCTTCCAGCTGCACGCATTGTCGGGCCATCTGCTGCATACCTTCCTCCTGGTCGCGCACGCTCCGAGACAGTGTTGCCATCTGGTTCTCTTGCATATCGATCCGCACGTTGGTGTCGGCGATTTTGGCTTCGACACGGGATTCGCATTCCTGTACCCGCGCGACGAGTTCTTGCGTTATTACCTCACCGGAAGTACGGATGGTCTCCTGGAGGCGGTCTTCCGTCACTCGCATCTGGGTGCTGATGGCCTCAATCTTGCTTTGGGTGGCTTCCATCTTTGATTCTAGCGAGGCTTGGATTTCGCTTCGCGTGGCCTCCATCTTGGCTTCCATCCGCAGTAGCATCTCAATGATCTGTTGGGAGCTGGTACCACTGAGGCTAGCTGCTTCGTCGACCCGTTCTGCACCTCCCGGAGAAACCTGTTGCGTGCTGGTCTCCTTGGCTTGCCCCCCGCTGTTCGGTAGACTGGTTTCTTCACGTGGACTTAACGGAACATCGCACCGGGAACAAACGAGGCTAGCCGTGCCGACGTTTTCACTTTCTGGGAACTCTTCGCTGCAGACATCGCAAATCACCCTTACGTCACTCATGTTTAAGTTCTCGATGCGGCGGTTGCGCAATTTCATGAAATCAAATATTCAACCCTCGGTCGATTCTCAATGCTCGCTGACAAGCGTAAACGTGAGCGCTCACAATATATACCAATATGTATTAAAACAATTCACAAACGAAAAAAGATAAGGGCGGTCGATTCCCCTTTTGCCAGAACTCAACTTAACGCCTAATGCCATATGCCAAACAAAAATTTTAAAATGCCTAACGCCTTAAGTAGCTGCCCTACTACCTTGACAAAAATAAACGCCTAATGTCTCAATTACCACCTCACGTCAAAAATAACACAATGAAACACAGTTACATGACACCTGACGTAGCCCTTACAAAAACGACATATGCACCTGCACTGAGGGTGCTTTCGATTTAAAATATACCGGTCCCTGTTCGGGCGCCAAAAATGTATGTTACGCCCTCCCTTGCCCGGGAAAACAAATGCAACCACTACCTAGATAGAGGCGGCAAAATCTCCCTCGGACAAGCGAGATAGCGTTACGGTCCAGGTTAAGTTCGTGTGTAGGAACCGGTGACCGACAGTGCATAGTGATAAGCCATATCGAATAAACACAAAGACATATGTACTTTCAGATTACCACCTCTTTACCTGTAGCCGGGAAGCGGCTAGCTGCCTACCTAAAAATCACGGGTAGCGACATGCATACGAAAATGATATAGCCCAAAATTAACATGAAAATAAAAAGTATATTCTATTCATAACAAACGAAAATGGAATCATTACAGGTCCCCACACTTGCACTCTCACATTCTCTCTCAGATTCAATCCTCATGGGGTTATCGACACAAGAAATTATACATGACATGTACAGGTTTTATGACGACAAGCCCTAATTATTGCATTCTCAATTAATTTTATCTTACTTTTTGTCTAATCAGGTCATTTGTGATTTTTTGCTCCAGTGCTACTTAAATCCTAGCCAGCCCTTACTTAAGTTCACCTTTTGTTTTTTAAAAAAGAAACTAGTCGGCGCGGTGACAATACATTACTTGACCAGTATAAACAAAGGCGTCTCAACGGCAATTACATTCACGTGGGCGGACGTTTTCCTTTTACAAGACCTCACGTGGTTCAAACATAACAAATAACCTCCGTTGAGTGACGCAAACCTATACTCGCTGGCAGGCGGGACTTAAACACTTCGCCGCGACTAGCAATTCACATTACCAGGCAAATACTTTTACTAAATGATCACACATGCGGCCTGACATAGCTAGCATTGACACATAAAAATGAACAAACCTCAAGTAGATTATGCAATTAAGCGGGCGGCGCTTTACTCTAATAGTACGCACTTTAAACAAATACAAAGGAGCACAAACAACAATGAATTTAAGATCATAAAAAAATATCACAAGGAATAAGAAAAATTGACCTGAGACGAATAGATTACAAATGACAAGCGCGACGGGAGTTTGATATAAAATTTCGAGTTGAGTGGGCGTTTTCAAAATGTCGACGAATTTCAAGGGCGTTCTCTAAATCAATCGGGCCGTCACGTGCTGACAATCACACAGGCGAATACTTTACCAACTCTCAGCTTCCGAGGTGCATCCTGGCGTCGTTATGGGCGATTGAAAAACACATAGTATCCGCGCGGAAGGTTTCCTTGGTCGCGACGATGGAGATGCAAAAAGGGTTCAAACACCTAGTTCTCCGGCTCCTCTTCCTCTCGGGATCGGTGGATCTCCGTGGTATGGCGCGGTTCGGACGTCGCATCTGAGCGGTCGTTGTAGGCGTCGTCGGCGTCGTCGGGGCGTCAACATCTCTCTGTCGCGGCTGGTAGGCGTCGTCGGGGTCGTCGGGGCGTCAACGTGGCGGATGGTAGGCGTCATCGGCGTATCAATAGGGCGGCGTTCGACGTTCTCTCTCTCTCCATGGCGGCGGATAGGCATCATCGGCGTAGTTTCTTCTGACATCTGGCGAATCGACGTAACGCCCTCATCTCCTTTTCTTGATCTAGCCCGCCATAGTTTCCGGTGTTCCTTGTTTCTCAAAAATTATAAATGGCGTAAGGTAATCACGGAAACACGGTTTCGCTTCAACTTCCCCCCAGCGGTTGAGGTAGGCGCACTCGTGTAGACTTACTGCCTATCACACACACTGGTGTTCGCACAACACAACAAAGTCCACTGTACACGAAGGCAGCGCGAAGGTGCTCTCGTTCCAAGAATCGCGGCAAAACTGTATATGGAGAGTTAGCACGGAGCTGCTCTCACTACAAGGATCGCGGTAAGACTGTGTGTCGAAAAACCATGTCCTTCGTTTTATTTAGATTTTGAAAAGAGACGCTAGGCGTTCGTTGAAGTGACGCTTCCGCAGAGGTTATTCCACCACGCTCTATTGTCTCCAAACTAGGACGGACCGTGTCCGAAGTTTACTCAGACGGATTAAGCTTCAGCCTGGCTGTCGCCCATAGCTCAATTGCAATCGCTGTCCACAAACTGATCAATTAGAACCGATTTGATCTGGCGTCCGTAATTGTCGCTTGATCGTGACGAAACTCCACACATCTGTCCCAGCACATATGCCGCTGCGCTGGTATAAGTTTCACATGAATCTGACCGTTGGAAACCGAGATATTTAAATGTTTGTCATTACGGTCGAATTTCCTAAGCTTTAGGCGCATAGCGTGACCCTTCAGGTGCTCACCCTTAACACAAGCGAACGTCTCGTTCCTCCCGTCGGCTTGGCAAAAATCAAATATGTAATCTTACAAATTAAAACACTTAACACTTTGAATCAACACGTCTTTTTACCGCTACATACATGAATAATAATGATAATAATGACGTCGGTAAATCTGACTGTCACAATCATTTGATCTTACAAACTGAAAGCAGAAAATTTAGAACACTGTAATTGGGCATTCGCCTGTTATGTTCAAATAAATAAATACAAATTTGAGTACAGTGTTACATCTATGCCATCTGGGTGGCCCTCAAAATATATGCGTTTCAGTTTGTTTTGTATTTTTTATTCGAGGAACATACTCCCTTCATCTCTACACGAGATAAGCCTATCAAGCCTTCCCTTGATCCTGATATAAGAAAATACATCTCTGATATGGTGACCAACATGCATGTCCAGACGCTGTTCATTCTCCGATCCCCACCCACATCCGAATTCCAAAGTTGAATGCGCCCGCTGGTGACACATGTGGAAGCGTCCTTCCCTCCCATACGTGTCCCGCATGGCGACGACGGAGCTTGGGCTTATGGGAAACCTGCGGCAGACACCTCGTTCCCATGATCGCCCGGCGGGGAGGGAGCAGAGGAATGCCGCGACCTTGCCGTGCACCCGCCCAGGAATGAAGGGAGGACCGTCGTGCATTACAATGACGGACGATTCGCTGTCCGATAAATCCGAACGCCTCAGGAATTGTCAAGCGAAGGATTAACGGAATGCCACGAGTAAGATTCATTCATTCCACAACGTGGCGTGTTTGTCCCCTCAGCACAACAGCCAATAACAGGGTGAGATATATATCTAAAAACGATTTACACACACACACGCACACATACATACATACATACACACATATATATATATATATATATATATATATATATACACACACACGTATATCACAATATATATTGTTATTGTGCCCCTCCACTAGAAATTTTTCAAATATCACACTGTGTGTGTGTTGAAGGAACCCGGAGAAGAATTTTGAAGGGTATTCTGCTCTTGCAGGACAATGCTTCTTCACAAATGGCTTGGAAGAAATTGGCTGTTTTGAAGGATTTGGGGGGCTCAGTACATCCCCCTTACTGACCGATCTTGCTCCGTCTGACAATTAAATATTTCCTGACCTTAACAGACAGTAAAAGTTAGAAATTTTGCTATTCAGAGGGGATAACAGAAAACGCCAATTTTTTATATTTTTTAACCTTTTCAGCTGCCCATCATACCGGGTGGTCCAAAAGTCCTGGAACGGTCACATATCGTGAGAAATACACATCGAATCGGAAAACGAAAAAATACGTGTTTAATAAGTGAAAGAAAGCTATTCAATGATATCACACTTGATTCCCCACCCCCGACTCTGGGACTGGGGCGGGGGGCAACTGTGAAATTTTAAATAGAAACCCTATCTGGTATTGTAGAATCGGAAAGAGGACTTCATTCCGAATCGAACGAGCTATCAACCATCCTCCTAGCTCAATTAGGAACGGAGATATAGATTCCGAATCTGCAATCGCTTTTCACTCTAGCTCAATTAGGGGCAGAGCGTCCCTTTGAATTTTTTGGGGTTTTATGAAATTTTCACGTTTTTTTTTCTCTCGATTTGCAGAGTTTGATGTACGAGATCAAACGTGGTAGGACAGCTGCGAGGACCTTCATCTGAGCCGGTTTGCTAGCCGAGTGCGTTAAGTGAATGACTATCGACTAATTTGGTTGCTTTACGTCACTTTTTGTCGCTTTGGCTAATCGCGACGATGAAGATAGGGATTTTGTTATGTGAAATGAGATGAAAAGGCATTACAAATATATCTAGACTTCACTACACAAACTCAACAGAGGATTATTCTACTGGTTATGAGTAGTATAAAATACAATATTACCAGCTCAAGAAAGTATGAACCCCCCTCAAGCAGATTTGGCTACACTTAAAACAAGCTCAACATGCCCATATGAGCTTTTTGCTCAAGTGTAGCACCCCCTCTAATCCAAGATTTTTGTAAAAAAGCCCTCATGGATTCCATGAGAAAGTATGACCCCCCTCAGATTGATGTGCCTATACTTACAAAAGGCACTTCTGTGAGATTGTTGTCCATAAACTTGTCAAAAATATGCCCCTCTTGATATTTTTTTTGGCCATACTTAAAACTAGGCCAAGACACACACACATACACACCTACACCCACCCACATACACACATATTTACTTCTGGTTTAAGTTTAATTGGACCCCAGACTCAACTTGCATATCCAATATTAAAACAATGCAATATGCAGAGACCCTCTAGAATTGCTCCGTGACTCTCTCATTTCTTACATCATAAACATATGATTTTTCCCCTATGAGAATAACACTACATATGGTGTCATCAGGTAATGCCTCATGGAATTCACAGATAATTTTAATGTTTGTTCTGTCATTCACCACAACTTGTTTTCTTTTTGAAGTGTTGATGACAAACATGGGTCTCTGTGTTTTGAATTCATCTGGTGTGTAATACATTTCAATATTGCCTGTAGTGACCCTCTTGAAAGCCGTAAAAGCTTCATATAATTTGAGGAAATCATCCTTGGACATGTCTAAATTGTAATTTTCTCTAGGAAATACCTCATTTCTGCCATTTTTAAGATATATGTTCTTGATGTTGCAGCTATCAAATTTACTTGAATTTTTTTCCTGATTGTTGTGTCTTCCAGTCAGAAACAGTACCACCACAAAATCAGGCATGTCATATTGAATACTGGAGAATGAATTTGTGGCATCAAATTCATAATAAGAACCAGTTGCGGGCTTCTGTACACATTGATATGTATAAAATTGTAGAGGAATCTGTGGATTTTTTATTATATCTGCTTTGTATTTAAGAGCATAACTGGCTTCATACTCAACAACAGGGATTCTTAACTCCATAGTCTGAATAATGCATTTACCCTCATCAGGTAGGGTATTAGGCAGAGCTTCTCCTGTAGGGTTTATTGCACTGTACCTCATCAAAGCATTGTTATCATTTGCAGCTCTTCTAAATGTGATTCTTAAACCACCCTTCCACATAATTTCTTTGTAATCTGAGAAGAATCCTGGCAAAAGGCGCATGGGGAACAGTACAGTGTGGTTTTTAGATAATATCTTATCACCAGCCTCGAATCCTCCTATTTTGTAGTAAGAAGCCTCGGTTTTGGATAATTTTAATGTGGCCAAAGCTGTGGAGGTAATGCCGGGATAATCCACTCTGTTTATAACAACACCATGCTTTCTGATCTCAATTTCAGAGAATAGATGTGGCACAAAATTATCTACCAATCTACCAATCTTATATTTGATTTGATGTATAGATCTGCTCTGTGGGGGTGTATAAATCCATCCCCTACATCAAGATCAACCTCAATTTCTGTGTTAGGTTGATTTAAATTTGCAAATGTCCTCCTGTTTGGGGGGAATGATTGTAGCTCATAACTCTCAATATTTTCCATTGTATGTATTTTTATTTAAATATTAATTTCTATGATTGCAGTTGTTGTGGCTCCAGCAAAATCAACTAATTCTTCTTTTTCATTAGTGACCATCAATTCAATATAATCTATTCTATTATGGCACACAGGAAAATATAATGTTGGGGATGGATTATAGATGATGGG
This sequence comes from Lepisma saccharinum, assembly GCF_977018435.1. Taxonomy (NCBI): domain Eukaryota; kingdom Metazoa; phylum Arthropoda; class Insecta; order Zygentoma; family Lepismatidae; genus Lepisma; species Lepisma saccharinum. The sequence continues at coordinate 49,608,456 of NC_139233.1, forward strand.
CTCCATAAATTCAGAATTAGGTTTGAATGTTGCAATAATGCCTGTTTGTTTGTGAGTGCCTATGCCATTTGATTTGGTGATCATACCCTCTGCTACATTACAGTGAATATTCAGAGTCTCTATGGCTAAGAATTTAGGTATATTCATAGCAGTGTGTTTGATGCCTGGTTCAAGTTTTGTGTTGTTCTCAAAGCCCAACAGCTCTCCTATAGTACCCAGATCCACTGTTTCTGTAGCAGATACAATTTCTACTCTGTGAGTGACAGAATTTTGACTTAATACTATACCTCTGGGTAATTGAGCATTTAGAGTGGATAGATTATATTGCCCTGGAGTGATGATAATTTTTTCATCCCCTACTGCAATTTTGTTGTTGTGGTGTGTAATATTTGGGATCAGGTACATGCCGTAAAATGCCCTGAGAGCTATTGTTTTGGGATACACAATGTCATCATGTAATCTAAGTTTCAATATTGAATTTTGGCTGGTGAGATGGAATACCCCCATGATGTTTCAGATACCACAAGGCTTTTTGAAAATTTTCAATTGATGGTTTATTTATTTGAGACATATATCTAAGAACAGATAAACACAAATGTCCGCAATTAACATCTTTGAAGTTTTGAACACGGGCATTATTGTAATAAAGATTAGCTGAATTTAAATATTTTATTAAATTTTCAGGTGGAACACCTCCAAATGAATCAAACACAAATGCCTCATTTTTTAAATATTTAAGATAGCAGATCCAGTGAGTGCCCTGATTTTTGTACTCATCCAAATTAACAATGCCACACTCTTTGTTGAGTGGTTGTTCTGGCAAAGAATCAGACATGTACACACCTCTAAAATGTTTGATGCCCAGTGGCTTGATTAAAGCTTCAATATCTTGGTTTGTAAGTGCTTCTTGTTTTTTTTAAACTTATTCATGGCTCTCTTAACACCTTTGCCTTTTTTCTCCATTGCCAGGTTATGGCGCTTCTGCTCATCTAATTCTGCCCTATTCTTCTTGGCATCTATTACTGTTTTTGCTATGGCGGCTGATCCCCCAGCCAAGCTCCCAACAGCCCCGAGAGCAGCTAAGATGGCAGGGATGGTAAATATAAATCCCCCCACATGTGATTTTTTTCTTGATTGCTGTAATTTTTTTAATTGGGGGGTACTAAGCAACAATTTCATACCATGACCCTTTGCAATACAAGAATTTTTCTTCTTGCGCTGCTTTTTGGTTAGAAGATTATTAATAGGCCCAAGAGATTTGAGACCTGCATAAGGTATTTGATACATAACACCCTTAGCCCTCATTGTAGGTTTATTATATACATATTCACAACCCCCACCCCAGTTTTTGTTTGGTGCTCATAGCTATGGTGGTTCCCAATGCTGCTATTTTTTCACTCAAAGATGCATCTTTGCTTACAAATCTACCAAATGCAGCCTCTTCTAATTTCTTGTCTGCAACATGTCTCTTGTCAAGATCAGAATGTGTGTTGTATGCAATATCATGGTCTCTACAAGCAGCATCTAGGGGATTAACACCAGGATCACCTCTGTTTAATCTATGATCCAATTTTGTGCCTGGACCACAATACTGATAGCCTGGAATATGCAGTTCAAATGGCAGCTTGTTTATAATGTCATTAACAAGGCCCCGACCCTCAGAAATATTCCAAAATTTAGGTGGTAGAGTATTAATAATTTTTATCAGATATCCAATCCCCTTAGTGTCATTCACTATAAAATTAGACAATTTTATGCTTATCATGTCCATAATTCCAACCTTTTCATTGTAAAAATTGTGGTTGCCAGCATTTTCCTCCCCAGCTATCACCAATAACCTATCTACAAGTTTCCTGACATCATCAACCCAGACAAATTCTTTAGGCAGGGTGTTGTATTGTTTGATTCCACTGCCAGTCTTGATTTGTGACCATATGGGCTTGATTAAATTGTTGTATTTTGCCCCACTGCTTGACTTGACTCTTTTTTGTGTGGGATCATTGTTCTGGTATAGAGCATCTGATTTTATTAATATTTCTTTGTAATCCTCATAATCTTGATCTGTATAGCTGCCAGGTCTCTTCCTAGTCATCAGTTCCCACAATCCAGGTGTTCCGGAGTACTTAACAAAAGCACCTTTTTCTCCAAGTCGAGATTCTGAATATACAATTATATCATCTCCCATAAATGTTACTCTGAAATTGCCAATTCTATGTATGATGCTGCCATCAAGCTCTGTGTCAGCATATAAACCAAAAACCTCATCTTTGTTGTCTTTAGGTGTGGTTAAATATTTTTGAGCAAGAAGACCCAATTCAATAGGATCCTGACTAGCCTCAATTCTTCTAGGAGCAATAGGACTATGAATACTTGAAAGTGGAGTGAATGGATAATCTAATATGTTCCTAGCAGCTACAGGTACAAGCTCTGTGATCAAATTTTGATTTTGCTCTGTAACAGTTTTGATATTCTTACCTAAATTATTAATAGCATCAATTACAGGCTGTTCTGTTTGTTTGTGTTTTTCATAAATTCCACGGTTCTCTGATTTCCATCCCTTAAATCTTTTTACAAGATAATCTCTTAATTTAAGATCATCAATGATTGGCCTTTTCATGTTTATTTATGTTTCAGTGTCTAGAAAATTGTTGATTTTATTTCTGTATTTACCACTATTAGGTGTTCTTGTCATATCAATTGTGACAAACCCATAACTGTCCTGGTTCCAGCACTTGCTGCAAAACTTGGAAAAATCATTGTAGCTCAGGTCCCCACCTACATATTCATCATGTATGTGTTTGAGGTTGGTATGGTCTTGATGAAACACACATATAAAATTGCTGTTGTCCCGGATCAGTTGCTTGGGTATTTTTGAAAAAGTCTGTGCCAGGTAGAAGCAATCAATGTTTTTGTGCCGGCCCTGTGTAAAGAAGTTTCTAACCTTGTTTTGATTATCCAGTATAATGTCATCAAACACAACAACAGAATTATCGAGACATTCATCAAGTGGCATAACATGTGGTTCAAAAGTGGCTATATCCAATCCATCATATAGCTTCATCAGCTGTTGATATTTTAATTGTTCCAAGCTCTTAGAGAAGATATACAAGTGCCTGTTTTTCCAGTCTAACCAGTTGGGTGCCAATAAAAAATTATCAACCATTAGTGTAGTTTTACCACAAGCAGATGGCCCAACAATAAGACACCTAATATTATCAGGTAGCAATTTTCCATTTCTCTTATTCTGTTGTTCAGGTTCTGGCAGCCTTTTTATAACATCCCAGGTGTTCATATTATTATTTTGTTTGCATCGATCCAGCTGTTTTCCGGATGACCCAGCCATTTGACAAGTAACTTGTTGCCTTTTCTGCGGATGATTTTTTCTATGAGATATGTGTCAGGCTGTTTAGTTTTGCTGAGCTCTTGTTCATAGAACCTGCCTTTGAGAATTTCTCCTCGGTGATCCTTTATTATATATGTGTATCGGGTCCCGGGTTTAACTTGAACCACTGTAAATAATTCAGTGCTCCAGTTTCTTGTAAAGCCTCTCTTGAATAAGTGCTTATATTTGCTGATTCTTACTTGATCACCAATCTTGTATTTGGCCTTTCTTGTTGTTGGTTGATATTTAGGATAATAAACAGTACTGATCAATTTTTGCTCATCAGATGAAGTTACTTCAGAGGGTTTCATGTTGATTGTAGAATGGACCGAGTTGTTATATTTATGTAGAAGTTCTGGAAGAATATTAACCCATTTATAATTACCCTGCAGTGTAAATTGTTTATACATAAGATTTTTTAGGGTTCTGTTGAATCTCTCTACAATTGAGGCCTTGAGATCACTGTAACTCGAATAATGTTGTATTGCCTGGCTTTTAATAAATTGTTGAAACACTGAATTATAAAATTCTTTGCCATTATCTGTTTGCAAATAGCGCGGGGATCTTCCACTCTGATTGATGATTGTCCTGATGGCTTCTGTAACACATGCCCCAGTCTTGGATTTGAGTGGCACAGCCCAGGCAAATTTTGAAAATGTGTCTATTACAGTGAGAAGATACTTGTAGCCCTTGTTGATTTTGTCTAAGTTTTTCAACTGTCCACTTGACATTTCAATCAAGTCGCTCTGCCATAAATCATCTATGCTTTTTGTGACTACTGGGAGTCTCTTAAAATTATGTCTGGCCTGTCTGTGTAATTCATCAACAATAATTTGTCTAGACATAATATGTAAACAAGAATATTGCAACTATGGGGTGTTCAGCAGCTGAGACTGCAGGATTTTCTAAATATAATTTATCCCCTATTTGTATTTTAAATTCCAGAGTGCCATCATCTTCAGTATAGGTTGTTTCTAATGTATTGGGATCTGTAAAATCCTCCAATTCTACACTGGTGATTTTCACTTTGTTATCAGCATTTGTTATTGATAAGGTGGGGTAGTGGTGTGCCTGTGGTTGAAGCCAATATTTGATCTTGATTGGTCTCAATGTGCCCCCAACAAAAAACTGGTAATAAAATTGTGCAGGGGACAGCATATATATTTTGCCACCTGGTGTAAATGGAGAATCATATTCTTTGTTGGGGATGCTGTACAATTCAAGAATTACTGTATGTTTAGGATTTTCAATTATGCCTGTTATTTCTTTTTCTGCTGTGAGCAATCTACTTGTTACAGATTCAAGGTGCTCATTGATAGTTCTAACAACATCATCATGGCCTGGCTTGATTTTTATGTCCACAACAAGTTTCTTGTATTGTTGCACAATTTCTTGTAGCTGGGTGGCAAAAACAGACAGAGCATTTGCTTGATTGGATTCCATGGTCCCTAGCTGTTGCTTGATATTAGCTACAATTTGTTGCAAATTTTCAACAACTGCCAATTTTGAATTTTGAGCTGTAAGATCATGGACCTGCCTTCTGATATCCTCAAACAGGGCATTCAGTTCATTAATATGTTGATTGGTTGGTAGAGTGGCCACTGTCTGTGTGAGATGTTTGATCTCTGCCTGGATATTCTTGATATCTTCTGATTTCAATATCCTATTCACTGCTCTCTTAATATTTTTAAGTTCCTGTGATGTAGGAAGATTTGATACTGTATTTTGCAAAGATTCAAGTGCCAATTTCACATTGTGTAATTCAGAAGCATCAGCCACATTTTGCATAGCATTTTGGAGCAGGGCTATATCTGCCTGAGAGGGTGTTGATTGTTGTAAAATTTCAAGTTTTGTTTGGATATCATCTATCAAGTGATGAAAATGAGACAGTTCAGATTCAGTGTTGAGGTTTTCAAGCTTTGTGATTTGTTGCTGGACACTGACAAGTGTATCTACAATCCCAGGCAATCTGGATTCTAGTACATTTGCCAAATCACTTTGCACTGCTGCTATTGTACCTTCAAGATGGGTTATGGAACTTTGAATTTTTCCAAAATCTTCATATGTTTCAAGTTGCAGCTTAATATTTGCAACACTCCGAGTTATTGCATTCAAAGCATCAGAAGATGGCAAATTGTTCATAAAATTTTCAAGTGTCTCAATTTTTTCTTTAACCTCGGCTATGGCATTGTTCAGAGGGTCCAGATTAGGTATTTGGAGTGACTGAATCTGTTCTTTTAGAGTAGAAATCACTAGATCAAAATCTTCTTGTGATTTTATGCTTTTGACAATTGTTTGGAGCTGTGCCTGGACATTATTTATCTGCTCTTCCAATTGCTGTTTCAATTGCTCAGAGTTGTTAGCCTGGGTCTTAAATTTGGCTTGAAGAGCTGCAACAGCTTCTTCCAAACTTTGAAAATTATCTAATGTCGCCAAATCAGTATATTTCTGAAGCAATAATTTGAGTTCAGAATCAATTTTAAGAAGAGGGTCCATGCATTGTGATTGCAAATTTGTAATTTCTAATTGAAGACTGGCATTGAGTGTGGTTTGTAAAGCTTGTAAATCACTTCTTAATTTCTTGACTCTGACATCAAGCATCAGAATCTCATCACTGTGATCTTCATGTCTTGTATGGCCAAAAATATCATTAGGCATTTTTGATTTAGTAGTTATTTATTATAGAGTATCTGATTCTTAATTCTATAAAAAAGGGTATAAGCTTATCATAAGATCCAGGGACCTCAATATATAAGCAGTCACCAGCAGAAACAGTATAAACAGTGCCAGAAACCATGTTTGAGTGCTTCATTCTGTAAATATTTCTCCCTACTGAAATTTTAACATCACCCTCAGGAGTTGTAATAAATTGTAATTGCCCACCTACAGGTAATTGGTAATAATTTAAATTATTGTTAAATATGTACAATATTTTGCCTGTTTCATCATCAACATCTGTAAATATGCTGTTCAGATGAATAATTAACAAGCCACTCAGTTTAGACTGTATATCAGAAGAGGGTTGTGGTGTTGGCAGGTCCATAATACCTTGTTTTTTGAACCCAAATAAGTTCATAGGCATGTTTATTTATTTCAAATCATGCTCTGTGCTTGGGCATTGATTGCCATTTTTCAAATCACAATGCCCCCATGGTAGAGTATGTATGCCACATGATAAAATGCATCTCTTATCATCATGTGGGTCCAGAGCCACTTTTCTTACAACATTTGAAGTTAATAAGTGATCCACACTCTGAATTCTGGATTCTGATGTTCTGATTAAATGCTGGGATTTGATGCAATTTTTATAATCTTCAAATTGGAGCTCTTTTTCCACAGCTACTTTGCCAATGCCCTTGGCTTTTTTGACAACAGCACTACATGTTTTAAAACTGTACATCTTGGCACTTAACCCAGCAAATTCCACAATAACATCACCAAGTGTCTCATCTTTTAACTTGCCAGGCACCTTTTTGTTGTGGGGTTGAATATTCAGATGGTCTTGCAATTCACTGGTATCAAAATATTTAAACAATTCAGGCTGTGCTATATCTTGATAAACATCTTCTGTTTTAATATCAAGAATAAAACTATCCGTGTCCATGTACATCAATTTTATATTATCACCATAAAAAGGTTTCAACACATCATAATACAATGTTAACATATGTGATTTGGACAATTCCAATATTGCAGCCCCTACATAAATAGGTTTATCAAACTTAATCTTTGTTTTTTTCATGTTGAAAAGTGCCATATTTTCATCATAAATTCTTCTGTAATTGAAATTAGGCTTTGCAACCAATTTTTTGCTCAGGCTGGGGTCAGTAATTATTTTAACATCGGTATGTTTTCTGACATTTTCAATTGTTTTGCCGTACACAGAATTGACCATCAATTTAAACAAGCCCTTATCAAATTCACTCTTTGCAGATGTTCGAAGCTCCGTCTTTGTATCAATGTATGGTTTCAACCATTCTGAGTGCCTGAACCTCAAAACTTTTCTAACTTTGGTCACTTGAACACCATGTCTCATCAGGAACTGGAGGTTCTTGTAATATGTGACATAGCCCTGTTTTGCCTCCAGTGTCATCATGAGCTTCTTCTGTTTAGAGCCAGGTGAGCACTGAACCTCAGGAATTGGGGGCAGCTCAGAAAATTTGTTATGTAAATGATGAGGAAATATCAGATCAACCTCTAAGAAGAGGCCATGTTCACGGTCATCATAGTTCTGAAGATCTTCAATATTGAAATCTTCGACCCATTCAAGCCCTGCATATGGCAATTTTTGCATCATGGCATGACCATAGAGGTTGTTTGCATCTACATACACTATATAATTTGATGGCCGTGCTGGATCATAATCACGCATATATATATTATTTGCTCTGGCATATCTCTGAGAACATTGCACCATGCCTCCTCTTATACCTTGCTCCATAAACAAGTACATATCTTGATCTTGGATCAGATCCAATTGCTTTTTGGTGTTTAAAAACATTGCAGACCATGCTAGGCCCGGGGCACTGAAAAAATATAGTGGATCCAGTCCATAATTTTGCATAGAAGATTTTCTGAATGCCTGCAATATATCAGCTAAGAGGGTCACATCAAGTTTCAAATATGCCATGTGATAATCACCAAATGTCCGGCATTTTAAATTGTTGAACATCAATTGGGCATGGTGATAATCTTCATCTGTGATTCCAGATCCTCTGATTTTGCTGTAAAACTCATGTTGTGGTGGCAGAGAACACTCATCAAATTTAGAAAAATCTGTAACATAATCATATGGATATACACCCTTTCGCCTAATTAATTTCAGGTCCTGATTTGGAAACAATGCACGTGTGATTTTGAATTGATCATCAGATAATTGAGTGGCCAGTGTAGCCAGGCTAGCAGATAAAATTCTGTAAGAATCAAGAAATCTTATGTGAATAGGAACACCATTAACTTTAATTGTTTTGCTAATAGATATATATTTTTCGTCATTTTCAGCTAAAATATTTAAATTCTGCTTCTCAAACCCCTCGTACCTGATTAGATGATGGAAATCATAATTGGATGCTCCATGGCAAAATATGGGGACAAATTTTGGTCTCTTGATCTTAATATTACAGCTATTACACAGGGCCATTAAGAATTTACCATCTGTATGAGAATGGTGTTTCACCTTGATATTTGTATCTGAAAATTCAGAATCACATACCGGGCATTTTTCTGCATTGTTGAAATCCTCAATCTGTTTCTCTGTTAAAGGCAACATGGGCTTTGATTTTAATAAGATATTAGATGCTATGTCACGGCACTCATTTTCTATTCTATGTGCAAATATTTTGATGGCATCTGCTCCCATGTATGAATATTCTTTAGTAACAACACCATCCTGTACAACCACATAACAAAAACTGGAAGGTTCATGTAGCTGGTATGGTGTAATTGAAGATTCTTCAGGATCTGGATTGCAGGATGCAAGAGATTTGAGGATTGATTCAAAATCACAGACAATATATGCTGGGTGTTCCAACAAGGCTTCAAACTTTTTGAATTTGCAATTTTCACTTGGATTGGGCATCACCATATGAACAGGTTTATGGTTGCCACAGTATTTCAGATGCTCAATTAACTTGTTTTTAGCAATTTCTGCATTCACTTCCCGAACCCCATTTATTATTTTTTGACCATCAAATACAGTTAAACATCTTCGGCACAACTTGAATATTCTATTGGATTTGCCTTGTTGTTTTCTGACTAAAGCTTCAAGACTGTGTATCAGAGTGTAATGATATGTGCCATCCCCTTCAATTAAGAGCAGATCAATCGGAACAGCAGAATCATCATCAAATGTACTGATTCTGAGAGGTGCTATCGAGCAATTGCCAGTGGAGCAAATAAATACATTAATAGATAATTGTTTACCATTGATATCTCGGGCCTTTTTTTCAAATTTATCAATATTCTGAACAGACATTGGATATTCCAAACCCTTCATTGCATCGTCAAAAAAGTGTTCATGTTGTTTGTAATAAGTTATTCTCTGAGAATTTCTTGAAACTGGAAACAAAGCAGCTAAAATACACCACAAAAAGCATTTCTCATCATTATTTTCAATATTAACCACGGCTTGTTTGTTTTTAATATTGTCAGGTAATGGCAGATATGTAGAACCTTGTAATGGGCTGAATTCAGAAATATTAACATATAACTTGTGTGGAGAGCCGCATAGGCTCCATCCAGACTCTTTTGCCGCAAATTCAGAGTGTTTAATATTCAATTGATCCATCAACCTGCTTATTATTCTGTCCGAATTTGCATTTGAATATACAGGTACAGTTTCTGTTATGTGGGGCTGTGTAAATTTTATGCCATTTGGTTTCTTATATTGAGTATACAATTTGAGGGAGAGCTTATAAGAGCCATTTTGTGCATTTAGAATTGCCTGCAGATCAGAATTTATATTGTTCAAAAAATTCTGAATACCACATCTTGGCTCTGATACAAGCCGATAATCCCTAAGTTGGGCATTAAAACTGCTATGGATGGGTTCATAGCGTGGCTGCTTTGCAGGTCCAGCATTAACAGGTGCTTCATGCTTCCTTTTGAGACCAGATGTAGATGCTTGTGGGGGCAATGTTGATGACTGTACAGAACAAGTATCTTTATGTGTATATGTGAAGTATTGCATGTTATATTTTCTATGGCATTTGGGGCAAATTTTTGTGGGAGCTCTGCATTTGTCTGGGTTACAAATCTTTTGGTGCTTGGCCCAATTGGGGCTGGATATATTCTTATTGCATTGATTACAATATTTTTGACTTGGCATTTTTGTTGTTGTTTATTATATACAATTTCTTGGGATTCAATTCAAAACTCTATACTGGATAAAAATATCAGTTGGGTTCAGCACTGTGCTTTGTATACCTAGTGTGTATACCTAGTGCATGTGTGTGTGTATGGCTATGGAATTTTTGTTGTTGTTTATTATATACAATTTCCTGGGATTCAATTCAAAACTCTATACTGGATAAAAATATCAGTTGGGTTCAGCACTGTGCTTTGTATACCTAGTGTGTATACCTAGTGCATGTGTGTGTGTATGGCTATGGAATTTTTGTTGTTGTTTATTATATACAATTTCCTGGGATTCAATTCAAAACTCTATACTGGATAAAAATATCAGTTCGGTTCAGCACTGTGTTTTGTATACCTAGTGTGTATACCTAGTGCATGTGGGTGTGTGTATGGCTATGGAATTTCTGTTGTTGTTTATTATATACAATTTCCTGGGATTCAATTCAAAACTCTATACTGGATAAAAATATCAGTTCGGTTCAGCACTGTGCTGTGTGTGTGTGTGTGTGTGTGTGTGTGTGTGTATGTTGGTGTGTATGTGGGTGGGTATGTGGGTGGGTGTGGGTGTGTATGTGGGTGGGTGTGATCAAGATCAAGGTCAAGGTCATCTCAAGGTCAAGATCAAGGTCAAGGTCAAGGTCAAAATAATCGAAAAAATAATCGAAAAAATAATCGAAAAAATAATCGAAAAAAATAATCGACAAAAATAATCGAAAAAAATAATCGAAAAAATAATCGAAAAAATAATCGAAAAAATAGTCAAAATCAAGGTCAAGGTCAAGGTCATGTCAAGATCAAGATCAATATGTGTGGGGGTGTGGGTGTGTATGTGCGTATTAATACGTTTGGCGTAATTTTAGGTGTGGGTAAAAAAATATCAAGAGGGGCATATTTTTGACAAGTTTATGGACAACAATCTCACAGAAGTGCCTTTTGTAAGTATAGGCACATCAATCTGAGGGGGGTCATACTTTCTCATGGAATCCATGAGGGCTTTTTTACAAAAATCTTGGATTAGAGGGGGTGCTACACTTGAGCAAAAAGCTCATATGGGCATGTTGAGCTTGTTTTAAGTGTAGCCAAATCTGCTTGAGGGGGGTTCATACTTTCTTGAGCTGGTAATATTGTATTTTATACTACTGTTATGGGTTCAGGCACCAGAGCCTTGTTAGTCTGCAAAAATGTAGTCCAGAGTGTACTACGCGGAAAAGCACGGAAAAGATGTCAACATTTGACCACCTCAACACTGACGTTCCCTGGCTCGAGTCCCGACCTGAGCGCTGGTGATATAACTTTCATCAATTTCATGTAATCATTCACTCATCCTCATCGTCCCGATCGGCCAAAAGTGGCATAAAATCGACGATAAGTAACAAAAAAAAAAAAATACATACACAGGCGAGTGCGTCCGCTGACCCCTCTATAAACAGGTATTTGCTTGAGACGAGACGAGAATGTGACGTCATGGCCTCCAGAAACTCAAACTTCATTAACATTTTTCATTCTAGCATTTTCAAGTTGACCTGATAGTATTCCTGGTGACCTTATCAGTGTTACCACTGAAGAGCCTGGCCACATTGTTTCTCAATAGAGCACCCTAGCGTAACGCTTAATTGAATTTCAGATGTGGAGCGTCCGCTCTGGTGATGACTTCATGACATACTTTGATTTTTTTAGTCAACTGATGACAATGGTTCTTCCACTTGTGTCTTTGTCCGATTCGCAGCTGTTACAGTAACCCATATAGACTTGGGAGATAATCCAAAGTCATTGTTGTGAAGGAAACGGCCCTACTGTACTGTGTCCCTCTCTTCGGAAAGATCTTACGGCGTTTAAATACAATACGCACCTCGTGGCATTAATTAAAGAACAATGTAATCTCCAGATTGGCACGCATGAGGTTTTTTTTTCATTCTTTTGCATGTGTGGTGTGTTTTTTTTTTCTTCTTGAGCGAGTTACAGCACGATAACGGTCCGCCCCACATCCTGCGAACAGTGGATGTAACTTCCTCTCTTCTTTCTTGTGCATAAACCAAATACCTTGTAAATAAACACTAGATGATAGGAGGTGCTGATGGCTCATAAGGGTATCTCCATACCCTTTGACCATTTTCTTTCTCAATGCTAAGCTTACGAGGTAAATTTGTCACGATTATCTCTGGAACAAGTGGACAGAAATTTTTAAAATTTTACCTGAGCATTGAGGAAGGATGTTGCTAATGAACTATTGTTTGCTGATACCACTTTGAACCGATACCGATACTTGTTTAATTCCAATTTAAAATAACAAAGGCTAGTTCTTACACATGTATGTGTGTGTTTAGTATTACATTTTGTAGATATGTATTTTGAGAAGGGACGATGAATGAATTAACCCACCAAACGATGCTCTCTTGCAACACAACTTTACAGATTTTTTATAGATCAGTGACAATCGATCAGATGTTTCAAATATGAGAATCATATTATGAAAAACTAAGAGCGAGGCGATCGTGCCTCCCTGCCCCCACCCCAATGTTGAAAAATTAGACCATGCCTCTTCAACCTCCTTTAAACTAAGGAATCACGTAAGAATGATTGGCGATTTACCAGCCCCGGACAGGCCGTCTAAAAATCTAACAGTAAAACTGTAATGTAAATCCTACCTCGTTTTTTCTTGTCCTTTAACAAAGATAATAATAAATAATAAACGAAATGTAAGGAGAGAATGATAACTTGCCAGTCTCTTGAAATCAATCAGGTGATTGATTACAATATAGTGATATTCCGAGGTTACTTTGCTTTCGACATATACAGGGTGTTTCCGGGCTGATGATACAAACTTTCAAGGATAATGGAGAAGGGCACATGTATCAATTTGAGATAAGGAACCCTGGTCAGGAAACGACTTAGTCGAAAGTTATAAGGGAAAATCGGTGTATGCAGATGTAATAATTTTATTACCTGCTCAAGCTGTTCTGTGGCCAGCTCGGTCACCTGATTTGACCCATTTGATTTCTTCCTTGTGGGGTCATGTGAAAAGTCTTGTGTACGAGACACCTGTAGTAGATTGAAGAGGATATCCTGGCAAGAATTCTCGCTGCCTGTGATATTGTTGGTTGTTCCAACGGCTACGCCAGAACTTTGTGAGACGATGTCGTGCCTGCAGCGAAGCTGGGGGACGCCACTTTGAACAACTGTTGTGAATGTAGCAGCTTGTGCAACTTGTGCAGGTAGTAAAAGTATTACATCTTCATCCACCGATTTTCGCTTATAACTTTCGACTAAGTCGTTTCCGGACCAGAGTTCCTTATCTCAAATTGATACATGTGCCCTTCTCCATCATCCCTGAAAGTTTGTACCATCAGCCCGGAAACACCCTGTATACTTTCGGCAAATGATTTCTAAAAAAGTAGGAAGGAAATCCAAATCCACCACTACACTTTCCAGAAAGTAAGTTCTATCAACTGTCGTTCAATTAAAATTATTCCCTTGCCGCATTCCCTGTGCCGAAACACGCCTGTTGAAACCCAGTTATGCAGGTCGGGACAACAAAAGTCTAAAGTTGGAAAGGAAAAGGGGGATTGGCCCAGGTATTTGAATTTCCAGGAATATGCTATGTACTATGTCTGAGACACGTGCAGCACTCACATGGGCGATGACTGTTTTGAATGCAGGAGGTCTCTAAAGAGAGAGAGATGTCCACAATACACCAGGTGCCTCTTGGCTACCGGGACCTTATTGGGATTATTGTTACACGAGACCGCATCTGTGGGAACGAAGCCTGGTAGACTTCGAAGGAACTCCTATGGGGATAATTTCACGTTACCCTTGATTTGCAAGATACTTGACCGCGAGTTATCAGCGTATGGATCTTTGTCACGTACTTGCTGTTCACGGGACTTGAGTCCATGTTCAATTAACAAATGCACAAATACGTATTTTTCATTTTTCTTCAAAGCCAAATGTAAGTTGGAAAAGGTGAACGAACCTTTGGAAAGAAACAAATGTTGTTTTTGGCCGCGCTTGTAGCGACTCAAAAACAATGGTATCGGTGAAAAAAATTTCAACCAATACTTACCGATAGCGATACCACTGCTACATTTTCCCGAAAATAAATAAATGAATTTTTTCCTTGAAATTTCGAAAAAAATTCACTTTTCTGGACAGGGCAACCCTGCTACCAGCCAGCAGGCTCATCGCAGAATCTCGCAGCCACCTAATGAAATTGTAGAAAGAGGAATGGAACACAGCGGGTAGTTTTCTTAGAGTATATTAATCGACAAACTGGATGAAGGGATACTCAAAAAGAACAACCGAGGCCGGGATTCGAGCCCTGGACCCCTGGCGTCGTAGATTTTATTTATTTATTTATTTTACCTAAAATTTCAGATACAGTACTGAATGACCATTTTACACTGGAACAGTAACAGCAGGAAAATAACAATAACAACAACAACAAAATAGAGTACAAGATGGCACTGAAAACAAATCAAAATTATACATACATCGTTAACGATTTTCTAAAACTTTCTTCTGGCAAGAATATGTCCACATTTGGAGGCAGGTTATTATATGAGCGAGGAAGCCTGTAGAAAAGAGACCGCTGTAGAAGGGAGAGTCTTGTGGTGGGATTGTGAAAGAGCTTAACGTTGCGGGTTGATCGTGTGGGGAACCGTAGATGAAATTTGTTGGGCAGAAATTCGCATTTAATTTTACCATTCATGATTTTGTGCAAATATTTCATGTCTGCTAATTCGCGAGTGTATGGTGGTTGGATATTGAAGATAGACATAATGTCTGTTTTCTGAAGGTGCCTCAGAGAAGGTATTCTGTGGCGAGCAATGGCGAGGAGAAGGTTGTGAACAGAATCAATCCGGGAAAGATTTGTTTGTGAAGCCATGGTCCAGATAGGAGAGCAGTATTCAAGAATGGGGGAGATAAGAGTTTTGTAAAATATGCTGATTGATGATTGGTTTTGGATTTCAGTGAACCTGCACAGAAGACCGAGAAAGCGCATTGCTCTTTTAGTAGTGTTCGTAATGTGCTCATTAAAGTTTAGTTTTTCGTCAATGATAACTCCGAGATCTTTTTGAGAGGAAACTTTTTTTAATGGGATTGTTTTCAAGATAATAAGGAGAATCGAGTTTGTTCCTTTTTAGGGAAATGGTGAGTCAGGAGCATTTCTCAGGATTCAATTGAAGTTTCCACTGGCGACAAGTAGTTTATAATGAGAAAATTTAGCTCATTATTAGTAATAATTTTACTGTTAGTAGAAGCAGTAGAGTTAATACTCAATCAATTAACTAGTATAAAATATTATTTTACAGATATATTAAGTTTGTTTGAATGAATAAAAATAGGAAGGGGAATAACAGATAATGAAAAAATACTCATAGTAAAATTTAGTTTGCGAAAAATAACGAAGCACTAACACTAGCTGTGCTATTGCAATAAACTTCCAAATTTAGATGATAATTGGAATATATTTATTGCTCTCAAGGCAAATTAAAATTTTTAATTATGATTGTCTGGAGAATAAATTATATGTTTGTAATTGTCCCTTCATCCATCTCATCTTCGCGATTAGCCAAGAGCAGCAGAAAAGCGAAGTAAATTAATCATATCAATTTTTTGATTCTTTTCAAGTGGTTCTGGGTTCGATACTTGCTGGGGCACATAGTGGTTCAGATTCCACTTTCAACTGTAGATCCAGTCCTGATTGGCCTATCTGTGCATAAAGTGAACTTCAAACCTTAAAATCTTCTGTATAGTTTCAATTTTATTCGAATTGTGTAAATTCCACTTCTAGCATGTGATTTTTTAATGCTTTTTCTTGTGAATCCGTTTTTCATTTAA
The DNA here is from genome assembly GCF_977018435.1 of Lepisma saccharinum. Taxonomy (NCBI): domain Eukaryota; kingdom Metazoa; phylum Arthropoda; class Insecta; order Zygentoma; family Lepismatidae; genus Lepisma; species Lepisma saccharinum. Next base: position 49,624,531 of record NC_139233.1, read on the forward strand.
CAAAAAACATTTGACTGACTGTCCAGTTAGACTAGACAATTCCGTTTTTCAGTGGATAAAAATCGTGTGAAGCCTGTTTCCAGAATATTTTCATAATGGACCAACTTTATCTTCAGTCATGCACCAGAGGAATTCGTGTTGTTTTTTGACGAATCCATTTTTCTGGCACTCCTTGCAGCTGCGAGTTAATATATATAAAAAAAACAATCGCAGCGCGCACGCGTCACTTACAGCGCCACTGGCCCGAGACAATCACGGATCGGGAAAAAAGCGTGAGACAGTTGACGATCGACTTCGGTCGCGTCGCATCGCCTCGCTGAATAATTCATCAGAGCGGGCAAAAACTAAGCTGGAAAACCTACTTAATTTGACCACAATTTTAGCGTTCGGTGTAGGATGACTCGGTCACGTACCGCTCCATGCTTACAGAGTTATATTTCCCCTCCTGGTTATACCACATCCGGTAGAATTCAAGATTTGTGAGAACCATTCGATGGAAAGGATTGTTGTTGGTGAGTTACCGAACAAAATAAGATGTTACGTGTTATTTCACTATCAGGCCCGTAGCAAGGGGTAGGCTAGGTGGCTGAAGTCTAGAGCCCCATGCACAGAAGGCGTCATTTAAAGTTGTTGTTTTCTTAAAACAAATCCAGACGCCCGAGTATGCAACAGAGAAATTAACACTTGGAAGAGGTAAGGGGAGGAGAAAAACATACAAGATGTTACTTGACCCTCGTTCATATTTAATACGTATTTTCAAGTGAAGTGATCTCCAGATAATTCCTTTGGAGGTCACCCATTCAACAAGGTAATGTTACCACAACGTTGTGGCAACGTTAGCCCCTAACATACCTAACGTTGTTACAATGTTCAGTGTATGTTGATACGACGTTTAAGGATAATTTATTTCAACGTTGCTGCAACGTAGGTTGACAACGTTGTGGCAACATATTCTGAACATTATGTGGCAACGTTAGGTATGTAAGGTTGATGCAACGTTATCACAACGTTGTTCCCCTACATACAACATTCATCATAAATACAACATGCATACAACGTTGTGGCAATGTTAGTGTGTTGATTGGGCACCAAGTGAAAATAGATGTCACCATTCAACTCGGTACATGACGTTTCCTGTTCGAACCTATCATAAATCCTTTTCGTTTTATGAGGTTGATACCAAGTTAGAGACTTGCCCTGTATATAAATATACCGGGTGATCCGTTTGAGATGTTAGAAAAGTAAACATTTATACACAAGAGGTTAATGTACGTATCTGTGAACAGTTTGTTGTAATATAAGCAGAAATAATGTAAGTTTCGAATGAGTGGAGGTTTCCAGATTTCAGCCACATGGTGGCGCTAATGTGCATGGTAACAAAGGTGGTGATCACGTCACAACAGCGCACACAGCTGAAGTCAGCAAACCTCCACTCATTCGAAACGTACATCCTTTGTGCTTATATTACAACAAACTTTTCACAGATACGTACATTGACCTCTTGTGTATAAATGTTTACTTTTCTGACATCTCAAACGGATCACCCGATATATTTTACATTGTGCTTACTTAGGGATATTCTAAACTTATTATTCTTAATCTTTTTCTCTTCTTTACTTGCTTACATTCTGGTAACACAATGTTGGAATTTTCTGTTTCCCAAAGATGTTCTATTAAAGATGTTCTTCAGACTCAAAGACATAGCTAAGTGAAATATTCGTAGGCACCTATATTATTATTTTTAATGGTCCTCCTCCGTGATCGTGCGGTCTAAGGCGCTGTGCTTTGGACTCCGACTGCGGGACGGCATGGGTTCGAATCCGCCTGGGTTCAGTCTCTGGTTTCTCGGCCTGTGTATAGGACCGGTGGAATCCCAGCATCGTGAGGAACGAGTGAGCTACGAGTGAGTAGCGTAACCCGGTCTCGGAAAACTCCTACAACGGCTGGGGGTTCTACGTGCTGACCATGCGTCACCCCATCACCGGTTGAAGATCTCCACACCTCTAGGTAGGATTGTGGGAGGGAGACTAGCAGTCGGGAGATAGGCCTAGGCCCTTCAAGGGCTGTCGAGCCACGGGTTATTATTATTTTCAATGAGTTTTTTCTTGGTTTATTCCATCATAATTTGTAGGATGTAAATGTCACAGAAGTGCGTCATAGGTTTTAGAGGGGAGGATGGGTACCTCTGTTCTGCATAGTGTAGTATTTACGAATATATTTCGGGCAGCTTTTTTTTTTTTTTGTTATTGTTTGTAATGTTGTCGACTTGCATGTATTTAGAGCCTACTGACTCCACGATTACAATTGTACTAATAAAAGACAAACTTAAAAATATCTCCACAGTGGCGACGCCAGATCTGTCAAGGGCCTTAGTGGCATATGTGGGGGAGGGGGATACAAAGAAATTCTAAAAAAAGCTAAAGTTAATATTATTAATAATAATAGAAGTTGGGGGTGTCGTGGAACGGCCAGTCACTTTACTGGTGGGCGTGACCGTTGGTAGATTGAAAATTGGACGCTGCGAAGTGAGGAAAGCGGCTAGAAGCTTTAGAAATGTTGCTATGGCGAAGAATAGAGATTGTGAAATGGAGGAAGCAAGAACGAAACTGCTGTAAATCCACTAAAAAAAAATTGCTTCATAACGGGCCACAAAATTGAAAAAAAAATTAGTAACCATCTGACATAACTTTGCCTAAAATCGTGACTGAAATCTTAGATGAGAACACCTTGTGTGTTTTAACTTTCGTTAGTTTTATGCGCATTGTAAAATAGTTTTAGCCAGCATGGAAAAAAATCAGAATCGTTTAGGAGAGAAAGAGGGAGGGAGACAGGGTTAAATTAAGCAGGGAAATGATGGAAACAGAAAAACAAAAAAGAGAGAGAACGAAATCGAGAACCAGAGTAATAAAGAATAGAATTAGAAACCGAGGAGGAAAGAATAAGAATAAATAAAGTGAAACAGGGGAAGCAAGAAATTGAAAGAAAGGAGAAACAGAGGGAGGATCCGAAAGATAGAACAGAATACAAATGGTAGAAAGAGATGCAGAGAAAGGAAGGAAAGGAGAGAAACAGCAAAGTAGAAAATATGGAAAGAAAGAGAGAGAGAGAGAGAAAGGAAGAAACGACAGAGGAGGAAAGGAAGGAAGGAGAAGATGGAAACAATACAAGGAAATTTGAGTTAGTGAGAGAGAGTGTAAAAAGAAGAGCTATGAAAACCGATTCAGAGCCCACCTGAAAATACTCGTCACAGGGACAAATCCTTTGGTGACGTCAGTACTCTTTGCTGGCACGGGAACATGGTTCACGTTTTTAAATTTAAGCTGGATATGAAAGTGTTGCTCTTTATGGAAACTTTCGGCACACTTTTCATTTCCACTTACAACTTCAAATGTTGGTCCAGGTTATGCGTTCGAATACAGCGTAAGGATGTTTCTTCGAATTCGTGTCCTCGTCTATTTCATAAACACGTAATCCATTCTAGGAAGGTTGAGTAAGCAAAATGCAATACGATGCGTCACACACTGAAAAGTATAGATTTCGTTTCGAGTTTCGAGAAGATACTGGGATCGTCTTGTAAAAAATCGAGGCGAGAAGATCACTTGTGTCCTAGACTCTCGGTATTGTTCGAGACCTTTTCATGTCACTACTTCAGGCATACGAAGATAATATCTACCTGATTTTTTTCATGGATAAATCATGCTTAATGACAATCCGAGCCTATGCTGCGTGGTTGCATACATATTCAGGATAAAATTCCGTTTTTAGGAAACTAAAGGCATCGAAATGCCGATGGGAAGGATGAACAACAAACATTTATGGAGGACTCGAAACAAACCACCACTCTCAGAGGATTATACTGGCTGTGGGTTCAGGCGCCAGGGGCTCGCGAAAGTGTTTCATTCGCGTTTACTCCATTTCGCTCTAATTCCTTTTGCGCTTAATCCGTTTCGCAGTTGTTCTTATCGCGCTTTTCCAATGTTCAAGTTTGTTTTCGCGTTTAATCCGTTCCGCTGTAATTCCTCTCGCGCTTAAACCTTTCGCGGTAATCCTTTGCGTTTAATCCGTTTCGCGTTCAATCGTCTCGCGTTTGTTCCTTAGCTTTTATTCCGTTTCGCTCCTGTTCCTTTCGCATTTAATCCTGTGTTAGGTCTCGCGGTCGTGGCCTTTCGCGTTTAGTTAGTTTTGCACTTAACCCCTTTCGCGTTTAGTCCGTTGTGCACTTAATCCCTTTCGCGTTTAGTCCGTTGTGCACTTAATCCCTTTCGTGTTTAGTCCGTTGTGCACTTAATCCCTTTCGCGTTTAGTCCGTTGTGCACTTAATCCCTTTCGCGGTTTTTCCACCACTCCTCGGGGAAGGGTTATGCCTATTAGGCCCGCTTTGGACGAAAGCATTTCCCTTAGCATTTTTCGAAACATTTATACCATGACCAAAATGCTGCCGTGTAAAGTGAAACATCTTATGGCATTTTAGATGACATGACATATTTCATGGCATTTCTCAAGGATAGGATCCGTCCTATATCCGTAGCATTTTTCGTAGCATAATCAATCAGAAGCGACTTCTAAGTCACGAGCGCAGTTGTAATGGCGGCCGCGTGAGATGTAAACAATGTCAAGGCTGTTTTTTTAAGAGAACTTTCGCTAGGGATAGCTGTCATTTGTTTTGTTTTGATGACATGTTGTTTTGTCATTTCATATCAGTGAGCATTGGCAAATGATCATGGAAACACTGACGCCTCAACAACGTTTACAAATTGTGGAAATATATTTTCAAAATCAATGTTCTGTTCGCCAAACGTATAGAGCACTTCGGAAATATCGGTGCTGTCAGTGAATTGGCCTCACAAGATCATGGGACCTAACGCCACTGGATTATTTTATTTAGGATATCTAAAGTCTCTGGTTTATGCTGATAAACCAGCAACAATTGACGCTTTGGAAGTCAACATAACTCGTGTTATTAACGACATACGTCCCCAATTACTTGAAAAAGTGGTTCAAAATTGGACTGATCGAATCCGGTTCATCACAGCTAGTCGTGGTGGACATATGCCGGAAATTATTTTCAAAAAGTAAATGTCAGAAAGTTATCTTTCAAATGAAAACACAATTGGCTTCAAACTTATTTTTGTATGTGTTTTATTTCAAATCAAAGTTCTATCACTCTAAAAAAAAAACACCCTATATTACTTCATATTTTTAAAAGACGATAACTATTCAACCTAGAGGAGTAACGTTTCTTATTAAATGGTTTTAGGTACAAAAGAATGGCGGTGCTTAAATACATACTTCATAGTGTTTACTGTACACGTATGGAAAAATATTTTAGTTTTTTTAATTGTAAAGACCGTTCACTCAATGTGCCTTTCACGCTGTAAGTATTATACATTGTAATCGCAAAAGCTAACCGAAATGTTCCATGAAATGCTTTCGTGTAATGCACTATCTCCATAAGATTTCTGGAAGCATTTACATAGCATTTATGCTATCAAAAATGTTAAAGAAAATTCTTTGGTGTAAAGCCGGCCTTAGAAAAGTTTTTCGCGCTAATATCCTTCACAGGTCGTGAAAGTTTGTGGTGGTAACATGTATATGACGTGACTCCAGACGAGACTGAGGCTTTCCTTAGAGACGAGAACGAGACATTGAAAATTCTCGCCTCATTTGACGCCACCCATACCCGAGTTTTTATAACCCCGCGGCCCAAAGGATGTGAAACGCTATGGAATTATCAAAAGATTTTCGCAAGAAAGGAAAAAGGATATTGAAAAAAAGAAAAGAAAGAATATTCAACACGTAACACTGTTACAGCGCAACTTCTTTTCTTAGATGCTTCTCTTCCGATGGTTATGCAATGGTCCCTTTCGACCGTTGGTTGGATGCATGGAATTGTCTCACGTGATGGGTCGTCACCGGATATCCCCCCTCCCGTATTCTGTGATTGCGTGGGTGAGTTCTCTTGAATTAAATACTTAGTGACGGGCATTATTGATTGACGTGGGAAGACTGACAAATCTCTGTCCTTCCGAACAGTCATCACTCCCGCTCTCGCAGTTGCACCCCCCCTTCCCCCCCTACCACTCGGCGCACGAAATCTGTTCACACAGGATTCGTATTGTCGTGTACGGCTGCCAAAGTATCCAGGTGAATTTATATCTGTATTTCTTTTGTTCTTTTTAAATCCTTCTTCTGGATCTCCCTAAGTTCATCGCGGATTGAGGATGAAATAGATGTCTTACGAAAGGATTCGAACCTAAGCCCCTTGACTTCCTAACCCAGTATGGTAACCATCCCAACGCCCAACTGATTTTTTTAAAATTAACAAAATACGTTCGGCTGATCTTATCAGTAGCCATGGGCGCATTCAAAGAAGGGTAAGGGTGGCGCTTGCTCCATCTTATCTTGGAAAACAAATGGTGAAAAACTGTATTTGGTCCCCTATGCTTTTTTACATTCGAAAGTAATATACTCGTAGACTCCTAAACGTTCAGATAATTCAAAATAAAGTATTCCCATAATTTGGAACTATTCCTTGCCCTTTTTGGGAAAATGTTACTTTTCCCCCTTGGAACAAAAAAAGTTTTGTTTTGCCCCCTCTGGAAAAAGGCCCGGGTATAGCCATGCCGGTAACCCTAAACTCTAAACTAAATTTTGGTAATTTGGTAACTCTTCAACACATGTGCACGATTCATTCATTCATTGTTTTCTGCCTAATTGGCAGGTTTTCACTGCAATCTCCAGCTTTCCTTATTCTCTGCCTTACGCTTCGTAATAGCATACGACCCAGTTAATTTAATATCATTCATAAACTGATATATCTTTCTTCCACGGACTTTTCCTCCTTCAACCATTCCCTCCAAGGCATCTCTTAGCAGGCAGTTCCTTCTTAGTGTCCTAACCAGTTTCTTTTCCTCTTCTTGATGGTCTCCAGTATAGATCTTTTTTCACCAACTCTTTTCAGTACGACTTCGTTTCTTACCTTGTCCGTCCATTTTACACGCTCCATTTTTCGCCATGTCCACATTTCAAAAGCTTCGAGTCGTTTCTCTTCATTTCTTCTCAACGTCCAGGTTTCTGCCCCATATAGTGCTACACTCCACACAAAACATTTCACTAATCTCTTCCTTAGACCTATGTCCATGGGTCCACAAAAAAACATTTTTTCTTCTATTGAAATCTTCTTTTGCTACTGCGATTCTCATTTTCACTTCTTGGTTGCAGCTCATGTCACTGCATCCGAGGTACTTGAAGCTATCCACTTGCTGGATTCTTTCACTGTTTGCTCTGACATTAATATTCCTTGGTTTCCGTCCTATAACCATTGCCTTTGTCTTCTTTACATTAATCTTCATCCCATACTGCTCACAGCTGCTGTTTAACTCTTCTAACATACTATTTATGGTTATTTCATCCTCAGCGAATAATGCCATGTCATCAGAAAATCTTATGTAGTTTATTCTTCTTGCCCTGGAAACAATTTTTCAGTGCACAATTAGTAAAAGTAGGGGTCTTGCTGAACGGTCATTTATTTGTTCCCTATGTAAACAAATAAACTATTTTTTTTTGGTTATACCGAACAAATCTTTTTTCTCTATGTTGGGATAGAATCGAGACGAGAAGAGATTTGAGTCTTCTCTTCACTTGTGTCTATCTCGTTCTCGCCTTGTACATCGTCTCGTCTCGAAATAGCAAGTCTCGTCTCCAGTCCCGAAATTTATTGTGGTTACGATATAATACCAGCAACATTTATGTTACCTCACGAACTTTCAAAGAGTGTAGACGTCATGAAGTGAAACAAACGTTCTTATACCCTGTCCCGGAAACCTCTGGAGCGAGCGAACGGAACCAAGTATCTGCGCAAGTGGCGACTCCAGAGTGCTGGACAAATGATCTCGCGAGAGGGGAAGTAAGTACTTCAACCAGTCATTTGCAGCAGCGCGCACTCCTTTGCTCCGTCAACTCGCTTTCTCCCCTTCCCTTCCGTTACTCGCGGTCTTGCTCCACAGATTCCTGGAACAGAGTATAGTAAAAATTTGACACCTCGTTTGGGGATTTTATCCTAAGAGTTTATGCAACCGAGCCGCACGTGATCACTTTTCCCATTAATGAATCACTCGTAACCTTGCAATTATGATAAACAAAATAAATGGCATATTTATAAATATTCAGTCAGTTGAACAGCTGGGAATGGAATCGAATCGCCAGAATTTTTTGTAAAGGGGGAGGGGGAGTCAGGCCATCGATAAATGTTGAATGGTAGAAACAAGAGCAACAATAATAATTATTTTCATGATTATTATTGTTATTATGCAATGATAACTATTATAAACTAATTGAAATAAACCAATTTTATTCCGAATTTATTAGTGGTTGTGTTATAATTATATCCCTGAAAAGACTCTTTTCAACTTGAATCACCAGATAAGTGAATATCTAGCACAACTCATTTTCACTTTTAAAGAGAATAGTCAGTGTAAGGAAATACACAATTATTTTGTTACTAACATTTACACACAAAAGATAGTGGAAAATTTTAGTCATAAAGTTTATGTTGTGTGACCTCTCATATAAAACTCTGATATTTGGAATTTCGATAACTGTGAAACAATTTGTTCTCTGATTTAAGCGGTTCTATTTTACGCTATTTTTTTTCGATCTAACGAAGCTTTCACGTTGGTTATCCTAATCAAATACTAACCAAGGGAACCTTATTTCTGTTATTAACAGTAAAAATAACAAGCTTTCTTGCTGACGAGACGCGACAAGAGACAAGAGTATGCCAAATCTCCCCTCGTCTCCTCTCCACGACCATCTCTAAACTGTACGTCGCTTTCTTTCGCACGAGGCTGCCAAATATTGTGTGGGAGTACAAGCAGGAGAAACAAGCGTCCGAGTAAGTGCCAACAAGTTCTTGAAGGTTTTCAGCATGAATTACTCATTACATCCATCATCCTTGGACTTCCATGATAACGATTCGAACACGGAGGCACGAACAGTGGTCAACCGGTGTCATTGACCATGTGTTTACCACCGCATGTGTGGTTGATTTTTGGTGTTTTTAAAAGCTGAAAAGATCTTCACGAAAACTGAAAACACCGTGATTGAACGTCGTGATGGCTTGCTTCCACGGACCAAAAAACAAAAAAATGATGGAAGGAGGACGAATGTTTCCAGCCAATCGAAGGTGGTGAAGAAGCAACTAAAGATGGGTGCTAGGCCTGGGGCAAATAGCATGAGCCCGAAGACATTTTCACGATTATTTCAAGGTGGCTAAGGTTTCTCTGCCAACATACTAAACGTTTTCTTTAGCTGGTTTTACTGAGATGGCCATTTTAAAATCCAGGCAACACAAGATTGGATCTAATGGATTCGGATATAGGACACTGGATTTAGGATTTAGATATCGAGTATTGAATTCGGGGTTCAGATATCGGATATAAGATTCGATTAGTTTTGGATTCAGATAATTCGGATTCGTATTAAAACGTATGTCACCTTAACCGCGGTGACGAGCGTGCCAATCCATTGTCTACTGTCCTTTGCCTATACGTATTTTAACACTAGTTTTCTAGAGAGCACCTCTTCTCCCTATAGGTTGAATTAACAATGTAAGTACTTGCAAACAGAAAATAGGCCACATTGGGTACTAGGCCATATTGGGTTCAGGAAACTTACAATATACCATGCAAATGCGGACAAGCTTACATAGGAGAATCAGGACGCCATATAGAGAAGAGGGTAGATGAACTCAAGCAGCACACACCCAAAGGTGAAACAGATAGGTCGAAAATAGACGAAAATGCCTTGGAACAGTGTAGAATTCAAGCAAAAATACGGTCCCATCTCCTAAGAAAATTGAAATAGTAACATAAGTGAAGTAAAAAATAGTACAGAATGCCGTGGAGTAGTTGGTTACACACCGGATTTGAGTAATATCACAGGTCTGTCGCAGGTTTTTTTTCCAACATCAAAAATAAATTTGCTCACCTGAAGATGAGAGAAGAGGTAAAGATGTTTTTTTGTCCGGATATCAGCCAGGTCAAGAAACAAACTCTTAACGAGGACACAGACTTAAGTAATTCGAAAAAGAAGCCATCGGGTGGCTCTGCATGTCAAATTTAATATAAACCATAAATTGCTACTCAAATATACATGAAGAATTCCTACTTCATGGTGTGTTGTATTAGAAGATACGAACTGTTAAAGTCGAGGACGTTAAAAGTATTTTTTTTCATTTTTTAACTTGGTGTCAAAAGCGCTAATTTTTTAACCTTCACTTGAGCAATTTAGAGATTACAAATAATTAAATTCCATTTTTATGGAGAGTTGTTTTCAGATATGTTTGGAACACATTGCAGTAAATTTACTTTTTTATGTAGGTATACTGGGATTGGATAATATTAAATATTTGGAAATCTAAAATTGTATTGAGTTGTTCATTTTGATTCTTAAGAATTACATTCTTGTATGCGTGAAGTTTTGTAAAAATATGAAATAAAGTAATGTGACCATTCCCCCATCCAGGATAAAGTCTGATGCATTAATTTTTACATTTGTTTGAGTGATGTACTTTATTTTGCTTCGCCCCTTTGTGCCACTTTTGGCTATTTTGCGAAGATGGGGATGAGTGATGATATGATGAAATTGATGAATGGACATGGCATACCCAGGCCAGGATTCGAACCCGGGACCCCTGGCGTCGTAGTGCGATGTGCTAACCACTCCGCCAAAGGGGACGGCATTAATTTTTACGTGCAATAATAACACTGGCCGACATGGGTTTTGATGTGTCGCAGATTACTGTTGTCTCCGAATAATTTCAGCATGCTGATTCCAAAAATTAAATCCATATTTACCCATCACTTCTAGTTTTTTTCAGATATCAGCAACATATTAACTACCTTAATTTCACAATAAAACGCGTAGTTTCATCATTTTCCCAATAGATGGCTCTGTTAATATGGTGGAAAAATATTGGTTTTCCACAATACAAATGCTCCAATTTTGAACTAAAAATGTGTGCATTTCATCCACTTTCCACCTTCGCATGACATATTGGCATAGAAATTGATCACCCATGAAATTTCCTTCACAAAATGTCCAAACCTCAGTATTATACGTAATATGGGTTGACTTGGTGACGTGGAGAAGAATCCTGAAGTATGGAAAAATCCTGACGTGACGGGAAGAAATTTATGTCATTTTCGTGATCAGCATTCAAAATACTTCCAGAATCACCTATTTATTTGTAAACAACCGAAATTTCCCTTGTGTAAATTTATTTTGTTGCATTCTGTAATAGGTGGAATGTAATGGCGAATATGAGAATTTTGATTGTGAAATTGTGAAAATAAATGTTAAGAAAAAGGAGGAGTCAAGAGAAAGGAAAGAAAGGTCAATAAAAGCCATGAAAAAGTCAAGAATTTTGAATTTGTTATTTTGGTAGGTACCTGGTATAATCCTAACGTACGTATTATGGTGTAATGTGTCCATGATATCACAACTTTTGCAGGAAAAAAGAAAGTCAGAAATGCAGGTCCGTATAAGATCTTTCCATTTCAAATAAACCAATTTTTTTTCTGGTCCACACAGTCTCAGATTTTCATAGTACAGTTTTACTTCGAAGTAAAAACTTGCCAACAGTTTCATTTCTCGAAAATGAATTTTTTTGGGATCTTTCAAAAATACAAAAATTACCAAGCTTTTTGCTATTATAATCAAATAATAGCATTACACCGAAATGGTAACGTTGTAGGTTTGTAATCAAAGGGTCCCGGGTGCGATACCCGCTGGATGCAAATTGTGTTTCGGATGCAACTTTAACCTGTAGACCCAGTCCCGATCAGTCTATGTGGATAAAGTAGACTCAACTTCTGACTTCTTTCTTCCCGTTCTCTGTCTCTTTCATTTTCCTTTCTTCCGCTGCTTTTCTCTTCCTTTCTGTATCTTTTTATTTCTTCCAGTATTTCTCATCTCATTGTTTCTCTTTCTTTCTCTTTTCTCTCTTTCTTTCTAGAACTGTTTCTCTTTCCTTATCTGTCTCTCTCTATCTCATTTTCTTACCCTCTGTCTTTCCTCACTCTTTCTCTCTATTTCCTCACGTTCTTTCATTCTCAATTCTTTCCACCCCCTCTTCCGCTCAGCGATTGGTTATACCACTTGCTTTGATGTGAACTGTCCAAGTTCGATCCCCGGTGGGAGTTCAACATTTTGATGTTGGTCCAACCTCGTGAGGGCAATTGGGAATATACTTGGATACAACAGCAGTCATTCATTCAATGAAAAGCTGCTTGCCATGCCTTGGCTCTCAAGAGGTTCCGGATTCAAATCCTGGTCTTTGTGAGTGTCCCTTCATCAATTTCATCGTATCATCACTCATCCTCGTCGTCGTGATTAGCTGAAAGTAGAAGAAAAACGACGCTAAATATAAAAAAAAATCAATCAAGAGGGATATTGGGTCATGGAGATTAGTTTTTTTTTTATTTTGGCTTCTGTATATATTTCTATCTCCTTCTCTCTTTTAATTTATCTCTCTCTTCGACTAGATATAATATAAATGATTCTCAAAATTCCCGATGTGGGGTATTTGGAGAGCAAGACTGGGCTAGAGCCCCCTTACCTCCAGCTCACGTCCCTGTAACAAGAAGATAGACGAAAGCCGTACCATTTCTGCTTACTGCGGGATCGTGCTTCACTTATCACACACACCAGCGCGCGAGGCACTGTGGGAAAAAATGGGCCGGTGACCGCCTGAGAAAATACCTCTTCTGTATGGATGTGAGCACGATGTGTGTAGGTGCGGATATTGCCCAGTGTGTGACGAGACAAATTCATTCAATGCACCGTACATGCGCGCTGTGCAATGCACTATTAATTTTCTTATTGTGTTAATCCCTTGTAATCTGCATTTCTCACATGAAGATGGCGCTGAAATCTGAGAACCTGAATAAATCTTCTTGCATTGGGTCGTTGTCTTAAAAGCATCCATCCTGTATCAAGGAAACTAATGTACATCTTTTTCCGGTATAAAGATATAGTGAACGCTTTATATAAATTTTAACCTTTTCTCTCAAGAAACAAACATGGCGACTCCCGGTGGCAAAGCGCAGAATAATGCAAATAAAGTTGCGTTTCCCTTTCTAAAATGTGCATTCACAAGGGAATGCTATTGTCAGAGGTAGGTAAGCGCTGAGTGTTTGATGGGGACTATAAATTGTGTACGTACTTCCTAAACTCGCAGTGTCAACTTCCGGAATGGGTATATATGTATGTATGAGTTGCTTTGTGGATTTTGGGTGTGGATGGTCATTGTGCTAAGATTTGCAAGGGGAATAGAATGATAAGGTTGAGCTTATCCGCCATACTATGTATGGAAAATCCGCTTGTATAAAACATGTTCCCAAAATCCGTGTGTAAAGGGACCCCATGAGAAAAGTGCAAAGCTGTAAATGTGGAAGACACACAGAACACATTAAAATTGCATAGGGAGTGTAAAACAAAATCTCAGAAAGACTGCGATAGACCTATCGTGGTTTAAAAACTTAAACACTATAATCTCCGAACATAGATGACAAACAAGTGCAAAGTGTTGGGTAGATCAGGTTTGAGGTCACACCACAGTATCAAAGGACCTGCAACTATGAGAGATCTTGTCACAATTCGACCTAGGGGGTTTCTTTTGTGAATATCTTTTCAATTTTACGTATCAATTTTCTTAGTCGTGATTAACAAAAAGTATCATAAAAGCGACGTAAAACAAGAAAAACAAACAAACATCTATTTTCAATTTGATTCAACGCAATATGCAAGTTATAGTACTTCACTGGTTTTATAATATTGAGTAGTGAATAAAACACACACTCACATTTTCAGCATAAGAATAAGTCAGTATCTTGTGCCAATTTTGGAGAGAAGGTGAGAGGAAACTTAATACATTTGTTGCTACGAGGTAATATACAACTCTTTTTAAATAGTTTTCATTCGTTTATTTTATTTCTGTGGACATTTCGTCAGAGCTACTATCTAAATTGCTGACATGAAGACACTGTTACCAGAATCAACAGCAGAGATAATTTGCTAAATATATGGCAATAGTGACTTTCATGGGTAAAAAAATATATGCCCCGAAACGTTATAAGTTAACGCCGACTTAAACTGGCTGATGTCTCGTAGAATCCTATTGTTAAACACAACCGGGCTGTGGTAGAGAATGTGCAGAACAAAAGCTGAGTCACATATAACTGACATGGCACGAGTCATAGAGCTCCACTTAGAAGTTACAGCATTTTGGAGTCTCCTAATGAAGAGGGAAAGGTGGGGGGGATCTTTTCAAAAGATACCAAGAATTCTTGAAAACATTAGGGCCTATTAAAGAACCCAGCATTACCATCGAAGCAAAACAGAAGCCCTGACAGACGGCAGTCAGCGTTAATGGCGATGAGGTTTGGAGAAGAAAAACTGTTGGGAGAGGGGCAACAGTGTTGCCATGTACAGTATAATTTCCCTCTTTGTAGCTAAATTTGGCTGAAAATTTCCCTCAGTACGTTTGAATATCGTTTATCTTCACTTGACGCCTTATTTCAGTCATTTCCTTACCGTGCACGTTCCAGTATCGACTTTACAACTTGGCAAAAAGTGTAAGTTCGCTGTGCATTAAGCCTCCACCGGGGATCGAATCCGGGAACACTTGATTACAAGTTACGTTAGTAACTGGAAATAGCAGTCACATACTGTTAGGGAAGGCAGGGGTTACATAAAATATAACGTGCTCGAAAAATCTGTAATGTACGATAAGGATTACGGATTCAATTTTTACAGCTAGTCGGATGCCAATTTTTCACAATCTCTATCATATGGATTGTTTGGTTTTGTTTATTTTACGTGGCTTTTCTGCCACTTTTGATTAACCGTCACGATGTAGATGAATGGTGATAACATGAAATTTATGAAATCCTATCACAAACGTTGATTGATTGATTGATTTGTTGTCTTAAGTCCACTTTATGCACATTAAGGCTAATCGGGACTGGACGTACAGTTTAAAGTGGGATCCGAGCCACTATGTGCCTCCACCGGGTATCGAACCCGGGACCCCTTGATTACAAGGCGACGACGCTACCACTGCGCCATCACAAACACTAGTCGAATAACTAGGGTTATGCTGGCTCTGGGTCCAGGCACCAGAGACTCGTTACCCTGCATAAAATGCAGTCCAGAGAGGTTGGAGTTGGAGTTGCTTCTGAAAAGACCACCCCTTAAACAGCACACTTCTCACTTTTCCTTTGGTTAATATTTTGTGAAACGTTGAAATCCTCATATTTACCCACATTAACTTTCCCTAAGCACACCATTGAATATATTAGGTCGATATTTGAAAATTTATATGTAAAGCCTACTTTAAGTCTATTTTATGTTTAGATGAGCTAGTCGGGACTGAACCCAGAGGATTTTTTTTTTAAAAAAAGGAGAACATGTGCATGGGAATGGAACCTGGAGCCCCTTTATTACAAGACAATGGTGGAACTACAATTTAAAGTACGGTCCTAACTACTGAAATATGACCCCACCAGGAATAAGTCTCGAGACATGCTTTTCCTCTTCACCATCACCATCTTTCTAAACTATCACTTCTACTAGTAATAACAATGGCAGCGATAAGGGGGGCGAGGGGGCAGTTGCCCCCCACTTTTGCCCCTGCACTATGCTAAATCTTATCTACCAAGGGAGAGTAAACTCTCCTTGCCCCCCCCCCCAGCTTTGGAACCCCCCATCGCCGCCACTGAGTAATAATGATAATGATAATAATAGCCTATGTCGACCTGTGTAACGGAGTGGTTAGGTTAGCACATCACGCTACGCGACGTCAGGAATTCTGGGTTCGAATCCCGGCCTGAGCATGGCTGTTCTTTGTGCCTTCATCAGTTTCACCATAATCATCACTTATCCTCATCTCTGTGATTATTCAAGCGAAGTAAAACAAACCAAATTATTCAATTAATAATGATAGCCAGTCTCCGTGGCTGAGTGATTTGTGTATCCTCCTATGGAGCCAGGGTCTTAGGTTCGAATCCTGGCAATTGTACGAACATTTCATTGTGTTTTTGTTCTCTCATCTAATTCATCACTGCATGATTCATCCTCATCATCGCGCTCTTAACTACCACATAAGATCTTTGAAACTGTTGTAATGTGAGGCTATTGCATTGACTGTAATAGCACATCAATTACATGACAGGGTTGCCACTGACCTGTAAATCTTGGAAAACCTACAAAAGTCAGGGAATTTGTTGTGCCACAACGAGTGGCAACCCTGATAAATCGAAACTACCTGCGAAATAATACTGAATCCGCATATTATCAGTTATCCCACCCCTTGCAAACCTACATGTCCAAAGGCACTTCCGGTTTCAAGTACCTTTACGACGAAAAAGGGGAATAAAATCCACCTGCCGAGGGAATTTTTCGCTTCCGGGGACGGCAACACTGAGCAGAAGTTAATCGCAGAAGCCACTTGGAGCTAAACTTTGTTTCTTTTTCCCTTTGCGAGTTTTCTCAAGCCCCCTCCTCCCTGAACCAGATGGATTGTTAGAGTGGAAAACAGGGATTAGGCGATAAAGGACCAGTTATGAAGTGCGGTCTACCAGAACGAAGGAAGGAGGAAAAATGCACGACGAAAAGACTAAAGTTAAAGCACGCTTCAAGACACCATTGTCGCGTTAAGTTTTTCCAGCTAGGGTTATTTTGTTTTTTCACGACTGAAGGGAATTCGCTTCTATGTCTTGGCCTTGCAAAAGTGACAGTCGTCATGGGATGAACAGCACGGAGTCGAGGACTAGTATTTCAAAATCGAGACGAGAACGAGAAGAGATCACTAGAGAGTTCTCTAGACAAAATCGAGAACGATCAACATCTGTGTAAAAATAGAGTTGGGAACGAGAATTACTGTCCGATACTGATTTTAGTGAAATTTGAATATACGCTCTTATAAAACCAAAGTGTTTTAACATGCTCATGATTGGCAAAATTTGATTTCTTTAAAAAAAATAAAACGCTTTTTGTTTTAAACAGTATTAGTAGACACAAAAGGAGAGTTCTGCATCCTCTTTTGAGGCTCGAATCATCATTTGAGGCTCGTCGTAGCCTTTTATGATGTATATTTTGAGGGCACAGAGTTGGCAACACTGTGGGCCCTTACTGTAGCCTTTTATGAGGGGGGTCCATTGCCCCCCTGTTTACATCTGGCAACACTGCCGTAGATCCTTTGACAGTGTTGTTAACCTACTGGGTTTTTCACTGTAAACTTTCATCAAAGGGCCTGAGGGGTCCATGTACTCTTTATGTCTGGCAACACTGTTGGGGGCCTAGTGTTGGCGACCTGTGGGTTCTTACTGTAGCCTTTTATGAGGGGGACCTATTGTCCCCTTTTTATATTTGGCAACTCTATTGGATGTTCCTCCTTTGAGGCTTGGGTTTTGCCAACCCATCCGAAGAAAATTCCACTATATGATTTTTCACTGGCTAAGCTAACCTACAAATAGGAATTGGCAACACTGACGAGGCTCGAATTATCATTTCAGGCTCGAATCATCATTTGAGGCTCGAATCATCATTTGAGGCTCAAAATCATCATTTGATGCTCGTCGGTGTTGCCAACCCACTCTACAAAAATTCTACTATATGATCTTTCACAGGCTAAGCTAACCTACAAATAGGAGTTGGCAGCACTGACTTATAAACCCACTGGGTCCTTTTGGCATGTTTTTTCATGATGTGTTGCTAGGCTATTGAGCATCTTGGCGTATACAATGTATATATTTTGAGAGAGGAGGGGGGGGTTATAGCTTTTTATGCTGTACGAATACTGGAAGCTTGACAGTGACAACCAACAGAGTAAGTAAACCTACATCCAGGAACTGGCAAGACTAGTTTCTGACAGTGAATTTGAAATAAAATATTAAACAAAATACATGAGTAAGCACTGTGAGTACAAATAGTACCAGTGTTATGCCCCCAACTCCAACTAGGCAACTGGGAGAAATAATTGTACAACAATTTGTACCTAATTGTACAATACTTGTACCTAATTGTACAACATACATATACACAGACATAAAAGAAAGAGCCTTCCCGTAACTTACTTCATGTACAATTTATATGATTTTACAACTGTGAAAAGAAAGCATATGTGTTCTGTATGCACACATTTATTCTTATTTTTCGAAGTTGAATGAAAGCACATGTTTTTACGTTCTCGTAATACTAACCTTGCTCCACTGATTTTAAATTGCTTCCATCCGCTTTTTTTTTTCTGTGTTATTTCCGTATGCACGCAACATTCGCTTTCAATAGTATAATGAAACACAGAAGGAGTGTTAGTATAGCAGGCTCCGAGTTTACAATTTATTAAATTAAACAATAATTTATGTAAGAATATACTTGTACTTACCGAACACAAAATAATAAAAGCACATGTGAATGTTTGCGTGTGTTCATGTTATATGACGACTGAGTAAAAAAATAATGTTGACTCCCCGAAAGATAAAGTTCCTAGTTCGACATCAGATGCATGCAAATTTTATGTTTTGCTCTCCAAAATCTTGATTTTATGTTTGTGCTATTTGTCATACAGCAGAGAAGGAGGAGAAAGAGGGGGAGAGGAGAAGAGGGGAGAGAGAGAGAGGAGGTACTATCAGCGCCATCTATTAGCAAACAATAGAAATAAAAAGTAGGTCAAACTTTTTCAACACCCAAACATTTTGAATGTCTTCGCTTAGTAATACGATTTAGCTGAAGACGTTTAAAAGAGTACTCTTAGTCGACGAAGCTAATTGCTAGGGCCCTTATATTACTAAAATATTCTTTAATTTGCATATTTCTCATACCGCCATATGTTGTTCTAGTTGACTTCTTCCAAAAAAATGCTAATTAGCGAGAGTTAATTAAGCAAGGCAAGTAAAAGAAGCAAAATAGAACAACATATGTGCCGGCGTGAGAATATGTAAAAAATCGATTCAGAGGTGGATCGAATTAAAATTGGGGGATATTTTGCATTTTTTCCCTATAATGTACAAAACATTTACCGTACATAATTCTTTCCATTTACAACAGTATAAAATAAGAGGAATGTGTGACAATATCCATATTAATTAGGAAAGTATGTTGTATGCTAGGTTAGCTAATTGTGTCTTCTACAGCTTCACTGTATAGAGGGAAGATGGAAAAAGAGAGCTCTACGGAAACTGACGCTCTTAACAATATTGTATGCCCGTGAAAATTATATATAAATAAGACTTAAGCGTATTATCTGCTTTCATATCAGATTTTGCCAACCTGTAAGCTGTAGTGTTTAGGTGACAAGCGACCTGCTCAAATATGATACTGTTGACAATATTGTACGCCCGTGAAAATTATATATAAATAAGACTTAAGCGTATTATCTGCTTTCATATCAGATTTTGCCAACCTGTAAGCTGTAGTGTTTAGGTGACAAGCGACCTGCTCAAATATGATACTGTTGACAATATTGTACGCCCGTGAAAATTATATATAAATAAGACTTAAGCGTATTATCTGCTTTCATATCAGATTTTGCCAACCTGTAAGCTGTAGTGTTTAGGTGACAAGCGACCTGCTCAAATATGATACTGTTGACAATATTGTACGCCCGTGAAAATTATATATAAATAAGACTTAAGCGTATTATCTGCTTTCATATCAGATTTTGCCAACCTGTAAGCTGTAGTGTTTAGGTGACAAGCGACCTGCTCAAATATGATACTGTTGACAATATTGTACGCCCGTGAAAATTATATATAAATAAAACTTAAGCGTATTATCTGCTTTCATATCAGATTTTGCCAACCTGTAAGCTGTAGTGTTTAGGTGACAAGCGACCTGCTCAAATATGATACTGTTGACAATATTGTACGCCCGTGAAAATTATATATAAATAAGACTTAAGCGTATTATCTGCTTTCATATCAGATTTTGCCAACCTGTAAGCTGTAGTGTGTAGCAACAAGTTATTACGTAATATAATGATGTCATATCAGTCGTGTTGTTTTCTGATTGGCTTCGTGTCTCGAGTAAAAAACAGAAATTTTGATTGGCTAATAATTTATACGTGGTGTTTTCTGATTAGTTTAAGTAAGCAAGATTTCTATTGGCTGTCTAAATCTATATAAGCCGGAGCACAGCGCTAATTTCTCACCTTTGCTGGATTGGCAGAGGAACCCACATGGCGGGGGATAGAACCTGAACGGGCTCCACCAAAGTATAGGAGACTAGAAGCATATAATTTGGCGGAAAAACCCAAGTAAGGTCATAGAGAATATTTCAAAAATAAATTTTTTTTTTAAAAAAAAAGTTAACAATTATATTTTGCATTGCACAGCATTGGGTATTAAATAACATACCCCCAAAAAATCTCTGCATTATGCGTTCTGTAAAAAATTGCCCTACGTGCCAAACTGCTGTGTCAAGTAAAAATTTTCAAAGGCACTGTCGTACTTGTGTGCCGGGAAAGCGAATATGTGCGACCAAACTGTGCTCTAAGTGTGGAAAAAATATTACTATTGCCAACTTCAAGCGACACCAGCTTACTTGCAAGAGCACTGGAACATCTCTACCGCAACCTTCCAAGCGAAAGGTAGAAGTAACCTCCCTCGATGCATCGCCACCTGCCAAACGCGTCAAGCTGGCGAAGAAAGCAGACCGGTTTGCGTTTGAGCATTTATTAGAAGACTTTGACATAACATCAGACAGCTTCTGCGATGTGCGTAGTTTTCTGGAGAGCGAGCGAACTAAGATAATATCCATCCTCAACGATGCATTGGCCACACACTCCACTAAATTCTAT
Source organism: Lepisma saccharinum (assembly GCF_977018435.1). Taxonomy (NCBI): domain Eukaryota; kingdom Metazoa; phylum Arthropoda; class Insecta; order Zygentoma; family Lepismatidae; genus Lepisma; species Lepisma saccharinum. Next base: position 49,645,388 of record NC_139233.1, read on the forward strand.
GCTGTGCTATGCTGCAAGTATAAGAAACCGTCTGATGAAATATATAAATTCTTCCATGCCACAAAAGCAAAAACACTGCATCAGGCAGATGTCACTGACCTCGACAGCATCTACGACAAGTTTGTCGAGGAGCTTGTGGCAAAGCACGAGGAGCATCAGGCTGAAGGCTCGGGCGGTTCGCTGTGTGGCGACCCCCACGAACTTTGTCTGACACTTAACAAGTTCCTGCCACTGGCAGGGTCTAGCTATATTACCCTGCCAGCCGAGGTTGAAGCAAGGAAAGCTGTTCTCAATATTCAGAACAAAGACACCAAATGCTTCCTCTGGTCGGTGCTGGCAGCATTGCACCCTATACCTCGGGAAAACAGTCCACACCGTGTTGCACACTACAAGCAGTATGAGTCGGAACTGGAGGATGCAATGGCCGGGATTGCCTACCCTGTAGAAGTCTCGCATATTCGCAAGTTTGAGGTTCGTGCTCGTGACTTGTTGGGCCTGCAATTAGCCATCAATGTTTACGGTCTCACCGAGGCAAACATCGTCTACCCTATTCGGGTAAGTGATGTAGATGATGATAGTGCACAGCAAATTGACCTTCTTCTTATCAAGAATAACACCTGCCATCATTATACGCTTATTCGCTCTCTTTCCAGACTTGTTTCAAATCAGAAAAATAAACATAATGGTCACATCGTGGTGTGTCGCAGGTGCCTGTCCACTTTCGACAACCGAAACCATTATAAATTCAAACACTCTCGAGGACCCAACATTGCTACTGAGAAGCTAGCTCGCCACATGCTCTACTGTGGTACCAACAAGCCTGCACGAACTATCCTGCCCGAACCTGGTGCAGTAGAGTATTTTCGCATGCACAGTGCTATGGTAAAGCATCCTGCCTATATTGTAGCAGACTTCGAGGCCTTTCTTCAACCTCTGTCTAACTGCCATCCCAACCCCGAAACATCCTCTACTATTCGTTTCCAAATCCACGAGGCCTCGAGTTACTCCTATGTTGTGGTGTGGCGAGACCAACATATTGCCTCCGAGCCCTATGTGTATCGCGGTCCCGACCCGGTCAAACACTTCCTGGAGAGAATGCATCAGGAAGGCATCAAAATAGGGAAGGTGCTGTTGGCCCCCAAGCCCATGCTGCCTCTGTCTTCGGAAGACAAGCATCAGCACGAAATGGCTCTAAATTGTCCTGTTTGCAACTCAGTCTTCAATGACGATAACAAAAAGGTCCACCACCATGACCATTATGGGACCGCAAGCTACATTGGCCCGTGGTGCAACAGGTGTAACTTGAGAGCCAGGGACCCGCGCTTCATACCGGTCTTTTTTCACAATGGCTCGGGATATGATTTCCATCACTTGGTGTTGCTGTTAGTTTTGTATTAGCAACTAAAACAAATATATTATTTGTTTTAAGAAAGAAAAATACTGAAATCTACTTACGAATTGATGTATATTACACTATATCCCATAATACATAATTAGAACAGTAACAGTGATAATGAAATGTCTTTCTTCTTATCAAAGATTTTTATCATTAATGTAACTTAATTGTGAATGTTATAAAAAGATGACAGTCACAATAATCTCCCCTCCTGGGGTGAAGAAAATATAGACATCATACTTTGATGGCTTAACAAGATACAAGATTTTAAATATACACATTGAACAGTTACATAACTTTAAAATATTCAACATTCAAAACAACATTTAATACTATAACAAATCTTTCAAAGAATGACAATCAATTCAAAACTACGTTGTTACCCTTGCGCACCTATTTGTTAACATTCAACAACAACTCGTGTTTCTTCTCCAATGAACAGTGAAAGGGTTTGATATTTTGTAAATTGTGTCTACACTTTATCTGTTGTCCATCTAAAGACACCAAGTTCACGAAATTGTTCTTCACTTCCTCCACCAAAAATGGCCCCACATATAAGTCATAAAATTTATGGATAGTTTTGTTCAAGGCAGAACTTCTTGCATGATTCCTAACCATAACCAAATCACCTTGAACAATTGTAGGGGTTTCTGCGTTTGAATGAATCTTCTTTCTAGATTTTGAACGTTTAGTTGTTTCAATTAACTGAATATATTTAGCTTTCCAAGACAATTCGTTCATCTCTTCTGGCCAGTCAATAACAGAAGTTATTTTATCTTGAACTTCCTCGTGTAGAAAAATTTCAGCCGGAGTGAAACCAACAACCTCGTTATATGAGTAATTTAGTAATTTTATAACATTTGTTAAAACTTTGGACCAAGATCTGTGGTTGGTTTTACAAAAGAGTCTAAGCAAACGAATGATCTCTTTATTATATCTCTCAATTGGATTCGCATGACGCGAATATGGTGAAGTGAGAATATGCTTTACACCAATTGATTTCAAAAAATTTTCCCATTCATTGGATTTAAATTGTGATCCATTATCCGTTAACATAACTGTACACATAGGATAATGATGGAAATAACCTAAGTTAATTCTGTTGATAATTTCTCGAGTTGTAGCCTTCCTGAGAGGATAAGCCATAACATATTTGCTGGTTAATTCTACAATAGTCAGAATATGTTGATATCCTTGAGATAATGGCAATGGACCAATCAAGTCTAAAGATAAGAACTGATGTAATTTGTAAGAAATCACGTGAAGCTCCTCTTTGGTAATATGTTGTGTTTTTTGTTTCGTCCTTGCACATTCCACACAATCACTTAAATATGACTTGACACTTCCTCTCATCTTAGGCCAGAAATAGAATTTAGAACACTTCTTATAAAGCTTAGAAAACCCAAAATGGCCAGCCAAATCATGTTGTTCATACAAAACTTTCTTGACAGCTGCTTCAGGTACAAAAATTCTCCAATGATTCGAGTTGGTAGATCTATAAAACAATATATTTTTATGTAGTTTAAATATTCCCTTAATTTCGAAATGGTCATGACCCTTGCCTAACATAGAAATTATTCGTTGACATAATTCATCGTTTTGTTGTACTTTCATCCAATACAAAAAGTATTCTTCTTCAAGTAAATCAATATCTGTGCAGTTTACATGTAAAGTGGAAGGAAACAAATTGTTTTGTGACTTAATTGGATATCTACTTAACGCGTCCGCGGCTGTATTTGCAGAACCACTAACATGCTGAATTGTATAATCATAATTTTGCAATTTCAAAGCCCATCTATTAAGCCTTGGATTTAACGATCTTGCTGAATGTAACCAAGAAAGTGATTGATGATCACAGTGTATTACAAATGGTCTGCCCAATAGATATATTGAAAATTTTTCCACGGAAAAAAGAATGGCAAGACATTCTATTTCATGCACAGAATATGTTAATTCTGAACCTCGCAAAACTCTGCTCGCATACTGGATAATCAAAGTTTCACCATCGTCAGAATATTGCCATAAGACTCCACCGATTCCAATTTTACTGCCATCAGTATTTACATGGAAAGTGTTGTTCAAGTTAGGTTGAGCTAACATCTCCGGAGACAAAGCCAATTCCTTCAGACGTATAAATGCCTGGAGATGTGCTTCATTCCATTCCCATTTCTTATTCGTTCTAAGTAAATCGTATAAAGGAGCAGCAATCATTGCAAACTTATCCACAAATTTTCTTCTCCAATTTACCATTCCTAAAAATTTTCTTAACGCTTTTCTATTTGTTGGAGTAGGATATTCAGTTATTGCTAGATTTCTTTCTGGATCTACAGCGATGGTTTCACCTGATACTATGTGACCAAGAAACTTCACTTCAGTTTTACAAAATGTGCACTTCGATAATTTGATGGACATGTTTACTTCTTTCAAAGTTTTCAACACGTAGTCCAAATGTTTTAAATGACTTTGCAGTGATGATGAAAATATAAGAATATCATCCACATACACTATAAGAAATGAACTAGTATCATTGCCAAACACTTTATGCATTCTGTCGACAAAAACACTAACAGCACTCTTATTACCAAAAGGCAAAAAATGAAATTCCATTAAAATACCACGATATGAGAACGATGTGAACTTATAAGATCTAGGTGTCAGTGGTATTTGAAAATATCCAGAAGTTAGGTCAATCGTCGAAAAGAATTTTGCGCCTCTCAACCTAGGCAAAAGTTCAGATATAGGTTCAACCTGTGTCATGGGTGAAATTACATGTTCATTCAGCTTCCTAAAATCAACAACAGGACGCCACAATCCACCTGCCTTTGGAACTATGTGGAGAGGGTTCCGGTATGGAGAAGTACTTTCATGAATTACTCCCCACGTTTTCCATTTCTTTAATTCTTTCTCCATATCATCTCGCCTAGCGAATGGAATAGGGTACGTAGATGCCACTATAGGTTCATTCGTATCTAGCTGTATGTCATAAGATTCCACCTTGGCTGCCTTTGGTTTGTCCGAAAACACATCTTGATACTTCAGTAATACATTAAATAACTTATCAGCAACTCCAGCTTCACAATATTCGTTGCCATAAACTTTCTTATGGATATCTTCTTCGGAAGCTAGATAAGCAGAATCATTAACATGAGAAGATTCAAATGTCAAAGTTTTACAAGATTCAATTACGGAATTTAGCGAGCAAGTATTATTTGTGGAACTCGGAACAAAAGGAGCTGATACTTCCTTACCACTTGAATGAATTAGTTCAACAGTAGACATACGATAATTAATTATAGCCTTGTACTGCCACAAAAATGGTGCTCCCAAGATCAAATCGGCATGTAATTGTTTAACTACATATAAACCCACGTGGAAAAATTCATCTCCCAACTGCATAATGACATATTTAAAACCCACAACTTTTATACGTTGCTCACCAGCGAAACAAACCAACTGAATTCCTTCTATTGGTTCCAGCTTTATACTTGGTAATAAAGAACTTAGAGTGATCCAAACCTTGTAATCCAACAAATTACATTGACTACCAGTGTCAATTAAACAATTAAGAAACAAGTCACAAATTCTTCCCTGTATTTCTGGTGCTTCAAGTAAAAGTTTAGGAGTTCCTTTATCTGTAACAGTCCACTCAGGCTCTGAATCAAACCACTCCAGCAAAAATGCAACAGGTAAAACATCTTCTTTATCAACGCCTAAATATTTAACTCTATTAAAGTCACCGAGACAAGACTTAACATGCAAAAGGTAAGGATCATAATTACAAGTAAGCTCCATGTGGTCATCCTTTGGCAGGGCGAATTGGAGCGCATTTCCCCGCCTTAGTTGTTTAATGTTCTCGGAGGGCTCCCACTAGTAGCATTAGTTACTGAGGAACATTCTTGATTTAAACTAATGTCATTGCAATTCGTTCCATTTCGGAAATGTCCATTGTTCCTTGCTGAAATCTCTGAGTTAGTGTTAATGGAGTCACCTCGCAATTCTGTATTGGTCGGACTTTGAAATCTTCTATTCCTGTTGTATCTAGGTGCATCTGTATTATTGCTATTACTAGCGTTCCTTTGAGTGTTTGTTCTTCGATTATTATTATGAAAGTACAAACTTCGATCGTTACCTTGTCGCCTATAGCTCTCTTGATTAGCTCCAGATTGCCTATAGTTGTTTCTGGGATTCCTAGCAGCTGGTTGGCCCATAAGTCTCTCTGAAGCTACTGTTTGGGTAGATGAATCGCTGCATGACTTATTTTCCATAGACACTTGCCTTACAAAATGCCTAGATTTTTCGAACCTATTCGAGTTGTACTCCCCACTTATATAATCACCAGGTAGTGACAAAGATTTGGTTTTATCACTAGAATATAAGTCTATTGCTCTGAGTTTTTGTGTTAATTGTTTAAGGTTGGAAATTTCGTGGCAACCCACATTCTTAGAAACTGTTTCTGGCAATTGCTTCAGAATTACTCTTATTATCTCAGCTTGTTTAGGCTTTTCTACAAGGTTGCAATAAGATGAATATACCTTCAATGCGTACGCTTCTAATGATAAACCAGAAGATGTGTTGTATTTACGAGAACGCAAAACTGTCAGTTGGCTTTCTAACAAATCATTCGAAGCAAATTGTTCAAGAAACTTGCACACAAAATCATCATATGATGAGAAATTCCGTCTTTCACTATTGAACCAATACGCTGCAGTATTGTAGAAACATTTGTGAATAACTTGCAGGCGATATTGAGAAGATACACCAATCAAATTTAACATTGTTGTCAGCTGGTCTATAAACTCCCTAGCTGATTGTTTCGAGACGTCACCTCCAAAACGTGGTAACTGGCTTAGCTCATTTACACGAATAACTTTACCCGGGCATTCTCCAAATTGGTTTCTTGCAGAAATATTTGTATTACATTCTGCACGCGCAGGTTTACAAAACTGGTTTGATTCAAAATTTGGAGACTGAGAATTCTTAGAAGCAATGTTAGTTGGATCATTCAAAATGTCATTTCTGGGAATGTAATTTTGATTACAAAACATCGGACTCATTGAAGTTGTAGCATTTGTATTACCAGCCACAGTATATAATGGCTTCTCACATGAAGGTGTATGCTGAAAACACATTTGTGAAATTGGATTATTTGAATAAGCTTTCGTTGTACAACACTGAGTTTCATTATGAAAACTGGCATTCAGAGGACTTCCATAACCATAATGGTTAGTAGAACAAGGTTCATTGTAATGCACTCTATTTGTATTCTCCGAAAGTGCGAAGTCCCTATTGGCCAACGGATGTGTAGTGAAATGAGCAGGTGATTCGTCACGTGATGGAGGATCCCACAAATAAGATGTATTGGAAAGCCTGTAGTTAAAATTAGTTCCTAAAGAAGCGTTCTGACCTGATTTACGTTTAGTAATTACAGGTACATCAATATCAGATGAATCATAACCGGAAGAACCAACACCACGTTTGTCACTTCGAGCACTATCCCGAAATTTAACATTTCTTGATCTTCGATTTGAATTTGCGTTATTTGTTTGACAAGCCACATGCTCAGTTTGTTTACTATTTCCATCCTCTTCGCTCAGTTCTCGTCTTCCATTCAAAGTTTCGTTAGCAACACTGTTGCTGATGGCATTGCCTTGCTCCAAAGAAATAACCCTATCTCTAAGGTCATTTACCAAGGTTTCAGAGCTACATGTAGCAGTCTGAACTACCTTCATTCTATCTAATTCCGCATTTAATGTTTCAAACCTAACCTCATGTTGAGTAAATTTCTCCATAATTTCCTCATTGCAGACTTCCAACCTTGCCAACTTTCCGTCATGACTCTTCATTTGTTCTTGAATATCTGAAACTTCGACATGCATTGTACTAATACCTTCATCCAATTTACACCTCAACTCACTGCTAACATTTTGACAAGTTTGGGCAACATCTTGTAACGAATGTTCAACATGATCAAGCCGGCCGTTAAACCTAACATTATGCTGCTGTAATTCATTTCGAATGGCTTGAAACTTCTCTTCCAGATTTTCATTATTTTGTTGCAATTCCCTTTGTAACATTTCATTATTTTGTTGCAACTCCTTTTGCAACATTTCGTTATTTTGTTGCATATCCTTTTGCAACTCCTTTTGCAACTCCTTTTGCAACATTTCATTATTTTGTTGCATGTCCTTTTGCAACTCCTTTTGCAACTCCTTTTGCAACATTTCATTATTTTGTTGCATATCCTTTTGCAACTCCTTTTGCAACATTTCATTATTTTGTTGTAATTCACAGCGAATGTTCTGTTGCAACTTTTCTTGAAGATTTTCATTATTTTGCTGCAAACTTTGGGTAACCGTAACTTGAAATGCAGCAATAATCTTGTCCAAGTTTGGATTCACTGTACTTGTATAAGACTTTAACAAAAAAGGATCAAAATCTGGTTTACAAGATTTACAAAAATAGCTTTCATTAGAAGAACTAAATATTACCCAGTGCATTACAGTCAAACCTCTGCACTCCAAATGTTCCCATTTATTGCAGCTATTGCACTTCACAAGACGAGAATCTGCTTCAATGTTACTGCAACAAATAATATTCTTCATTGGGTCAGCATTTTCTTCAATAGTTTCATTTTCCCTGAAACTATCGACGACATCGGATCTTAAGAAAACTCCCGTTCTTAAGTTGTAAGAATGTTGTTTACGATCCATTATTTAAAGTAATCAGAAGATAACTTCCACACTATATATTCACGAATCCTGGCTGAAGGTCGCCATAATTGTTGCTGTTAGTTTTGTATTAGCAACTAAAACAAATATATTATTTGTTTTAAGAAAGAAAAATACTGAAATCTACTTACGAATTGATGTATATTACACTATATCCCATAATACATAATTAGAACAGTAACAGTGATAATGAAATGTCTTTCTTCTTATCAAAGATTTTTATCATTAATGTAACTTAATTGTGAATGTTATAAAAAGATGACAGTCACATTGGTCACACATCTAGGGTACGACAATGCAAGAATCAATGTCCTGGCACAAAACGAGGAGCGTTATATTAGCGTCAGCAAGTGGGTGCCGATCCCCGACTCAAAAAGCAGGAGCATCGAGCTTCGGTTCCTCGACTCTCTGAGGTTCCTCCAGGCAAGCCTGGATGCTCTTGCTGGGAAGCTCAGAGACGACCAACTAGCCATTACCACATCAAGTTTCCCGAACTTAGATGTCGCACTCATCAGACGTAAAGGGGTCTACCCCTACGAATACGTCACCGACCCTTCCAAGTTCGAAGAAGAGTTGCTGCCTCCCCAGGATAAATTCTACAGCCAGCTGAGAGGTTCAGGTATTACCGACGAGGATTACAAGCATGCTCAGTCTATGTGGGTCAAGTTGGGTTGCCGAACTTTTGGTGATTACCACGATGCATACCTGAAGCTTGATGTGACGCTTCTTGCCGATGTGTTCCAGGCGTTTCGGGCGACTGCGATAAACATTTACAACCTGGACCCTGTATATTTTTACAGCCTTCCTGGACTGGCATGGTCGGCCATGCTCCTGCTGACTAAAATTAAACTTTCACTTATCTCCGATATTGATATCATGCTTTTCATCGAGAGAGCTATCCGGGGCGGCATGGTCCAAGTGTCGCAACGCTTCGCACACGCCAACAATCACCACATGGCCACTGGTTACGACCCCTCCCAACCATCAAGCTACATCATGTACACTGATGTGAATAATCTTTACGGGCACTCCATGATGCAGCCACTCCCAACAGGACAGTTTGAGTGGGTTGATCCTTTATACCACGACATCGAAAAAGAGTGCGACGAGTTTGGGTTTTTTGCCGAGGTGGACCTTGACTTCCCCGAGAAGCTGCAGGATACATTCTGTGACCTTTCGCCTGCTCCGGAATTCAAGTGTCCACCTGGCTCGGATCAACCGAAGCTCGTCATGGACTTGGAGCCCAAAAAGCGTTATGTGCTACACTACCGGAACCTCCAGTGGTTAATGCAGCAAGGGGTCTCGGTCAAAGCAGTTTACCGCGTGCTCTTGTTCAGGCAGTCTCCATGGTTGAAGCCGTACATCAAACTGAACACCAAACATCGCACTGCTGCCACTTCGGAACTTGATCGCGATTTTTTCAAATTAATGAACAATGCGGTATTTGGGAAGACCATGGAGAATGTGCGAAATCGTGTTGATGTGAGGTTGGTGACGAAAAAAACACAGTGTCGTCGACTTGTTGCAAGCCCGCTGTTCAGCTCTCGAACAATTTACAACGAACAGATGTCTCTGATTCACATGAACCGGGGCGAGGTGCTACTCAACAAGCCCATCTATGTGGGAGCTGCAGTTTTGGATCTGAGCAAGTTGTGCATGTTCGAGACATATTACGACATACTACGTGCACACTACAACCACAATATCTCGCTCCTCTACACAGACACAGACAGCTTGGTGTACCATGTTCGCACGGCCGATGCGTATGGTGATATAGCCAAAGTTCCAGCTTTTGTCAAGCTCTTCGACACATCGGGCTATCCCCAGCTAAACCGGTATGGAATTCTGCCCCAGAACAAAAAAATACCCGGCAAACTCAAGGACGCGAAAGACGGGGATGTGATTGTGGAGTTTGCTGGACTTCGTGCCAAAGCCTATGCGATCCGGGCTGAGGGTTCTGTAACAAAAAAGGCAAAGGGTGTAAGCAGGCAAGTGGTTCGGGAGCACCTCAAGTTTGAGGATTACCTCGAGTGCCTCAGAACAAAATCGCCCATTCTACAAAAAGAGCATCGTATCCAAAGCGTCGATCATGTGCTTACAACTAATATTGTCAGGAAAGTTGCTCTGGATGCACACGACGACAAGAGGTGTATTCTTGAATGTGGGGTCCATACACTTCCGTGGGGCCACTATCGCCTCCAAACTAGTAAGGCCTGCCCAGAGTGTAACAAAAAGTAATAGGCAATGCGAAAAGAAAAAAAACAATTTTAATTTACTTCCACTTCCTCGATTATATGCATGCATGGCACAGCAAAATTAAACTTCTGGAAACTGCTAATTGCAATTTGTACTTATATATATAAAATTCCATATTTCTTATTGTGTGCTATTTTTTTTTTATTTATTTAAAACTGTTCAGTCACTCTTTCATTCTTGACGTCATACACAAATGTTTTCTCTGCAATAAGAATGACACTGCACAGAGTATCTGCAGGCAAGGCGTCGTGGAACTCGCATACAATCTTGATGTTGGTACGATCGTTAACAACCACCTGTTTTCTTTTAGATGTGTTGATGACAAACATGGGTCTGCGAGCTATGAACTCGTTGGGGTTGTAGTACACGTCCATATTGCCGGAGGTCACTCTCTTGTAAGCTGTGTATGCCTCGTAAAGTTTCAGGTAATCGTTGTTCGTAATGTTTAAGTTATAATTCTCGCGTGGAAAAACTTCATTCCTTCCATTTTTGAGGTAAACATTTTTAATTTTGCAATTATCAAACTGGCTAGAATCTTTCTCTTGGTTATTATCTTTCCCCGTCTGGAAGAGCACGACCGCAAACTCAGGCATATCGTACCGGATGCTGTTGAACTGCGTAGTAACATCAAATTCAAAATGGCTGCCAGAAGCAGGTTTCTGCACACACTGGTAACCATAAAATTGGATGGGTACTTGGGGGTTCTTCAAAATGTCAGCTTTGTACTTGAGACCGTAGTTAGATTCGTATTCCACCACAGGCATGCGCAGCTCCATGAACTGGATGACGCACTTGGCTGCGTCGGGTAGTGTGTTGGCAAGTGCTGCACCGTCTGCACCCAAGGTGCTGTAACGCATCAGCACATCGTTGTCGTTGGCGCTTCTGCAAAAAGTGACGCGCAAGCCACCCTTCCACATAATCTCCGTGTAGTCGGAGAAGAAGCCTGGAAGCAAGCGCATGGGAAACAGTACTGTGTGGCTTCGAGTTTTGATTTTTGTATCTGCTTCGAATCCCCCTGCCTGGTAGTATGCTGCATCGGTCTTGGAGAGTTTCAGTGTTCCCACAGCTGTAGAAGTAATCCCAGGGTAGTCAACCCTATCGATGACGGTGCCATGCTTTCTAACTTCCACTTGCGAGAACAGATGCGGCACAAAATTGTCCACAAGTCTTAAATTTGCATTGGCGTGGAATGCTTCGCCGTTGTCTCTCTTCACCACATCAAACTTGATATACAAATCAGCTCTGTGAGGGTGAATGAACCCATCCCCAACGTCCACATCGTATTCGATCTCCCTGTTCGGCTCGTTCAAATTGGCGAACGTGCGGCGATTGGGTGGGAAAGATTGCAACTCGTAACTTTCGATTTGCTCCATGATTGTTATTTATTATACGTTAATCTCCACGACGGCGGTGGTAGTAGCTCCGGCAAAATTCACCACCTCATCTTTTTCGTTTGTCACTGCCAATTCTATGTTGTCTATGCGATTACGAGATATAGGGAAGTATATCGGTGGTGAGGGTGTGTAGATAATCGGTTCCATGAATTCAGAGTTTGGTTTGAACGTAGCGATGATACCTGTTTGCTTGTGGCTGCCTGGGATACCATCCGAGGATTTGGTGATCATGCCTTCTGCCACATTGCAATGTATGTTCAGAGTCTCGATGGCTAGAAATTTAGGAATGTTGGCACCGATGTGCTTGATGCCAGGTTCGAGCTTTGTGTTGTTCTCGAATCCCAGAAGCTCTCCAACAGTGCCTAGGTCTACTGTTTCCGTAGCAGACACAATTTCAACTCTGTGAGTTACAGAATTTTGAGATAGCAGTACATTTCTTGGCAATTGGGCTTGCAAGGTAGACAGATTGTACTGTCCTGGCGTGATAACTATTTTTTCATTTCCAACAGTAATTTTGTTATTGTGCTCCGTGACATTGGGTATTAGGTACATGCTGTAGAATGCACGAAGAGCAATAGATTTAGGATAGATGATGTCGTCATGCAACGCGAGTTTCAAGACCGAAGTCTCGCTGGTGAGATGGAACACTCCCATGGTGTTTTAGGTACCACAATGCTTTCTGAAAATGTTCCACTGACGGGTTATTTATTTTAGACATGTATGCGAGAACGGAAAGGCATAGGTGGCCGCAGTTAACATCGGTGAAACTCTGGATGCGTTTGTCATTGTAGTAGAGGTTGGCAACACTGAGATACTTCACCAACCTGGCAGGCGGTGTGCCACCGAACGAATCGAAAACAAATGCATTGTTATCGTTAATTTTGAGGTAGCATATCCAATGTGTACCAGGATTTTTGTAACTGTCCAGGTTGACCACGCCATACTCCTTTTTCTTCACAGCAGAGGGTAGAGAATCGGACATAAAAACACCCCTGAAGTTCCTTATTCCCAACGGTTCGATCAGAGATTCAATATCGAAGTTGGACAGGGCTTCTTCTTTTTTTTATATTTCTTCAAAGCATCGAGGTTGCTTTTTTGCTTTTTGGTCACACCTTTCCCTTTTGGTCACGCCCTTGGGCTTCATGATGTATTTTTTTTTTTACGATATGTTATTTTATATATGTTCCGAGATTTTTTGTTTCCCTCTCGTATAATTTTTTTACGGCATATTATTTATATATACTACGCAACCGTTAAACAAATTCTATTATGTGCTTTGTTTTCTTACCAAGAAGTTCTTTTGTCCCCTTGTACACGATTCGAGTTTTACTCTCGATTAAAATAGATAGCTTTTCGTCGGATAACATGCTAGCGTATCGATCTGGTAAAAATAGACTGTATTGTCCGTTGAGCAACAGACGTACTTTGGGACCATACTGGGTTGCAACAATTGAACCGGAAGTTATTGCGTAAGGTTTGTCCACTTCCAATTCCTGAATTTTTATATATTCGACTGACAAATTTAGCATTTGTTTTAATGCCTGGACGTCACTAATTTTTTCACTCATATCGAAGAAATATTTTTTTTGGTCTCGTAGATTTTTTTACAGTGTGTTATTTATAGAAAAAAGTTTCGGCATTGCCTAATGCGATGAGGTGATCGATGATCCTACTGGTTTCTGCATTTGAAGCATACCAGTTGTCTGTATATCGTCTCCTCCCCTGTCTCCACTCGTGAAGTTCGTCCATCTTATCAGCCAATTTTTCATCAGCAGCCCGAAAAAGAGCATAGGGAGAAGAAGAAGATTTCACACCGCTTATTTTTCTCAGATGATCCAGAAGTAGCATTTCACAGGGCAAGCAAAATTGTGGTGTTATTTTAACTAAATCAATAAGCTTTTTAACATCCTCGTGACTATCGTCGAAGGTAAATATAAATATTTTGCATAACACTTCAGTTGGTAAGTCTGTTATATGCGTAGACATTTTTTTTTTTTGCTAAATTTTTCTCTCTGTAATCCGTGTGTTATTTAATTACAGCCCCCACCCCAATTTTCGTTTTGTGTTCATGGCAATAGTCGTACCCAATGCTGCAACCCGTTCACCCAGCGAGGCGTCTCTGCTAACAAGTCTCCCGAACGCGGCATGCTCCAACATTCTGTCTGCATCGTGACGCGCGTCGAGATCAGTGTGAGTATTGTAAGCAATGTCGTGATCCTTGCATGCTGCGTCCAATGGGTTCACTCCCTTGTCTCCTCTCTCCAGTCGTCGTTCGAGTTTGGTACCCGGTCCGCAGTACTGGTAACCTGGCAGGTGCATCTCGAAGGGTAGCTTGTTGATGATGTCGTTCACGAGACCTCGACCCTCGGCCACATTCCAGAATTTGGGAGGCAGGGTGTTGATGATTTTGATAAGGTAACCTATACCTTTGTTGTCGTTGACAATGAAGTTGCTAAGCTTGGTGCTAATCATGTCCATGATGCCCACCTTCTCGTTGTGAAAGTTACGATTACCTGCATTCTCTTCACCTGCGATAACCAGCAATCGATCTACAAGCTTTCTTACGTCGTCTACCCAAACAAACTCTTTAGGTAGGGTATTGTAGAGTTTGACACCGCTGCCAGTTTTAATTTGGTTCCATATTGGCTTGATGAGGTTCCTGTATTTTTCTCCACTGCTTGATTTTACGCGATTCTGTGTTGCATCGTTGTTTTGGTACAGGGCATCCGTCATGATTAAAATTTCTGTGTAACTTTGGTAATCCTCGTCTGTATAATCTTTAGGTTGCTTTTTGGTGATAAGTTCCCACAGGCCCACAGTGCCAGGATACCTAGTCCAGCTGTTCTTCTCGCCCAAATTAATTTTCACGTCGTCACCTTCGAACGTGACTTTCGATTTCCCAATTTTCCAAACCACACCCTCGTTAGGTTCCACAGAGGGGTACAATCCAAACACCTCGTCCTTTTCAAATTTCCCGGTGCTCAGGTAATCTCTCGCCAACGGACCTAATTCAACTACCTTGTCCGAAGAGGTACTGCCTAGAACCTGACGTCTCAGAGGTGCAGCTCCAAGTTCGAACGGGGTAGTGTGAATACTGGATATCGGTGTAGGCACAGCATAATTTCGAGCAGTAAGTGGCACGAGCTCGTTGATTAAATCTTTGTTTTGCTCGGTAACATCTTTGATGTCTTTACCTAGTTCACTTATAGCATCGATGATAGGTTGGTCCTGTCGCTTTTTCTCTTCGTAAATTCCGCGATTCTCTGATTTCCAACCCCTGAAGCGTTTGGCCAGGTAGTCGCGCAGCTTCAGGTTGTCGTCTGCGAGTTTGCGTTTCATCATTTGTTATTTATAATACGTCAAGACGTTTCTTGTAACGTCGCAACGTTTAGAAAATTGTTAATTTTGTTTCTGTACTTTCCGTCATTAGGTTTCCTCGTCATGTCTATCGTGGCAAATCCGAAATCATCTTGGTTCCAGCATGAAGAGCAAAATTTAGAAAACTGATTGAAGTTCATGTCCCCGCCTACATAATCATCGTAGGCGTGTTTTAAATTGGTGTGGTCTTGACGAAACAAGCAAATAAAATTAGCATTGTCTCGGAGAAGCTGCTTGGGAATTTTGGAGAAGGTCTGAGCAAGGTAGAAGCAGTCTATGCCTCTGTGCCGCCCCTGAGTAAAAAAATTGCGAATCTCGTTCTGGTTCTCCAAAATCACATCGTCGAAGACCACCACCGAATTTTCATGGCAGCAGTCTAGTGGCATTACTTCGGAGGCAAAGGTAGCTATGCTCAGCCCTTCGTACAGTTTTGTCAGCTGTTGATATTTTGCTTGCTCCAAACTTTTGGAAAAAAACATACAAGTGCCTGTTCTTCCAATCTAACCAGTCGGGAGCAAGAAGAAAATTATCAATAAGTAAAGTTGTTTTCCCACACCCTGAAGGTCCGACAATAAGGCTGCGAATGTTGTCCGACAACAATTCGCCGTTTTTCCTAGCCTGACACTCCGAGAGAAAATCTGGCAGTCGTCTCACCACATCCCAAGCACCTGTTACACAATCACTTCGTTTGCGTCGATCCAACTTTTTTCCTCGAGTCCCAACCATTTCACCAACAGTTTGTCACCTTTTCTACGTAATACTTTTTCGCTAAGATACGTATTGGGGTATTTTGTTTTGGAGAGTTCCTCCTCGTAGAATCGCCCTTTCAAAATTTCGTCGCGATTATCTTTTATTATATACGTGTGACGGTTACCGGGTAACAATCGAGCAACGGTGAAAAGTTCTGTACTCCAGTTTTTGGTAAAGCCTTTTTCAAACATGCGCTTAAATTTACTAATTCTTACTTGGTCTCCAATTTTGAATTTCGGTTTTTTGTTAGTGGGCCGGTACTTGGGGCAATAAACAGTAGAGATCAGTCGTGCCTCATCAGACTTGCTGACATCGGCAGGCTTCATGCGTATCGTGCTATGCAAACTGTGATTATAGTCGTTTACGAGTTCCGGAAGTACGTCTACCCACTTGTGGTTACCTTGAAGCGTAAATCGTTTCCACATGCGTGTTTTGAGAGTACGGTTAAAACGTTCTACTACGCTGGCTTTGATGTGACTGAAAGTCGAGTAATGTTGAATATTTTGCTTCTGAACAAACTGTTGAAATATCGAGTTGTAAAATTCTTTTCCGTTATCCGTTTGAAGAAATCGAGGTCGCCTGCCACTTTCATTGAAAATAGTTTTGAATGCTTCCATTACGCACACAGCTGTTTTAGCCTTGAGGGGCAAAGCCCACGCAAATTTTGAAAATGTATCTATAACAGTAAGAAGATACTTGTATCCTTTATTGATTTTATGTAAATTTTTTAGGTTGCCGCTACTCATTTCCACAAGGTCAGCCTGCCAAAGGTCATCCACGCCTTTGGTCACCACCGCCAGTCGTTTGTAGTTTCGTCGTGCAGGTTTATGAAGCTCGTTCACGATACCCTGCCTAGACATGGCGCGAAAATAAGAATATAGCCTGGATGGGATTTCTGGCTGCAGACAATGCTGGGTTTTCTATGTACAGCTTGTCACCTATTTCTATGTCGATAAGTTGAGTGGCATCTTCGGCATAGGCAGTCTCGCGACTTTCGGGGTGTGTGAAATCGACCAGCTCAACTCCTCTTATTTTAGGCTCATCGCCAATGTTCGTCACGGTCATGGTTGGGTAGTGGGTTGCGTGAGGCAAAGACCAGTAGGAAACCTTGACGAAGTGAAGTGTGCCAGCGAGGAAAAATTGATGATAGGCTTTTGCAGGAGTCAACATGTAGAGTTTGTAACCTGGATTGAAAGGGGAGGAGAACTCTCTGTTTGGTATGCTGTACAGTTCGATGACAATCGTAGACTTGAGATTGTAGATGCTGGCATTTAGAGTGTTTACGTTGGTTCGAACCTCAGTCTCCACATCCTCCAATCTGCCATTCACCGATTCCAGGTGTTCCTCGATAGCATGAACAACAGTGTCGTAGTTTGGTTTGATCTTTACATCGACAATAAGGCTCTTGAATTTTTCATTTAAGTCATGTAGTTGGGTGCTGAAATTAGCTATAGTCGATTCCTGACTTGCCTCGATACTCCCAATTTGCTCTTTCACGCTGGCAATAATCTGCTGCAGGCTTTCTACAAGCGTCAACTTGGAGCTCTGTATTACAAGGTCGTGGACCTGGGTTCTAATTTCCGCAAACAATTCATGCAGCTCGGTGATTTTCTGGTTGGTAGGTAAAGTCGCGACAGACCCCCGTATCGATTCAATTTCGGATTGGATGTTTTTGATGTCGTCGGATTTGAGTATTCGGTTGAGAGTTCTCTTCACGCTTTTCAGTTCCTGAGAGGTAGGCAGGGTGGCCACCGTGTTTTGGAGCGATTCCAAAGCTTTTTTCACCGCGTCCAACTCGGAGGCATCGGCAGCAGCACGTATGCCTTCTTGCAGTTGCGTTATGTCATCCTGGGTGGGGGTAGATTGTTGCAGGGTTTCCAACTTAGTTTGTATGTCGTCGATCAAGTGATGGAAATGAGACAACTCGGATTCTGCATTCAGATTTTCCAGTTTGGCGATTTGCTGTTGGACGTTGGCCAGTGTATCCCTGATGCCCGGCAGTTTGGTTTCCAGCTCATCGTGAACGTTCGCCAGATCATTTCTAATGGCAGCAAGAGCATCCTCAATATGGGTTATGGTGCCTTGCAGCTTCCCGAAATCCTCGTAGGTCTCAAGTTGGAGTTTGATGTTGGCCACGCTACGGGCAATGGCGTTCAGTTCGCTGGACGACGGTAGATTGTTGATAAAATCCTCCAGCGTTTGGAGTTTAGTTTTTACTTCGTTGATGGCCGCATGCAAAGCATCCGTTTGAAGCTCAGCCTTGATGCTTTCCAACGTAGGGATTTCGAAAGATTGAAACTGTTCGCGCAATTTAGCAATACTAGCGTTCACGCGATCGTAGTCGCCTTGTGTTTTAATGCTTTGGATGATAGTTTGCAGTTCGGTCTGGATGTTGCTTGTTTGATCCTGCAAGCGTTGTTTCAGCTGTTCAACGTCTGAGGTTTGCGTTTGTTGCAGCTTCAGAAGTTCGTTCTGCAGATTGCCCACACTCAGTGCCAGCTTGTCGAGATTGTCTATCGACGCGAGGTCGGTGTATTTTTGCAGCAGCGATTTTAGCTCTGCATCAATCTTGAGTACAGGGTCCAAGCACTGAGACTGCAAGCTGGCTATCTCGGACTGGAGGCTGGAGTTGAGCGTGGACTGGAGGGCCTGCAGATCGCTTCGCAGCTTCTTGACCCTGACGTCGAGCATGAGAAGCTCGTCGCCATGGTCGTCGCGTTTCGTATGGCCAAAAATATCGTTAGGCATTATTGTTATTTATTATAGGATAGCTAATTTTCATTTCTATGAAAAGAGGGATGAGTTTGTCGTAGTCGTCCAAGAGCTCTATGTACAGGCGATCGCCAGCAGATACATCGTACGTGGTGGTACTGTTCATCCTATCGTGTTTGATGCGATAGATGTTCTTGCCGGAGGAAATTTTGGCCTCTCCTTTATTCTCGGGATTCATGTCAAACTGCAGTTTGCCGGAGATGGGGAATTGGTAATAATTCAAGTTGTTGTTGAATATGTAGAAAGTCTTGCCCACATCCTCGTCGTACTGGGTCAGGATGCTATTCAAGTGTATAATCAACAAACCGTTGAGTTTAGATAATAGGGAGGGTAACAGGTCCCAGCTTGCAGGTGGCGATGGTGCGCTTTGGGCGGATACCTCCATAGCCTGCTTCCTGAAGCCAAACAGGTTCATAGGCATTGTTATTTTATTTTATATTTAGCGATTCGTTTCGAGCAAGCCAATTTCAGCGTTGGTAAAGCAAAGCCCTTTTTCTTTACCCCCTACGCAAACATAAAGCATGCCGGGGAAGGAGGAAGTGGGATATGTTTGCTTCGTACAAAAAAAATTAGGTTAAGTTAACCTCTCTCCGAGAACTAACCCCCGAGCGCCCATTTCGGCGAGCGCCATTTCAGCGAGATTAGTGTTTTGTTGAGCGAGTTGGTAACACTGCCAGTAGGATTAACATACGTACAAAAAAAATTAGGTTAAGTTAACCTCTCTCCGAGAACTGACCCCGAGCGCCCATTTTCAGCGAGCGCCATTTCAGCAAGTTTAGTGTTTTGTAGAGCGAGTTGGCAACACTGCCAGTGAGGTTAACATACATTATCAAAGGCACATCGTGAAAGGCTACGTTTTGTTCGGGCACACGTACACTCACACACACACAAAAAGCTAAAAAAATTATACACCGTGAAAAGCTACGACGAGTTGGAAACACTGCTAGTAGGAAACACTGCTAGTGAGGTTAACATACACCGTGAAAGGCTACGCCTCGCCCGGGCACATGTACACACACACACACACACACACACACACACACACACACACACACACACACACACACACACACACACACACACACACACACACACACACACAAAAAAAAAAACTAAAAATTATACACCGTGAAAGGCTACAACAAGTTGGAAACACTGCTGGTGGGGTTAGCATACACCATAAAAGGCTACGCCTCGCCCCGAGTTGGCAACACTGCTTGTGAGGTTAACATACACCGTGAAAAGCTTCAAAATATCATATAGTGGAATTTTTGTAGAGTGGGTTGGCAACACCGACGAGCATCAAATGATGATTTTGAGCCTCAAATGATGATTCGAGCCTCAAATGATGATTCGAGCCTCAAATGATAATTCGAGCCTCGTCAGTGTTGCCAATTCCTATTTGTAGGTTAGCTTAGCCAGTGAAAAATCATATAGTGGAATTTTCTTCGGATGGGTTGGCAAAACCCAAGCCTCAAAGGAGGAACATCCAATAGAGTTGCCAAATATAAAAAGGGGACAATAGGTCCCCCTCATAAAAGGCTACAGTAAGAACCCACAGGTCGCCAACACTAGGCCCCCAACAGTGTTGCCAGACATAAAGAGTACATGGACCCCTCAGGCCCTTTGATGAAAGTTTACAGTGAAAAACCCAGTAGGTTAACAACACTGTCAAAGGATCTACGGCAGTGTTGCCAGATGTAAACAGGGGGGCAATGGACCCCCCTCATAAAAGGCTACAGTAAGGGCCCACAGTGTTGCCAACTCTGTGCCCTCAAAATATACATCATAAAAGGCTACGACGAGCCTCAAATGATGATTCGAGCCTCAAAAGAGGATGCAGAACTCTCCAATTGTGTCTACTAGTATTTTAATCGGGAACAAAAAAATCGTGTTTTAAACAAATAAGACGTTTAAAACATGGTCAGAAATACTTAATTTCCATGAATATTTTTTTGATAACTAATCTAATGAAATCTAATGAAGGACTACCCATGTATGTTTATAGTTATGAGGCAATTACATTACTTGTAACGTAATCGTGCCTAGAGCATCGTGTAGGCTGTTCTTCGAGAAGGTTCATGCCGACCTTTGTGGAGGAGTGGTTAGCACAGCGCCAGGGTTCCCAGGTTCGAACCCCGGCCTGGGCATGGTTGTTCTTTGTGAGTGTCCCTTCAGCTTCATCGGTTTCATCGTATCATCATCCACCCTTCATGTGGCAACACTGCTTTGCACCCAAGGTTATCCCCCTAGTCATTTCTCTGTATGGAACAGAAAAGGAGGTGGGTGGGTTATTCATTAACGCTTTTCTGTTCAAAGTAGGAACTAAAAGGTGTTTTCGAAAAGTCTTCATATCATAATTTTCGGAGTGTAGACAAGGACCAAGATCCACCGGAGTCACTAGCGTAATAGTATTGTACTAATCCATAAGATTGTATTTTATATAAACTTTCTCTGGAAGCTTCATATTGACCAGGGCATTCACTTGTTTACACCAGTCGTCTACCCTCTGTGGTATTTCAATATTGCACAGTTAAGCGTTAAGCAAAACTTCCTGATGTGTTGAGGATACAGGAGTTTCATCAGGAAAATAGGTGCTCAGCTGTTTGCAATAAACAGGTAGAAAACTCACGATTTGGCATGGATGAAGAGCTCCATGGCCTGGGTCTTTAGAGGGTAGACAGGTTGGGAGAGGGCTGACTTTTGTTTTGGATTTGAGAGAGAGGACTTGAGAGGAGAGGTCAGAGTGTCGCTGGTCAACAAGCAACGAAGTCCAAAGAGAGTTTAGATTAATTGTGTTCTACGTCATTTTAAATTCGTCATTACCATTCTTCAGATAGACAGGTATTCATCCAACCAACATGCTTGATTCAGGTTTGAAGGTTCATAAAACCGAATGAGTGACCATTGTCTTTTCTAGTTGTTTAGCGATTTTATTTCGGATTTGCCTTTTGCAGCCAAGCATTTAGACTTGTCATCTTAATGACAAGTTCTCTCATCATTTATGAGGATGAATGATGAATAAGCTACATCACCCATTGATTTATTGTGGGAGTGGTAGTTTTCGATCCCATCATTCAGTAGAATGATACGTGGTGGAGTGCTTGGACTTCTCATCCATTTCTTCGGAAATGCGATGAGAAAATAGCATGATACGTACCTTTGGATTTGTATAATTACTTTTTTAAACTTCCAATTACTGGTTAATAAATATTTTTTTGGATCACGTAACAACACCGCACATAAATACTTTTTTCGATATTCAATGGCTCCAGGGTTATCCCCTCCGCAAGAACATTGCCACGTTCTTCCAAGATGTCATAATCTCCATAAGGTATTTAATTACTTTACTTGATCTGCCCCCTCTAAATTCTTCCTTTTCTTCATCTAACGGATTATATGTGGTGCACCTAGTAGCAAAGTGCCTTGGAACCAGATAAAATCAATTAATTTACAATAATAAATATATTCCAATTCTCCCCTCCCCGCCGCATCATCGTACATATTGCAGCATGGTGCAACGGTGTAAATTCTTTTTTTTACAAATATTTGAGAAAAATGTATACATGTTGAATTTGATATTACTTATAGAAAAAAAATCCCTCCACCCAAATTCTTTGATGGCTCGGTTTGGTGGCACCCTTGAGCTCACTCATACCAGAAAGCCTATTTTCTGTTACTGCAATAATAATAATAAAAAACCTATCATAATTGGGGCAGCGTTCACATGTTTGGTTCTGTATGCGTAACAGCAAACTATTTACAACATACGCTGCATTTAAACAGTTACTATCAAGGAGAAATTGGGTCAAATGAAAGTTTCCAAGCTGTTTGCCTGCAAATAGAAAATTTCCACAGTACGCTATTCCTTCTGAGTGACTGACCAATAAACATGTTACTTCGAGCCATAAATATACCCACAGCAGTCCATTCCGTGACCATTGTGTTCTGCATGACACTTGAGATTGTTTCCACTACAAACAGGGGACAACCATTTTCACGGCTGCAATAGAAATGCAATATTTCGGCACGCCATCTGTAAAACACACAACACTTAGGCACATAGCAACAACGCGAACAAAGCAAGGAACAAGGTTAAGAACAATGAGGGCAAGCGACGGGGATAAGTCAACTCTGACCAAGATTTCCTGAAGATTGGTCGTAGATTAGCAGGTTCTGGCAATATTGATAGGGCATTTTTACAATGTTGCGGATACACCTCATGTTGTAATCTGAACTCCGGATCATGCCATATGAATCGACCTTGAGGTGTACAGCACGAATATGTATGTATGTCGTTTGGAATTTCCTCAGTAACAATATAGACCTATGTATGCAAAAACAAACACACACAAGATTTTGTAAATTCTATTTCGAAAATTCAGTATTCAGTCGTCTTGCTACTGTATCCTTCTCCATGATCAAGGATCTGATAATCTCAGGCGAAATCCTTATGGATGTAGTGTTTTTGAATATAACACGTGCATCACTACACGACTGACATCTATATAAGTTTCAGTACAAGAGATTACATATATAGTCATAAATCACCATTTAGTACAAAATTGAAAAGTAAAGAACATGACACAAAATAAATTATATAATACATCATATTAAAATAAATAAAAGGTATTACGATATAATGTACAATATAATATACAATATCGCAGAAAATAATAATTTTTTATAAAAATGTCTACCAGTAGCAAGTAAAGAAACTTGAGTATATGCGTAGTGGCGCACCAATCCGTTACGCTTCTTGTCAGAGTAGGATCGACTTGACCTTTTCCTTACCGGTGACGTCGATAACGCGAGTCTTTTTATTAAATCTTATGTGAATCGCGTGGTTACATTTTAGAAGATCCTGCGAGCGTTGCAAACAAAAAAAACAGGCAAAGTTCCCCCTGCATTTAGCACAGTGCCATGAAGGCACATCTAGGGGATGTGGGGGTAGGGCCCCACACATTCTCGATCTCGGCCACTTGCAAATACGTTACAAAAACCAAATGGATATTGTTCTCTTGCAATATTATTATTATGATTTATTTTCTTAATAGGATTACAATTAAGCCATACAACATTTCATTTAGAACAATATTAATACAAATAATAATAGCAACCAGAGGAAGTATGCAGTAGCCAGAGGGGAAAATTCCCCTTCATTCTCCAGTGAAATCCTATCCTATTCCTCCTACATATTCAGGAGTAATCGAAAGGTCCCGTGACCGATCCACTTTGGAGGCACATTGCATAGTGGTTTCGCATCCCCCTTTAAACTGTAAGCCCAGTCCCTGTTAGAAGCTTTGTGAGTGAAAATTGACTTTGGAAAAGGTTTGACAAACTTCTAACATATTTAGCCTTTCACCGCATTGTTATCGTTAGATTTTATCAACAAAGTTGTGTTTGAAATTAACCTTCCGTTCGCAATTTTTACAATTGTGCAAAAGACATTTAAGAAAATAAAACTGTCAATGAATCTATTTTTAATTACTTTAATAAATATTATATTTCTACTGAGATGCATGTTTATTTCTATATACAGGGATAACGTTTCAAACTTCTGAGATGGCTGGTTGTCCAAGGAAGGAAATTTGCCCTAGGAACGCTGCAGCTGGTTCTCGGGTAAGATTGCTTGCATTTATTTTTTAGAATCTTTGCAGTTTTAGTTGGAAGTGTAGGATTGTGGTTAACTGAAGCATCTTTCCAATATGTTTAGTGTGTAGGATGTTGTCACGAATAAACGTAAATTTCTACGTAGAGTGAAAATGAATCTATTTAGAATTAATAGTATTAGAATGTTCAGCTGTGAACAGTGAGGGAGCTCTCAGACCGAAGCGCAAGCGACACGTGTCGCTTGGAAGCGAACCTTCGAACGCAAGACAAGCTGGACTGGGCGTGCTTCATGTTGCCTCGGTCTGTTGTTCGCAAATGCGCGGTGAATGTTTTACTTCAGACCAAAGCAAGAAACGATACGCAATCCATGCCACTTGAGAACGAGCCAATCAAAAGCAACGTTTCACACCTTAGCGGCGTGATAGCCCGCACAAGCCTCCGTTCATTTGGTGGCATCTTTAAGCGTCACCTGTCGTCTGATGCTTGTCGCTTCGGTATGAAAGATCCCTGAAACTTTCTGAAGCACAGGCTCCTCTCTGGTACAGGGATAGTGTTTAGGAACCACAGGCTTTATTAAACACATCGAGAAATAAAAGCACGTTATTGCTAAGAAAATCAAAAGAGAATTCATTGTCGTATAAAACAAGAACAAGAACACTACATTACACAAATTAATAGGAAATGTCCCCTTTCCTCATTGATATACAAATTCAACTTGCGGTAGGTTTGATAACGATATGTGGCCTTCACTGATACAGCAGCTTCTGCTCAGAAAATTCAGGCTAAAGCAATACCCTGACTCTTGTGTTAGCTTTATGTGATCTTGTGTGGCCTCTGGATGGTTACACATTAAAAGATAACCAGCCGCCGGGTATCTCCACACGGGGATTCGAACCATTAAGAAAACTGTTTTACAGACAAATTTATAGACAGGGGCTTAACGAAACTAAATCTACAGCCTACATTTCCGTTACATCGCAAGAGATGTAACTTATAACGGAAAATCACGGGGATGTGAATGTGGTTCTGTTTTCACATATGGAAATGTGGAGTCGACGTGTTAATAATAAATATATTATGCTTACAATGATGAAGGATATGGACTTAAGAATCTGCCATCGCCGTGAAGGTGGAAAAATATTATCTTGCCACTACGAATATTTTTGTCTGGTAGACACAACTACACTAATGCGTCATTGCCAAACACATTTCGCTCTCCTTGTTATAGGGCATGTATTTACTTTTTGCCAGTACAAAATAAAACAAAATATTGTTTTCATGACATTTTGGTTTATGGAACTCAACGTTTCGTGAAAAAAATGATGTTGCACAGAAGCTGTACGGTGGTGTTTTTCACCTTTCACAACTTTACATATCTTTAAACGATCTGTCTGTCTATCATTCTTCCCCGACTAGGAATAAATAGTCCATGAACATTAGAATAAATGTCGACACCTTCCTCTGACGTTTGAAAACTAAGGAAGTAATGACACGGGGGATCCACTCGCTCTTTCCTCGAGATAACTTGACTCAAGACACCAATATGTCCATTAACACAAAATCGTGATTAAAAAGGAGATACGTAAAACCGTGTATTGATTCTTAATCGGGCGTGACTTCGCTTTCCGAAAGTGTTTCTAATGAATATTAATGCAAACAAAATGATTCACTCCCGTTCGCTGACACCGAAATACGTACAAGCTGATCTATTCTGGACAATAACTTGTGCCCCCTAACCAAGTCTGAATTTGCAAAGAGGAGTGGAGATTAGCCAAGAACTTTAAATTCCCACGTGCAGCTTTTCGTATGACTAATACCTTTGTGTCTGCGGGGGTTCCTGAAGAGAGATTAGTCCACAAAGGCGAGAGAAAGTAGACAGAATTTATCAAAGAGTTGACAAGCCGAGCCAAAAACTGCTATGTTCCTGAATAGGCACAGTCGATGGGTGACCTATGTGGACAAATGTCGAATGCGGATTCACGCGTTGTGTTGACCCAAACGGAATGCATTTGATCCTACAACTGGAGAATTGATTCAAGGTGAAACAGGTGCGCTTAGGGTAGATATTGCTTTCTGATTCTTTGAATTTGTCTCTCGAAATAGCTGCAAGTTTGACTCCCAATCATTGCTAGGGTTCCTTCACCTCTGAATGAATAGGTATCCCGGATCCGGACCTAGTCCCCCAAAGGGGTTGGGTTGCCAGTGAGGGGGGGGGGGGTTCTGACCCCACCCGCTACCTATGCTTGTAGTGTGAGAATAATCTCTGGAACAGAATTGCCAACCATATTTCGCCTTGCTGTTTGCTTTGTTATTTATTTATTTGTCTCTTATTTATTTGTGGCGGAGATTAAGGCTATGCCTTTTCTTACAACTCAACCACATACAAAATTTCATAATATAGAACATATTCATAAATTGATTCATATATAAACATTGCAAATAACGATCACACATATACATTTCATGTCAAACCAACAGCGGTAAAAATATGTAATTCAAAGAAATACATAAAACATATATATATACATGTACACACACACACTCATACATAGGTTTATATACATAACAGGCCACTACAAATATTTATTAAGCATGTACTAATTTGACAAAACAAAAAAAATCACTCCATGAAACTTTCTCTTAATCTTCTTTTGAAGATACCTATGTTGCCAACTGTAGTGAATTATCCTGCATGTAGGGATTTGTGTTGACAGCACGCATATGGTTGAAGTCAAGCTTTTTTTGACATCAAGGTTTACATCGCCAGACTTTTCTACTCTTCTCATGTCGCATTTTGTTGACACAGGTTTTACATATACGTAAACAGCAAAATAATTACCATATTATTTTTATTCAATTGTGTTATATTATATTCTAAACGCATTATATTATATATAAACTGTGTTTAGGTTAACCAATTGTGTTCCCATATTTTTATTTTTCAAACACGAATTTGATGTTCAAGGTGTCCCGGGTTCGATACCGGTGGAGGCACATAGTGATTCGGATCCCACTTTAAACTGTAGGTCCAGTCCCGATTAGCCTTACTGTACATAAAGTGGACTTAAAACACCAACTTAACTCAACAACGATGTGTGGTGTTGAACAATTTGAATAATACATTGTTCACACAGAATGCTATTGTTCCTGCGAGACAACAGATCTATTAAGTTTTCTACGTTTGGATGACCAATTGTTATTTTACTCGGGTTTCCAGCATGCAGTGGATAAGGACCATCAACATCTTCTGTTGATCTATACTCCATCCACTGCAAGAACAGAGTGTATGTAAACAATACCACGTGACTTCTGAGAAATAGTTCCGTTTCTGTATGTTAGTTTCGATGTTATTTGCCCATCAATATATTGGTCACATGGTACACAACTTCAATATATGAGCTACGTTGAGTGGTGTGGCTTTATCACACTCACTATATTCCTACGCGCAAGAATTCTGCGCAGATGTCATTCGAACGACCAATAGGATTTCTCCAAAGTCACGTGTAGATGTTTACATTGACTTCGTTCTTACAGAGGACAGAGAATAGAGTTTATTTGCAAGATATTTTGTGAAGAATGAATGAATCAATGGCTTGATTTATTTTACTTCGCGTTTCTGCCATTTTTGGCTAATTGCGAGGAAGATGACGAATGATGATAGGATGAAATAGATGAAGGAACAATCAGAAACAGGATAGCACACGACACAAATCCCATAGGGGACTATACTAGCCATGGGTCCAAACGCCAGAGCCTCGTTAGTCTGCAAAATGAAGTCTAGGGCGTACTACATGGAAGTGAGGTTGAAATTTGGGTACACCCTTCTTTGGTAAAGAGCCATTGTGCTGCTACCTAGGGATGCATCATGTAAACAGGCACATCTATCTCTTTCCGGTACATGGGAACACGGAACACAACAGTAACAATCAGCTGAAGAGAATGCACCTCGTTTACCGAGTGTGATGGTATCGGACATTTCTTCAGAGCATGCTTCATAGAGAGAGGGAGAGAGGAAAAGGAAATTAACAGAGACTTTGAAATCGTCTACATCTCCACACGCGAGCCTTTCACATTTACAACTCGCATCTTCGCTCCAGCTATCGCTCCACTTTCCAATACCTTACACAGAGTTCTTCACATGTGGAAGGCACGAAGTCACACATGTACACACGCAAGGAATTGCAGCATATTGCTGTTTCTGGTCTTCCAAGAAACTATTGGCACTACCAGATATATCAACTAGGGATGGCCAAATGGGGAAAAAAAATATCTCGATATCGGATAATTTTCTATCTGGATTTCAGAATTATCCTGTTATCCGAATGTGTGCATTATTCGGACATTTTTATCCTTTATCCATTTTACCGGCTATCCACAATATTATTTTATTCGTAATTTTCATATTTCATTGTACGTATACAGTACTCCACAAATTCTCCATCAAATCTGTTCTATCCGGATATACTCCTTCTTTGTGACACTGTACATATAATGATTAATTGGAATGTACAATTTTGAATAGTCTTCTTGCATGCCATTGATCAATACAAAATAACTTTTGAAGAGTTTGTATGGCATTGGACCGCCGTAGATTGATTGAAATATGAGACTTGAAAATTCTTGCATGACACTGAACCGCCACTAATTGTTTGAATCATAATATGATTGAAAATTTTTGTAATCAGCTGTGATTGAAGTATTAATCTTTGAAGTTTCTTGAATGGTATTTCAGCAACGCTTATTCGTTGAAATATAAGTTTTTAAGATTATTGTACAAAGCTCCGCTGGTTGTTTGAAATTGAGAGCTATAGACATTATTGTCATTATTGCTTGAGATACACGCTTTGAAGTTGCTTGTGTGCCATTGAACCGCCAGTTATGGATTGAGATACAAGTTTTGAGGATTCTTGCATGACATTGATACGCCACTTATTGATTGAGATACAAGTTTTGAAGATTCTCGTCTGACATTGAACCTCCACTTATTGATTGAGATACGAATTTTGAAGATTCTCGTGTGACATTGAACCTCCACTTATTGATTGAGATACAAGTTTTGGAGATTCTCGTCTGACATTGAACCTCCACTTATTGATTGAGATACGAGTTTTGAAGATTCTCGTTTGTCATTGAACCACCAGGTATTGATTGAGATACAAGTTTTGAAGCTTCTTATATAAGACATTGAACCACCACTTGTTGATTGAGATACAAGTTTTGAAGGTTCTTAAAAGATATTGATCCAAACACTTATTGATTGCGATACAACTTTTGAAGATTCTTGCATGACATTGAACCGCCACTTATTGATTGAGATAAAAGCTTTGAGGATTCTTGTATGACATTGAACCTACACTTATTGACTGAGATACAAGCTATGAAGATTCTTGTATGACATTGAACTGCCACTGATAGTAGCAGAGGCTTTCTTCATAAATTTCTCAGAGAATGAATGGAGCAAGTAGCCCCATCCACTGAAGGTTATTACTAAGTGTTTCCAAGAATACGACAACGGAGGTGGTTTAACCGGTAGCATGCTGCAGCTCCGGGTGATTTCAAGGAGAAGAAGGAAAAAATTAGGTGTATTGAACGAATCACGACAGGAAGTTTACAGTGGAGCGTATATAAAAGGAGGAAGAAGAGGATGTTACGTTGGTTGTTATTGTCGTCAAGGGTTGCCAAACGCAAGAATTACTCCACGGTTCAGAGACTTTGCGAGCTCGCTCTCTACTTCGCAATCTTATAATGAATTTTTTCTCCATTGATGTACGGATCCCTGTCTTTGTACAAGGCCAAGGTTTTCTGTGATTCGGAAGTTCAGTTGCTTTTTGTGTGTGGAAGGGGGAACATATCAGGATTTGAAAATTACTGTTTTAAAAGTAGATGAGTTACAGTTACTTGAGAAATGTAACCCTGTTATTTCCATTTTAGTTATTTCACGTAGCTGTTAATCGCGACGTTGAGGATAGATAATGAACTGACGAAATAGAGACCTTTTTCTATTTTGTTTTGTATTTTGTTTTATTTAATTTTTGGCGACCTGATAGATTAGTAAAAGCACCAAAATAGGAAATCGACATCTAATTTCGTACAGTGCTATTGATAACGGGGAAAGTAGCTGTGTTTCTGGCAATGTCTCACCATTAGCGGAGTCCCCAAGAATGCAGATGGATGCTATACTACAAAAATACTTTTCTTTTGAGATTTTGGGAGTTTTTTTCCCTTCTGACTCAAGAAATGGGTCAGAATGGCCATCACTTTTCTGTTTCTTCAAAGCATAACGAATAGCATGGCACTAACTGCTATAATCGATCGCAAAATTTCACGCGCAACCCAAAAAATCGTGGTTAAGAAAACCTATCAACCATGAACATCGCCACCGATTGGGCAAGGGTGATCGTAAGAGAATTCTAAACTACCCTCCTGCCCACCCAAGAAAAATTAGACGAGACATCTTCATTTGTAGTAGTGTAAGAAGCACACACATACAAGGTTAAAAAATAAAGGGATAGATAGAGAAAATATATTGACAAGAAGAAAGAGATAAAAACAGAGATAGGAAAAAAAAATATAGAGAGAAAGAAACAAAATGAGAAAAACAGAGAAAACAAGAAAGAGAAAGAAAGAAAGAAAGTGAAACAGAGAAATGAAGATGAATATGAGATTCCTGAAGGGACACTCAGAATGCAACTTGAGATCATCGTTGGCAAGAATTAAACTATAAACGGGTAAAATCAGGCAGGTCAGACACCGACACTAAATTCAAATAAGATTTATGAAGGCTCAAAAAATTTGAAAAATGGGCAAAATTAATCAAGAATGTTCTCTTTGCTATAGTCAACTTCGAAAATTGAATAGTTGGTTGCAAATTTCCGAAGCAGGCATTTTACTAGATTATATACGTATAATATTGCATACTTATCTTTTTTAATGATCCTAGCTTCATCGCTTCCCGAGATATACTTGTTTTAAAATACCATGTTTCGTAAACAAGCTATTTTTTAGTCAGATATTTTATCCTAAATATATATATGCAACCATGCATCACAGGTCTATATTTGACACCAGAGACTTTGTAATTATCATAAAGAAAACAATATGTATGACTCTTCTCTCAATAATCAAGTAAATATTCGCTTGCTATGTCTGAAGCAGTGGCAATGTAAGAGAATTTGGTTTATAGATAAATATTTTAAATATCGTAACCAAGTATCGTGTCCGATTTACAGAGATTTGTCTCGCTGACGTCTCGATTTGTACAAACCTGTCTCGATATTGGTCTTATTATGACTCAGAACTCAAGATAAATCAATGGGATGTTGCATTTGTTCCATCATATACAAAAGTACTTTTAGGCACGAATCTTTTATGTCAAATACAATGCAATAATTATATTGTTTCTTTTCCTAAGCCATAATTGAGTGGAATAATATTAGAGTCTTACTATTCATGTAAAGAGTACAAAATACACTATAGAAACAACACTCATTACATTATAAACTCGCTGGATATTCGTATAAATACTACACGTAACACTATTTCTATGTAAACAGTGTGACTAATTTGTTTCTAAAATGAGAAAATGAGCCACAGCAAGAAACTACGATAAGATACGTCTGCTCTTATGAGCAGCCACAACCTTCTTTAAATCCAAAGATTTTGCAATCTCTTCAAAGGACAGAACAGATAGAGCACTCAACCTCTCGTCACCAATTAGATTTCGAAGGTTTGTCGCAAGCAACCGTTGATGGGGATATGAACATTTCAATAACAGAAAGTTTATAAAGTTCGTAAAAGGAAATTTTGAATGTTTCAATCATTGCAAGCAGCTGCTGAAGGTCTTTATTTCGGCTTCCATTCTGCCTCATAGTGTGCCATGACTCTACACTGTCCAAATCACAACAGTAGGGAGCGTATAAAGATTGTAGCTTTTCTTGCTTCAGAAAAGTGACACTAACTTAATAAAGTAGGCATCAAATAAGCGAAAACACCCTCGAATAGAAACTGTATTGATGATACCATTTTCTCCTCCATGATGAAATATCTTACTTTTCTTGTTCAACGACTGGAATTCAGAACTTAGGGCTAAAAATGGGGAGGATCTGAGAAATATTGTTCACTTAGGATGTGCCACTCTCAAGGTAAAAAATATTTTCACTACAAATCCACCTCCACTACGAGATAAATATATTGACATAAAATCAATAAAGATATGTAGTTGCAACTCTTGCACTGGGCATTTTGGATAGAGAAGTGACTGCTGAAGATTATAATTTTATTTCAGAACATATTATGCTCTGAATATTGATCAGAATTGGATCAATAGTTTTATGATATGTGCTTCAAAGATTGATTCTTCTGCACGGAATCAAATTTGGCCACTTTGACGGTACTGCAGAAATTATTTTCTAACATCACCAATAATAATTAATTAGCATGTAGGTCTAGGCCTGCGAAGAATGAAATTTGCCCAAGCGTGCTGATTTTTGCATCGTATGCAAAAATGTTTACTTGATTAGATTTGTATTAAGATCCACTATATACACAGAAGCTAATTAGGACGAGACCTACAGCTTATAGTGGAAGCCACTTACTGATATGTGCCTCCACCGGGGATCGAACCCGGAACCCCTTAATAAGGCAGCAGTATTGCTGCAACGATAAGGATAGATATAACGATGAAAGCAATGAGAGAACATCGATAACACTCATACCATTGTCGGTACTCGAATGAGGAACTATCAAACAGAAAATAACATTGTCGGCTCTTTAGATGTTGAACGTTGTCCTACTTAAAAAAAATCATTTTACACATCTGTTAGATATATTCAGAAATATAGCAATACGATTTATGGAGCCTAATAATGTACACGTTTAGCTGCATATGCCAACAATTAAAGAACAATCTCTCAGCCATTGAATACGTCGTCCACCTACGAAGCAGGTAACATATTTCGTAGCAAGTTTGGCTGGCACTAATGATTGGCCCATTGCTGCTATCCAGGCACATCTGCATATACCCCCCCCCCCTTCATTTTAGAACACATCGTATTAAAAGTAACTTTGCGATCTAATCGAACTAGAAAATGTACTTGAACATTGTACTTGCCTCAATGGAATTTTAATAATGGAAAATGTAAACTTAAACTTTTTAAGTTTCCGATCAAAATGCATCTACAAAAATCTTGGGGAGCTACAGACGGTCTCAGACCGGTTTTGGGGGGCTTCAGCCCACCTAGCCCCTCTGTAGCGCCGTCCCTACCGAAAAGTCGCTCAAGCGAGACTTTGAACGTACATACCTTATTGACATGAACCTTGCTCTGGGTATTAACTTGGTTTATGCGGATGTTTTAAAACATTACCCATACAGCACACCAAGTTTCAGACATATTTCAGAAATATTACAATCTCTCATTTATGTTTCTAACATTCTGGTTTCGCGTTGACGTTACAGAAAGCATCACATGAAGTCCCAGTTTTGTTTCTGAAACATTGCAATGTTATAGTTTCATTGTCTAGTTTCTGCAACGTCTCATTTTTCTTACATCTCTGAGAAATGTTTCAGAGACATTTCCGCAACGTTGGATTCAGTCATCATGCATGCGTGGCGGCCATCCAGGACATTTTCTGCGGCGGCCATCTTGTTACCTTCAACGCTGACCGGGAGTCGTGCACATCTTATGGAGAATAATGTTGTTTATTGAGTGGTAAGTTGAATATTATTAATGCCAAAGTGTGTGAAAAAGTGAGTGGAAACAAGGCAGTTCAAGCCAGTGTTTAAAGAAGTATTTTGTTTTGTTTGTTTAATTAAAATATGTGGACGTAAAGAAGCACTGAACTTCTCCACCTCATGAAACTATAATCGCGAGAAATAAGTTGCCTGCGTTGTGTGTAGTGAAAAAGTGAATGGTCGAGACGCAAAGTATTTCCCTGTATGTTTTTACTGTTAAAAATAGCTATATAGTTTTCGTTTACGGTATATGACCCCTCCCCCTAAATTTTGCACAAAATTTGTCCTCTTCTTTTTAAAAAATGTTTCTCACTTCCCTGTGCGTAGTGAAGAGGCGTAGAATACCACGTAACTTGTTACGTTCAGAGCCTCTATCTAATACAAATTACGAATCAACTAATTTGTTCTGTGACATCGTTACGTAATGTAAATCTACCGCAGCACCACAGCCACGGTCATATTTTTTTGTGTGACAAAACTAAATTCCTAATTATATTTCTCTCTTAATCACTTGTTAGGTTACTCACTTATGTTAATCATCTCTCTCTTTCTCTCTCATGTAGTCTTGTATAGTTTTGTTTCTCATGAGGCTTGTGATGCCCTCCATATACTATATTCATAATTTTTTCGTAATTAGGTAGGTAGAATTATAGATTATTGACAAAAATGATATAAAAGGTTAAAATGTAATTATGATGCTGCATGATTGCACAAGTTGCAGATGTTGTATTTAACTTGACATGATAAAAGAAAGATGAAACATGTAATTTTTTCTGCAGAATGCCGAGGAATTTTCTAAAAAAGTAGATGGAAACACTGATTTTCCCTAATGTTAACGACTTGGATGTTACATAACATATTGAGCATTCACAAATTCTTTATGCTAGTTCTGAGCAAATAATATGAAGTAAAAGCAATTTTTCTTGCCAAATATGAATTGGTTTTACGGGGTTCTCCGAGGTTAGCTTTATAAAAAAACTGAATTGTGCTGACATGAAGAATGTAAATTCTTGATGTTGCTTTGCAATTTTCTTCAATGCTAAGATGTTTATGACTCCAACAGTTAGTTTTTATGCAGATTTAGCAGTAATTAAGTATTCTATGGCTGATTTAAGATTAGTTTCTTTCGCAATAATGATCATTTTTGGACAAAATTTGGATTTCAAGTTACAATAATTCAAAACTATGAAACAATACCAGTTTAATATACTACATTTAGGTCATTTGTGGTTCCATTGTTATTATTATGTTTCAAGAGGTAAAAAATTGGTAATATTTAGTTGTTTTTATGCTAAAAATCCATTCAATCATCGTTTCTTCGTAATTAGGTAGGTAGAATTATGGATTATTGACAAAAATAAAATAAAAGGTTAAAATCTAATTATGATACTGCACGATTGCACAAGTTGTAGATGTTGTATTTAACTTGGCATGTTAAAAGAAAGATGAAACATGAAATTTTTTTCTGCGGAATGCCGAGGAATTTTCTAAAAAAGTAGATGGAAACACTGATTTTCCCTAATGTTAACGACTTGGATGTTACATAACATATTGAGCATTCACAAAAATCTTTATGCTAGTTCTGAGCAAATAATATGAAGTAAAAGGAATTTTTGTTGCCAAAATTGAATTGGTTTTACGGGGTTCTCCGAGGTTAGCTTTATAAAAAACTGAATTGTGCTGACATGAAGAATGTAAATTCTTGATGTTGCTTTGCAATTTTCTTCAATGCTAAGATGTTTATGACTCCAACAGTTAGTTTTTATGCAGATTTAGCAGTAATTAAGTATTCTATGGCTGATTTAAAATTAGTTTCTTTCGCAAGAATTATCATTTTTGGACAAAATTTGGATTTCAAGTTACAATAATTCAAAACTATTAAACAATACCAGTTTAATATACTACATTTAGGTCATTTGTGGTTCACTTGTTATTATTAAGTTTCAAGAGGTAAAAAATTGGTAATATTTAGTTGTTTTTATGCTAAAAATCCATACAATCATCATTTCTTCGTAATTAGGTAGGTAGAAATATGGATTATTGACAAAAAATAAAATAAATGGTTAAAATCTAATTATGATACTGCACGATTGCACAAGTTGCAGATGTTGTATTTAATTTGGCATGTTAAAAGAAAGATGAAATATGACATTTTTTCTGCGGAATGCTGAGAAATTTTCTAAAAAAGTAGATGGAAACATTGATTTTCACTAATGTTAAAGATTTGGATGTTACATAACATATTGAGCATTCACTAAAAATCTTTTTGCTAGTTCTGAGCAAATAATATGAAGTAAAAGCAATTTTTTTTGCCAAAATTCAATCGGTGTTATGGCATTCTCGAAGGTTAATTTTATAAAAAAAAAAAAAAAAAAACTGAATGGTGCTGACATCAAGAATGTAAATTCTTGATGTTGCTTTGCAATTTTCTTCAAGGCTAAGATGTTTATTTTACCTGTGCAAAATATTGTTTTTTGAAATGGAAATTCTGACCAGAATTGATATTATGACATTTTTTTCCTTTCAGGAAAAAATGAATGTTACTGCACTCCAACAAGAGGTTATAGCGGAGAACCTGCAATGAAATACTTCTTAACAGAACAGAAGCAATTGTATTTTGACAGATTTAGACAAATAAAGAATATATTTTATGAAAAAATATTATTTTTACGTATAATAATTTTTCTTTGAAATGATGCATGTCCAATTTTTAGAGTTCAATGGTGACATGGATACTGTCTGATCACTCGCTGTTGTAAAAAAAATGTATCAAAGTATGCTTATTTATATTTATTTGGTTCTTTGAATTGATGTTTTAAGTCCACTTTATGCACAAATAGGCTAATCGGGACTGGACCTACAAATCAAAATGGGATTCGTATCACTGGAATGTGCCTCTACCAGAGTTTCGAACCAAAAATCCCTTCATTACAAGGAACTTAATTCAATTTCTCAGTGTATTCTGAAACTGACCAACCCATCCTAACCACCATAACAACGTTGAAAGTCAAACATGATTAAAAAATAATAGAAATGAGAAAATATAATTATACCTTTGAAGTAATAATTCAATGGAAATTGCTCACAAGTAACATTCAGAGAATTAACTAGTAACCACAACCTCTGATACACACTGCACATTTAATATTATAGAGAATGTCAAAAATTTTCATTGATTTATAAATTTTTAGTTATTATTCAATGATATTATTCGTATTGTTACTGCCTAAAAATTGCTAAAGTTTAGCTTGTCTCCACTTTGCACTTGTGAATTGATATTTATTTCCCAGTTGTGGTTACTGGTTCATTTACTGAATTTGTTTTGTGGTCAAAGTGTATCTACTTTCTCCAATTATGTAAGTATATAGGATATTATTACATTCATTTTGAATTTTTATTTGAGATACGTAAAAGGTGAGAATGTCAGATAGTAAATTTTAGTATCCGAAAGTTATACTATTTGAAGACATGTGCTCAATTTGTGATGTTAATTAATTTGGAATATTGCTGTGTAATTCTGAAAGTTCGAACACCATATAGGTTGAAAACCATACATGTGGAACATGTATTCTGTCCAGGAAAAATGTTTTCATTCATACAGAGACATTAGAGTAGAATTTTCAGATGACCGTGACTCATAGAATCATGAATGAATTTCATACAACACTAAAATGCTTCCAGCCTCTCATCTATTAGTAGAGGGGACGGGAGCATTATGCTGATCACATCACTCAAATCCCACCTTCTTTGTGACAGGGTGCAAAAAACCACGGAGAGCTTATTATTGCATGTAAAACTTTACACACATTTGAAGGTAGTTTAGGATTTGGTGGCATATACGAGTATTTTTCTTTTTTTAGTTGTAACTGTTGTCTGGTGTGAATGAATGTGTATTTTGTACTTTTATGCACTTCCCCCCCCTCGAGAATAATTGTAGCAATTGAGATACGTGGTCATTTGAGGAGAGGTAAAATAAATATAATTAAATATCATTCCTAATTAGGTATCAAACATTGTGAATTTTATTTTCAGGAAATGATTTACAAATAAATATTGAAGTAAAGGGGCTTAACCCCAATAGGCCCCCTTAAATATTTCACTCGTGAATACAGTACTGATTCCATTCAATATAACCGTAATGTACAATTATATCACTGTAATGTAGCTGAAATATCACAAAACCTTACGGAAATGTATTTGTAATGTTACACTTACATGTTTCTGCAATGTTACATTGACACGTTTCTGTAATGTTGCACTGATATGTTTCTGTAACATTACGAATGTTATGTTAGATTCGCGGACATTTTTACATTGCTGAAACATACCTGAAACATCACAGTAATGTTTCGCAATGTTGCTGCAATATTACAATGTTTCACGAGTTATGTATCCGTAACATATCTGAAACCATGTTGTGCTGTATGGGTTATACAAGAAAATACGTATTATTAACATGAACGTTCAGTATGAAGGAATGTTACAAAGGTGTTTGTACGAAGTGAAAAGAAACATGAACAGCTATGGAGTCGCTTGCAATAATTTTCGATGTGTGGCCATAGTCTCTAGGTATTTATCGAATTGAAAAAAAGAACGATGAATCGTTACGAATTTTATGCATTACAGACGATTTATGGGGCAAATTATGATAGTTTCATTAAAACGTATGTTCTTTTGAAATTACGAGGTGTACTGGCAACACTGGTCGTGTCAGAGGACGGTACTAGCTGTGCCCGACAAATAAATATGTTATTCAATCAATTCCCAGATGAAACAAAAGAGTTGAAATTTATCGTCTTTTTGTACGATAAATTCCATGTGTTTCATTTCATTCACATTCACATTGCAAACTACTTCAACAATCCACATAAATAAAAAAAAAATAACTTAAGAACAAAAAGGAACGAGAAAGCACACACAAGTTATTTCGTATTCTCTGTGCCTAATCCTTAAATGTCCTCTTCCTTATTAACTCAGAAACTTGTGGATAAGGAAGTCAAGAGCCGAAATAAAATGCTGCTGATAAGACGTTCCTTCCATTTCATACCTTTGTTTTTTGTGCCCTTATCTCGTCACTGTGAATAAAATGAAAAATAACAAAAGGATTTGATAAAAGGCTCTCCCTATCAGCTTCTGGGCTGGCACCAGACACGTTCTCGGATTCCAGACAGTGTTTTAACGCTTCAGAGATCCCCAATACAAAGAAACTACAGGCTAAGGGAAGGAGGAACGGGGGGGGGGGGGGGGGAGTAAAAAAAAGACGTGATTTTGTTCCAAGTCGATGGGTTTGGGGTTTTTCGTGGCAGCTTCGGTAATGTACATGAATTGAGTGAAGGCTCGCGACCTTGGCAAAAACCACAGATCCACGTCGACACTTGTCTTCTGTTCTCAAGGAATAAAGCTTGTTTCATTTTTTAATTCGTCGCTAGTTTTCTCTTTAAATCAACACTAGAAACGCACGGCAACAGTATTTGCATTTATGTTATTTAGCGTAGTTTTTCTGCCACGTTTGGCTAATCGCGACGATGAGGATGATATGATTATTTCGATGAATGGATACCATCAAGGAGCACCCACGCCCAGACGGGACTCGAAACCGAGAACTTAGGTGGCGAGATCAAAATTCAACAACATAACGCGCTCCGTAACCTGTTGTTGAAGACAGCAACATTCACATCAGGATCACCAAGAGCAATTTAACTTTAGTGCACGAACAGTCAGAAAACATTACTTCAGATGTATCATAATCTAGCAATTTCTAGTTCAGGGTCAGTAGAAGAAAGGAATCATAGTTCAGGGTCAGTAGAAGGCAGAATCATGGTTCGGGGCCAGTAGAAAGCAGCAATCATGGTTCAGGGTCAGTAGAAGGCAGCAAACATGGTTCAGGGTCAGTATAAGGCAGCAATCATGGTTCAGGGTCAGTAGAAGGCCAGCAATTATGGTTCAGGGTCAGTAGAAGACAGAAATCATAGTTCAGGATGAGTAGAAGGCAGCAATCATGGTTCAGGGTCAGTAGAAGGCAGCAATCATATTTCAGGGTCAGTAGAAGGCAACAATCATCCTTCATGGTCAGTAGAAGGCAGCAATCATAGTTTATTGTTACTAGAAGGCAGCAATCATAGTTCAGGGTCAGTAGAAGGCAGGAATCATAGTTCAGAATCAAATGAAAATAACAACCTTTAGTTCAAGATCAACATGAGGCAACAAGAGAAGCATGAACAAACAACCTTTAAATCATGATCACCAACCAAGGGCAAACAAAGTACTACTACTACTCATGTTTTTTTAAAAAAATTACATACATTTGTAATTTCCAAATTTTGTACATACAATTTGTATAACTGTATAATTAACATTAATTCGTGTAGGACAAAAAGCTGTTTTTTTATAGTTAGTGTAAAATAGACTGTAAGCTTAAATGTAACCCTACTTCAGTTAATAATAATAATACTAATTGCTGTAACTTACGGCCTGTATATCACAGAAAACAATACTTTTTGTTATACAAATTCACAATTCGAATTACATAAACTCTTTCCAGAAATCTCAGGGGGGAGGCACCGCTTGCCAGTCTCAAGCCTGGAGGAAGTGTGAGAGGAATGAGTATTCGAAAATATCAATATTTCACATAATTCTCTTGTAAGAGATATTGTACGGTGTGTTATGTCACCCTTCAATTTGATAGAAGATTTAAAATGCCATCGCAATTGTCCACACGCCCTTTCACTTCAAACTGTGTTCATCGCAATTGTCCGTCATCGCAATTGTCAACCAACGCAATTGTCCGGCTACCGTGTATCATACAAGGGAGAGTCAAATGAAAACCTTCATTTGTTTTTGTTTTTATCTAGTAGATTTCTGTGTGTAGGGTTCCACAGCTTTGCGGCATTTTAGCACAGACCTATTGTTGATCTACATAATATTTTTAACTTTGAGTTAGTGCCTGTATACCTCAAGAAGAATAAATCTTTGGAGTCCTCGTGCAGTCACTTATGATGAGCCACTGCGAAGGCTTTTCCACTCATCTGCCTGCGAACAGAGGCTATTGTCGAACTTTCTCGTGTGTGTAGGAGGTGTCATCTTCAAAATAACAAAACTGGCGTTTTGAAGCTTACTTGATTAATATTGCAGCCTTGAGGTCGTTTTGTAAATAACAGTTGATACCTCTTGTAAATTGGAGCTGTATGCAGTCTTCCTTCAATTTTTTATTGGACTTTTTTAAGGTTTTAATGTGACTCTTATAATAGTTCAGGATCAGCAAAAGACAGCAACTTTCGTTCACGGCAAACAGAATATAAGAATCTTTAGTTCAAGATCAGCTTGGGCCAACAACCTTTAGATCAGGATCACCAAGGACTTAAGTTTTAAGTCCACTAGCAGCAGAAGACAGCAACTGTTAGTTTAGATCCATCAGAATTCAGCAATCTCTAGTTAAGGATAAGCAGGGGACAACAATCCTAGTTGAGGATAAGCCAAAAATAGCAATCTTTAGTTCAAGATCAGATTGTACCAACAACCTTTAGATCAGGACCAGAATCAAACTTAAGTTCTCGAGCAGCTGAAGCCAGCAAACGTTAGTTCAAGACCTGCAGGAGACAGCAGTTCTAGTTCAGGATGAGCCGAAAATAGCTTGGGCCAAGATCAACTTGGGCCAACAATCTTTAGACCAGGATCACCGAGGACAAGCAAACTTTAGTTCAAGTAGGAG
Organism: Lepisma saccharinum; assembly: GCF_977018435.1. Lineage (NCBI taxonomy): Eukaryota > Metazoa > Arthropoda > Insecta > Zygentoma > Lepismatidae > Lepisma > Lepisma saccharinum. Next base: position 49,687,113 of record NC_139233.1, read on the forward strand.
CCGGCAATCTGTAGTTCAAAACCAACGGTTGAGAGGAATCTTCAGTTAAACATCAACAGGAGCTGAACTGCACAGTCACAGCTCATTAGGTATCATAAAGAACAGCAAGTTCATCTTCATTTGCTGGAGATGAATGAGCACGCTTTCACCAAATCGGCTACAGCACCAAGCTAATTCCTTGTGCCTCGTCGCTCTGAGGTAAATCGCGAAGAAAGTTCCCCTGCACGGCGTAATTGGAATTAAGACCTCGTTGCGAGGTGAGTGCGCATTGCCAGTGACTCAACAAGTGTTCCATCATGGTTGGAGGGTTGGTGAAAGGGGACGGGAAACAGCAACCTGTTACAGCTGCTGCCATCGCAAATTCTTCAATTAGTTCCGCAAAGAAGACGCTCGCTTGTCTAGGAGCTTGGGTTTTATTGCAACAGCCAATTCGTGGAAGAATCCCCATAAAGTATGATGCTGCGAAAATATACGAGTATTTCTCTTCGGCAATAGTTGCGGGTAAGGGACCGGAGTGGGATAGGAGGTGAACCCTCTGAACATTACAACACTCGTTCATTTGAGGAGGTGATGTGATTAGTACCACTCTCCGGCAGCCTTTATTCCTTCTCCGCTGGATTGGTCCTTAGGTACCCATTTATTCAAAGGGCCTCCCCGATGGCGCAGTGGTAGCGTCGTCGCCTTGTAGTCAAGGGGTCCCGGGTTCGATACCCGGTGGAGGCACATGGCACAGTGGTTCGGATCCCACTTTAAACCGTAGGTCCAGTCCCGATTAGCCTTACTGTGCATAAAGTGGACTTAAAACACCAACTCAAACCATTTATTCAAGGCTGGGTGCACCCGAGAGCTAGTTTATGCAGGACAAGGGCTCTGCTTCTTTGGTCGTGGCTGCTAAGTCTCTTACTCTTTCTCTCCTTCTTTGTACCTATCTCTGTTCTGCTCTTTTCTTTATTTGTCTCGAGTTCCTTTTCTTCCTTGTTTCTTCCATTCTTCCACTTTTAACTGTATCTTACTTTCGTTATCTCTCGTTTCTCTTCCTCTATTTCTCTCTATATTATTTTCTCTTATCCTCTCTCTCTCTTTCTTAATTTCCTGTGTATCTCTTCTTTCTCCGTTCTCGATCTTCTCTGTTTCTGTCTCTCTTTTTCTGTTTCACTCCTTCTTTCTTAATTTATCTGCCCTTTCTTCGTTCTCGCTCTTCATTCCATTCTCTATTCCTCTTTCTTCCTTTCTCTGTTTCTTATTTCCCGTGTTTCTCTATTATCTTCCTTACTCTGTTTCTCCTCTTCTTTCTCTCCTTCTCTTTTCCCCATTCTGTCTTCATTTCTCCTCTTCTCTCTCTCTCTCTCTCTTCCTTTCTCTGTTTTCTCTTTTCTTGCTCTCTTCCCTCCTATCTCTGTTTCTCTTTCTGTGTTACTGAATTTCTCCTTTCTCTCTATGTGTACTCGTATGTGCGTGGAGAGGGGCTTCTGAAACGACTGGAATGACGGTTTCCACAGCAGTAACAATGACGGTTCCTTGCTTTGAAGCGAATAAGCGCATCCATCCCTCGGCGTGCAACAATGCAATGCAACAGCTGGCAAGTTGAAGGTGCCATTGAGACAAACACCTCCGAAGTGTCAGGTGGCCGATTGGAGGGAACCAAGGCCAAGAAATCACAAAAGCAAAAACAAACCGCATAAAAGCGATGAGCATATGTCGACCCGGGCATTTATTTTTTACGTAATCAATTTAAAAAGCAATTCGGTTGTTTGTTTTAGCTGGGAAAGAAACGATCGTGACAATCGAGCAACAGTGATGGATGCTTGCGTGTTCGGACACCAAAGAAGGTGGCTCGAGAGCAAGATGGAATCCATTGTTGCATCGTGCCGTGCGTCATACGGTTGTAAAAGAATCAATTTATGTTGGAAACGGATTCGGTGAGCACGACATGATGAAGACATTAGTGCATGATGTTTAATTGTTTCATGAAAAAGGGAAATTTGTAGGAATAAAAACTTCATTTATTAAACTTATCTCGTAACATTAGAAACGATACATGTGTGATATGTCCGGTGAGTCCAAAAATGTACACCGGCCTCCATGGCGAGTGGTTAGCACAGTGAGTACGACGACCCGGGTTCTTTGTGGGAGTCCCTTCATCATCATGTTATCAGTCGTCTTCATCTTCGCGATTAGCCGAAAGTGCCAGAAATGTGAAGTAGAATAAACACACTCAATAAATCAATCAAAATGCAAAATAGTACATTTTAATAACATAAACATGGATGTCGATGTACGTCACTCTCTCTCTCTCTCTCACACACACACACAAAGAACGATAAACAAAGAAGTAAAGAGAAAGAATGAGAATCAGACATAGAGAGGGGGGAGAGAGGGAGGTGATTGAAGGGGAGAAACATAGATTAGTGTATATTAGAATGTAAAGTTTAAGAAAACGCCATCCAAATTAAATATTCCTTATTGTGTGACGCACTAAAGAAGTAGCTGTACGTTTTCTTATTGTTCTAAATAGTTTCAATAGGTATTTTGTACGTTTGATTTGATTTGAATTTAAGATTTTGGGTGCGTCAGCACTTTGGCAATTTTGAACCCGTCACGTTATGCGGTGACCAGCACCTTACAAGAACTAAAATAACATAACTGTAATGTCTTGTCGTAAGTAAAATATTCCGACCGGTTAAAAGCTGAGGCTGTAGAGGCACTCAGCACACACAAGGACCAATCACAGAACAACATACAGAAGTATACTGGACATAGGACCAGTCGCCAGAGCCTCGTTCGTCTGCAAAATGCAGTCCAGGGTGTACTACGTGGAAGTGAGGTTGGCAATTTGGTGTACTTACGTGGAAGTATATTTTTTCGAGATCAAAGAAAGTTTATATTCCATTCGAGGTCGAGAACGGACATACATCTGAAACTGGAGTCGAACTCCAGAAGTCCATAGGAAACGAGACCGAGGAATAGAGGGACATTTCTACCTCGAGTCCAAGGCGAGAACGAGATTGAGACAGGCTTACTTTTTTTCACACACTGTGTTTAGTCTCGTCTCGTTTCACTATCATCGAGGTAAAACCACGGAAAAGTAGGGACGGCCGCCGGAGGATTTGAACCTGCGACCTCTCCAATGCACCCATTTGACAAGTTCAGGGCACTCTTTTCATGCAAACGGCTCGACAGACACGGAATAAAGAGCGGAACCCCGCGAATGGAGACGCACCACGTGACCCAGGTAATTCTTCCGAGACAACTGTCCTTTCTGTTTACGCCGTCGCACACCGTTAGGATATTCTCCGTATTTTCCCACGATGCATTGTTTATTTGTTATCAGACGCCAACGGGAAGACTGGGAACTACACGCTGATTAGCTTTGATTCTGTTGCTCTTAATGTGTGAAAAAATCGAGTGTCTTCTTGTCAGGTTTGTCGTCAAAGGTAGCTTAGATGTAGAGCTTACAAAGACAGAGTCGTGTTTCCTCCTGAAAAATGAAACCACGTGACTGATGTATGATTACATACACGACATGATTTAAATACCAGCGTCCGGGTTTGAGTCCGGCCTTGAGCATGGCCTTTCTGCATTACACATCATCAATATCATTCTTCCTTCTCATTGCCTCAACCAAAAAGAGATGGGAAATAAGAAAAATAAATTCTAGTACTTTATATTCTATATTGTTATTATAATCATTACTATGTATATTACAACCGACTACGTGGCGGAGTGGTTAGCACAGCGCGCTACGACCTGTTCATGCATGTTCCTCCTCTTCTCCTTTCATCATATGATCACTCATCCTCATCGTCGCAATTAATCAAAAGTGACAGAAAATCGAGGCTAGATAACAAAAGTAAAATTCAGTCAAGCAAATTATAATTATAGAGCCGCGGTGGTCTAATTTGTAGAGCGTACACCACTCGGGATACCCGGGTGGGTAATTTCAGGTGAGATTTCCCCCCCTGCTGTGTCTATGTATGGAGCGCCTCTGGGGTTCACCCAGCCTCTTATAAATGTGTGCTTGGAGGCAACCCTGGGAGGGTGAGGATAAAGGCTACCAGAGCGTGATGCTGATCATATCACCTCCTCAAATGGTGGAGATTGTGAATGTGTGAAGCCTTAACTCCAGCCCCCCCCCCCCTCTTTATGTCTTTACAGCATTTTGCAATGTTCAGGGGTAACTTTAACTTTACCTTTAAGTTACCGTTTACCGCGGTAGCTCAGTCGGGTCGACCTCCGTGGCGAAGTGGTTAGCAGAGCGCGCTACAACGCCAGGGGTTCTGGGTTCGAGTCCCGGGTAAGGCATGGGTATTTGTGTTCGTCCAGTTGATAAGAAACAAAGAAAATGTAAGAATTGAAAAGTGTAAAAGTGAGAAAAAGAGTGAATGGTGGGGGATACCTCCGTGTAGGGGGTATTTCCTTTTATGTAAAAAAAAAAAAAAAAAAAAAAAAGTCGGTAACGCGTCTGACTACCATGCTAAAGGTCCCGGTTTCGATCCCCGGCCGGTTCAAATCCGGGAACTTTTCCAACGTTGGAAGCGGCCCCGGCGCCCACCCAGCGTCGAATAACATGAGTACCTGGGGGGAAACCCTGGGGGGTAAAGGCGGTCAGGGGCGTGATGCTGATCACATCACCCCCACTCACGACCGGATCAAGAAAGTGTGGGGCCTTACCCCCACACCGCCTATACTCCTGCATGGCGTGGTGCTCTGCACAGGGGAGCACTTTACCTTTTTTTACCTTTTACCGTTATAAACAATAAAATGTTTTCTGTACGTATTAAGATTCATCACATCCGTGGTATTGTGTCCATAAAAATATATTATTTACATCAGGTTTAAAATACTGTTAGAATTTTAATAAATATGCATTTTATTAAAAATAAAATATTGTATCAGCATTGCAATTAATCGTTAGAAAATTTTAAAATTTTCATGGTACATGTCGTTCTAGTGCCTGTTAAAATTGTAATTAGGAGTTCATTTTGGGTGAGTGTCCAATTTTAACGATTCTTACGTACAAATGACGTATTTGTGAAATGACTATTCCAATGCCCAATGAGGGGGTTGGTTGTAAGGGTTACAAGGTCAGAACCCTCTTAGTTACACCCATGCCTGGACTAGCTCAGCGCGGGTTATTTTTCAGAGAATGAGTACTGCCGGAAACTTTCAAGTACACGCCTGGCAACAATGCTCAGTTAAACTTTCAATTTCGTTTCGATTCTCAGTTACTGTATAAGAGCATCCTTGGATACGAATCTTACTTTCGGAGAGAATTCGTCCATGAAAAATACCAATGAAAGCCTTCACAGGATGCTATTCTTCTTCTGTAAGAAAATTCGTAGTATCAAAGCCTGTCATAGGATTGCAGTACATAAATAAGACAGAATGGGAATTATGTTAACAATGGCCATAAATCTATCAACTCCTTTCCTTACGTGAACCTATGCCGCCCGCCTTCCATCTGTCGGCAGGATGTCTAGTGCTTGAAGTCTGAAGAGTTTTCTTTTTCCAGATCAAATTGCGAGGATCTCTTGTGCCGACTTTGAAGGGTGTATTCTGATACTGAAACGTGCAACAGTATGTGAAAAGATGTGCGAAACGTTTGTCTATCTGTACCTAACATCTTTCCTCGATCGCCTGGTACTTGCGTTTTCATGAGCTAAAACTTACCTTCGAGATGATTGAGACAGGAGACAGAAATCTAGCCTACAAGTTCATGACCGAGATAGGGAAGGAAATATGTTGTCTACGAGACAGAACTTGAAAGACTAGACCGAAACCTAGCCTATGAGTTCATGACCGAACTGGGAAACGAAAAATGTAGCCCGCATCACACGGAACTGGATTTGCAGTAGGTATGCCCTAGTTGGCGCTGGACTGGCTACCAATTTGCTAGTTTTCGCCTCACACGATACTTATCAGCTTACTTGTCGATAGACTTTTGTTCCCATACGAGGGAAGTTGTAATGGCGGTCGCGTAAGATGTAAACATTGACAATGTATCACTTAACATTTTTAAAAGCCGATAACTATTCAACCGAGAGGAATAAAGTTTCGTATAAAACATTATTAGGTACAAAACAATTGCGCTGCTTAAATACTTACTTTACAACGTTTACTGTACACGTATGGAAGAATATTTTAGTTGTTTCAAATGAACACCGTGCACTCAGCATAGATGGTGTAACTCAACGCGCCTTTCATTCTGTATATGTTATACATTGCTGGAGTAACACTCGGAAACCACAGACAAAAACGCTCCTTTCCACACTCACAGATTATCTTCACATGGCGAAACTTCGCTCTGATTGGCTGTTCCACAGAATCCAGTCGAGGAAAGCAAGTAGCAATTAGAACATGTCCTTTTCCTCCAAACCAGCCAAGCAGTCAGCCAGGCGGCCATGATTGCTACCTAGAAAGTTAGTTCAGAACCAACTAGGGCATTCCTACTAGAAATCAAGTTCCGTGTGATAGGGGCTTTAGGGACCATGAGTAAGATAGAAATTGAAATACGAGGCCGAGACTTGTGTTCGAGCTCAGGGCGTTAGTCGAGGGTGGAAGAGTACACCCGAGACGGTACCAAGACCTAAAGACGAGCACCAAACTATGACTGTTTTCGTCTCGGTACCGTGACCACCCGCTTACAGGAGTGGCAGAACCACTAAGTAAATCTCGAGTCAAGTATGATTAAGCAATACACGGCTATCAATCCGCATCTCCCAAAAAGCGCCATTGTCCCACCGATTATCCCATGAAACAACCTCCAAATTGCTCCATATGGCAATTTCCTATGCAAAAGACGAAGCTGGTGGCAGCCGGGGCAACCGAGGTCCAGCGAACAGAGCCAATCAAGAGGATGACGGAGGTCTGCGTGTCCAATGATCGTGAGGTTCCCAGATCTTTGGAATGTGGCTACTTGTTCCCAGAACTTGCTCCTCTGTGAGAACCGACGGAGATCCGAGGATCATGCGAGGAGGCAGAGAGGAGAAGAAAAGCCAGGGAGATGGAAAATAACAGGCGAAACGACCGGGTAGGGTCCTCCCACCCCGTGAGAATCGGTGGCCGAAGGAGAACCCCCTTCTTTTGCCTTCCGACAATAAAATATCGGGATGGCGCATCTCACCACCATGAGAGAGTCCTCCTCCTTGTGGTTTTGCACCCCACCTACTCCGATGGTCGTCGATCCATTGCCCAATTACCTTTTGCCGAGTTACTGGAACTGGAAGACGACTCCAGTTGCAGAAACGATCGCCGTTGCTTCAGCGCTCGAAATAACATGTTGGAGCTGCGTTTTCGATGCGCAACCTTGATATAGAACCAAATGGCCTTACAAATACTGAGACTTGTTGCTGTTTAACACCAGCCTTTGTGTCTTACAGCATTGGCTAAACATTTAAAAAAATACTCCACGCAATCGCTTTTAGTTTTTGGTGTCGACTAAAGCCCAAATCACACGAAACTGGATTTCCAATAGGAATGCCCTAGTTGGAGCTGGAGTGGCTACCCACTTGCTTGTTCTTGCCTCACACGATACTCGTCACCTTACTTGTCGATAGACTTTTGTTCCCATAAGACATTGCGCTTAGCAGACAATCTGTAAAGATGGTCGAGCAATTTGAAGAATGTTGTAGGAGAATTACTGCTTTGTGCTTTTATTAAAAATTAAAAATTAAAAGTGTGGACTAGAAATTTTCTCGAAAATATATGATAATCAATGCGTACCGAACAAGCTTTTTCATCAACTCGGATATGCATATTCATACATGAGATTCGCAGGATTAATTCACAAAAAAAAAAATCAAACATTTAATTTAATACACTTGTAATAATAAGGATTTTCATTTTCGGCTAATTATATTTGTCACGTACACATCTCATCGCTTTGCATAAATACCTAAATATTAATGAACTGAACACGAATGTACTGCACGTCATCTGTTTACTTTTTTTTATATCGCGAAACTAATCCAGTCGAGCAAAGCCAGTAGCAAGTAGAACATGGTCTATTCCTCAAAACGTGACCTAAGGGACAAATGGATGAAAAACTTGACAGGGAGGAAGGTGATAGAAGTGGTAGACGACAGAATAAAGATAAAGGAAGCGGGGCAGCAAGTGGGGAAATACCTGGGGGAAGTAAGAGAACGGCGGGGGAAAGCTATTAGAGAAGGCAGCGAAATGAGTGATCATGCTCCAGCCGAGCCATCTTTATAGTGTAAGTGTGTGTAAAGTAAAATGTATGCGTTTTCTGGTGAGAGTGCAGGAAAAGAGAAGTGGGGAGAAAGACTGGAAGAAGAACTGCCGAGGGAGGGGAAGAATGTGTATATAGGGGACAATGTAAGAGACAGCTTAAAAGAAAACTAAATGTAACAAAATATTGTAGAAAAAGAAATCAAAACTACGTATGTAGTGCGTACAGCCTATGGCTTGCACAAAAAGAAAATAAATCTATCTAAAACTGGATATCCAGTTGCGTATTTTTCTAGAGTGTATAGTATGGGCGGTACTCGTCATATCTCGAGAATGAAGATCTGTAAAGTCTCGATTTTACAAATAAATAGTGTAAAAATAAATTACAACAATTAAATGAAAATAAAAAAAATTCCCTCTAGCACCACTCATAACTAAAGCCAGGATTTATTTGTAACCAGAACATGCAAAGTATGTACATAAAAATGTAACATAAATATAAAATATAATATTTTTTGTAGCATTCGGTAGTTTCCTTCATTTCTGTGCTATTTTTTAAAAGTTTGAGTGGATTTCTCGAAAATTATATTAGGGTGACATCTGCAGACACTATCACAGAATCAGAAGAATTTAGTTACTAAATACGATGCCAGTTCACACGGAACCTTGATTTTTGCTGTCTGATTCTCATGGCTTATAAAAAGGTGATGAGCATTCACAATCATATAAATATTACAAACATTACAGAAATCATATTTAGTATGTTGCCACCCCACTTTTTGGCCCGCACTAAACCTTGTGTACCAAGGGAAAGTAAACTGCGCTGTCCGTTTTGGCACCCAATCGCCGCCTCTGCCATCTATAAGAAATCAGTCGCCTTTTGGTATCTCGAATGACAGAAGGTCATCAGAGATTTAGTTTCGTTCTCGGTATCGTGTTTGACAAGTCCCGTTGATGACGTTCTTGCTGTTGGTGTTAAATGGACGAGCATAATGGTACATCCTAGGTGCTCTCACTTTCCATTGAACACCTTACCATCCCTTGCTTTGGCCTAGGCAACTTCTACGGTGTCCTTTTACAAATAAGCTCCTTCCGTCTATCAAATTTCATCATTCCGACTTAAACAGTTTCTGAGATAGCAGTAGAAACTGTCGTTCAAAAGGTTGGTCCAAGAAAGAAACTTGAATTTCAATGAAAAAAATCATAGTTTTCAAAATCTCCAAGTGGATAACGTACAAAATCAGTTTTAATTGGGCCTACAAGTATTGCTATACTAGTAAGAAGCACTCGTGAGAAATAATCGATCATTATCTAATCGATTCAAGTCCCACGAGAATACAGAGATGGGAAAATTAGTGGACAAAACTTCGTAAATTGCTACCTTCACTTATCTACAATTAGGCCTTTTCAGAGGCATGTTCTACTTTGCTCTTAAGGTCGCGATGCCTGCAATCTGTAATTACCACTACGAACTGCAATTATTCGGGACAAAAAGGATACTATGCACTTAGGAAATTTCAAGAGGTTGTTTTGTCGCACCTGTCCCTTCTCGCACAAGTGTTGCTTGTGACAATATAATAGCTGTGTACTGTACATTTAGAGAACATAATTGTTAATATGGAATCTAAAGTTATGCCGACATAATGGATGGTACGACTGTTTGTAATCCACTCTACTTTTTCACAATTTTTAAACCAGTTTACCACTTCTTTATTCAAATTGGGCCAGTTCCAATACAGGGTGATCAAATAGAGGCGCAAATTTATGGGGAAACGATTTATTGTACAATATTTACAATAAGTGCTGCAAGTGGTGGCCTTTGTGGGATTCACACAAGTAAATACGGCGAATCATGTTTTTAAAGACTCTTTTTAACGTTTCCTTTGAAACTCCATCAACACAGTTTTGAATACTAAGCACCTGTACAATAATCAACTACATTTCCCCGTAAGGTTGCATCTCTTTTTGATCACCCAGTATAATAAACCCATATTTTACCAAGAGCCGCGATAGTCCGATCAGCAGGGCGTCAGACGGCCACGCGGAAAACTCGGGTTGATTCCCGAGATGGGTCATGAAGGAATCCCGGCCAGGGTATGGGTGCGAGTGTCCCTTTCATCAATTTCATCATATCATCACTCATCCTCATCTTCGCGATTAGCGAAAAGTGGCAGAAAAGCGAAGTACAATAAACCAATTCAATCAATCAATCAATCCCGAGATAGGCGATTTAAGAGGGGAATTTTCCCAACTACTATATCCCTGCATGGTGCTGTCTATAAATGCGTACCTGGGAGGGAAACCCTGAGGGACGGGGTAAAAGGGGGGGTCTGAGCTTGATGCTGATCACGTCACATCCACAAATGGTCGACATTGTGAATGTGTAACACCCCCTACGCCTTCACAGTATGTTGCAGTGTGCAGAGAATCAAAATTAGGCTGGAGAGTGCCATTTTATGGAAGGGGCGAGGACAACCTTCACTTTAACCCTCACATTTGGGATTAATGCTACGATGCATCCTGATGCCGGTTTTGTTCTCTTAGTTCATAGAGCTGGCACCCGTGTGGCGGAGTGGTTTTCACATCGCGTTAAGACGCCAGGGGTCCCGGGCTCGAATCTAGGCTTGGGCATGAATGCTTGTGAGTGTCCATTCATCAATTTGATCATATCATCATTCCATCATTAGCCAAAATGGGCAAAAAAGCGAATGATATCCAAAATAGAGCAAAGTTCAATCCTATCCATGGACGACCATGATGGCATAATAATCTTGTCGGACATGGTTCGAATCTTGAGGAAGGCAACGAGAATTACGATTGTCAAGTCTAATGCATAATGGTGAATTCACCATTCGTCCTCATTAACGCAGAGTGGAAGAAAAGCGGAGTAAAATAAGTAAATCTGGTCTAAACTTGCCTAACCTCGAGAATTAACTCCGTTTCTTGCACTAACTAAACCACGGTGAATTAGGTTCTTGCACCAAATGAGAAATTACTGATTTTTGCACTAAACGACTGGAAATAAGATTTTTGCACTAAGTTACGAATTATAACATCGACTTTCATATATTTACCGATTTTTGCACTCAATTACAAGAAACAACATCTATCTTTCTACTATAGAACAACCACAAACATAATAACCTTCGGCTAAAATCCCTGGTGCACCTTTCCCTCGATCCGTTCAGCTCGGGCCATAAGAAAGCATGGTTCACCCTGCCCCTCCCCGCCTCGCGGGATTACACACGGAGTCGCGGGTCTGCGCCCCTAAAGAGCATCTGAGTGGATAGGAGATTGAAGACAGATGAAGCACTCATGAAAGATGTCCTGCAGTGGCTACGACAGCATGGCCATGTCTACGTCAAAGGAATCCGGGAACTTCACAGCGGTGCCTGGACGCACACAGGGAATACTTTGGTGCTTTCGGTCTTTCCATATCCTATGAAATAAAACTCTCAGTCAACCTTGAACGACCCTGAAAGAAAAACTTAACATCTCTATGCATTATTGTTGCACATAAAGCCCTCAAACTTTGTGGCTTGCTAGTATTGATGTAATTAGCGGTACGTGAGTACTCCAGAACTTTCACCATCTTGCAGGTGCAGTGTCGGATCTTGAGCTGACTCTCGAACTTGACCTCCTGATCCACACCTGCTACAGAGACACGTTGCATTGTCAACGATGACAACTCCGTAAGGAGATAACAGTTCGCTTTAGGGGGCAGCGCAAACGAGATAAGAACAAAGCTTCCGATGCTTTCTGGAACACGTGTTTGCAAAATACTTTCCAACAATTATCGGAGATTAGAAACCGTTTCTTTCTAGGGTTTCTTGTTCGTTGGCAAAAGGCAAAGGTAAAATGCACCTGCATCGGTTGCCTGCCTTGGCTTGTGGGAAAGGATTTATCTAGTTTTGGTTTGCAGGGTACCACCAGCTGTGGCGGGGGAGGGGGTCGAACATGTCATTGTCACAATGAACGTGTGCTACAACATTGCAGACATGACATCAGCCACAAAGTAAAAGTTCTTAATGACAAAACCATTCTTCCATTTACCACTAAATTCTCATTTGATGAGTGCATCCAGTATCACTCAACATAATAGCAATGTTGAGTGTCTAGGTTGCACGTTTTTATGGCTTTTCTGTGTTTGAGAGTTGAGCTTCTTTATTGATAAAAAAAATATTTGAAATATATGACACTGCAGGCAAGTGCACATTCATAATGTCCCACATATTACATTAAATTTTGTAGAATATATCAGAGGGAAATGGTAATAAAATACACATGAATAATGCAAAAGGTTAAAAATAACACAGAGTAGCAAAACTGACAAAATATTATCAAATCTTACAAAATATATGAAATTAATTTTAAAAAATATAAAAAATGAAAATTGCAAAACGGACAAACAGTATCTACACAAACTCTCATTTCCGTTTTACCCTTTTACATGTCTTTAAAGTTTCAGGTTTAAATTTATGGGTGGTTTGGAAGATATTCCCATATCTTGAATTCGTAATTTCGTTGTAGATATTGTTCGAATAAGTTGCCGAATCTGCTGACTTTGTTTGAACTCTCGGAATTTGGAGCAACTGTTTTCGTGGTTTAATTTATTACGTGGAACATAAAATTGGACTTTAGAAAGCAGATGTGAGGAGTCTATTTTATTGTTTAACAGTTCACGTACGTAGAATATGGAGCTAAGAAATATGTCTTCCATTGTGTAAGGATTCAAGGTTGAAATGGCACGTATGGAAAAAAAATAGGATAAACATAATCTACTTTCAATTTTAGGAATGTAAGGAACTTCGCACAGTTTCAATGAATGATATTCAGCGAACAACTTCCCCCACAATTCATTTCGCCATATTTCGGACAGACAGATCAGAAGTGATGATCTTTTCCGAAGTGATTCAAGGTATGATTATCGTGATCATGTGAGGAATGTGTACTTTTTACCTTTTCTGAAGCTCTACAGAAACAGTGAAAAGATTCTATAGTGGTGAAGTGCAAATTTTCTAGCTTTCTTTAACACACGCGAATCTGTTTGCCCGATTTTATCCAAGAGTGCACTGCGTGATGGCGTCAAGTTGAATATACCATCTAGTATTAAGTCACCTTCGATTTGGGTTTGTAGTGGGGACGCAATATTTCTATCTGAACTTACAACGAGTTATATAGACAACATTTGAACTTTCTCTGTTTTCTAGAAGTCACTTCCCATTCTCATTACTAGGGCAAGGCATTTGATGATTTTGCACCTTTTTTTTTAAAAAAAAAAGAGGTTGAATGATTGCTCAAATATATAAAAATGTGTACCATGAAATAATTTATAAAGAATAAATATTTCGGTCAAGTTAATAACTGGCTCGGGACCGTCTTTATGGCAGTGACCCGCTGTTGCCGCGTTTACTGCGAAGAAACTTGAAGTCAAACAGCTAATTAGGCCTACAGCTGCCTCCCAACAAGCGGCAACCTTAGCATTCCCCCTCCCCGAAGCGACTAGCAGAAAATCAAGATTTTGTAAAAAAGAAAAGAAAAAAAAAGCAGTTTGTGCTGTAAATGGGGAACGGGGGATATTGTGGCTTGGGTATAGTTTTCAGGCATTTTTCGCTATATTTTATTTATTATTATATATTCTCCTTGTTAATGCTTGCCCGCACGTAAGTGAACGTTTCAAGTAGATCTTTAGCAATAGTGCAGTTTCGACAGAACTAGTTTGTACCATCCTTACCCCACCATCACCCCTCCCTACCTTCCTTCCCCAGCGCGTCGTAGCGTCGCTTCCTTGGGAAATACTAGCTTAGTTGGTCGTGCTCTGTTAATGAAGACAGAAGCAATGGAGAATGTGATGATTGCATACGCAACTCGAAGAACAAACAACATCCGATTCTTCCTCTCGCGGAAGATGAGACATGGGGCCATGGTAATTGCAGACTCCAGAGCGAGCTTCTCTCGCCGCCGAGCTTATCGGGTTACCTGGGTCGTGACTCGATGCGGGTCAGCACGTCACGAATATTGTCCACGATAAATTAAGCGCTGGAATATAAACCTCCGCAAGGGATCATGGGAGAGTCCTGCGAATCATGTTCCCGCTTGGAATTATATTGCAGTGTCCAAAAACTCTCAGGGGTTTTGGTTTTAGATGCGACAAGCTGGAGCACGTGGATAGTTTCTAGTGTTGCCCACGAGACGAGACTTTGGCCTGTCTCGTCTCGTGGAAGTCTCGTGGAAATGCTGTCTCGTCTCGAAAATATTCGTTTGTCTCATGACACATGGTCAATCTCGTCTCGTCTCGAATTTTTAAAAGCCTGTCCCGTCTCGTCCCGTGGACAACACTAATAGTTTCAGATGAATTGGCGTAGCTCTTGGGCTCCTCTGCTGCGCTCGGTTGCCGAAATGCTGTACTCTACCACTTAAATGCTCCACTCAGCGCTAAAACGCTGTATTCGGCCAATTAAAATGCTCCACTCAGCGCTGAAATGCTGTATTCGGCCACCGAAATGCTCCACTCAGCGCTGAAATGCTGTATTCGGCCACTGAAATGCTCCACACACAGCCGAAACGCTGTATTCGGCTAATTAAAATGCTCCACTCAGCGCTGAAATGCTGTATTCGGCCACTGAAATGCTTCACTCGGCGCTAAAACGTTGTATTCGGCCACTGAAATGCTCCACACACCGCCAGAACGCTGTATTGGGCCAATTAAAATGCTCCACTCAGCGCTGAAATGCTGTATTCGGCCACTGAAATGCTACACACACCGTCGAAACGCTGTATTCGGCCACTTAAATGCTCCACTCAGCGACGAAACGCTGTATTCGGGCAATTTAAATGCCCTACTCAGCGCTGAAATGCTGTATTCGGCCACTGAAATGCTCCATTCAGCGCCAAAACGCTGTATTGAGCCAATTAAAATGCTCCAGTCAGCGCTGAAATGCTTTATTCGGCCACTGAAATTCTCCACACACCGCCGAAACGCTGTATTCGGCCAATCAAAATGCTCCACTCAGCGCTGAAATGCTGTATTCGGCCACTGAAATGTTCCACTCAACGCCGAAACGATGCATTCGGCCACTTAAATGCTACATTCAACGCCCAAACGCTGTATTGGGCCAATTAAAATGCTCCACTCAACGCTGAAATGCTGTATTCGGCCACTGAAATGCTGTATTCGGCCACATAAATGCTTCATTCAGCGCCAAAACGCTGTATTGGGCCAATTAAAATGCTCCACTCAGCGCTTAAATGCTGTATTCGGCCACTGAAATGCTCCATTCAGCGGTGAAATGCTGTATTCGGCCACTGAAATGCTCCACTCAACGCCGAAAGACTATTCGGCCATTGAAATGCTCCACTCTGCGCCGAAACGCCATTGGTGGTACCGGGTACGTACGTAGATATGTTCCAATGATAGTCAAAACGCTCTATTGAGTGATCGAAACATCCGCGGCCGAATTGCTCTAGTCGGTGGTCCAAATACACCACTCTCTGAACGATAGTTTTAGGACTAGATGTTTTTATGTGTCGCCGAGAGAGAGAGAGAGATCCGAATATCTCCCAACTAACCCAAGAAATAAATAGTTCAAGAGGAGACCTTTCTACATTACATAAACTTCGAGAATAACATTTCCCATTAATCTTTGAAGATTGTCCTTGATTGAGGTGGGATAAACTCATAACAAATAAGAAAATGATTACGTATTTCAATCTTGGAAATCTGAAAAGAAAAGAAGGAAACAGAATTAGATATATCCAAACATCTGCTCTATCGATTAGAAAACCCTTCTCCAGGATATAATAATAATTATTGTTAGTTTCTTATATAATTTTTATTGATTATAATAATGGAAAAGTTAGGTAAGGTTTGCTTTAAGATCAGATAGGCTAATTGCGCAATATGCCTCTAGCAGGGATCGAACCAGAGATCCCTTCATTTCAAATCGACATCGTTATCACTACGCCATGGGAAAGGCGTAGACTCTATCCTATGTTATAAAGGCTGTCCCAATAAAAGCGACGGATTTAATATGCTGAATAGAACACTTTTTTAAAGAAGAATGACAAATATTTTTACATCATTACAACGGATAAATGCTCCGATTTAAGGATGCAAAGTTTGATTCACGCAACATGTTCTAACAATACCTTTATCAGTGATTGTTGCAGCTTATTTGACATTGAGGGTTACACAAAGGAACATCGAGTTTTGATAGCTCATTACAAGAATGGCGAGTGTTATGCAGAGACTGTAAGAAAGCTTTGTGCAATCCTTGGACGTGAATGTGCACCTAGTGAGAGTAAGTTCGCAAGTTGATCAAGAAATTTGAAGAAATAGGTTCGACAGCAGACATTAAAACACCGAGCTCTCAATCTAACTGGTCTGTTGAGAACATCGTTATTGTACGTGGCAGTGTTATTGCAAGTCCAAAAAAAATCTTTCATGCTTAAATCGGAACATTTACCCGTTGTAATGATGTAAAAATATTTACCATTTTGTAAAGATACAGTATTTTCTCAAGCATATTAAATCTGTCACTCTTATTGGGACACCCTTTACAACAGTTTCCAATTTGTTGTTGTTTTATATATTGTTGTTGTTATTGATCGATAGTGACTATTTCTTTCTTTCTTTATTTATTTATTTAATAAAATATTCCAAATACAGCGTTAGCCAATTTACATTGGAACGTTTATATAGAACATAAGGACAAAAAAATAATAACAAAATACAACAAAAATAATACAGGGTTCATAAATATAGGACTAGAAAAATATCTCTGCTTTCAGTAAATTGTAACAACTGTGGTGGACTGACTAAAACATTAAGATAATATTTAAATAATTATCTGTAGTGAATTAAAAGTAGGAATATTGGACGTGGTGCTTATCTGGCCATTGCTGTACTCAGCACTAAGTAACAATTGATTGATTGATTATGTTATTTTACGGCGCGTCGCGACGATGGGGTTAAATGAGATGAGATGTAGATGGATCAAGAGATAATCACAAACACATACGGCCGACTCAACACAATTCCTACAGAGTATTGTCAGGTCCAGGTGCCAGGGTCCTTTCTCCCATGTTAATAGCACTAAGTAACAATAAAATAGTATTACTGCTCCATCAATTGTTTATCGAAGACCTGAACCACCCTCAAAGAAAATTCTGGCTATATTCATTGTGTGGTATCGAAGAACTGACGGAAATTCCCTGTCCACCACTTGGAATTTTGCAAAATGCTTAGCGGATCGGATTTAACACGGTAAGAGGAGCGGTAACACAACTTCCGCATCTGGATGCGTGCACAAAAGCAGGTAGATCTCGCGAGAGAGGATGCTCCTGGCCAGGTGGACCATCTCCGATCCGTCAGGAAGATGTCTCCGGCGTGGCCTATGGGGAAGGGAAAGCGACCCGCAGCTCCACATACCTGGGTTCGCTGACCCACAGACCTCGATGCACACGTCGGGGAGTGGAAGAGCTGGCAGGTCGTGATGCTACGAGGATGGGATTGGGTACCAGCGACCTTCGGCATAAATTTCCTTTTCTTGAAGGTTCCTGATTGCTCCTTAGACGAGTTTTGTGTGTGTCTGAAAACACATAGTGCGGTATTTAAATGACATCCAATTGGTGAATTTTCAGTACCTAGTTTTGAAGCATCAGGATATCACACACACACACACACACTTATTTAGCAACCTTAGGGGAAGATGCAGAAACCTGAGGGAAATTCCCCCTCAACCCACTCCAAGGTTCTCGGGTTCGAATCCCGACCTGGGCACCGTATGAGATCCCTTTCATGTATTCCATCACATCACTGATTTTCGTGATTAGCCAAAAGTGGCAGAAAAGCGTATAAAAATAAACCCAACGTATTAACACCCTCATCCCCCTTCAATACCACTCTGTACGTGGAAAGGGGGGATCTTTGGACCTATATTTTTCGAAAATACGATAATACTCAAAACGACTTAAATTGTTGCATTGTGCGTATATGTTCTATGATACGTCCTAATATATTGTCTTCTGGATGCCTATGAAATGGCGAGATAATGTGAATTTGGCATATTAGCGATTTCTTTAAGGGTTTTAGAACTTTAGAACGGAAAAATACCACAAAAACCACACATTTATGCAGTTAAAATCATGCTTTCTTAATATTACAATAAAAACAAGTCGAACTAGCGTCATTTTGTTTGTACGATAATGCAAAATAAATAAGAATTATTAAGAAATAATGGTTAACGTCAGGGGTTCCGACTTCGAATCTCTGCCTGGGTGTTCTTTGTGAGTGTCCCTCAATCAATTTCATTGTATTACCAGAATATCTTCACGGCTGGTCAAAAGTGGAAGAAAAGAAACCAAATCAATTAATCCATAATGCAAAATAAATTAATTTTTGCTGAATTAGCGACGAAAATAGCAGAATTTGCAAATATACACGCAATACAATAGCTGGAAGTTGCATACAGTAACTATAAAAACATTATATGATTTTCATACCCGTGATTGGTATAGAAGCCGCAGAATTGCAATGTTCGTTGGGTTGTCTATACACAAGGCGCTTGGTGGTCAGACATCGAGTGCTTTCTTCCATGCTCTTTCAATAGGGTCGTTACAACTCAGAAGTGTCCGTGGCTGTACAAGACACGTATGAATCGGAATACTAAAATCATGCACTTACCAGGACTGTTCAAATACATATAGCCAAGCTACAACAAGAGAGTGTAATGTTAATGTTAATAATTGTGTATGCATTTTTTGGATACGTGATTTGGACTGGAGTTTAAATATAGACAACGAGACTGGCAACTGCAACAAAACCGAGAACGAGAGAGTCATTAGTTGACAAAAATGTTTCATATATTGGAAAGTTTAAGTATGCAGCCAAGGACTGAATCGGCCATACTTTCAAGTTCTGGTATATTGTTGTTGTTGATTTTGAGAATTTGTTATATAGGGTAAAGGTTGGTACCTAATATTGTGATATTTTAAAGAAAAGCACTATTTATTTCCAAACTAAATAAGAGACAACTAATTGGCAATGACACGAGCATGTACACAGCTTCATTAAGTAATGTCATTATCGAAGAAACATACTGCACAATTACATTAAATATTTTTCAATTAAAATATTTATGTCCACAGCATATTGTGACAGTGATGGTAATATTGTGATACGGGATTGCTAATATTATGATAGACTTAAAAAAACACAAACCCCGTATGTATTTTACATAATTAATCAATATAATGAACAAGAAACTTATGTAGTAATATAAAAGTTTCGGCAAAATTCACGTTCTATTCTCAATCACTGTCATCGTCCACAGAATCCTCACATTTTTTGCAAATGAACTGTAGAGATTCTCAATGTTGGCGCATGTTTCGTGGTACCATACAAAACAAAAACCACATTGAATCCACTCAGCTCCATTTTTGAGATGTACATCCTTATTATAGGAGCCAGAACACTCACCTCAAAACGTATCATCTGTTTTTCTCTTACTTGTAGAAGGTGCAGTCTCAGAAGTTCAGTCGTCAGAAGTTGGACTGTCTTCAACATTGGTGGTTTTCCTTATTGTAATTGATATACCAAAACCAAGTTCCTGCATTTCAATGAGATATTTCTCGAACTTAGTTTCTACAGGAATGGCCGCCCACGTTTAGGAATGTCAATTCCTACATCTGAAGAACTGCCCGAGGCATACTGCTTTACATGGAGCTTGAGGTACTCCACGGAATCCCAAACTCTTTTGAAGCCTTACGTTGTCCAATTATGATGAATTATCATTTTTACGGCATCTTTAATTTTAGGGGGGTCGTAATCACGCCGTTTGCGAACCTTTCCATCCTCCACTGATCGATCTTGCAACACGCCTGTAAAAAAGTACGCCATGTTCAGAAGCTTCTAGCAGGGACATGACCCATTGACAACGGAATTCTCACACAGAAAAAAATACGTCTAAATATGCAGTATTAGCACACGGAATTTCATTTTGATATTACTTATAGCCAGTTATTACGTCTCTTAAGTACAACATTTTTGTATCAACTTACCTCTTTTCGTTGGTGTTCGTCATTTTCTTTGAACACTGGCTCCTGCACGCGTCCTTCTTCCGAGACACCATTATGCTCACTGCACGTTCGATTCTCGAAGAATGCAGGCAAGCAAAGAAAAAACTTCTAGCTCGCTTAGCAATACTATGACAATTTTACACAGCAACTATCACAATATTACTATAGTCACAATATTACCAACCTTTACCCTCCTGTTGTAGTTAAAATATAGAAAATGAACGAGTCGAAGTGTTTCATTTGATATTATTTAAAAAATGTGTGAATAAACACAATAGTAAAGAGAAAGGCATGATAAGTGGCGACGAGATTGGGGCTGGAGTTTAAAACCGAGAACGAGACGGCCATTCTCGTTGTTAAAACGAGACGAGATTAAACCAAGTCTCGTCCCGTCCCCAACAGATTACACATAGGTCAACGTTTGGTAACTTCATCCTGAGGTTCATCCAATTCGCTGCAAAATGATCCATCCGGATAAGGTATTCTGCCAGGGGGCTCAACTGGAGATCACTCGTGATACTTTTATCTCAGTTAGACGGAGGGCAAAGATCCCAATTTTCCAGACGCCTGCCCCGAATCGGAAATCATTAATTAGCCCCTCATCGTGAGTGATCCCTCCAAGATTCACGTCGGACAGTGCAATCAAGGTTTCCTCAAGGACCCTGGAAGAGTGTCTACAAAGAATCGAGGCGAGAAAAAGAACAAGAAAAGTGGAAAAAATATCCGCAATACAGCGGAGAAACGCTTGTGTATGCTGGAGTAGTGCCATGGCTACAATGAGAGGGAGCAGAGCGAGACAATCCAGGCAATGTCTGGAATGGAAACTTTCCCGACTCCTGACCCGAAACTTCTTTGCAATACTTCTTCTTCGGATTAAAGGAAGAGTCTCTCTCCCACTTTTTCTTTTCCTTCTCTTTTCTCCTCTTAATTTCCTCCTGCGGAAACTTCCCGACTAGAAGTGTGAGCGGAAATCCTAGCTCTTCATTTGGAAGCCTGCCCAAGTGGCGGACGAGACTTTGGGGGCAAGGGAGGAATCAAAGATAATCTTTTGCGTCGAGGTTCGAGACACGACCGGAATCCTCGATATTAATTCTCCCCGAAAAAGTATTGCGGGAAAGGACTCCCTTATCCCCCCTTTTTTTTCTCTTCGAGACCGAACTTTTGCTGCAGTTCCAACACGGAGGAAAAAAGTTTGTTTGAAATAATCAAAATAAGAGGCAGACAAATTATTATTCACCACAACCGAATCGTGCACGCTTGTTTAGGTTTATAAAATTCCATTAGTAATTGTGTACATTTGTTTACAGCTACCGAATTATTTCAGTAATCGTGCGCATATGTTTAGTTTACAAATTATTTCAATAATAGTGCGCATTTCTTTAGAGTTACCAATTTATTCCAGTTAATCGTGCACGTTTGTTAGAGTTTAGTTACCAAATTCTATTAGTAGTCGTGCATGTTTGTTTAGTCACCAAAAAATATTTTAGTAATCGTGTGCATTTTATAGCTATCAAATAATTTGATCCAAATTAACAATTCCGTATAGTCTACCATTTTTTTAAGCTTAGAGAAAAACTTAACCAGAAATCCACATCTAGTGGTGCAATTTTGAATCAAATTGACGCTCGAGCAATTTTGAAAAATTTACCTTTTCGTGTGCGATTTCAAATGTGTATATGTAGTTCACAACTGACAACATTTTATATTTTTCAAATTTGGTTTAGAAATGGCGGCCATGTTTTCATCGCGACCTGTAGTGCAAACCTTTACACAAGCATCATTATCTCTGAAACGGTAAAGCCAAGACAAAGGAAAGTAAATTAATTTTAATCACAATATCTTGTAGTACAATTCGTGTTCTTATATTAGTATTTGAGAAATTATATGATAGCAACATTATAGATATTCATAAATAAATAGATTGCAGCTATTATTTTTTCTTTCTTTCTGGCCAAGAATTTTACAGCACTCTTTTCAGGACACTCTGTCACGGTATCTAGTGACATGTGAAACGCAGTTCGATATAAATTATTTTTTGTTTATTGATTCATTTTATGCACAAACATGAAAGTGTGAGGTTTGATTTTATTTTGTGAATAAACTTGTATCCGAGCCAGACGTCGGGATTTGGGAGATGGGGTTTTTCTTGAGTGACAGCCGCCGCTTAGAACATGACATATTTGCACCAACACGGAGATAAGGAAAGATTATTTTCGCCGCTACCGGGCTTGAGTCGCAGCAGGCGTTCGAACCCATGTTCACGGATGACCAGGAAAACCAGCTGGAGCCCAAGCCTGCAAGGATCGAAGACGCGCTGCTGACCGCGCGTTTCAAGACAATGGACAGAGGTCATTTCCACCCCCTCAGAAAGAGAAGCTAAGCCACCTTAGCGTCATTCCCAACGGACAAATTCGAAAGGGACATATAAACAAGAGTACCCCGATTCCAGAGACAGTTTTTACCCGGATTTCATAGAGAGAGCATCTCCGCGCTACACTCTCGCGTGATCATTGCTTTGTGTCCGCAAACTCTGTTTCCTTACGTACTGTGAGCGACTTGCAGATAGAGAGTTACCAGTGTGCGCCTTATTTTGGTGAAGATTACGCGGTGATTTGTTTTTGCCAAGCGTGGACTACATAATAATGGAGGGCTAAAGAAGACAAGAGAAGGGAGTCCATCGACTCCCCTGACGCCTGCAACGACGCCGAAGCCAGTCAGACGACGCCAAAACCAAACACTGCCCAAAGCCCGAAGGACGCTTTCAGATCGACGTCCCAACCAAAGCCCGAAGGACGTTTCCAGATCGACGTTCCAACCGAAGCTCGTTAACAGAGAGAGAGAGAGAGGGAAGGACGATTCCAGAACGACGTCCAAACGAAGCATGTCACCAGAGAGAGATGATTGCAGATCGACGTCCAATTGATGCCCGACACTGGAGAGATTCCTGACCGGCGCGTGGCCACGTACATCCGACGCTAGTGTCAAGAGGAACGCCCGAAGTACTAAGGAGGTGCAAGTACACCAGATCGTCGCAATTATTCTTCGTCGCGATCGACCTCGGAGGACAATTTCGCCACAAAGGAACCGTGTGCACGTCCCGCGTCCAGGAGAGATGAATGACCACGCCATGTAGCAGAGTCTGGTACAGTATACTTCAGAGGGTCTCATGTCCATGTAAACGTGCGTCGTTAGTATCAACACCGTACTGTTTACGCCGAAGTCTCACTTATTTGCAAAGTTACTCAGGAAACCCCAAACCTAACCCCCGCGTCTGATAATTTTTGGTATTGTTGTAAAAAAGGGTTATTTCATGTTCAGATGTTCTAATTTAATTGTCTGCATTCAGCGTTAGAAGCTCCATTTCATTTCTTTAATATTTAGTGTAAATTGTCAAAGTGTTCTCCATTTCTTGTGTAACCGACCGCCCCGTCGCGCCATTTAACTTGTCAATAGTTGACTGATGAGTCCTTTTTAATTGTGGAAGGCGTAAATTTTATTGCAAGGTCGTGTGCGTGAAATAGTATTATTTGTTGCATATTGGTTTTTGATGTAATTTTTGCTCGCGCCGACGATTGATTTGTGTATTTCCGGCAGCTGGAGCCAATTAAGTTTTTGCATCACTATGTAATTGTGTAGTTGTTCTCATTGGACGAGAGAGGCTGATGTGTAATACCCCCGTCCGAGAAACTTGTATAATGTCGGGCTTACGACTCGATGCATACGTTCATTCGAACGAAAGATTTAACCACGCCGACCCAATTGTCTTAGTTAACCGCTTTCCGAGGGCTGGCACTTAAGTTAATTTAAAAGAGCACAGGAGCTGGCCGACAAATGCCCTAAATTCACATAAAGGTTTAAAAATTAAAAGGAATGATATGTTAATGAGATCCATGATTTGTATCCATACTTCACATGTAAAAATACCTTATGTGTGTGAAAGAGAGATAGAGTGAATGTTGTGAGAGTGAGGAGGCTTTGTAAACAGTTGTTGATTGCAATATTTTCTTGTTGTTACAATATATATTCTCTTTTTACCGTTCGTCAGTGTTGTTATTTGACGTTTTTCAGGTACCAGATATTATGCTATTAGTGTTTTATGATTGTTTGAATCTACATATCAAAGGTATACAAAACAGTGTAACTTTTCAAGGTATTAATCTCCGCCTCGCAATAGTATGACAATAAACGACCGTCTCAGTACCGAACTTGATAACTGGACCGTGAGTCACGACCGGTTTCCCGTACACATAACGACGTTTGGCCCCGTGCCGGGGTATGATTGACACGTCATTTCGGGGACCGTGAGTGCACTCGTTACAACTCTTGAGTTTTTGTATAATTATATTACACACTAAAGGTGATTAAAAGTAAAGTGTACAAAAAAGTATACCTTAAAAAATGTGCAAAAAATTGTATCTCTCTGCAATCTCTGAAGGGTGCAATACAAGCAGACTGATGCGGCTTCCTTCTATTAAAGACCTCATTGCACCGCAAGGTATATAACCTTCAGCATTAGAATCAGGTTGCCGCTGGCTTAACATGACTCTACAAAGCCCTCCCCTCCCCACTTCCCCGCCAGATCATTTTACCTGCCCCAGGTGGCACCGATCCAGTAGGATACGCGAACGAAAGCAATAGGGCTGCGGCGGTGTCAACCTCACTTCCGGTCCCAGGAACGCTTCCGCTCCTGTCAACTCTAGTCCGTAATTTCTTACCCTTTGGAGCGTTTCTTCTTTCTCCCCTCTTGTACTTTTTTCCTTAGGTTGGGGGAACAACTGGAGTGTTCCGACAGATTTTTTTAGTGGGTTTTAAATATCCGAATCGGAAGCGTGATGGACAATTAACCTCGCCATCTTTGTAATGGCGGCTCTGGTGTAATTTCCAAAGGCAAATTTGAGCCCCTCTATTGTATTCTGTTCACGCTTTTTTCTCTCCGAATCTCCCTCTTTCCTCCTGTGTTCTCCTTCTCTTCTGTTGTGTTACTACCCTACTCCTGGATTCAGTGGCGGAGGAACGTTTCTGATTGGGGCACAAAGTTTGCCTCAATAAATCTTTATCTACGCATCAATCATTCCATGTATTATTTCACCTCGTAAATATTCATGTCTTACGAACCTAACCCCGAACCCTTGGAACTGAACCGGAAGTCAAAGTCTACCCTGGTACCTACCAACCAGAGTTGCCAACTTAAGATAAGTTTGGGGGCAAGGTAATTTTGGGGGGGGGTTCAAAATCGGGCATAAACAATACTTTATGTAAATATACATAAAATGTGTCCTACGTGAATTTGTGGGTGCGGGTTGAAAGTGCCTTGCCCCCCCACCCCCAAAGTCGGCGTCTATGGTACCAAGTCTAGAAGTTGTCCGTTTCATATTGCATCACTATAGTAACCTAGGTTCCTCAGCCTTTTATCATTGAAACTGAACATTCAAAACCCAACAAAATCTACTATGGAAAGCGTTCAACAGCGAATCTTGAATGATCTCAAATTGCACTTGTACACGATCGAAGAATTTGACAACATTTTCACATTTTACCAAAAGATGGCAGTGCATACTCAAGGAAATGAAATAAAAAGTTTAATCGTAACGAAGATAATAATAATCTTTCTAAAGGCACATAATATATGAGAAACTTGAAATAAGTACGATGTATTTTCTTGGTATTATAAGTGTAATCTGAGACAACAGAAGAGAAACTATGTGTTCGTAATGTTACAAAATATTTTCAGAAAAGATACACTAAATGGTAATCCTATTTCCACAGAGAGATATATATATATTGACACGAGAGTATTTCTTATATTTTACAACTGTTGTCGAATCTAATCGCATCCCTGATATAGTAATCCATAGCTTCTGTGTTGTATGGTCGTGTTTAAATAAATACCAACAAGAATATTCCACTGCTCCTCCTTCCCTTTCTTACAACCACGTGTTTACACTTTCAGCGTCCCTTTCTTTGTACCACAGAATAGAAACTAACAGAATTCTCCGCCTTAATATTTTTCTTCGATAATCGATTTCCATGACACATGCTGTGATTGGTCGACAGCCTGCCTTGAGGTCTCGTGGAGCCTCACAATATGATTTTATGTTTATTAATGTTATTAATTTGTCAGTAAACTAACTTTCTATAAAAAGTTTAAAAATTGCATAATAATTACTTTAGTACAACGTTAATATGTTTTATGTTGTTAATTTTTGCTAAGCATTCTATAAACGATGTAATATTTGAAACTTTGAGCTCATAGTGACGAATACCAAGGGAAAGTAAACTGTGCTTGCACCCCAGTTTAGGATCCCAATCGCCGCAACTGAGGTTTTACTTCTTTATATCTTCGCCAACGTGTATTCTTTCAAGGTATTTATGAACCAATGAACTAATTGAAAAAATGTATAAGTGATTAAGACGTGATCATTGCTATTTTGAATCGTTTCGTTCCTAAATAAGAATTCTTGAGCGTCAATTGTTCATACAAGGAAAAAGATGACGTCACTTACTTCAAGCGTGGAATTCAATGTGTTGTTCGACATTCATTTGATGGTGTACGAAGCTAAATGCGGAATCCCTTCTGTAAGCATCCGCTCACTGGACCTTGCAGATAGCGTGAGGGCTAGCCATGCGAAGATCACAGATTGAGATCTTCACGAAGCAAGTGGCCACAAATTGTTTGTATTTCACGAAGTAGCCATGTAACTAGCCGAGGAGGAGGAAGAGGGGGGCTCCGTTTGACCTTGATCCGGGCCCCCTTTCGTGAACCGTGGTCTCACGCCCTCCCAGATGGATGCTCTCCGCTCCTCCCAACCTGATTGCTACTGCTTCGGTGCCTCCCACGAGCTGCAATAAATGAGGCATCGTATTATCAAGATGGCTGAACTTGGTTGCGTTTACTTGTTCAACGTACATCGTGCCCTCCCTTTGAGAAATCGAAATAAGCAGCTATTGGTAACGAACGGAGTAAATATTACTTCGTGATGGCGAGTTGGTTACATTCATCTACACCAGAAGAGATCGGGTTTTGTACCTCCTCTTGCACTTTTTTGTCTGTTTCTCTTGTATTGCTTCTGTTTTAGTGTAGTTTAAGTGTCTACTAAGCTCTTTTATTGCAGGAAGGGCTATTTTCTATCATTTCAATTTAATTTAAGCCTATCATATATTCTGTCATATTTACTGCATGAAACACATTTCTGCTCTTCAAGGCAGGTCTACCAATCAGAGCTCTTGGTACTAAAATCGATTATCGAAGAAATGCATCGAGGAACAGAATGTTGTTATTTCCATTGTGTTATGAAGAGAAAGAGACGCTGAAAGTATAAACACGTGGTTGTGAGAAAGAAAATAATGAACATCAAATTATCGAGATTGGAATTAACTCTCGTTTATGTATGCTGTGATTGTTTATTATTATTATTATTAGTAGTAAACTGATTGTGTCTTTCAGTCTAACTTGAGCGGCAGTTGCCGAGGTTGGCTATCGTGGATCCAGTTAATATTATTGATATTATTACTGTACAGTGAATGAAATAGAGTGGAATTAAATAAATATATATACGTATGTATATATACGAGGGTTAAGTCATAAGTCATGGCGACTATTTTTTTTTTCGAAAACAGGGGACAACACGAAAAATCTAAGATATACATTTGAAAGTGTATGGAATGTACTTTCGAATGAAGACACCAAATTGTGTATGTAAACAAACGTGGGGTAGTAGACACGCACCCAAGTTCAGTCGGTGAGTGAGACCGTTCGAAAATGGAGCAGGAGCAACATTCGTATGTTAAAATAGCAGTTCTCCACGACAGAAATGCACGGGAATGCCATACAGAGCTACGGGAAACACTGGGTGTGAATGTCATGCCCTATCAAACAGTGGCGATGTGGGTGGAGGCCTTCATACGGGGCAGTGTGTCAACTGCCAAAACAAAACACTGTTGTCCAATGTCATGTATTCTACCTCTTTCCTACGAGAGTCTCCTGCATCCAGACTTCATCTGGTGGCTTCTCTCGAAAGTACATTCCATACACTTTCAAACGTATATCTTAGATTTTTCGTGTTGTCCCCTGTTCACGAGAAAAAAAAAATAGTTGCCATGACTTATGACTTAACCCACGTATAGCCTATATATATATATATACATACCTATCGGTTACATCCTATTATCCATAAAAGTTGAAACAAAATTCAAATAAAAAAAACAATTATCGCACTGCACAACAAAGAATCTGTGTATTGCTACAGCAGTGATACGATAATATTTTAGGTGTCCCATTTTATAACCTGAAGGGCTTTCTTCTGCCCTTTCAATGTAATCAATACCCAGGGAGGGCCTTACTATCGCGGATGTTGGAATTGGGGAGAAATATTTTAAAATGGGATGTAGAATGATCATTGATGAGGTTAATGCTGCTATTTTAGTGTGGATTTAGTGAATGTTTTTTTAGAACGGCTAGAGTTACTATATTTTAGTGCAGTTTAAACTTCTAGTTTTACCTTCTAGTGCAGATTAAAAGTCTGCTTTTATGTTTCAATGAACTCTAATGCCTATTCCTACCTTTTCAAAAGTGCAATTCTCTTCTGCTGCAGTTTGAAGCCGGTTTCTTAGCTTTTGGTACTTGAGGTTTTAGCGCATGTCTCGTAGTAACTTGTAACAATGCTGGTATCAGCAATAGAAGTTGAAGATAATAAGTCCTGTAAACAATGGATCTCATCGCAACGAAGTCATTGTTCGCCTAAGAGAACGAACATATTCATGCAACCGCACGCTTCGGTTTGAATATCAAGGCAAGGCCCTTCAGGATATGGATACCCTTTCCCTCGCTTCTGGTGTAAAATATCAAATAGCCCTGGCTTACTTCCTGTAAATGAATCCCCCTCCCCCTTCCAAGCCACCTCACCCACGAGACGAGGGGTCGTGACGGTACAATTCTCTGGTCGTGACCGACGAAATTCCTCGTTGGAAGGAAATGGCCCAGTAATCAATTCCCCGGGAGGTCTTTGCTGTCCCGGATGTTGGAATTGGGGAGAAATGCTTCAAAAAAGGATGTTTGTTCTTGCATGATTTTTGTAGGTTCACAACTATACCAATGGCCAAGATGTAAATATGAAGTATACTACTGTGGAAATGGAGCACTTTCACTTGTTAATATGAAATCCATTATGTTTTGTAAACACTAGAGGTACTGAGGATTTTTTTTTTTGAGAGGCTGAAAATGAAACATAAGATAGTCTACAAATTGTCCGTATTTTTTTAGCTTCAATGTTTTGTTGCAAGCCAGCCAGTTTCTACATCTTCAATTATACTTGATTTTCAAGCGAACAATATTTATTAGAAAATTCTTTTGAGTATTTAAAACAAGAAAACAAGAAGTTTACAAATACACTAGGCCTATTTGTTTTGCTAACAGCTAAGGGATGTTGCTACAGTAATCGTTCTCTAGCTCCTTTCACTATATGAGAATAACTGGATAAGTAAATATTATTTTTGCAATTTTTGTATGATATGTAATAGTACATTAAATGTGTTTCTCCCCAGGAAAATATTCCCATCCTCCTCTGTCTTTCCGCTGGCGCCATCATTGACCCAAACAAGTCTGAAGTATGCTAGTAACTGTAAATCTTTTTTAGCAACACTGTATACAAAGGTATCCCCTACGTATTGGACCGTGACATGAACGCATATTGGTGGTGTGTGGAGCATTGGCGTGCACAAGTGGGGATTGGTGGGGGTTATAACTACCCCCCTTTGGCACACTTAACCCTCTCCTTTCAAAACTCCTGGGCACGCCACTGGTGTGGAGGTAGGACCACAGTCCTGATGTCGGGCATAGCGAAGGTGATCTGATCAGCAGCACGCTCCGACCGCCTTAATTTCCCCCTCTCCCAAGGTACCACAGGGACCCGGGTGAACCCCAGAGATCTGAATTATGCAGTGACCTTAGATCGACCACACCAGTAATCGAACTTGAGTCTTCCGCGTGTCAGACGCCCTACAAAGTGGATCATCATGTATATTGATATTATTGGTAAAAGAGAGTTAATAGAAACGTCATTTCTTCCAATATATTTTTCTCTTGGCTGTGCACTCCCGATTTTAATCTGTTAACCGTAACACGATGTTCGTGGAAACGCCACTATGTGTTGTGCTGCCAGGTTCAAAACACATCTCTACCTCGTTGAATAAAAATCTGTATAGAATCGGTTTAGCAATGTGAATTGACAATGATAATGGGTTTTAAGAACATCTGCAAAGACCTTTAAAAAAAGACCAGGATCTTCTTTGTAGTACTACCCAATGCTAAGAAAAAGGTTTTTCACAAAATTGATAAGAAACTTTCTTGGCCGATTTAAAAAAAATCTGAAAAATAAGAATTGTATCCAAAACCTCTCTACCTGAGCTGTATTTAAATTTCATCACGATCGAATCACTAGTTTATTATTTATAGAATTTCAGAGAGATCTGTAGTTTGGGAAGAATAAAAAGGAACTTTTTTGTTTTCACGACTATAAAAAAATCGAAGGCATACTCGCAAAGATAATTGGTTACCATAGATTAACGCGGAAATGAATAAGCTAAATTTTGATGTAACTCGTGTTTATGTAGGTCTATTGGTTAATTTTTAATTGGAGTCCAAAGCTCGAGTATCCATAATTTCTAATCCGATAGTACCTTCGTGTCCTCACAGATGTCGGTGTCGGAACAGACGGTGCTTGGAAAGGAATGTGAGAATATTTTGCTGTAAATAGGATTGGTTTTAGCCGAAAACAAAGCGACAAATCAAGAATTGACATTTTTTCAACTGGACGTTACTAATTGATTTTTAATGTAACTTTGTCCACATAGACTATGTAAATTATAAGCTAATATAATTTACTCGTAGACAACATAGGGAGATGTAGACTTATATAGCAGCACTTTACTGGTGTAGATTTTATTGTCTTTTCTCCTTTTTAACTGAGATTAGTAAGTTGGTATTTATGGAAGAAAACTTTTGTAT